>NC_143183.1:696666-1380833 GCF_047325235.1 Durio zibethinus
CGTTCATGTGTTTTTTTTTTTTTTTTTTGCCTTTCTCTCTATGTACTTTCTCTGATATGTGTATTCCTTTAGGCTTGATTAGGGTCTGTATTTATAGGGTTCAAATCAAGATAACCCTATATCAACAGAGTTTTGATTTCCTTTTAAATTCTAACTTCAAACCTTTAAGTTCAACCCAAACTTTTCAGTCCAAACAATCAATTTCACATAAACCAAACCACTTGTTTTTTCCCCTTTTCCCCTTTTTTTATTTTTTTATTTTTAAATTAATAGAAATAAGCAAAATCTTAGACAAATTGGGATGTTTACAGCTATCTCTTTTAGTGTATTTTTTATGAAATAGGAATTATGCAAAGATGTAGACAACCTAATCAAGAATCAACTCGACACCTCTTTTTTTTTTTTTAAGCATACTCGAACTTTTTGAATAACATAAAAACTCCTTTAAACAAATGCTCTACAACTTTCAAGAAATAAATAAGTCTCCTCTAAACAAATGTTCAACAACTTTTGGAAACTAAATAAAGCTTCTCTAAGCAGAGGCTCAATAAATTTTGAAAACTAAGTAAAGCTCCTCTAAGCAGAGGCTCAATGAATTTTGGAAACTAAATAAAGCTTTTTTAAGCAAAGCTCAGCGACTTTTGGAAAATAAATAAGGCTTCTCTAAATAGAGGTTCAATGACTTTAAATAAAGCTCCTTTAAGTAGAATCTTAATGACTTTGAAAAATAAATAAAGCTCCTCTAAATAAGGGCCTAACATTTTTGAAAAATAAATAAAGCTTCTCAACAATCATGTCCAAAAGGATTATAAATCATGTTTGAAGAAATTTTAAGAAATTATGCTCGAAAGTTTTACAAATCGTTCCTTAACATTGAAAAATATCCTCTTTTAATTATCTGAACCTTACCTCAGAGGTCTTCTTTTTTCAAATGAGAATTTGAAATTCTTTCATTAAAAAGTATTCATATTTATCTTCTTCATGTGGGATCTCGCAATATCCCTGCTTCATCACTAAACATTCTTAAATGCAATGCATTCCATGCACTAAACATTCATAAATGCAATGCATGCATTGCAAATGTCAATTAGTTAATTTTTTTTCAATTGTGGTACATAAGTTTCTCAAGCTTTTCCCTTAGATCTCGAACTCTTCAATTTTCAAGTACTAACACCAAATTGATTTGATTCTAAACCATCATTTTCATTTAACTCTTATATTCTTTTCTTAAAGAAATCTTTTTCTTCACATTCAATGCCCTTACCAAGAACTAAGCATTTCATATTTGCCTTTGTCACTCTCAACCTTTTTCAAGGTAATGTAAAAATCTTTCATGTTACTATTCACTTATCAATCATTATTTCAATTTCAAAAAGTAAAAATGCAATCATACATTTCTTCGATTATAAGGTTTTTAAATGGAAAAGAGTAAGAATGGCTTAAAAATAAACAGAAAATAATCAACAAAAGAGAGACACAAGAAATGAAGTGAAATATCTCTTATAAAAAATGGTAGCATAACTTTGGTAATTGAATAAAATAAAAAGGAAAAATATGGGTATGGGGTAACAACGCTCAAAATAAACAACCAAATAATCATGATAACATCTCTTGAAGTCTTTTCAAAAATTCAACCATCTGATGCACTTAACAACTTAGAACTCATTAGAACATGCTAGCCTTCATGCTGATAAATTCTCAAATTCAGTGCTATACTATCCTCATCTAAGCCACATTTTCAGGTTTTCAACTTAGATGAACCTCCTTTGACTCAAATCACCCTTTTGGGATTTTTTATTTAAGTCTTTTTTTTTCATTTTTCCTTTTTTTTATTTTTTATTTTTTATTTTTGCTTTTTTTATTTTTTTCCCTTTTTTCTTTTTCTTTTTCTTTTTTCTTTTTTCTTTTTTTTTAAGCATAGTATTTCTTTATAGCATCAAAATTTATAGGATGGGGTAAATCATCTTAATCCATCTCAACTAATATCAATGCTCTACCCAAAAAAGTTCGTTTCACTACATATGGTTCTTCCCGATTCGAAGTCCACTTTTCTCTATCATCATACTGGCTTGAGAAATTTTTTTTCAAAACTAACTCTCTTTCTCAAAAGCAATGAAGCTAAACCTTTTTATCATGAGCCCTCATTATTCTGTTTTGATATAGCTGACCATGGCATAGCCCCGTCAATCTCTTCTTTTCAATGAAATTTAATTGCTCATAGCGCTCTCAAACACATTTAGTCTTTTTCAATCTAACTTGCTTTAGAACTTTCAAGGATGAAATTTTTACTTTCATTGATAATACAGCTTCCATTCCATATACCAAAGAAAATGATGTTGCCTTGATAGAGGTACGCACTGATATTCGATAAGCATACATTGCAAATAGCAACTTTTCATGCCAGTCCTTATAAGTGTAGGTCATCTTCTCAAGAATTTTTTTTATATTCTTATTTGTCTCTTCGGCTGCCCCTTTCATTTTTGGACGGTATGACACCGAATTATGTTGCTTGATCTTATTACATTTTTTTATATCATGTTACTATTTATATTCTTAGCATTATCTGAAATAATTCTTTTCTGAAAGTCTATATCTATAAATGATCTCTTTTTTTATGAACTTGCAGACCACAGATTGCATCACATTTCCAAATAAAGTTGCTTCCACCCATTTCGTGAAATAAGCTATCATCACGAAAATGAACCTATACCTATTAGGAGCCTTTAGGGTAATAAGACCAATGACATCTATGCCTTACATGGAGAATGGCTAGCGCAGTGTCAAAACATATAAAGTAGTCGGTAAACCATGGATTTTATCAGCATAATTTGGAACTTGTGACATTTTCAAGCATAGTCAATGCCGTTTTTCTTCATTGTTAATCAATAGTACCATGCTCTCATGATCTATCTTGACATTGTATGTCCATTTGCATATGCTCTATATATTCAATCATGCATCTCCTTAATAATCTTTCTCGCCTTAGCTGCATTTACACATATTAATAATACTTGATCACAGCTCTTTTTATACAAAATATCTCCATCCAAAAAGAAACTCATAGTTAATCTCCTAATAACTCTTTTATTATTTTCAGTTGCTTGATCTGGATATTACTAATTCTTAATGTACTATGAGATATCATAATATTATAATTTTTCATCTTCTTTCTCTTCTATTTTAGAACAATGAACTAGCATATCTTTAACATCTAGTTTGATGGGCTGAATGTCAATGTTATCATTAATTCGAATCATTGCTGCCAGAGTAGCTAAGGTATCAACAATCAAATTCTCCTCACTAGGCAAATGATCAAACTGAATATTTTCAAACTACTTGATCAACTCTAGGATATACTTATGATATGGAATGAGTTTCGAATCTCTCGTCTCCTATTCTCCTTTCAACTGATATATAATTAGAACTAAGTCTTCAAACACTTTTAATGCTTCAACTTTTTTGTCTATAGCAGCTTGTAAACCTATGACATAGGCCTCATACTCAGCGTTGTTATTTGTGTAATTGAAATTCAACCTCGTTATTATTGGATAATACTACTTTTCAGGAGAAATTAAAATTACCTTAATTCCATGTCCCAAGGCATTGGCAGCTCCATGAAAATACATTTTTCAACACTTCTCATCATGCTTTTCCATCTCAAGTTGGGAAACAACCATCAAATCTTCATCAAGAAATTCCAACCTCATTAGCTCATAATCCTTAGTAGCACGATTTGCATGAAACTCGACTATATCACTTCCTTTGATTACCTTATGGCTCATATACATTATATCATATTCTAAGAACATTACTTGTCATTGAGCTGTTTTTTCAAATAATGAAGGTTTCTTAAAGATATATTTGATTAGATCTAATTTTACTATAAGCTAGGTAGTATGATAAAGTATGTACTATTTGAGTCTTTTGGCTATCCAAGTTAATGCATAACACATTTTTTCTAAAAGAGAATACTTGGACTCATATTCCATGAACTTCTTACTCAGGTAGTAAATAGCTCTCTCTTTTCAACTAGACTTATCTTGTTGCCCTAGCACACATCCCATTAAATTCCCTCACACAATCAAATATAAAATCAAAGGTCTCTTCGAAATAAGCAACACTAACATTAGAGGATTAAACAAGTACTACTTAATTTTATCAAAAAATTTTTAGCACTCCTCATTCCATTCTCTAAGATTATTCTTGCAAAGAAGTTTAAAAATGATATCACACTTGTAGGTAAGCTGAGAAATGAATCGAGAAATATTGTTTAATCTACCCAAAAAACCTCGAACTTCTTTTGGTGCGCTTAAAGATGACAAATTCTGAATGGCTTATATTTTGTTAGGATCAACTTCGATTCCTCTTTCACTGACGATAAAGCTTAGCAACTTCCTGACTTCGCACTGAAGGTACATTTTACCAAGTTTAACTTAAGTTGGAATTTTTTCAACCTTTCAAATAATTTTCTAAGGTTGGTGACATGATTTTTGCCTTCATGAGATTTAACAATCATATCATTTACATATACCTCAATCTCTTTGTGTATTATATAGTGAAAGAATGTTACCATAGCTCTTTGATATATTACCTCAGCATTTTTTAAATTAAAGGGCATAACTCTGTAACAAAATGTACCTTACATGATCATAAAAGTGATCTTTTCCATGTCATCTTAAGTCATTTTTATTTGATTAAACCCTGCGAACACATCTTTGAATGAAAATAGAATGCCTAGCCATATTATCCACTAGTGTGTTAATATAAGGCAAAGAAAAGTTATTCTTTGGGCTAGCCTTATTCAAGTCATGGTAATCTGCATACATTCGCACATTTTCATCTTTTTTAAGGACTAGTACTATGTTGGCTACCCATTTTGGAAACTTAACCACTTATAAGAAACCTGTATCAAACTACTTATTCACTTTTTTTTTTTAATCTTTAGCAGTATTTCAAGTTTCATTCATCTCAATTTCTGCTGAATTGGTTTACAGTCTAGCTTTAAGGGCAATTTATATTCTACTATTTTTATGTTAAGCCTAGGCATATCTTGATAAGACCAAGCAAATATATCAACAAATTCTCATAATAGGTCTTTGAACCTTTTCTTATCTATTGATAAAAGTGAGGTATCAATCTTAACCTCTTTCTTATTCTCTTCATTTCATAAGTTCACCAATTTAGTTATCTCCTATTGAGGCTTAATTAGTTTGTTTTCTCGCTTAATTAATCTCATTAGATCCGTAGGCAATATATATTCCTTAGAATCATCTTCACTATCAAGTTTATTAGTGTTAATTGAATTTTCAAAATTAACCCCTTGATCATTATCATGATTATTTTCATGTTCATTTAAGGACCTGAAATTGAATAAAATAGGATATGTTAGCAAAATGTGTTGAGAAAATAGAAAAATGAGAGCAATAGAATAAATGAGTGAAAATGCATCCTTCCTAATCTTTATTAAAATAATAATAGATAAATGGACCATGCAAAAAAGATCATCCCAATACTTTTAGGCATAAACTATTATGATGTACAATTACATTAAATCAGTCTCAAGGATAACAGGCATTTCAATAATACTCTAATTATTAAGCTCATAATCTAGCGGATAAGGGCGTACCTACATGTTTTTACTCATACCTGTTTTCATCCTAATCGTAGAGATAGACAATTCAACAAAGGCCTTCTTCATGGTCAGTCCAAAATCTTCTTCTACATCTAGGTATATGAATCCTTCAGGCCTAAAGGTATCATAGAGGTACAGGATGATCATTAGTTTTGCCATTTTTTTCTCTCATACTTGCTTGTCTTCTTTTTATCTTTCATTTCTCTACCTCATACTTAGGCCCAGCCTCTCGTTGTTATCAGTTATTGCTAGGAGTTTGTTTATCCCTTGTAAATTTTTTCCCAGTTTACTCCAAGGTACCAACCCCTATTGATAATCTGAGTCACAACTATCTTTGAAACTTGTTGGCTTATAAGTCTTTCACCACAAAGTTAACCAGTTCAAAAGACTAGTAAGAACATTCTAGCACATTTTTAGTAGCTTCCACATATGGTAGCTTTCACATATGTGGTATTTAATGACTGAGTCACCAGCATATCTTCTTTTTCAAATACTATCACTAATTGACCTTCCATATTGAACTTGATCTTTTGGTGCAAGGTAAAAGGAATAACACTTGCCATGTGAATCCATGGCTTT
The DNA here is from genome assembly GCF_047325235.1 of Durio zibethinus. NCBI lineage: Eukaryota > Viridiplantae > Streptophyta > Magnoliopsida > Malvales > Malvaceae > Durio > Durio zibethinus. The sequence goes on from NC_143183.1 coordinate 702,878, forward strand.
TTGAATAAACAATTATAAGATGGTGAGATATCCATCACGTAAAATTTTACATTAAATATGCATGGCTCAATTTGTAAAGCCATATCTATATCTCTTATAACTTCACGTTTGGTTTCATTAAAAGCTCGAATGATCATATGGCTACTTTTCATGTATGGGTAATCAATAGGTAGCTTTGCCAAAGTTGACATAGGCATGACATTATTAGCAAAGCCATTATCGATAAGGACCTTAGCTATAATATGGCTCTTGCACTTAACAGTGATATGTAGAGCTTTGGTGTTGCCCTTTTCTTCTGAAGGAATATCATCATCACTAAAGTTATATAATTTGGCATTACCAAATTTTCAACTAAGTGATTCACATACTTAACAGACATATTATGTGTCATATACGTTTGATTCAACACCTTCAACAAGGCATTTTGGTGTGATTTAGAATTTAATAGCAATGATAGCAACAAGATTGATGCTGGCATCTTATTCAATCATTCAACCACATAGTATTCATTGTACTTTACTAGCTTTAAGAATTCACATGCCTTCTTTTCTAATACTGGCTTTTGATATTCTTGTTTAGGCTCCACTTTTAGATTATTTTATTCTTCCCTTACTTTGAACTTTTCTTTCCTAGCCCTCTCTAGCATTTCTGAAGTATCACATTTTCTACTTCAGGTAATCCTTCATACACCAGTTATATTAACAGTATCAAACTTAGGTGCATTCTCTTCTTGGCCCCTAGATTACCATATCACAACCATATTTTTATGGCATAACTTTATTATCCTTGTAAGGGAATGGAGCATGGACTTTAAAAGTTATTGACCTGGGGATGAACTTGTTCACAATCGACTTTGGTTTCTCCCTACAATAAATTTGTTACCGACTTTGAAAAAAATTTCGATGGCTTGTTGATCATAGACACTTCAGCACTTCTTGAAACCTTTCTCTCTTTATAAAGCTCAATCTGGTAAGAATCCATGAGCTTTTGTACCTCTTAGTAGAATTGTTCATAGGTTTTAATAGAGTAACCAAATGCCCTGCTATGATATTTATAGTTACTGTTTGATACATATCTTTCATGATAATTATGTGGACTCACTAGCTGTATCATATAAGCTTTGTACAAAATATCAAACAGCTGACTGAGAATTATCTTTATCTTTTTCATTTTTTTCACATAATGCTCCCGATCCTCACTCAGAGCATTTACGTTATGGTTAGGTAAAGGATTGCCACTAACATTAGGTGCAGTTATCCCTTATGTACTAAACATTTGATCCTTGATTAATTGTTGCGCCATATACTTTAAGGCACTTCAATTTTTTATGGAATAACCAGCGATTTCATAGTGGTTGTCACAATGAGGTGCAGGATCATACCATTTAGGACAAAGTGGTTTGAGTGGCTTTAAATAGCTAGGGGTAATCAAGTGATTGTTGTAGAGCTCTTAGTATAATTCTGTATAAGTCATAGGGATTGGGTCAAATAAAAGTTTTTCTCAGGTAGTTTGTAGCTTTTGTGAACCATTTATTAAGCTAGCATGATGAATTTGAGGTCTTGCAAGAGGTTAAGTGTTAGGATTATACATAGCAGTTTGGGATCTTAAAGCGAGCTGATATGTTAGAGGGTAGGATGGTTATGGGGTAGGCTATATGGGTAGGGTGAAGCGTTATTCACTGTAGGGTAATATGGGAAGTAAGTTTGTGGTGGATAAGTTGATAACCCTTGAACTATTGTTTGTCAAAGCCCATAGCTTGAGCTTTAGTTTTTTTTTTCTTTAGGACTTTCTTAGTGAAAACTTCACCTCTTTTCAACTTGTCATTCTTAATGGCATTCTCAATGATTTCGCCTAAGATCATCATATCGGTGAAATTTTTTGTTATATTCTCTATCATCTTTTCATAATAGAGAGATTTTAAAGTGCTGAGAAATAACACTGTAATTTTTTTCTCAATTAGAGGAGGTTACACTTGAGTAGCTATGTCCTTCTACCTCTAAGCATACTCCTTGAATGATTCAGTTACCTTTTTTTTCATATTCTGCAAAGACAAACAATTAGGAGCTAAATCTATGATATGCCGATATTGACTAATGAAGTCGTAAAGTCGTGAGTTATATCATTTCAGGACTGAATGAGAGTTCTATCTAGCTGAACATATCACCTAATAGCAAAACCAGTAAGGCTGTCTTAGAATACATGCATTAATAGCTTCTCATTATTAGTATAGGCAACCATTTTTTGACAGTACATGATAATGTGAATCTTTAGGCACTTTATCCCATTATATTTTTCAAACTCCAAAACCTTAAACTTCATATGAATAACCACATCTAGGACTAAACATAACCCAACAGCATCTATTGAACCATAAATCAATTCCCTCTATCACTCGCAATCTTTCTTTCAACATACTCATCTTCCTATCAACTATAAGTCCTCTAGTGACTTGTCCCCTTTTGGTTTTAATTTTTTTTCTTTTGGATCATCCAGATCAAGGACTTGGATTGGTTCCACTACCTTCTCAGTAAAGATAAGATTTATATAGCTATGGTAATGCCTTGGATTTGAAGCTGATAGCATTCTGAGGTATGTGAATTGTTATGCCGGTGCCTCTTGTGTGGATGGGCTTGTTACAGACCAAAACTAAGAAGGTATAAACGGTCAGCACCTCTTATGATGGATGATCCTGCTGGCTAGTATTTTTTTCTATATTTTTCCTTTATTCAATTTGTTCAAAGCATCCAGAACCTTATTCAACTTCCCTTCAAGCTTTTCTTAAGCTCTTTATATCTTCTTAAAATGATTGAAATTTTCTTATTCTATTTGTCGGCTTGAGCTCTTGTATTGTATTGGTGAGTTGATCATATAGGGTTCTTGCTTGGCGGAGCTATCCTTGAACCTTGAGTATCACAATTACATTGTTATAAAAAATGACATGCTATATGTGTACTGCATTTTAATGCATGAATGTAATGTACTAAGTACATTTCCATGGATGAGTTCTAATATGTGGCAAATATTCTCTATATGAAAATGATGCAAATGCACAATGCTAAATATGACAATGAAAATGATGCATGACATGATAATGCAAATGCACAAAGTTAAACAAATAAAATGGTTAGATCTTAAACTATTCCTTCTTGTGTCCTAATTTTAGGGTACATCTATCAAGATGTAGGAATAGCTCTATCTTAAGGCAAGCCTCTTAAGTGTAAATTATATGCAGGGTTAAATGACTTTGACTGCTAAAAGTTTTCAAATTGTTCCTTACATAATTGTCCATCATAAACTAGTAAGGTATTCCAATCTTCACCCATCACAAGCTACCAATGGAAAGGATTCAATTTGAGCAGGAGTATTTTGCTAGTCATTGCAGAGATTATCATCTCATGAGAGTGTACGTACTTTACTCCCTCCTAAAAAGGACAAAGCCCGAGTATAAAGCTCATGTAATGCAAATGCATGTGATAATGTGTATGAAAGAACATAAAATTTTCAACCCCATAAATCAAATGAGAGACAAAAAGAAAAAAAAATGTTAGTAACAAATAATTACAATTTAAAACCATTAACTCAAAGGATAGGATAAATTTAAAATGTTATGGTGTAACTCTCTATTGCATATCTCCAGTGGAGTAACCAAACTATCATAACATATAAATCTATAAATCTATAGCTAAACTTAACAAGAAGAGTCACCACTAATCTTTTTTAACTAAATGTGATTGGTTACCTAATAAATATATTCTTTAAAGGAGCTTCTAAGCTTGATAAAAGGTTCATAAAAGAATAAGTTCTAGTCTACTAATTAGAACAAGGTTTGGGAGTTTAATTATATATGAGAAAGATTATAGCACCCCCACATGCCCATCCAAAGGACAGTACCATTTTAATTTAAATTATCCTAAGGTATTGATTCTAATAGTCTTAAATTTTAATGTTGAATATTAAAAATAATTTTTAAGATTTTTTCATCAATTTGGTAGAATTCTTTAAAATTATGTCATCATCTCAAGCATATTCAAGAATCTCATTTATTTTTTTGAAGAGATTTTGTCGCCAGAAAAAGATATAATTTTTTTTTGGTTTTTTTATTGAAAGTATATCTAATTAGTCCATAATTTAGGCCAAATTAGAAATGTCTTCTCACTTAAAAATTTCTTAGATAATTAATCATTTGTAATTACTAAGAATTATATCCTCAAAATTTATTTTTATTTTACAAGTTTTATTTCTAAATTTTCTACGATTGGGACCAATTTAGAAATTTTCTTTTGGATTTTTAAATTTTTTACTATTTGAGTCTATTTAGAAATTCTTTTTTTTTTATCTTTGGAAAAAAATAATATGACAATTATTTTTTTGAAGTTCCATTTAAATTCTTTCACCATTTGAGACAAATTTAAAGAAATTCCTCACCCAACAATTTCTTAGAAAATTTACCATTTGAAATTTCTAAAAATCTCATCATTAGATAACTGTCAAATACTTTCAACAAAAAAATTTTTAATTTTGAAAAGAATACAATTACGTTTATTAAAATTTAATCTGAATTATTCCATCATTTGGGACATATTTAAAGAAATTTCTTACCTAGAGATTTCTTAAGAAATTTACCATTTGAAATTTCTAAGAATCTCATCCTTAGGTAATTAGTATTTAATTCCAAAATTTTATTTTTTTTTTAAATTGAAAATAAATATTAATTATTATTATTGAAACTTTCTCTAAATTATTCCACCATTTGGGATAAATTTAGAAAAAATTTCTCACCTAGAAATTTTATATAAATTTATCATTTGAAATTTTTAAAAATTTCATCATTTGATAATTATTATTTACTCTAAAAAATTTTTTATTTTGTTTTATTTTTTATTTTTTTAAAATTTAATCATGCAAAAATACTTATAAAATAATAAATAAATAAATAAAAATGCCTAAAAACAAAAACGGCTCAGCTCGATGGTTTAGAGGATACAACTCGACTACAGGCAAAGGAAGCGACTGGAACACGCGGCTCACAACTTGGCTCAGCTGGAGCCAAGGATGGTGACGCGAGTTGAAGAGGCGAGTTAGCGCTCGGGTTGGATTACCCATTGAAAAATATGTAGATCTTGAAGATTACTTAACACCAAAATGACGTCATTTTGGGAAGGGTATAAAAGGGTGAAATTCCTCTTTTTCCTTCACATTTCTCTTCTCTCTCTTTCACCTCTTCTCTTTTCTCTCCATTTCTCTTTAAACCCCAAAGAACACTGATTGAATCTTCACTGAATTCTAAAAATCTCACCGAAATATAGGTTGAGTCACCGAAAGTTCGTTAGAAGTTGGTCAGTTTTTGGAAAACAAACACTAAAAATTAGGAAACTCACTAAAAACTGGAAATCTCATTGGAAAGTCATCGGAATCTTCAAAGATCATAAAAAAATTCAAACAAATTCTAAAAATTTTCTAGAAAACTTTTAGAAAAAAATTGCAAAAAAAAATTTTTTCTAAAATTTTTGGCTGCATTCATGAGTTTTTTTTTCTATCTTTCTTTCCATGTACTTTTTCTTATTTATGTATCCCTTCACGCTTGATTAGAGTCTGTATTTATAGGGTTCAAATCAAGAGAACCCTATATCAACAGAGTTTCAATTCTCTTTTAAGTACTAACTTCAAACTTTTAAGTTCAACCCAAACCTTTCAATCCAAACAAACAATTTCTCACAAATCCAACCACTTGTTTTTTTCTCTTTTTCCCTTTTTTTATTTTTTTAATTTTTTAATTATTAGACAACAAGTAGAACCCCAGACAAATTGGGGTGTCTACACTATCGAAACGCTGGATTGCTGCAGCAAAATATGGAGTCTTTGCCTATCACCCTAACTGCAAAAAACATTGGGTTAACACATTTGTGTTTTGCAGATGACCAATTGATACTTGTAAAAGGCAACAAAGATTCCATCATGGAAACAAGAAGGTGATGTAGGAGTTTTATTCATTCTTTGGATTATGGCTCAATTGTGAGAAAAATAACTTATATGCCTCTAGTGCAGGCAATTCAGCAAGCAACAAGGTTTAGGATAGGCTTACTTCCAGTAAGGTATTTGAGAGTGTCGTTAGTAGTAAGAAGACTTACAGAGAAAGATTGTGCCCCACTGCTGGAAAAGGTTACAGCAAGAATTAAAGGATGGGCTGTTAAGCATTTTTCCTATGTTGGAAGGCTACAATTAATTAAGTCATTATTGTTTAGCTTGCAAAGCTACTGGTGCAGACACTTTGTATTACCAAAGCATGAGATCAAGAAGATTAATTAGCAATGCTTAAGATTCTTCCAGAAAGGAAAGGAAGGATCAGCCAAGGAAGCAAGGATTAGCTACGAGGCCATCTGCTACCCGAAGTCAGAAGGTGGTTGGGGCTAAAGAATTCTTTAGTGTGGAGCAAGGCTTGTTTACTAGGGAATATATGGTTTATACTATCCAAAGCTGGATCATTATGGATGGTATGGATTGAAGCATATCTGTTAAAATGGAAGAGCATATGGTAGGTCTCCCCACAGCAAGGTAGTAGCTGGAGTTGGAGGAGGCACTTTCAGCTAAGGCATGTTGCTCGACAGTTCATAAAATAGGATAATGGTACTAAGATATGGCTATTTCCTAGGAATTGTTACTCAGTAGCAATAGTGTGTAATGAGTTAAGGCCTAGGTAAAGGAAGGTTGAGTGGCATAAGCTTATTTGGTTCCAATACCATGTACCAAAACACTCATAAATCTCTTGGATGACTATTATAAATCGGCTGCCAACAAGGGACAGATTGAAAGCATGGGGAATGAAGTTGGATGAACAATGTTACTTGTGCCAATAGGGAAGAGAATCCAGGGATCACTTGTCGTTGTTGAATGTGGGTTTACAAAAATTATCTGGCAAGGAATATTATAGAAATATAGGATTAGAAGAAAAGTGGGGGACTAAGCTGTTGAATTACAATGGGCAGTTAGTAAAATGAAAAGGGAAGCATTGATTTCGGTAATCTTGCGTATTGCATGAAGTGCCTGCATCTATCAGATATGGAGAGATAGGAACTGCAGATTATATAAGAAAGAAAAGGAAACAACGAAGCAAGTGATTGATCGAGTCAAAGAAGCTGTAAAAAAACTAGCTAAACGGCCGGCACTCGGATGCTGCTGACCAGGTGAATAAGCAATTATGTGCTGCTTGGAACATAAATACCAATATACTAAATGTAATGTAGTTGATAGATTAAACTGTAGGAAATAATTGCAAAGGTTATTCAGCATACCGAGATAGTGGTCGTACCGTAGCAGAATTTTGCTATCATTGGATAAATAAAAAAATTAGCTTTTGCAAAAAAAATAGTTTTAAAAATTTATGAATGAATGAAAGTTGTGGTTTTCAGTCACATCTTCAGTTAATATCTTGATTTCATGGATCCATTTTTTCCTTTTCTTTATTCTTGTATGGCAAAAAAATGACCATCAAAACCGTTGCAAATTTACATATGAAGTTTTTAAAATCTAAACATGAATGAAGGTTATGATGCCATACTTGGTTTTTGAATTTTTGCTGCCAGTTCGTCTGGAAAGAGGTTTTCTGCGACTTGGTTGTCTATTGGTGATGCTAGGGTTGCAGGAAAGTTTCTACTATTTTGGCAAGTGATTCGTCTGAAAATAGGTCTCTCGTAACTTGGGTGCTTATTGGTGATGCTAGTGGTTTTGGGGTAGATTTGGTGGAAGGTATATTTGTGTCTTTTGGTTTTTCTAATAGGATTGCAATGTCTGGTTTGAATAGTAGGTAGTTTTAAGAGGTTAAGTGTTGTGGAGCCGAAAAATTATGCTTGGTGGGTTGCGGTCATTTTCTTCCTTATGTCATCACATTTAGTCTTTTGATGGCTTCCGAAGTCAATCCAATTGCCAGTGTTCTTTGTGTTTTTTTAATTGTTGGATGGGTTGTGGAAAATCATTCTGTCTGATCTTTTGAGCCTTGAATTCTGTCATTTGTGCCCCAGTAACTTTTATGCTTGTGAACTGAATGTCAGTATTTGTATTTCACCTGTTTTGTCTTCGATTGTTACATCTATGACAATACTTGAAGATTGAATTGAAGTTAATATGATTTATGAGCATCAGATATCTTTATTGTTGAAAAAGTAACAACATATGCTCAGTGAGGAGTGAACTCACATGAGAAAAAGCACTTCCTCATTGTGTTTGTAGCATCAGAATTTTCCAACAAAAAAAAGAAGTCCAATAGTGAACTGCTTGTACACATTGTAATATTAGCCATTCAAAGCTTCTATGTTTTTGATTGTTGCCTTTAGTTTATACTTTTGCAATGTATTAGGGAAAGCCAATTCAGATTGTGGACAATTAAAAGGAAGGATATGCGGCCAGGGATTCAATTCATGTAATATGGTGGTGAAATACCTTTATTTGCCTTGGATCAGCTGGTAGTATTTCAGCCACTGCTGTAGTAGCAGTTGAGACAAACATAAGTGCTAATTGTTGAACAAGAATTTCAGGTTGGATGAGTTCAACATTCAGTGGATCATTTGCATACTTGCATCATTTATTTCAGTTGTAAAATTCTAGGAATTTCATATTAAATGAGTTGTGCATAAATTATTTTATTTACGTACCTGTTTTTGAGTGCAACGTTCTGTAGGATTTTTAAGTTCAAAAACAACTTTGTTGTCGATGCTTAGGAAGCATAAAAGACTCCTGAAATGTAAATGAAACATTTTTTTCAGTGTGCATTTGAATATGTATGGTAATGAAAGAGCAATAGTTACTCAAGCATGTATGACTTGATAACCGATCCAGCAAAGATAAACATCAGATTAACTGTGTTCCTCAAAATCAGATATTCATTGATAATCAGTGCCAAATTTCAATAAAGAACAACCTTAATTGATTGGAATTACACATCATAAAGGTTAATTCAAACAACTTTTAAAAGGTGGTATACATAGAGTATGAAACATACATAAACTTTGGTTTTTTTTCATTATTTACTTTATATCTTGAATGCATGTATCTCTTTTGTCTACCAAATTTTGTTCGCTGTTCAGCTGTATTTTTATTATAGCAGTTATCGATTTAACAACTCCTACCACATATGGGAAATCCAAAGACAAAACTTTATATTATTGGTAAGTAGAATATCATTACAATAGGCAATTCAATAAGATCTATTAAGTTCATAAATGGAAAGTCAATTCTGTCTTGATAAAGTTCAAACTTAATGCATTAAAATTTGTACATGTGAGTACTTTCCTGTGGCCTATTCTATTATAAGAAACATAGTATAGAGTAGAAGTGAAATGGTATGCAAGATAGAGAGTTAAATCTTCTTAAATCTCTTGCACTTGAATTGCTTATAATCACCATCTAAAATAGAATGATCTACCACACCTCCACCGCTGTTCAAATTACAATTTAATATACCTAAAGCTAGCTCATTCCCTACTATTCACATTAGATGCATAAATTCTAAGCATACGTATGTATAAGAAGTTGAAAAGTGGAAGTGTCTAAAGATAAATTAGTCTTTACTTTTTGTCCAAGGATGGAATTGGGTGAGGGGGGTCCTTACATAGACGTGCAAATTACGGCATTTTCTTCTTTTAATACTAATACAAATGTTCTTACATTCTTAAATTAAGTTGTCAATGGAAGAATAACCATTATTATTCCACCAAAAAGAAGACTTTAAACAGAAAGATGGGCAAAAAGAATGGGGTACAACCGCTATTACTATTACTTGACCAATGACTCCATGGATTATAAGCTTTTTTATTCATCCGAGATTGAGTTTTTTAGATTGACTAATTGACCAAGGAAGTTTGAAAAACAAAGATAAATAATTAATTTATAAGAGACTCTTCTTTCTTGGAGAATTATATTAGGAAGATTTGTTTTCAAATCCAACATGCTAAATAAGAAATGATCACACCAATTAAATGTTCTAATACTAAACAACGAAAATGAAAAATGTCACAGGCAATGATACACAACCAAAAAGAAAAGAAATAGAAAATTTTGTTTATAAAATTAACTAACTTGCTAGTGCATTGTACAAGTTTAATGTAACAATAGATGAATGGATAATTTATATGTATGAAAATTTGATAAGTCATATACAGTTTCTAATTAAAAATTATCAATTGGAATCAATTTTTTTCAAGAAAAAGAGATACAATCACCTCCCTTTCTTTGCTTGTTTCATCCAGAAGAATATAGTATTAACCTCCTGAAAAAATTTAAAGATAGTAAAAAAGGAACAAATTTTTAAATAACATTACTACTAAAAAATGAAAATCCTAATTAGACATGCATTGGGGATCAAAAATTATATATATAAACATGGGAAAGGGTTTAAGATGATTATCTACACATAACCATTTACGAGAGAAATCCATGAGTATATATTTTAAAATAGATAATTTGTAATTGAATCCTCAAAAGTAGAAGTTCAACACAATAGTGGATGGGTTTTCTCATGAGCCGAACATAGTTTAGAGTTAGACACATAACTTTTTCAAGAATCATATAGAAATTGAACACATGATAGGTGAAATGTTTGGCAATGCAATCAAAGCATTTATATTTTGGGTAATTTCGAAGCCAGTTTGTGCTAGCGACTCCTGCAAAACAACCAAGCAAGCCAATGTACCAAACTTATGTTAAGCTATGGACATTATAATTGCTATTAAGTTTAAAACAATTCTCGACAGCAACAGTCTGCAATGAATAACCTATAAACGAAATGGGAAATGCACATCACGGATTGAAGGGCAACATGTCATCTTCTGAAAATAGAATCAATATCGCTTGATTCACATTCACTTTTTTTTTTCTTTTGGATAATATCAGTGCACTTGAGTTTTCATATTGTCATAACATATTGATTCAGAGACTTGATCACTAGACGTAAAAATTAAAAATCATGAAAAAACGTAAAGAGTTGCCATCAATTTTTTTTAGAGTGTGATTAGTCATAAAAAAATTCTATCTCTTTAATAAAAGGGGTTTAGAGTTTATTAAAAAAATAAATTTAGTCTATGAAAACAAGATTAAATTCGAGAGTCGATTACGTGTGAAAAATGGTTAGCACTCCCTAACACTCACAAAATTGATATTAATTAATTATACACTATTTATAATTTTGGATAAAAATAATTTCTACATTAATAATTAGAATAAATATATATATATACATTATAAATGTACACATTAATCTGAAAATGAGATGTATGCAAATGATGACAAAATGCAAATTTAGGAATTAAGTTTTTAAATATAAAAAGATCATTCGGACTCTCCAACTTTTAGGTAGAGTTTAGGTGCGATTATTTATGTTTTAAAATCTCATTTTATTATATTTTATTCTTTATTCTTTATTCAATTTTATTATTATTACTGTTTATGAAATTATATGAAAAATTCTTAATGAAACAAAATTTTCTAAATACTCCATCATCTAATGGCATTTAGGAACAAATCATTTCACAAAATATTTCAATATAAATTTTATGATAGTTTCAAGGTTTGGGCAAATTTAGGGTTACAAAGTTTAATTTAGGATTTTAACTAAAGCTTATTTAGGGTTTTGGGTTTTCCTTAGGGTTTTGATTTTAAGGTTTCAGTTAAGGTTTTAGCTTTGGAGCTTCAATTTAAGGTTTCAATTTAGGGTCTCGATCTTAGGATTTTATTTAGGATTTCAACCTTAGGGTTTTATTTAAGGTTTTAATTTTAGAATTTCATCTAAGTTTTCGATTTTATGATTTTTAAAAGTTTATGAACCTTTATAAAAATTTTCAATATTTAAATAAACTTTCAAAGCAAGCTCATATTTTGTAATTTTCAAAAATTAATTTTTATATATTTTTTAGTACAAGCTCATTTTATAAAAGTTTTTCTAAAAAATGTATTTTTATATTTTTTTATTTATTTATCCTTTTTCATGAAAATTTATTATTATTATTATTTAATCTTTTATTATTATTTTACTATTTAATGTTTATTGTTTAATAATTCTTTAATATTTAAGTAGAATTTTTATTATTATTAATTTAAAACTTAGTTTTCAATTCTCTCTAATATCTAGACAGGGATTTTAAAATTTTATTATTTACTATTTACTATATTTATTTTTAGAAGATTTCATAATAAGTAAAATTCCAACGGTTCAGTAACACTATAAAATTAAATTGTTTAAACAAAAAGAACATGATAAGTACGTGTTGAGTTAAATTGTAAGCAGGCATAAAAATAAAGAAGCATGAAAGTTAAGTAGTTTCAAAAACGGGATTATCAATAAGCAATATGGCATAAAAATTAAAAATGTATAAAAAGTTACATTGCTTTGAAAATTTAAAGTGCATGTAAAGTAGTTTAAAGAAAAGAAATTCAAATGCATGAATTCAAATTAAAAATGAGAACAAAAACTCTTGAATTAAGAATGATTGATATTAAAGTTAAATGCCTAAAGTTTAGATTACTTGATTTTCTTTTAAGAAAAATGTCACTTAAGTCTGAAGAAAGCAAAATTATAACCTTAAACTAATACTAATGCATCATTTTTCCGACTAACAGCATGCAACACAAGGACACCTAAGAATTATATCATTATAGCAACATAAATGGGATTTTCTTTAGGGAAGGAAGACTAACATTGCCTTATAGGGCAACTAAGCTTGACACCAAACACACCATTCAAGGACAAATATTAGGAGCTATAATGCTCTAGAGGTGTTGTTACACCCACGCAACCACCGCAAGAGGAAGAAAGAACAAGCTAAGGTGCAAAAATAAAAAGCCAAGCTTTAAACTTTCCCTTTCACCAATACCCACGCGTAATAATAAGGAAAGGCATTTTAAACTTCCACAGATTTACATACCATTTGCTCTTGTACTTTACCAACTGCACACACAAACAGTACACATAAATAAAATAAAATAAATTTGACTTTCTTGTAAACCAACACGTCTAAGAATAACTTCAAACTATGAAAGCAAGAGATAAATTTTAAGCTCCTACCTAACAGAATCTTCTTGCGTTTTCCACTGCTGGTTTCCCTCCTTTCCTACTCCCTCTTTCAATATTTCAATTTTCTAATATTTTAATTTTAAATTTAAATATTAAATTTTTAAGTTTTAATTTTTAATTTTATAATTTTATACGTCTATATACTTATTATTATTATTATGAATGAGATTTTAAGATTGAGATTTTCATCAAACCATTTTAGGCCTTATATGAGCATTAAAAGTAAGCCGCGCACTGGGCTTGAAAAATGAATATTAGGCTCAATTGCCAAACCAAGCTTAGATTACAAGGAAAAGTATCTCTGACAAAATTAGATATCTAGAGCTGTCCCTCTTTACATATTTCTGAGGATTAGAAGAAATAAAAAAATATAAACAACAATTTTGTATGAAGGTTACTTTCTTTTTCTTTTTTTATTATATTTCCTTCTTTTTTTATTTTGTTTTTTTTTTAATTTTTTGATTTTATGGTTTTGATTTTTTATTTTGTTTTGATTTTATTTATTTTTTCTTTTATTTTTTTATTTTTTTATAAGTCGAAACATTCATAGATTGCAAATAATTAAGATTAACACACAAATTAGCAAACAAAAATGATCAAGATTGAGCCACAAACCAAAAAATAAAGATAACTGTGACTAAACCACAAATCAAGAAATACAAAACAACCAAAAATGAAATCGAAAAATAAAAGACGACCAGGATCAAGCTGTGAGTTAAGAAACAACAAAAACTGAGATTGAGTCGCAAGTAAAGAAACAATGAAAATTAGGACTAAGCCACAAGTTAAGAAACAACAAAGAGCAAGATTGAGCCATAAGTTAGGGAATAAATATGACCAGAATTAAACCACTAGCCGAAAAGTAAAGATGATCAAGATTAAATCGTAAGTTGAGAAATAAAAATAATCGAAATTGAACCCTAAGTCGATAAATAAAAATGATCGGAACTAAACCATAAGTTTAAAAGTAATGAAAACCTAGATTAAGCCACAAGGTAGGGAATAAATATGATTGGGATTAAACCATAAGTTAGGAAATCAAAGTGATCCGGGATAAATGAAACCTTGTTTTGAAAAACATTCTATTTTCAATTAATAACTTTTCATGAAAACCTTCAACATCATTTATCAAAAGAATATATGTAATACATATGACTACTATAATGAATCTGAATGGTAGAAATGTAATAAATGATCTATACTATGCATTTCTTGATCATATTAATTTAAAGTTCCAAGATTAGTTCACCTCTTTTAAACCTGAAAGCTACCCTTTTTTATTTTTTTTTTACAAATACCTTTTATGACCTCTACTCATCTAGACGCTTCTTCTTAATTCTTTCTTTTGTCATCCTTCTTTCCAGTCAATTAATTCTTGCTTGTTTGTGCTATTATCTTCCATTCATCTTCTTGCACAACACTCAAGTCCATTATGAGCAATATCAATAATTATCCCAATCTCCAATGACAAATGCAATGATTTCAAAGTTCAAAGTGGAATACGGGTTTTAATCAATGATGAGAAATTTACTTTGGTTTATAAAGGAAAAGATAAGGCTATTTAAACACAGAGGATCAGAAAATTTAAAAGGTATTCAAGGAAATCATTTCTTTAAATAATAAACATTTAATAATCCAAGTCAATTCAAACCAAATCTTTTCTCAAAAAATCATTACACTTGCTATCTTGCTAGATTTGAACTTTTATAACTAATATTTGCCTTCTGACTTATAGCTAATGGAAACTTGTCCCAGACATATTCCTCATCTTAGTCCAACTTTATACCACTTCACTTTACCTTTATAAGATTTTCCCTTAGCTCCTCTTTTTTTAAGCTATCTTTTTAGGCTTTCAGCTTGAATCTTCTTTCTTTTTTTTTTTCTTTTTTTTCATTTTTTTCATTTTTCCTTTCATTTTTCCTTTCATTTTTTCTTTTCTTTTTTTTTCAAGCAAATATTCCCTTATAGCATTAAAATTTGTTAGAGCTGACAATTCATCCCCATCCATATTTACTGAGATCAAGGTCCAACTAGACATGCCTTTCTTCACCACATATAAGCCTTCCTAATTTGGTGCCCATTTTTTTCTACTATCTTGTTGATTTGACAAGATCTTCTTTAAAACTAACTCTCTTCCATGAAAACATCGGGGCCCTAATTTTTTATCATACACCTGCATCATTCTCTTTTGGTGTATTTGCCCATGGTAAAGTGCCGATAGCCTCCTCTTTTCTATGAGGTTTAGTTGTTCAAAGCATT
This sequence comes from Durio zibethinus, assembly GCF_047325235.1. Taxonomy (NCBI): domain Eukaryota; kingdom Viridiplantae; phylum Streptophyta; class Magnoliopsida; order Malvales; family Malvaceae; genus Durio; species Durio zibethinus. Next base: position 718,194 of record NC_143183.1, read on the forward strand.
CTTGAACCCAATTTGCCTCATCCAATTTCATTTCCATCAATACTCATAGAGAAAAAATTTATATCTCAACCGGTAACACTGCCTCCATCCCATATACTGCCTCGATCCTATAAACTAATAAAAATGAGGTGTTCTCTATTGAAATCTAGACTGATGTCTTATAAGTAAGCAAGGCAAAAGGTAATTTTTCATACTAGTCCTTATATGTGTTAGTTGTCTTATTTAGTATTTTTTTTATGTTTTTATTTGCAGCCTCTACCACACTATTCATCTTCAAGTGATACAGTGCTAAATAATGATGATTTATTTTGAACTAACACGTACCTCTTTCATCATTTTGCTATTCAAATTGCTAGCGTTATTAGAGATAATTCTTTTTGGAGCTCATATCGACATATTATCTATCTTTTTATAAATTTATATACCATTGATCATGAAACACTAGCATAAAAAGCTACTTCTACCCATTTGGTGAAGAAATCAATTACCATAAAGATAAAAAGATGCCCATTTAAAGCTTTTGGGGTTATAGGCCCAATCACATCTATTCCCTCACATAAAAAATAGTCATGGAAGTGCTAACATATGTAGTGAGACTATAGGAGAATGAATTTTTTCTACATAAATCTGACACTTATGGCACGTTCTAGTAGAATTGATGCAATTATTTTCCAATGTCGACCAATAATAACCTACCTTCATTATTTGGCTAACCATCATATGTCTAGTGGCATGTGTCACACAAATCCCCTCATGAACTTCTTCTAATATCATTTTTACCTCTTTAGCATCTACACATCTCAACAATACCTAATCTCAACCTTTCTTTTACAAGATTTCCCCATCGACCACAAACCCTACTACTAACTTTAAACAATCCTCTTATTATTCTTGAAAGACTACTTTGGATATTCTCAATACTTAATATAATGTACAATGTCATAATACCAGGGCCAATGATCTATTTTTTTTTAACATTTGAACAATGGACCAGTGAATCTTGCATCTATACTCTAACAGGTTAGGTTCTGTATTAGCATTTAACTTGAACATTACAGTCAAAGTAGCCAATGCATCAACAATTTGATTCTCTTCTTAAAAAACATGTTAAAACTAGATTGCTTTAAACTACTTAATCAAATTAACTATATGCTTTTGTTATAACACCAATTTCAGGTCTCTATTCTCATATTCACCCTTCAATTGGTAAACTACCATACCTAAATCCCCATAGAATTCTAACACATCAATCTTCTTTTCAATGGCCATTTGTAATCCCATGGCACATGCTTCATATTCAATTGCATTATTTACGCAATTAAAATCCAATCATGCCGTGCTAGGAAAATAATTCCCTTTTGGCGATATTAATATAACCTCGATGCCATGCTTCATTATATTGGATGCTCCATCAAAAAAAATCTTTCATAACTTTTTCATAGGCTCTTCATCTTTATCTTACAAGATTACCACCAAATCTTCATTCAAAAAATCAAACTTTATGGGCTCATAGTTTTCTGTGGCCTTATCAGCAAGAAAATCAACTTTCTCACCTCTTTTTATGGATTTCTGCAACACATATACAATATCATACTTCGATAATATGACCTGCCACCTAGTAATTTTGCCTGAAAGGGTTGGCTTTTCAAACATATATCTGAAAAGATCTAACTTTGATATAAGACAGGTTGTATGATAAAGCACATACTGCTTGATCCTACGAGTAGTCCACACCAATGCATAGCACATTTTTTTCAATTGGGAGTATTTAATTTCATACTCTGTGAACTTTTTGCTCAAGTAATAAATAGCCTATTCTTTCTTAACAGTTTTATCTTTTTACCCTAATACATATCCCATCGAGTTCTCTTGCATTGTTAAATATAAGATTGATAGCCTTTTAGTAATTGGTGGTACCAACATCGATGGATTTGTCAAATACTCTTTAATCTTTTCAAAAGCACTTTGACATTCTTCATCCTAATTGCCAAGATTGTTTTTACACAACAACTTAAAAATTAGATCACATTTTGAAATGAGCTGGGATATAAAGCAAGAAATATAATTCAATTACCCCAAAAAGCTTCTCACCTTCTTTTACGTATGCAAAGTTGCTAAATTTTGAATGGCTTAAATATTAAAGTCTACTTTAATACCCTTTTCATTGACTACAAATCCTAGCAATTTTTTTGATTTGGCGTCGAATGTATATTTGGCTAGATTTAGCTTGATTTGGTACTTTCACAACCTTTTAAAAAGCTTTCTGAGGTTAGCTATATGATATTTTCTGTCTCTAGACTTTGCTATCATATCATCAACATACACCTCTATCTTCTTATGTATCATGTCATGAAAAAGAGTGACTATCGCTCTTTGATACGTAGCACCAGCATTATTAAGCCTAAAAGTTATAACTTTGTAGCAAAATGTGCCTCATATTGTGACAAATATAGTTTTCTCCATTTTCTCCCAAGCTATCTTGATTTGGTTATATCTAGAAAATCGATCCATAAACTAAAAGGTAGAATGCTTGGAGTATTATCCATAAAGGTGTCAATATATGGTAATAAAAAATTATCTTTTTGACTAGCCTTATTTAAATCTTGATAATCCACACACAGTCTCACTTTTCCATCTTTCTTAGGATTCGAAACTATATTGGCTACCCATTCTGGGTATTTGTCTACTTCTAAAAACCTATATCAAACTATTTCTTCACTTATTCTTTTATTTTCAATAATATCTTCGGTTTAATGCTCCTCAGCTTATGTTATACCAATCGACACTCTAGTTTTAGAGGTATTTTATGTTCAACAATATACATACTAAGCCCAAGCATATCTTGATGGGACCACGTAAATATATCTACATATTCCTTTAAGAAATCCACTAATTTTTTTCCATCAACGGTAGTGAAAAACTAATCTTAACTTCCTTCTTATTCTCTTCATCTCCCAAATTTAATAAATCTATGGTTTCCTAATGAGTCTCTATGTGTTTGTTTTCTTTTTCCATTCATTTTAACAATTCACAAGGTAACTCATAGTCTTTAAAGTCCATATCATTGTCAAGTTCACTAATGTCAATTAAATTCTTAAAATCAAATCTGACATTATTGTCTTGTTCACCCATAATGTTCATTATTTAAAGACTAAAAATGGTATAATCATAAGGAAATACAAGCTAATTAAGCAAAAATAAGAAAAATATATGCAACAAAGAGAAAAAAAATGAGAAAATAATGTATGAGAAAAGCATTACATTCATTACTTAGGTTAGGATAATTAAAAAACAGCCCATACATTTACTTTCCATATACTTTTGGGCACAAGCAAATGGAATTTAAAGCTTTAGATATTCCAAGGACAACAGCAATAAAATATCATTTTTAAACTCCCAATTCTAGAAAAAGAAAAAATAAAATCTCTTTTTCTTGCATCTCTTTCATATCTTCTTTGATTTGAATATGAGAGAAAGCTTTCTTCATTCTGACAATTGGTTCTCCTTTTTCCACTATTGATGATTCCAGATAGACGTACCTGTCAAAATGGAATATGTCATATAAAAAAAGGAATATCATTCTTCCATCTTTTAAATTATGCCCTTTGAGGCATGCCATTCTCTTCTTTCTCTTTTTCATCATCATCTATCTTTTATCTACAGTAGTAGGTTTGAAACCTAAACCCCACGTTTTCATGTTTTCAATCATGACTAGTGTTTTTTGGATTCCTTGCAAAGATGCTCTTAAACCCTGTTCAGCTAGTTAGCCTTTGTCGATAGTCTATTTGACTACCATGTTTATGGTTTTAAACAACTGAGGCATAGATATCTTTGATCTTTTTCCAACATATGTAGTACATACTATCTCAAAAACTCTAAACGAGCACTCGAGTGCTTCTTTGGCTACCTCAACATAAAAGGTAATCAAAGTTTTGGTTACCAGTAGGTCTTCTTTGTCATCCTAACAAACTTGCTTACCTTCAACAATAAATTTTACCTTTCGATATAAAGACAAAGGTACAAATCTCATTCTATGAATCCAAGGTCTTCCAAGTAAACAGTTATATAAGGTATAATGTCCATAACCTAAAATTGAATATTAAAGGTACATGAACCAATCTTCAACAAAGTTTCAATATCATCGATTACTTCCCTTCAGACCCCATCAAAAACCCTAACTATCATGTGGTTGTTTCTCATATATGACTGATCCACTAATAACTTTGAAAACATAGCCATAGGCATTACATTAATGAATAACCCATTATCAATAAGCACCTTGGCAACAGTATGAGTCTGACACATAACAGTAACGTGTAAGGCTTTGATACTACCTTATCTATTAAGAGATATCTCATCATCATTAAAAGAAATAAAATTTTAGGTTATAATATTCCCCACCATATGATCCACATTCTCTACCGAAATATTATGCTTAACATAAGCCTAATTGAGCATTTTCAGTAAAATATTTCTATGTGATTTCAAGTTCAGTAGTAGTAACAATAATGAAATTCAAGTTAAAAACTTATTCAATTGGTCAACTACATTGTATTCACTGTATTTGATGACCTTGAGAAATTCACAAGCTTTTTTCTCAAACATAGGTTTTTTATACTAAACTTCTAGATTTGTCGCAATAAGACCAGATTCTTTTTCCATTGTGACATCATCTTCTTCTTTTGTTTTTCCTTTCCTAATTCTGTCAAACATTTCAAAAATGTAACAATGACCACTTCTAGTCATTAGTCCTACACTAGTTATATTTGTGGTGTATTATTCACTATTCTTGTTTATTGCATCATCAGACCCTTGAATCTTCACTTCATAATTATAGTCCTATGAGACTAACTTATCACTTTTTTAGGGAAAGGGATTGAGAACATAAATTATCAACAATGCTCCAGGGAAATGCATTAGCTCCTCTATAGTTGGTTCTATTTCATCATCATAAAAAATAGTGAAGGGTTTTGGAATGAAAGGCATTTCTGACCCATTGCCTATCATGCTCACATTGCTAAAATCATCTTTAACATAGAATTCAATTACCCTTCCATCCATCAATTACTGCAACACTATCTGAAACCCCTAGCAGTCTTATATCACATGCCCCACATTTTTTCCATGATAATTACAATCATGGTCATCACCTAAACTGCCTTTATCATTAATTGTAGGCAAAATCATATTTGCCTTAACCAAATAGTCAAAAACCTTTTTTATTGGGATTTTTACCTCACTGACTTTTCTCTTCAATTTTGACCCATATCTATCTGACACTATATTAATATTGCTCTTAAAATGATTGGGAAGAAGGTTTCTACCAATATTAGGTTTGGATTTAGAGCTGAAATTCAACAAACCTTCATTTATCAACTCTTGTACGTTATGTTTCAAAGCCATGCAATTTTTAATAGAATGACCGGCTACACCATAATGATAATCACATTTGGCATTGAGGCCATACCATTTTGGGTATGGTGGCTTTAATAGAGCTACAAACTTGGGAGCAATGAGATGACCTCCCATCAACTATGGATACAAATTAATGTACAACATAGGGATAGGACCAAACTGAGGTTTTTCTCAATTGTAGTTGCTTTATGGGTTCCTTTAGCTTGAACTGGCTAGTTGATTTGACATTATTAAAGTGAAACTTGATGGTTATGGATTAAATTTTGTTTGTATGGTGGCTGTTAGGATAGTTGATAGTGGTATGGTGGTTGGGTAGTGTCATAATGTCTAGGTTGGGAGAACCTACCCATTAGATACAAAAACTATGGAGTTGCCACCAATCTCTTTTATCTATATGTGATTGGTCACTTATGTGAATTTATCCTTTTTGAGGTTGCCCTAAGTCTGAACTGAGGGTTCTTAAAAAGAATAGGTTATAGTTTACATCAATAGAACTAAGGTTGGGAAGTCAATTACATGCAAAAAAGGTATTAGTACTCTTTTATGCTCAAAATTGGTACCAAGTTAATTATGTGTTATCTTGCCGAAGCCTTAATCAAAGATGGTTTTATCATACAAATTAAAATCATTTCCAATCCTTTTATTTATTTACACAACATAGTGATACAAAAAAATTTTATCAAAATCAAATTATGCAATCATGCAATAAATATTAAAAATCATACCATGCAATAAATCATGCAAATATATTATAAATCATACCAAATATCATGTCCTAATATCATGCTTAGATCATACTAAAATATTCATGCAAGAATTTCATGCAAATATATTAATTATAATGCAATAATAATAATTATATAAATATATAATATCATGCAAATATATTAATAGCCATTCATGCAAAAATATAATCATGTAGTTATGCACACAATAAATATAAAAACATGAAATTAGATATCATGCAAATAAAATACTAATCATGCAACAATATAATATCATATTATGTGAATAAATATATTAATAATCATGCAGTCACGCAAATAAATAAATTAATAATCATACAAGCAAATATATTAATAATCATGCAATTAATATATAATGATGCAAATAATAATATATAAATCATGTAATTAAATATGCAATTAAATATATAATCATGCAAATAAACATGCAATTAAATATAAAATCAAGCAAATAATAATATATAAATCATGCAAATAAATATGTAATTAAATATATAATTATGCAAATAAACATGCAATTAAATATTTAATCATGCAAATAAATATATTAATAATCAAAACATTAAATATATTAATCAGACTAAATATAATCATATAAATAAATATATTAATAATCATGCAAATATATTAATCAATCACACAAATAAATATATTAATCATGCAAATAAATTATCATGCAAATATAATATTAGTCATGAAAATTCATGCAAAAATAAATACTATACAATAAATATAAAATAAGAGTAAGCAATTAAATATTATAAAAGCTATGTAAAAATCACAAAAAAAAAGAAAGCTAACATTACCTCAATGGATCATAGGTTCTTATGATTTTGCACCTTTCAAAAACTTATGCTTCCTATTGTACATCTTAGGCTTTCTTCGAAAAACACCAACTAGATCTTGTAAATTTTTTTGCTTGATTGCTTCTTCCTTGTTGATTAAAAACTTTGCCCAAATTTTTTCTCTTTTCAATGACTTCTGTTTGAACATAAAGTGCATTGCTGTGAGACCCCCCCCCTTTTGATCTTAGATTCAAGATCTTATATAAGGATTGAATCCCTTTTGCTTTGGAAGAAATTAATTCAACCGAATTTAAGATTTTTCTCCAAATTTTATTCTTTGTGTAATCTTCTTTTTTTCAATGGATTAAGCCCCAAGTCTTTCCAAAATTATTCAACATTTAAGTTAAAATCAAATATCGAATCCAATAGTTAAATTGAATCCAAAATTTTTCATGCAAAATCCCACATCTTTTCTTTTTTATTTTTACCTTTTTTTTTATTTTTTTACCAATTGACTTTGACTTTTTTGACTAAAAAAAATTAAACCAAAAATTAAACTAAAAAATTTTAAATACCAATAAAATTGAGGGCTTAATCTTTAGGCCCAAAATTTACTTTTCCAATTAAGGCCCAATTGCACAATCAAAATTAAAATTCAAAGTCCAATGAATTTTGAAAAATTCTCGAACAAAAGAGGGTGTCTACATTGCCCCTCTTTGTGCATTTTCTATAAAACAGGAATTGTACAAAAATAGAAAAAACATCCATTTTGTTCGGGTCAAGAAAAGTCAGAAAAAAAAAATTGCAAAGGCTTTTCCATGGTAGAGGCATTAAAATTTTTGGAAAATAAAATGCTCCCCCACAATTAAGGCTTTGAAACTTTGGAAAACTAAAATGCTTCCCCACAACTGAGGCTTTGAAAATTTTGAAAAATAAAACGCTCTCTTACAATTGAGGCTTTGAAACATTAAAATATAAAATGCTCCCCCCACAACTGAAGCTTTAAAACTTTTGGAAAATAAAATGCTGCCCCACAACTGAGACTTTGAAACTTTTGAAAAACAAAATGCTCCCCCATAACTAAGTATTTGGAAATTTGAAAAAGTAAAATGCTCCCCCATAATTGAGGCTTTGGAATTTTGGAAAAGTAAAATTCTCCCCCACAACTAAGGCTTTAAAACTTTTAAAAATAAAATACTCCCCCACAACTGAGGCTTTGGAACTTAAAAAAAAAAAATGCTTCCCCACCACTAAGGCTTTGAAACTTTTGAAAATAAAATGCTCCCCCACAATTAAGGCTTTGAAACTTTTGAAAAATAAAATATTCCATCACAACTGAGGCTTTGAAACTTTTGAAAATAAAATACTCCCCCACAACTAAAGCTTTAAAACTTTGACAAAAAGAAATGCTCTCCCATAACTGAGGCTTTGAAACTTTTGAAAAATAAAATGAGATTTACCTTTGAAAAAGCTCCTCCCTAATAAAGGCATTGAAACTTTAAAAAATCTTACCTTAAATTTAGTTTCTATATCTCATCTGAATCATCATTGATTGCCTTTTATTGCTTTTTCTCAAAATTATTTCCTCACCTAGTTTTTCTTTTCTACTTTTCAAAATATGCAATTGAATGCATGCAATGAATGAAAAGATTCACTACAATTTTCAAATTCAATTTCAAGATTTAAACTTTAATTTTTCTTCTTTTTAAACATGCATGATGCATGGGATGAATATGATGAACGCAATGTATGCATACAATAAATACATGAGCCAAAGATTTTTCAAAACTCCATCCTAATTTCACAACTTAAACTTTGATCTTTCTTTTCCAAACATGAAGTGCATAAGTGCAATAAATATGATGGATATATGCAACATATAAAGAATGCAGTGAATACAACGTATGAATGCAAAATTCCTACCCAATTTCAAACTTTAGACTTTTTTTTTCTTATTTCAAATATGCATGATGAATGCCACGAATGAGTGCAACATTCTCAATATAATGTATGCATGTAATGCATGTGGTGAATTCAATGTCTGCTATGCAATTCATTTATATTTTCAATTGTGGTAAATCATAGGGTTCTCAAAATGCTTGATTTATCTTCTCACTCTTTTGAACTCATCAACACTGGTGATTTTCAATATGAGCTATCATGTATCATCAAGTAATCTCGTCCATTATATCATCCAAATCTAAAGTTTCCTTCTTTCAATGGGATCTTAAGACTCTTCTTCATGTTTTCTTTTCAGCTTCTCATTATGTTTTTCTTCAACTTCTTTGGAATTGGCCAGTAAATGTATCAACTGATTTATAATCCAATTTTTTTCTTCATTAGCTTCATCATTTGAATTCAACATTTGGAATGTTTCTTTTCATTTGTAAGCCACAAGAAACTTCTTTCCTCTTTCACATTTCATTTTCAATATCCCCTAGCCACTTTAAAATAATGCAAGGATCTGTTATAATAATCATTTATTCATTCATGATCATTTCAATTCAATGCCAAATGTAATCCATCACATTTCTTTAATTCATCATGGGAAGAAATAAATGGTGAAGAACAAGAAATATCAAAGAACGGGTATTCATTATAAGAAGAAGTTTGGTAAATAATGAATAGGTACAAAAATCATTTCAAGATGAATCATCAAGATAAATGCTGGGAAAGGTACACAACAACTGAGATAATGAATATTTAAATAATTCTAGACAAATCAATTTTGAATTCTTTTTCAAAGGCTCATTCCATTGATATTCTTAATCTTTCATCAATTTAAACATTATCCCTATTTCTTAGGGATCTTCATCCAAGCTATTTTTTCAAGTTTTTTTTTTTGTTACTTAAACCACCCTTTCGGATTTTCAGTCTAAGTTTTCATTTTTCTTCTTTTTTTTTACATCATTTCCTTCCTTTTTTCCTTAATCCATCAATGACATTTCGATCAAAATTCTCAACATTCTTATTATAAGTTTATCTTAGTTCAATTCATAATTCTCTACTTTGGGCATTCACATTCAATCAAAATGAACTTTTAAGGCACGTAACGTAGGCTAGGATGAGAAGGTTATAAAAAAATGGATAAAGTAGGCCCAAAATTAATTCAAAGGGTTATAAACCAAAGGATCATTTATTATCATATAGAGCAGCTTGGTTTCTTGCCTCATTCTTCATCAATTCTCTCCTTTTCTTTTTTATTTCTTTTCTCATTTTTTTATTTGCATTTTTCATCCTTTTTTAAGAAAGATCTAAGCATGAAAGAGGTTTTTTTTTTTTTTTTGCCCCTGAACTCATTATGGACCTTCTTTTTCTTTTTTCTTTTTTTTTCTCTTTGTGATCAAACCTTTTCAAATTTTACCCCTTAGTGTGAAGGGTGATCCTTGGTTAGGGGTTTTTTCAAAGAAATTTTAAGAGGTTTAAATGGATAACAAATGGATAACTTTACTTAATGTGTAAATGGTAGAAGAAATATGGTCATTTCTCATTTCAAATATGAATACTCTCAATGAAGAATATTTATTGATTAAGAGCAAACTTGTGAACAAACCATCACAAAGAACCACACATTACATCACTTCCATCTATGAATGATTGAAATTATGTTAGTTTCATTTCATGAAACCTATCCTTGTTTACTTCAATGATCCCAACAGATTAAGAGTCTCAACTTATCAATTTCATCAATACGAATAATGCTTTCAAAATTTAATGCTAAATTATTGTCATGATTGTTTCAACATTCATTATTTAGAACATGGAAGTGGATGAAATATAAAAGACATGTATATAAAAATAATGGAACAAATGAGAAAATGTAATAAAAATGCATCTGTCACTTTATTGAAATGAGAAAAGATAAATTAAAGACTAACATAAAAGAATCAAATGTTCCAAACTTGCATTCTTTCTTAAAGTTCTTAAGATGATAGACATTTATTAAAACTCCTTCAAAATTATGCCTCAGTGTGGTTAAGCAAAGGTTTTTTTATGACACATGTCCCTGCTTATTGATCAAAATTCATCAATCAATTTTTGGCCAAATTTTGCACTTTATACTTTAATACTATACAATTTTCTGTAGAATGGCCAGTAATCCCAAGATAATAGTCACAAGTAGCATTAACATTATACCTCTTAAGGTAAGAAGGCTTCATAGGTTCTGAATAAATTGGTGTGACCAAATAGTTCTCAATGAGATGAAGGAGTAGCTCAGTGTATATTATAGGAATTAGATCTATAAAAGTTCTTTCTTTTTTCACCTGATTCTTAGGTTGAGCAATTGATCGAGAGTTTGGTAACTATATGACTGGTTGATAAGCATAAGGACTTATGGAGGCATTGTTGATGGTTGGGTAGTAAGATTGATACATCAAGTAAGGATAATATAGAGTAAAGCGTCTAACCTATTGCCTCCCATGAATTACAACTTGAGCATTTCCTTTTTTCTTTTTTTAGCATAGCTCTTTTCTTTCCATCACCACCTTCAAACTTTCCATTCTTGATGGCATTTTCAATTATCTCTCTAAAAATTATCATATCATTAAATTTTTCAATGGCATTTTCAATCATCTTTTCAAAGCAAGGACCTTAAGAGTATTGAAAAACAAGATTATGGTATCTTTTTCAGTAAGCAGTAGTTGAATTTGGACAGTAATATCCCTTTATCTTTAGGCATATTTTTTGAAACTTTTAATATATTTTTTTTTTGCATGCTTTATAGAGACATGTAATCAGGTGCCAAAACTAAGGGGATATAATGGATTGATCTGACTTTGTATCACCACCTTTTTCCCCACTTTCTCTTGTTAATGTTCTTTAGCAATTCAATAATAGTTTTCAACTACCCCTTCAATTCTTCTTGTGCTTTTTCAAGCTTTTAGAGGTAAAAAGTGTTTTCTTCTTCCATAATCCTTTATTGATATCTAGTGTTGTAGCACCTCAAATTATTTAAAGATTGAGCTATCCTTGAACCTTGATTTTTTACAATTTTTAAAAATTAGGATGACTTATTATCACGCACTTTGTAGAGATGTTTATGTATGAATGCAATAAGAAGGATTTACCAATAAAAATTGTTAACAAAAAAAATATTTATTGAATTGAAAGTTATTTCTAACCAAATATAATATTACATCTATGAAAAGTCCAAAATTTATTGTGGAAAGAAATCATTAATTTGTTGATATTGACCTTGCACTTCATCAAGGAAATTTAGCAACTCTTGACCATGTGTTCCAACTGTGGTGCCTTTGTTTTCCATTCTTCAACTTTTTTTACCATGTCCTTATCTTTTTAGGTAGACATAGTGATTTGGTAAAGTAGGCATTCTAATTGGTTATGCTTTCTCATATATGCTTCCTTGGCTTGTTCACATTCTTCATTCACAACACCCATTTGTGTTTCAATTTCATCCACTACCTCATTGAGCATTTGAATGTGCTTTTGTGCTTCGTTGAGTGCTTTATCTTTTTCTTGCATCTTTGCTTGCAATTGTCTATTTTCTTTCAAAAGTTAAGCTAACTCACGATTAGTGGATGACTGTGTGATGTTGAGATTAGAAAAAAAAATTCTTTCATTCATCTCTTTCTTATTTGAGTGTTTGAATCTTTTTATCCATTCTTCCCTCTAACTCTTTTTTTAGCTTTTTATTTTCAAGCTTTAATTCATTTTTTTCAATTGGAGCTTTTTTTTAATGGTTTCCCCTACCAATAGGGGATCAAGATTTGGTGATTTCATTAAGCCATTTAGAGTTGTTTCTTTAGGGATTTTAATTTCTTTACCTCACCTAATGTGCCATGCAAATTACTCAAAGGTAACCTCATTTGAACGTCTCCTCCTATCTTCTCTTTGAGGCAAATTCCAATCATGATAAAGGTACCAATTTCAGCATATGAAAACTCCATTTTGCTAAGTCTGGAAGTGACTAAAATAAACTATTCATAGCCATATTGTCTATACACCATGATGGGAGAATAACTCACTGCACCCTAAAGACCTAAAAAGGAACTTAAAGCTTTTCTTCACAACCATATAATACTGGTCCATAAGACATCCAAAGAGCTCTTTATATCACATATTGGCTAGTGAGCTTGCACAAAAATAAGATCCATCCAAATGATTAACAATTGAGCACATCTTCCATTTCGACAAAAATGATTTAAAGATCTAATAGTCTCAACCAAAATTATAGGAATAGAGTTGATTTGGTAACCAAGTTGATAAAAAAAATCCACCACTGCAACATCAATATAACCAAATACTTTCAAAAATATCATCATCCCATATAAAGGATAATGCCATCAAATCCATTCCTCTTTCAGCCTCAAAATATTTGTATATAAAGTCACGAACAATGGATCAAGGAATACCAACACTTTCACTTTTTTTTACCTAATTATCAATGGTTTGGACATCTACATCTATCATTTTAGCAAGCTTTTTTCAGTAACCAATCTTTCTGTTTTTTCGATCTACCTTATCAAGATTAGGGAGATCCAAGCAAAGAAAAGTTGAATATTCTTCAATAGTTGGCACCATGTCAACCTTATTGAACACAAAGTAATGATATAAAGGGTTCCAAAACTGAATCATGGCCCTAATAAGCCAATCATCAACAAGGACTGAAAAAAGTAATGCAATGTCCTCAAACTTCTTTTGAAAAGTCTCCTTGGCAGTGATACTCCATTGTTTTCAAATACTAATTAAATCGCTAAGATCATTTCATTTGATATTAAGATAGATTTTGACAAGTAAAGTAGTTACATAATTAGCTAGCAAATAATCACCTTCTTTAAGCTAAGCTTCCTCAGACTTCATTCTCAAGCACATAGGGAACTTTGATAGGATCTCCATGGATGTAATTAAGATTTTTTTTTGTTAAAATTATTTTCTGGCAATCACTGCTTATGTAAATCTAATTATGCATGCATGCACAATAAAGTAGAGAGAAAAAAAAAGGGTTAGTTAATATAATATAATATATACAAAGAATAAAAAAATATAAAAGGTTAGTAAGCAAAAATATATACAAGGAATAACATAAATTTAGAAGAATAATAACCATCCCATCATGTGTCTTATTTAGGTTTTTTCTAATTAAAGAGAAGGTAGTGCTCTAGCCTAGGTTTGGATCTTTAAGGTTCATGTACATGTTGGGTTCAAAGGCTTGACAATCTAAAAGCTCTGAAACTGTTCCTTACATCATCGTCCATTATAAACTAGTAAGGCACCCTAATCCTCATCCACCATTATAGGCTTAAACGAAAAGGGTTCAATTTGAGTGAGAGTTCTTGCTAGCTCACACGGAGGTTACTACCTTACGAGAATGTAGGTACTTACTCCTTCCTAATAAAGAATAAAGCCCGGGTATAAAGCTTATGCATAAATGCAAGTGTGGTGTGTGTAAAAGGACATACCAAACAATCAAATAAATGGTGTGAATAAATAATTTCTACAAAACAAACAAATAGGTTACTCCAAATAAAAATCATAAATAATTACATAATAAAAACTATCAAAGTAAGGCTTAAGATAACATATAACTAACTAATGGCTTGACTTTCTAATATCCCTAACAGAGTCACCAAACTATCATAACATCTAGATTGGGAGAACCTACCCATTAGACACAAAAACTATGGAGTCGTCACCATTTTTTTCTATCTATATGTGATTGGCCATTTATGTACATCTATCCTTTCTAAAGTTATCCTAAGTCTAAGCTGAGGGTTCCTAAAAAAAATAGGTTCTAGTCTACACTAACAGAACTAAGGTTCAGGAATCAATTACATGCAGGGAAGGTATTAGCATCTCTTTGCACCCAAAATTGATACTAAGTTTATTATGTGTTATTTTGCCTAAGCCTTAATCAAATATAATTTTATCATGCAAATCAAAATCAATTCCAATCATTTTATATTTACACAACATAGTGATACAAAAAATTCTATCAAAATCAAATCATGTAATCATGCAATAAATATTAAAAATCATACCATGCAATAAATCATGCAAATATAATATAAATCATACCAAATTTCATGTAATAATATCATACTTAGATTATGCTAAAATATTCATGCAAGAATGTCATGCAAAAATATTAATTATCATGCAATAATAATAATCATATAAATGTATAATATCATGCAAATATATTAATAACCATTCATGCAAAAATATAATCATGCAATTATGCACAAAATAAATATAAAAACATGAAATTAGATATCATGCAAATAAAATAATAATCATGCAATAATATAATATCATATTATGTAAATAAATATATTAATAATCATACCATCACACAAATAAATAAATTAATAATCATGTAAATAAATTAATAATCATGCAAGCAAATATATTCATAATTATGCAAACATGCAATTAAATATATAATCATGCAAATAAACATGCAATTAAATATATAATCATGCAAATAATAATATATAAATCATGCAAATAAATATGCAATTAAATATATAATTATGCAAATAAGCATGCAATTAAATATATACTCATGCAAATAAATATATTAATAATCAAACAATTAAATATGTTAATAATCATGCAAGCAAATTAATATACTCATACAAATAAATATATTAATAATCATGCAAATATATTTTTAAATCACACAAATAAATATATTAATCATGCAAATAAATATTTTAGTCAAATAAATTATCATGCAAATATAATATTAGCCATGCAAATTCATGCAAAAATAAATATCATGTAATAAATTTAAAATAAGAGTAAGTAATTAAATATTATAAAAGTTATGCAAAAATCACGAAAAAAAAAAAAAAGAAAACTAACATTACTTTAATGGATCTCAGGTTCCTATCATTTTTCACCTTTCAAAAACTTATGCTTCCTACTATACATCTTAGCCTTCCTTCCAAAAACTTTAATTGGATTTTTTTTCAAGTTTTTTTGCTTGATTGCTTCTTCCTTATTAATACAAAACTTTGCTCAAATTTTTTCTCTTTTCAATAATCTCTATTTGAACATGAAGTGAATTGCTGTGACTCCCATCTTTTTATCTTAGATTCAAGGTCCTTATATAGGGATTGAATCCCTTTTGATTTGAAAGAAATTAATTCAATCGAATCTAGATTTCTCTATAAATTTTATTCTATGTGCAATCTTCCCTTTTTTAATAGATTAAGCCCCAAATCTTTCAAAAATTATTCAACTATTAAAATTAAAATCAAAGATAGAATCCAAAAGTTGAATTGAATCCAAAATTTTCCATGCAAAATCCCATTATTTTTTTCTTTTTTTATTTTTTTTACTAATTGACTTTGACTCTTTTGACTAATAAAAATAAAAATTAAACTAAAAAAATTTTAAAATACAAATAAAATTTAAGGCTTAATCTTTGGGCCTAATTCCAATTAAGACCTAATTGCACATCAAAATTAAAATTTGAAGCCCAATGAATTTCAAAAAATCTTCAGACAAAATAAGGTGTCTACAGATAGACTGATTAGTGGTTGACTAATAGGCAGGGAATTGTGGTCTTGGGTTATACAGGATAAATGGTCGAATAAGGGATTCCCTATAGACACAGTATGTGTCTCTTACTTTTTTTTTTTCTTGAGTTGACTAACTTCTTGGTACTAGAAGCTTCAAGCCCTTCAATTTTGCCCATTTTAATGGCATTCTCAATCATTTCTTCTAAAATCACCATATCAAAAAAAATTTTGTACCATTTTCAACTAGCCTATCATAATATGGGGCCTTTAATATGCTAATAAATAGCACTGTGACTTCTTTTTAACTTAATAGCTGTTGGACTTGAGCCATTGTATCTCTCCAATGATATTTATACTCTTTAAAAGTTTTTATTGACTTCTTTTCCATATTTTGCAAAGATTGCCTATTTGGAGCAGTGTTAATGACATGCTTATGTTGAGCCAAGAAAGCTTTAGCTAAATCTTTCCATGTATAGATCCAACTCCAGTCTAAGTGAACATACCATCTTATTACTAATCTAGTTAAATTGTTTAGAAAACAATATGTCAAAAGCTTTTCATTGTGAGTATGACCTATCATTTTACGATAAAACATCATAATATGAATAGAAGGACATTTAGTTCTATCAAACTTTTCAAAAGTGAAAACCTTGAATTTCACTGGTATAACCAAATCAGGTACTAAATTGAGTTCAATTGCATCCATGCTCCCAAAAATATCATTTCCTTTCACAACTCTTAGTTTTTCTTCTAACTGATCATACTTATTTTTTATTTCAACACTCACTACCAGTGTAAACATGTCACATAATTTTTCTTATTTAACAAGATCATCTAAATTTGGCACAATAATAGGATCGACAAGACCCTATCCTCAACTGACATTCACATGTACCAAGGGTTGAATAGCAAAAGGTCCAACACTAACGTAAAGCTAAGGTTAACTAACAGAAAGACTAGCAAAAGTGAAAGGTTGTGTGGTTGGTGGTTGTAAATGGTTTCCTCAGGAAATATGAACTCAAGGTGGAGTGAATCTCGGAGGATTTGTTGTTTCCTCCACATTAATCTCATATCTTAATCATTATATGCTAGCAACATCTTTGCCTTTTAAGGAGATAGTTAACAATTGTCTTAATTTGGACATCTGTGCCTCAATATTCAATTGTATCTCTATCACTTTCTCACTTATCTCTTCATGTGCCTTCTCAACCTCTCGAGCCTAATTGTATTATTTTCTTTCATAACTCGAGAATTAGAGCAGGTATTATATGTACGCGGGATTGCTTAAGCTAACTTTTTTGGTTTCGCTATCTTTGAACCTTTAGTTATTAATCATGAATTAGAACACATAGTATAATAATAATAATAATAATAATTTTTATTTTGCTTTTATTAATATACATGTATGCAATGAATGTAACATAAAATAAAAGAGGAATTGTTTGCATCAATCTTAGCAAAGAAAACATTCACTAACCATAGAAATCTTTGTACATCAACCAATCATTCTTGCATTAAACCCATAAAAATACCTAACTTGATCATACTAGTCCCTAGCTTCATATTAAAAAAAAAAAACTCAATAGTAGTTGACTACAATGATGAGTTAGTACAACCTCTCATATAAGTTCTTTAGCTCTCTCCACCATTTCGTTTGCTTTCAACACCGCCTTGTAAATTTGTGAAGTCAGGTGCTCTATGTATTGTTGCTTTCCTAAGCTTTCCGCTCTCTATATCTCTAGAGCTTTCACTTCCATATTATAGGTATGAGCCCAATAGTCCTCATTCTCTTGCCATTCAATCAAAATCTTATCTATTTGATTCAGATTGTTGACACAATTGAATTTTCAAACTTATTAACTCTTGTTCCAAAGCTTTTTTTTTCTAGTTTTACAAATCAAAATTCCTATTATGTTCCTCTTTTAATATGGCCCTTAGCTTTTCATTTTCCCCTTGACGCTTGCATACCCTTGCAAAGACTCTGAAAAGCTTATCATTCCATATTTGTTGTTCTTTGGTGAGTGTAGTGATCACTTTCTTATTTTTCAGGCTTTACTCTTCTAATACTCCACCATCTTTTTTAATTCTTTCACTTCCTTCTTGGATCCCCTCGAAGGTCTGATGTTTATCCTCAATCTCTTATTTCCTAGTGAAAATCTTACAAATCTCTTTTCAACATTTTTTCTTGCTTGGTTAACTTCTATAATGCATCTTCTTTCATCGTCAACTTCTCTTTTTCCATCTTCTTCCTTTCAATCTCAAACTCTCGCTAGGCAATCCTAAAAACTAACAATGCTGGCTCTAAAGTAGGAATAGGCAACTAATTTAAAACCTCTACTAGTAAAGGCTTAATTTACTCTCTTCATTTTTCATACAAGGTACCCTTCTATGACATTATCTGCATATTTAGTCATGTTCATCCAACTAATCTACTCCTATGTCTTGATAACCTCTTGGACCTTTTTCATATAATCGGGCACCCCATAGTCAAAATCAAACTAACTAAGCCTATGAGTCATTAGGATGAATTGCCAAGAATCATATTGCCTTTGAATTATAGGAGGTGTATAACTCACTGTCCCCCATATTTCTAGCAATGGTACCCACTACTTATCTCCACAACTATACAAAATGATTGTAGGAAGCATCCACAGTGCTTTTCATATTACATCCTCACTAGTAAGCTTTAGAAAAAATGACATCCATTGACATTTTGTTTAATTCCTACACCATTCCTTGGTGACAAACTCCTTGATGAAAATGAAATGAATGAAGAAAAGTCAAAACAATATCTTTTTTTTCCCCAAAAGTGACTTCTGAGCCAACCAAAAAGCAACTGAACACATCTTATAAATCAACCCTTACCCTTCCTTCGAAAAAAATTTAACAATCTAATGGTTTTCGCTAAAATAGTCAATGAAGGATTTATATCTTTATCCAATTGTTCGAAAAAGTCAACCAATTATACCAATACATGTTCTAATACCTTGGGGAATATAAGCTACCCATACACAGCCAAAGCAAACAAATCCAATTCCTAATCATCATCAAAATGCTTTCATATATGCTTTAACAAAAAAGTTGATGAAATGTTCTCAACCTCATTCTTTTCCTTCTTATGCTTACCTATCTCTTTGACCCCTACTTGCATAATCTTAGCCAATTTCTTTTTATATCCGATGGTCTTTTGCTTCTGTGAATAAATTGTCTTGATTGGCAAATTATATCCAGAGTAAAGGTGAATATTCTTCAATTGTGGGGCCAAGTCTTGTTGGTTAAACATGAAACACTACTAATATGGATCCCAAAATTGTATCACAACCTTGACTAGTGACTCATCAATTTTTAGTGACATGAGCAGTGCCACAACCCCATACTTCTTCCTAAAAAACTCTTTCTTTTTTACTCCTCACCATTGCCATATGGTTTCCAATTCAGCTACATTACTTTGACTTAAATCCAGATGCACTGACTATGGAAATGTATAAGTATAACTGACCTTTAAGCAATCTTCTTCTTTTCCTTGGGTGTTTTTTAATTAGCTTTTGACTTTTAAATAATTCTTATTGGGAGATTGATGTTACTGATGGCTTCATGAGTGCCTTTTTTATCATTGATTGACCCAAAATAAATACTCCTCTTAAAATCTAGTATCTAAATGAAGTATGCGACAAAATTAAATATTATACAAATAAAAGAAATAAAAGATCCAAACAAATAAACAATATCAAAAACAAAATAATCATATCATACAACAAAATAATAAAATGTATATAGTATCCTAACTTTTGGTGATTTTCTAAAAGGTAGCATGGCTTTACCCTAGGCAGTCTTCCTAGAGCTTATGATATGTTAGGTAGAGATTTATTCATCTAAAAGTTTTCAAATTAACCTAACATCATCATCCAGTATAAACTAATAAGGCACACTAATTCTTACCCATTAAAGGCTACAAACGAAAAAGCTTCGATTTGAGTAGAAATGTTTCACTAGCAACTACAAAAGTTATTATCTCATGAAAACGTAGCTACTTCACTTCCTTCTAATAAAAATGAAGTTTGGGTCTAGAGTTCATGCATGTACATGCGTATGCAAAAGTGTACAAAGCAATATATTAATCAAAATAACATCAATAAATTATAAATACAAAAATTATCAAAAAATAATAACTAACATGTAATTTATTTTGTTTATTAAGTTATATTTTATTTATATATTTTTTTAAACTTAAAATAAAGGGAATTAACTTAAACATCAAATAAAACCAATTAAATCCAAAATTTTTATTAGTGCATAATTTTAAAAAATTTGGCTTGACTCTTTTAATCCTTAGCGAAGCCATCAAGTTATCATAACATATCGGTCCAGAAACTCGATCGCTGAACGTAAAAATTAAAAATAGTAAAAAAACGAAAGGAGTTACCACAAATCTTTTTTAAAGTATGATTGGTCGCAAAAAAATTTCATCTTTTTAATAAAACAAGTATAAAATTTATTAAAAAGATAATTTTAGTCTAAAAAAATAAAATTGAGTTTGGGAGTCAATTACGTGTGAAAATGATTAGCACACCATAACATCCACAAAATTAATATCAATTAATTATACACTATTTATAATCACTACAAGAGAATAAGTCTTAATGACTTTATTTTTTACATTTAGTGACACTTATAAACGTCGTTAAAAGTTTACAGCATTTGCAAAAAATATCACTAAGAGTGTTTCTTATACTTGCATCAAGAAATATAGCAAAATTTTAGAGAAAAATGCCACTATTTAAGTGACATTTTTAGATAAAAAAAAACTATTAAATTTAATGATATTTTTTGAAACAAATGCTACTAAACAATTGAATTTAACGACGTTTTTGAACACATATGCCACCATATTTAGTAAAGTTTTTTATTTTAAACGCCGTTAAACTATAAATTTTATTTTTTTCTTTCAATATTTACTACATAATTAAAAAAAAAAGTATTGAAGAAGTAAAACTTGAATATTATAAATATTTAAATATCTAAATATAATTTGTTTCGATATACATGTAACCACAAAATTTAATATAATAACACACAATTGAAGGATATACCAAAGTTTCCAAAAGATTAGGAACCTCAGTAAATTGTCCTTTCTGCTCTAAAAATTTCACTACTACTCGACCAACCAGAACTACATCAGAAGGCAATATTGCAGGCCAGTGCACACCTTGACATTCATGTTTATGTTCTGGGATGCACTAAAGTTTTGGATTGGAATTACTCCCTACAATTATATCTGGAATATACTCTTCAGTACAGTTGGACTTCTTTTCACGGATGTTAATTTTACTTGAATAATTGACATTATTTGTCCACCTGCTCGCACTTGGCAATGCTGGGAACAGTACAATGGCAAACGAAATACAGGGGATCGTATCTGCCAGTAGTTCATTCAAGCAGTAAAGGCAATGTGTTTCTCGACAATGCTTCAAATGACCTGCAGATTGTATGGTCACGTAAAAGTTATATTTCTTATTAGCAAAATTGGAAGTTCCCACAGTGAGAAGCTGAGGGCTGTACAAATGAACCAAGATAATAAATCACACTGAAGTGAGAAAACCTTAAAGTTAAGTATATAGATATTAAATATTTTTATTACTTAAGTAATAAGTTATTTTATAGCCTCATACATTGCTACAAACTGCACTTGCATTTAAACCAAAAAGAAATAACCCCTCAGTATCTCTAATGTTGGCCTAAATCTTTTAGTTTAATTTTCCTCCCTCCATTCTAAGTCCTAAACCCTTTTTCAAAAGAAGAGTAACTTACGAAAAGACAAGCAAATATACACAAAGAAAAGAAACAAAAGTACAAAACTGTGGGATTGTTTCTCATTTTAATTCCGTTTTCTGTTTCAAATCAAAAGACCAGGAAATCTACCTATGTGCCTTATGTGGATGGGTAGAGCTTAGTAAAGTACAATGAATTGAATCAAAGGGAGGTAAAGTGTAATAATGCTCTAAGCTCATGTAGTAAACAATAGCGCATTGAGGCAAAAATGTTATGACCTTAGGTAATAAAGTTAATGAATTAAATCATTAAGATTTAGTGCAATGCTCAAACCACAAGGAGAGAGGTAAATACCAACCAATATTATTCTACTAAGTGAAAGATGCAAAAGTACACTGTACACTATAAAAATGATATTTTCCAAGACCAAAGCTATTGTATAGAAAAATAAGTGTATTTGTTGAAGTAAGTTTCTAAGTACTCATTAAGCAATGCCTACTCAAATTTAAAACCATTTAAAATAAAATGCTAAAACCAATAATAAAATATATAAAATAATAATATAATATGTTCATACCACAGCATAAGGTTCTTCAATATGAATTAAGGCAGCTTCAGGAATGTCAAATTGTGAAGCCATACCCTTCCTTTGCCTAGTGTTTTGACGGTGTAGTTTTATTTGTTGTGGCACATTTGACGGATGATTTGTATAGTGAATAATTTAAAAAAAGAAAAAGGAAAAACAAAGCACCTTGTGCTACAAATTATATATCAAAAAATATCAAGAATGTAATAAAGATTGATAAACAATCATTAAAGTAATTACAGGGCAGATCACAAAGTTCTAATGCTTAATGAAAGTAATCAATATACAAAGCCTCTAGACAATGCCAGCAGACAGTAATAACTTTTCAATAATAAGTTATTAGTATCACACTTCAGTTTTAACTGTTTAAGAATCTTATAAGCAAATATATTTCTTCTTTCCAAGATTGCAACAATCATGACAAACAAGTATTTCAATAGTCTCTATAACTTTTCAATAATAAGTTATTAGTATCACACTTCAGTTTTAACTAGAAAATTTACTACCGAATACCACATGTTTGGCAACATGTGAAGGTAAAATATAAATGATGCAGCCACCTTGACATTGGATGTCAACAGACATTAGAACCGGTTCATACCTACATGTTTGGAAACAGCTGAATATATAAATAAAAATAAATTAATAAATTATCACAATGATGGAGTAGAAAAGCTTTAATAAGAAGATAAATGAAGCAACATGTTGCAAATTTTTATATCATGTTAGATGAAGAGGAAAAACGAAATCTGAAAGATGGAGACTCATCCTAGGTTCATGAATACCAACTATCTTGTATTGAAAGACAGAACAAAGAAGGGTGCTCAAAAAAGAATATAATTATAAATTAACTATCTCGCACCCTCTTTGGCATGACTCTTACAGGTCAGTGAAGAGAAGCCTAAATCTTTGGCAATTTATCTCCTTCTTCTTTTTAATTAAGTTCTCAACCATATTTGACCCACAATTAGCTTAAAGTGTTGCCTTACAACCTTGTAGACTTCCTCAAACTAATGTAGGACATCTTGGAGGGCTAGGGTTTAAAGTTGAATTGCAATCTGAAATCCTTCGGAAATTAAAATAAATAAATAAGAGGAACAGAGAAGGAAATATCCTTATGGATTACACATAGGGTTCCTAGATTGCTTCATTCAAACAAGATGAAGAAAATAAAAGACTATTGGAACCCATATGAGGATTTAGAGTAAACAAGTAGATTCGGCAACTAATACTACATATTTTGTGGCACACATCAGGAGAAACGAAAAATTTAGAATGTCAGGTCCTTCATATTACAAGGACATTTATATTAAGTTTGGCTAAAAAAAAATTTAATAAAATGGTCATAGACAAGGAAAATATGTAAAGAGTAAAAGGATTGGTTATTGATGAAAAATAGAAGGGGAAATCATAGATATATCAGTGCAGCAATGGCTACCATCTTATCTGGGATTCCTACACCATAAAAATTAATATTAAAAATTACAAAAAATTGAAAATAAGCACAAAATACATGTTCAGTTACTAACCTTAAACCATTGTTGTAGATGGAAGGAGGAGGGAGATGAATGCCGGTAATGGGAATGGCGGGGGCTTGCGAACAGCGACAACAAATTAACGGCAAAGCTCTCGAGGGTTCAATTTAGATTGGGATTCGAAACAAATTGGAAAAGGAAAAAGAATCAGATGGAAAACAAAGACAACCGATTGGAAACGACATGAAAAGGAAAGGAATCGAAAGCAAGAATGAAACAAATGACCTAATTTCTACCTGCGAAACAGTTTGCAGAGAAGAAAGAAATTCGGAAAAGGAAAGGAAATCGAGCGCAGAGAAGAAAAGGGAATGTGGGTTTCAATTTAGGGAAAAATTAGAGGCGTTTATTTTTAAAATGCCACTAATTTTAACGCATTTGTTAGTTTAAATGCCACAAATTTTTTTCTAGATGCTACGTTTTCTCAATCTAGGATCTAACAGTGGAGTTTAAAGAGTACTGCATTTATAATTATATTTATATTTAATAAATTTTGATATTATATGTTACGGTGATTTAGTGAATAAATACTATTAATTTTTATTTTTAACTGCGTTTATCAATACAAACATGGTTATCTGAAAATTTTGTGGCATTTTCATAAAAAGCGCTTGAACTTTATAACAAACATTAAAGTTTGCGATATTTATAAGTGAAATATCACTAAATTCTAGATAAAAATAATTTTTACATGAAATTTAATTATAATTTTTTGTATCTTTTAGAAAGAAAATTAATGAAATCTTTATTAAAAAATATTACGAAAATTTTAGATTAAAAAATATCTTTAAATTCTTCGACATAAAAGTAAATTTTAAATATAATTTTTCATCTAAAATTTATCGTAATATTTTTTTAAAAATAATAAAATAATATTATTTGTAAATGATAATGACAACTCACCAACATTTAAGTAGAGTACCAATAATTATTTTCACATAATATTATTTTAATTTTATTTGTTTAAAACTATTGTTTCTAAATAAACTTTTTATACAATAAAAAAATGAAAAATGATATAAGTAATATTAAACATCAACAACTAAAATAAATATATATATATATATGCATTATAAATATACACGTTAATTTGAAAATGAAATATATGCAAATAATGACAAAATGCAAATTTAGGAAGCGGGTTTTTAAATATAAAAAAATTATCTGAACTTTTTAACATTTAGGCGAAATTTATGTGCGATTATTTTATATTTTAAAATCTCATTTTATTATTTTTTATTCTTTATTCCTTATTCAATTTTATTATTATTATTGTTTACGAAATTATATGAAAAATTTTTAATGAAACAAATTTTCTTAAATACTCCATCATCTATGTGATATTTAGGAACAAATTATTTCATGAAAAATTTTAATATAAATTTTATAATGGTTTTATAGTTTGGATAGGTTTTGAGTTGCAAAGTTTAATTTAAGATTTTAACTAATGCCTATTTAGGTTTTCAAGTTTCCTTAGAGTTTTAATTTTAGAGTTTCATTTAAGTTTTTGGCTTTAGGGTTTTAATTTAGAGTTTCGAATTAGGATTTCAACCTTAGGATTTTATTTAGAGTTTCGACCTTAAGGTTTTATTTAGGATTTCGTCTTTAGGATTCTATTTAGGTTTCAGCCTTAGGGTTTTATTTAGGGTTTTAATTTTAGAATTTCATCTAAGTTTTTGGTTTTAAGGTTTTTAAAAGTTTATAAAGTTCTCTAAAAAATTTCAATATTTAGGCAAACTTTGAGAATAAACTCGTTTTTTTTTTTAATTTTTAAAAATGAATTCTTATATTTTTTTTAGTGCAAGCCCATTTTATATCAGTTTTCTAAAAAAAATTATTTTTATATTTTTTTTTGTTTTCATTAAAAAAATTGATTATTATTATTATTATTATTATACTATTTAATGTTTATTATATAATAATTTTTCAACATTTAGGTGAAATTATTATTATTATTATTATTATTATTATTATTATTATAAAACTCAATTTTTAATTCCCTTCAACATCTAAGCAAAGATTTTAAAATTTTTATTATTTGCCATTTACTATATTTATTTTTAGAAGATATCATAATAAGTAAAATTCTAACGGTTTGGTAACGCTATAAAATTAAATTGCTTAAATAAAAAGAGCACGATGAGTAAACAGCATTGAGTTAAATTGTAAGCGGGCATAAAAATAAAGAAACATGAAAGTTAAGCAGTTTCAAAAGCTGGATTATCAATAAGCGATATGGCATAGAAATTAAAAATGCATAAAAAGTTAAATTGCTTTGAAAATTTAAAGTGCATGTAAAGAAGTTTAAAGAAAAGAAATTCAAATGCATGAATTCAAATGAAAAATGAGAACAAAAACTCTTGAATTAAGAATAATATATACGAGTTAAATGCCTACAGTTTAGATTGCCTGATTTTCTTTTAAGAAAAAATATCACTTAAGTTTGAAGAAAGCAAAATTATAACCTTAAACTAATACTAATGCATCATTTTTCCAACTAACAGCATGCAATACAAGGACACCTAAGAATTATATCAGCATAACAACATAAATGGAACTTTCTGTAGGGAAGGAAGACTAACATTTCCTTATAAGGCAACTAAGCTTGACACCAAACACATCATTCAAGGATAAATATTAGAAGCTATAATGCTCTAACGGTGTTGTTACACCCACGCAACCACCGTAAGAGGAAGACAGAACAAGCTAACGTGCAAAATAAAAAGCCAAGCTTTAAACTTTCCCTTTCACTAATACCCACCCGTAAGAATCAGGAAAGTCATTTTAAACTTCCACAGATTTACATACCATGTGCTCTTGTACTTTACCAACTTCACACACAAACAGTACACATAAATAAAATAAAATAAAATAAAAACTTGACTTTCATGTAAACCAACATGTCAAGAACAACTTCAAACTATGAAAGCAAGAGATAAATTTTAAGCTCCTACCTAACAGAATCTTCTTGCGTTTTCCACTGCTGGTTTCCCCTCCTTTCTTGCTCCCTCTTCGTTCTTTTTTTTTCCTTTTTCTGTTTCTGTCCTCCTGCTCTTTCTTCCCTGCTATACTCTTTGCGTTTTTTCTGCTATTTCCAGCTATGTTGCTACCTCCCGTTTGTTTTTTTTCTGCTGGTTTCCTTTCCGTTCCACGCTACTTCTGCTCACGTTCTTTTTTCTTGTGCTCTTGTTCCTGCCAGGGGCTTCCCTCT
The DNA here is from genome assembly GCF_047325235.1 of Durio zibethinus. Classification (NCBI taxonomy): domain Eukaryota; kingdom Viridiplantae; phylum Streptophyta; class Magnoliopsida; order Malvales; family Malvaceae; genus Durio; species Durio zibethinus. The sequence goes on from NC_143183.1 coordinate 745,729, forward strand.
TTTCTTCCTTATTGCTTCCAGTTTTTGTTGGCAGCCTCACGCCTCCTGGATTCTGCTTGTCTCTCACGTCTTTTCCCTGCACTTTTTTCTTCATTGATTCTTTTTCTTTTTTGCTTCTTTGGTCTGTTGTTTTTGCTTTTTCTTTTCATTTTTTTTTTGGCTTCCCCGTTTTCTGCCCTAGCCTTCTCTTCCTGCTTGTCAGTGTTTTCCTACTCTCCGTTGCTGCAGTTTCTTGCTTCTTCCCCTTTTTCACGCAGCCAACTTCCCACGTTTTGCCTCTTTTTTGTTTCCACGTTGCCAGCGGCACCATACCTTCAGTTTTCAGTTTTGCCGTTTACACGGCATGCATGCAGTTTTTTTCACAGTTTTTTTTTTTGGCTTTCATTTCTTTATTTTTATATATTATGGGCTTCCTTTTCTTTTTATTATTTTAAATTTTGGGCTTCTTTTATGTTTTTTTGCTTTTGTATTTTGGGCTCTTTTTAATTTGTTTGGGCTAAACTTTTTTTATTTTTTTATATTATTATTTCTTAATTTTTTATTTATTATTTTTTAAAAAATTTTAAAAAATTTTAAATTTATATTTTTTAAAATTTATATATGTTTATTTGGTTTCATTTTATTTGATTATTTTCTAATTTTTCAATTTTTCAATTTTAAATTTTAAATTTTAAATTTTTAAGTTTTTATTTTTATTTTAAATTTTTTAATTTTATATGCTTATTATTATTATTATTATAACCATTAATTGCCTTTTAAGATTAGACCTTTTATAGGATCATTTTAAACCTTACATGAAGCATTAAAAGTGAGTCATACATTAGGCTCAAAAAATAAAAATCGAACCCAATTATAAAAGCAAATTTGAATTATTAAAAAAAAAAAGATTTCGGACAAAATTAGATATACATAATCATTTTTAAAATTTTAATAAAATAAATCAGTTGCTCTTGTTACAATGATGTGTCATCATGCTATAAATAAAAGTTGGTGAATGACAATGTTGGGGAACCATGACAAATAACCCATGGGACACTTACAGATCATTTCAGACCCTGGGAAATCAGAATATTTCATGTCATCCATGATATACAAAACATGAGAAACTTATCAAGGTCACCTCAACTTTCTTTTGCTTGACATGAACATAGAAAGACCTCAATCGGCTTTCATTATATAATTCTATAAAATAATATACTTCATCCTTTCTTCAGAAATTATATTAAGATTTCATTGCATAAGTAACATACTTTCAATTTAGCCAAAATAATTGACACAAAATAAAACCAAGCTTATCTCATAGTTTTTCATCATTTCAAAAACCCATTTAATTAATTTCATAAAAAGCATAATTAAAAATTAAAAAGTTATATTTAAAAAACGAACCATCAATTAATTAATTAAAAACAAAGCATTCTTTTTACTAAAGAAGAAAATCAAAAAATGAAAAAACGAAACCTAGAGTTTTGATAGAAGAGAAAACCTCCAAATAACCAAGGCCGTCATTTGAAGGACTCCACTTGAAAACAGCTTTTTAGTCCTTAACGCATCCAACGAACACCTTTTAAAAACGAAAACAAATTGGTTACTTGATTTGAAGCAAATGCCACTTTATAAATTAGCAAAACGAAAAAAAATAAATCCAAGTTTTTTCAAAAATCAAACGGGGAAAGGAAAAAAAAAAGGCTGAGAGAACATAAGAATACAATAGGAACATTTCGGGGTTCAATCAAGAAAAGAGCGATGGAGTAGGCGGTCGGTAAGAGAAGGACAAGCAAGAAAAAGCATGAGAAATGGAAGTCCTCTCTCACCCACCCACTGCCATTTTTTCGGATAAAAAGATTTGTTGAGATTAATTGTGCGAGGGCAAAAGAGATGGATTGGTTAAGTAAAGGCAGAAAAGATGGGAGAGGAAAAAAGAGAGAGAGAAAGAGAGAGGCCAAATGTGTTAGACACATGATTTGCCTTAGGAATGGTCAAGCTCAATCAAAATGAGCAAAATTTATCTTATAGATTATAATGATTAGTTAAAAATTTTTAAATTAAATTGGTTTTAATATAAAATTTTAATTTAAAATACAAATTAATTACCAGACATGTGTTTACTTTCAAGATTGTTTATATTTAAAAAATATAACTAATCTACCTTGGACATTTTATTCATTAAACTAGTATCACATATTTAATCTTCGTATACTCTTTCATTTTGAAAAATCTTTCTATACTCCCTTGTCCAAAATTGACTTTCCATTTCTCCTTTGGTTTTTTGAATTGTCTCCAAATCATATTCATTTTTTTAATAGCTACAACTTACTTTTCGAATTTTGTATATTAATTTTATTTTTCTCTTACATTACAAAATATTTTTCATATACTAAAACTCGATTATACTGACGATCAAATTATGTCAGTAAAAAAAATTTTTACAGAGAGTTTTTAAATACCATCAAAATAAACCATATATTTACCAATACTTTATATAATCGTCGATATAGATAAATTTTTTTTATGATATACAACTATCCATCAATATAAGTATGTTATATACTCACACTTATTTATATTGATAGTCAAATTATGTAAGTAAAAAATATCTATACTGACGAATTTTTGTTACTGCCAATATAGACAGCGCTTATATCAACATTTTGTAAATCTGTCAGTACATGAAAATTTTTTTTGATGGTATATAAATATTTGTCAGTATAAATATGTTATATACTGACGATTATAATAATCGTCAGTATAAGCTTAAAAAAATATTTATTCATAATTTTTTTAAAAAAAATATTAATTCATAATATTTTCCTTTGATAAAAATTTTCAAAAACTATATTTGATAAAAAATAATTATTAATAAATAAAATTTGTAACTTAATTAATTTTAAATGATAATAAGTTTTAAATAAAATTTGTAGGTATTATATTAATTAATAAATTTATAATTAAATATCAGACAAAAAATTTTTAAAATTTAAATATTATATTAATTTAGTTTCAATTAATATTTCAATTTTAATATGGTTTATAAAATTTTAAAATTATTCTAGGTCAAAAGTCTAATTATAAATAATCTACATTGTACAAATAACATAGAAAAATATTTATATTCATATAAATATTTTTCTATGTTATTTGTAAAAGTTTTTTTATAAAATAATAGTTTTCGTTCACTGTATTAGCAGTTTGGGATTCAAAAGTTCAAGAAAGAGAAATAAATTTTAAAAATGATCACAAGGTGTTTTACCAAAAAAAATGCCTTCAATTTTTTTAGGAGAATATTCAAGACATTTTTTTGGGTAAAAATGCTTTTAATATTCTAAAAAAAAAATGAGATTATTGAAGGCGTTTTTGACAAAAAATGCCTTGAATAATCCTCTCTAAATAAATAATTCGTTGATTATTGAAAGCGTTTTTAGCCAAAAATACCTTGAATAATCCACGAATTATTCAAGGTGTTTTTAGTCAGAAACAACTTTAATAACCCCATTCAATATTTTGTAAGGGATTATTCAAAGTATTTTTTAGCAAAAATTGTTTCAATAATCCCCTCATAAAAATTAAAAGAGATTATTCAAAGTGTTTTTTACCATAATCGCATTAACTAACCCTATTCAAATTTTTCTAAGGGATTATTCAAGGTGTCTTCTCACAAAAAAGCCTTAAATAATCCAAAAAAAAAAGGGAGGGGATTATTAAAGGCATTTTTGATAAAAAAAAAAAAAAAAAACATCCTCAATAATCCTATTTAAAAAATTAGAGGGGATTATTCAAGGTATTTTTGGCTAAAAAAGAATTCAATAATCTACTCATAAAAATTTAAGGGAATTATTCAAGACGCTTATAGCCAAAAACGCCTTCAATAACCCCATTCAATTTTTTGTAAGGGATTATTTAAGGCATTTTTTAGATAAAAATACCTTGAATAATTACCTTATAAAATTGAAAGGGATTATTCAATGTATTTTTAGCCAAAAATACCTTTAATAATCCTCTCATAAAAATTTAAAAGGAGATTATGCAAGGCATTTTTTGCTTGAAATACCTTCAGTAACCCCATTCAATTTTTTGTAAAGAATTATTAAAGGCATTTTTTATTAAAGGCGTTTTCTAGGCTAAAGTGCCATGAATAATCTTCTCATAAGAAATGAAAGATTATTGAAGGCATTTTTTATAGAAACCATTTTCAATATTCCCTTACAAAATTTTTTAGGGATTATTCAAGGTGTTTTTTGTCACAAACGTTTTGAATAACCAGATGCCAAGATTTTTTTAAGATTATTCAAGGCATTTTCTAGCCAAAAAACGTCTTTAATAATCTACCGTCCTTACCTTATGGTCCCACGTCTTAGGAATGAAAACATTTTAAAAAAATCTAAACTTATTAAAACAAAAGTAGTGAAAAATTTTTTCCCACCAACCTCACCTTACTTTTTAGTCCTTACCTCACTTGAAGGTTATCTCTTACTCTCTCTTGTCTTTGATCTTTTTAACTTTGTAGTTAAAATCCTTGTTTAAATTTTCAAGCTTTAAAACTTTGTTTTCCATGCAAAAATCCCTCATTTCTACACAGTTTTTACAAGCTACCTAGATTTTGTCTTTTTGTAATTGTGAGTTATTTCAAATATTTCTTATTTCCTTAAAACCCAACCTCAAACAACCCTACATTGGCAACCCTATTTCACATCTGTAGCTTTTTTGTTTTCGTTTTAAGCTACTTTCCTTTTATCCTCTACCTTTCTCTTTTTATTCAACTGAAACTGATCTTGGTTGTGCTTCTCCTAAAAATATATAAGTTTAATTATAAAATTTCATCTAAAATATTATTCTTAATAAAATTTTGACATTATGCTTACATAGTCAAATTTTATTTAGTGCTTAAATTAAATGTTATTGTTTTAATTTAAGTTTTTAAATTAAACTTAATGTTATTACTAGGACAAGTCATTTTACATTCTATGGATAAGGCGTGGATATATCTCACGTTAAGGGCCAGTAAAGAATTCATAAAAGGAGTAATTAGTTTTTTAGACTTTGCTTTTGCAATATCATTTGAAGATGAAAAATTTTTGTATCCTTCTGTTAAATGTGTTAACATATTTAGAGTTTCTAGGAGAGATGCATTCGATCACATAATATGTGTGGTTTTCTCAAATAATATGTTCAATGGGTATTTCACAATGAGGTCTTGGATGAATGTTTACCTATTGGAATAACTAATGATGAAGAAAAAAGGCTAGGTCTTGATATTCATGATTTATTACATCATATAATGGCTGAAAGAGCTATAAATATTGATATGGGTAACACACAAGCTAGAGATACTAGTGAAGAGCAACACTATTGTCATAGAATTGATAGTAACTAACGTAACGATTTTGGGACCGTCAGACGTAAATTGAGTTTTTAAAATTGAGAAAAATAAAATGGAGTTGCCACCAATCTTTGTTAGGGTGTGATTGGCCACCCAAAAGTTTATCTTTTCAATAAAACTATAAAAATGGGTTTAAAGTTTATTGAAAAGATGAATTTTGGTTTTTGAAAATCAGGTTGGGTTCGAGAGTCGATTACATGTGAGGAAGGATTAGCACCCCCACAACGCCCATAAATTGGTACCATTTAATTATGCGCTATTTTTTATGTTGGATAAAAATAGTTTTAATTTGAAATTTAACAATAATTCCCTTCATTTGGAAAAATAAAATTTTGCTGAAAACTTTTATTTAGAAATAATGAGAAAATCTTTAAGTTAAAAAATTATCTTAAAATTCTCCAACATCTAGATAGAATTTAAAATGACTCTTTTCGCTTAAGATTTAATATAATAATTCTTAAAATGAAATAACAATCTTTATAGAAAATAATTGTTAGTGACTCTCCAACATCTAGGCAGAGCACCAAGAATTATTTCTTTCGAAATGTTATATTTATTTTATTTTATAATATCACAATTTTTTTAAAAAAGTATTATTCTTTTTTTATTATAAAATATTTTATCATCGAACAGCATATTAAAGAGAGAATAATGCAATCAATTATCGATAATAACATGCTAACGTATGTATGCTAATAAATGTCATTACAATGAAATGCAATTTAAGAGTTGGATTCTTAAGTATAATGAGACCACCCCGACTCTCCAACATCTAGGCAGAGCTTAGGTGCGACTGTTTATATTTAAGATCTCAATTTTATTATTATACTTTTTATTCATTAATCTTATTATTAAGGCGAATTAAGAAATCGTGTGAAAAGATTTAACGAAGTAAAATTTCCTAAATACCCCATCATCTAAGCGACATTCGAGAACAAATTGCTTCAAATGGAATTTTCACACGTGTCCTTAAGATTTTTTAGGAGGTTTTGAGTAAAGGCTTGAGTAGAGGTTTTGAAGGTTTGGTTTTAAAGTTTAGAGGGTTTTAAAGCTTGAATTTTAGGAATTTTGGATTTTGGGGTTTGAATTTAAGAGTTTAAAAGTTTGGATTTTATGGTTTGGGGTTTTGATTTAAGGGTTTGTATTTTAGGAATTTTGGATTTTGGGGTTTGAATTTTAGGGGTTTGGAATTTTAAGGGTTCGGATTTAAGAGATTTTAGATTTTTAAGGGTTTGGATTTTAGAAGGTTTTGGATTTTAGGGGTTTGGATTTTAGGAGTTTTAGAAACCTAGGATTTTGAAAATTAAAAATTAGTGTTTAAGGTTTCGTTTTTAAGAAAATACGAACATCTCTAAAAATCCCCAACATCTAAGTGGATTTTCGAAGCAAGTTCGATTTTAATGATTTTTAAAAATTAATTTAAAATTTTCTTATATTTATTTTTTATGAAAATTTATTAATAATAATTCCCCAACATCTAGGCGAAATTATTTCTTTAGAAAAAATATTTTTTATTCCCTCCAACATCTAGGCAGGAAAAATAATAATAATAATTTTTTTTAGCATTTTTTAATATGTATTTTTAATTATTACTTGTTTTCAATTTTATTATTATTAAAACAATTAAAACTCTATCATAACAAATTTAAGAACTTATCATGCATAAATATGTAAAAATACCTAAAATAACAAAAATAATAATGTATATAAAAAAATTAAAAAATTCAAAAAAAATTTTTTTTTACCTGAACCGGACCGGTCAACGATTCGGTCAACGGTCGTCTGGACCGGTCTGACCGGTTCAGTTCAATGGGCGATTCGAGAGATCCAACGGTTCGGACCGGTTCACTGGCGGTTCGTTCGAACCGGCTGGAGGGTGGCTGAAGCGGGTTGGCGAGTTAGTTTGCATGGATATCGGGTCGGGTTCGGTCCACGCACGGATCCTTTAATGCTTGAAACGGCATCGTTTTGGCCCTATGCTCAAAACGACGTCGTTTTACTTTTATGCTTTCTTTATAAAAGTGGTCTTTTTTTTTTTCGTTTCAGTTCATTTTTTTGTTTTTGAAAAAAAAAAGTGAGAAGGGCTCTAGGCAGAAGTCCGACGCCTTCGCCGTCCAACCACCGGAGCATCGCGCCGGCCGCCACCTTTTTCGTCGTCGCCGGTGGTCGAAAACTTCAAAAGGGACCAAGAGGTTCCTTTCGACGCGATCTTTCCAGATCTGGTCTCCTCTTCACTGAAAATGACCCCGATCGACGTAGATCGGGGTTCTAAGTTTTCTGTTCTTCTTTTTTTTTTATAAAAAATACTCACTTTCTTTTTTTGTTGCAGGTACTTCCTTGATGCTGGGTTCCTCGTCGATTCGGCGAGGACTGAGGTTTCTATTTTTTTATAGTTTTTTTTTATGTTTTTGACAGAATCTTCCCCTCCTTCTTCTCTGTCCGTTTTGGCTTCGCTAGGAGCTCTATTTATAGAGCTCCAGCCATACGTGTTTGGAGGGAAGGGCATAGGGCTCGATCACGAGATGTAAACACGAGCCCCATGCCTCTTTATTTCTTTTGTATTTTCTAGTAGTAGGGTAGGATAAGCAGGGTATGTGATGGGTTGTGGGCCTGGTGGCAGTGGTGCCGGGGATGGCACCACTGCCATCCTCAATTATTTTTCTTTTTTATTTTTTTGCTATTTTTTTGTATTATTTTTTTGGTATTTATTTTTTTTGTATTTCGTATAATATTATTATTTTTATTTTTAGGGACAAAATTGATGTCAACAACTGCCCCTCTTTGCACATTACTGAGAATCAGGAATAGGGCAAAGACAAAGACAACGATTTTGTCCAAAAACAGATCATGAATTTTTTTTTTAAAACAAAACTATTGGGATGACATCGTGAGTTAAAAATAATAATAACAAATCGATCGAGATAACAAACGCGAATCGAAATTATGCCCGGAGGTCTTACAGAATAGACTGAGACAACATCGCAGTCAAAAGATAAAAAATCGATCGGGATAACACCACGAATCGAAATTATGTTCGAAGGTCTTACAAAATCGACTGGGATAACACCATAAGTCAAAAGATAAGGAATCGATCGGGATAACACCACGAATCAAAATTATGCTCGGAAGTCTTAAGAATCATGTCCGAAGGTCTTATAGAATCATGCCTAGAGGTCTTACAAAATCGACTAGAATAACATCGTAAGTCGAAAGATAAAAAATCGATCCGGATAACACCGTGAATCGAAATTATGCCCGGAGGTCTTAAAAATCATGCTCGAAGGTCTTACAGGATAGACTGAGATAACATCGCAGTCAAAAGATAAGGAATCGATCAGGATAACACCGTGAATCAAAATTATGCCCGGAGGTCTTACAGAATAGACTAGGGTAACATCGCAAGTCAAAAATAAAAAATTGATGGAACAACACTGTGAATCGAAATTATGCCCAGAGGTCTTAGAAATATGCCCGAAGGTCTTAAAAATCATGCCGGAAGGTCTTATAGAATCATGTTCGGAGGTCTTACAGAATTGACTAGATAACATCACAGTCGAAAGATAAGGAATCGATCGGGATAATATCACGAATTAAAATTATGCCCGGAGGTCTTACAGAATCGACTGGAATAATATCGTAAGTCGAAAGATAAGGAATCGATCGGGATAATACCACGAATCAAATTATACCCGGAGGTTTTAAAAATCATGCCTGGACGTCTTACAGAATTACCTGGAAGTCTTACAAATCTCAAAATCTTTAAATGCTCCTCATAATCAGAGGCGATGAAACTTTAAAATTTACGTAGAGGCTTTTAGAGATTATGCCCAGAGGTCTTACAAATCTCAAAATCTTTAAATGCTCCTCATAATCAGAGGCAATGAAACTTTAAAATTTGAAAATCTTTTAATCTTGAAAGTCATGCGCAGAGGCTTTTAGAGATTATGCCCAGAGGTCTTACAAATCTTAAAATCTTTAAATGCTTCTCATAATTAGAGGCGATGAAACTTTAAAATTTTAAATTTTAAATTTTTTTGAAAATGTTTTTTTTTTTCAATCAGAGTTAATGAATGCAATCAATGATACAAATGTCCATCTTGATCAAATGATGCTAATGGAAATGTTGATAAAAATATAAATTTCAAAGCAAATGCAAGAATACGAATGCTTGATGCAACTATATTTGACAATGACAATGTTCTTTTCATGTAAATGCTTCTACAAATACCTTTTCTTAGGATGCGGATGCCATAGTTGTGCAAATATGAAAATTTTTTTTATGGTGTGCAAATATAAATATCTTGTGCAAGTGCAAATGCAAGTGATGCAAATGCAAATGTCTTTCTTGTAGTACAGATGCAAGTGATGCAAATGCAAATATCCCTTTCATGATGCATAGATAAGCGATGCAAATTTGAATATCTCTTTTTTTTTTTTAGGTTAAATGTCTTTCTCATGATACAAGTAATGCAAATGCAAGATCTTTCACAAAATTATGTATCGAGAATTTTTATTCTGGATAGAACTTTGAAACTCTAAAACTTCATTTGGGGCTAAATAAACTTGGCTTAAATTTTATTGAAGGCCAGCTAAACTGGGCTTAAATTTTCATTTGAGGCCAGATAAACTGGGTTTAAAACCTCATTAATGGCCAGAAAAGTTAGGTTTAAAACCTAATTAATGGCCAGATAAGTTGGGCTTAAAACTTCATTAATGGCCAGATAAACTAGGTTTAAAACTTCATTGATAACCAGATAAACTGGGCTTAAAGCTTCATTGATGGCCATATAAACTGGGCTTAAAGCTTTATTAATGGCCAAATAAACTGGGCTTGAAGCTTAATTGATGGTCAGATAAATTGGGCTTAAATCTTCATTTGAGGCCAGATAAACTGGTTTTAAAACCTCATTGATGGCCAGATAAGTTCGGCTTCAAACTTCATTGAGGGCCAAATAAACTAGGCTTAAATCTTCATTTGAGGCCAGATAAACTAGGCTTAAATATCATTAATGGCCAAATAAACTAGGCTTAAATCTTCATTTGAGGCCAAATAAACTGGGCTTAAATATCATTGATGGCCAGATAAACTGGGCTTAAAGCTTTATTTGAGGCCAGATAATTGGGCTTAAAGTTTTTTGTTTTTTTTTAAGAATTTGGCGATCCCTATCAAAAATGAAAAATGTGAGGATTTTTTTTTCAAATGGATGTAATAGTTCTGTAGATAATGATGTTGATTCAAAAGGTTTCAATCCTTGAAGGGAGTGAAAAAGCCATGCAAGCTTACAAATGAAACACAAGCTTTTCTAAAAGCATGAATTCCTTGAAAATCAAACATATTCAACATTTTTCTTAGTCTCCAAATGCGACATTTTGATATATGTCAAGATCAACTGTAAGGGCTTAAGATTTTAAAGGGTTATTTGGGAAAAATCAACCTATCTCAGACTTCTATGGCTTTGATATTTCAGATCTTTCAAAAGGTTTGGCTTTACTTTTGTTTAGCATCCACCATACTTAGCATCAGGAGTGACCTTTCAGGGTTGGCTTTAGACTGCCCTTTTGAGGGTTTTCACCATAGAGCCACTTTTTATTTCATTTTTCTCTTTCTTTTTTTTTTTTTACACACCATGCACTTGAGAATTCAAATCTAATCCAAAAGAGGAAAAAAAAATTTTCAAAAAGAAAAACTAAAAAAATTCATGTTCATTTTTTCAAGAGAAATTCTTCAAGTTTAAGCTTTCATGCCTGGTCCAATATAGACTTTTCAAAGGTTGTAATGTAGGTTAAGGTTCATGGTTGCCAAAGAAAAGGATAAAAAGGCCCAAAACAAGTATTTAAGGGTATTTGAAACTAAGGATCATTTTTCATTAGAAGGATACACTCTAAAGTATATTCTATTTTGTGCTTTCCACCAATTCATTTCTTTCCCTTTTTTTTATTCTTCCTTTCTTTTCTTTTTTTTTTTTTACATCCTTTCACTGAGTGGATTCAAAACTTTTACGAACATTTATACTGGGTTTGTGCCCCTATCACATGAGATTCTATTAGACATTCTCATTTTTGTCCTTCAAACGCATTCTCGTTTTTTTTTGTCCCCAATATGAAAAGTGATCCTTAGTCAGGGTTTATTTTGAAATAATTCAATCAGGTTTAAAGGGGTAACAAAAGATAAATTTTTATTTTTGTGAAGAGATAACGAAAGATGGACATTTGTCACTTCAAGCACAAACACTTAAATTGAAGACTACTCTTTAGGAAAATGAACTTGAAAAAAGGTTTTTCTTCTTTTTAATCTCAAAAATTTTTTATTTTATTTTTCTTTCAAAACCTTGACTTTGTTATGACCTTTTTGGATTTGCTCAAATTTTTTAGTGCATGATGTCATAACCAATTTTTTCTTTTTTTTTTTTCTTTTTTTTTGTTTTTTTATGCCCCCATAGCTCACACTTATATTCATTTTGCCAGTAATACGTTTCATGGAAGATGCCTCATTTTAGCAAACCACCCATAATGAAAGTAATTACAAGAGAAGGGTCATATGAAATGGCTAAGAAAAAGATTATGTGGGGTAAAATGTTTAAGGTATCAAATGATCTAAGTTACTCTACAAAAAGAGAACAAAAGGGTTAATCATAACTCAAGTTGCCTTAGAGGTAATGAGATATTTCTTTTCTGACAAATATACCTCAAGACAAAGAATCTGGTTAATTTTGGGATAAAAAAACTGAAATGGTAGTATGCTTAAGTGTATTTTGGATTTGAAAATTTTGGAACTGCAGCATAATCTTATCATATTCAATTATCGCATTTGAATTCTAAAAGAGAAAGTCATATAGACTTGATTTTCTAGGAACCACACATTTTTTAATGGCTGTTTCATTTGTTCATTGCCTTAGAAAAGAATATTGCCAACAATATCAGTTGAAAATAAGGTTCACAAATTCGAATTTAAGGCTATCAAGGGGTCATGACTGATGAAATAAGGTCAACTGAATGAGCAAATTGGCATTTAGGCATTTGAAAATTTTCTAATAGTGATCGCCAATTCATCTTAGACTCAAAACTTTATTTTTTCTTTTTTTTTTTTGCTTTTTTTTTCTCAAGAAAATTTCTCTAACCTTGGTAGTTAACCACATGAGGCTTTATTCACATCTAATATCTTCCCTCTTTCTTTTTTTTTTTTTAGAAAAACTAACTATATATCGAAACTTACACGAAATAAAACACTATGATGCACAATGTTTGCTCATGCAATGCAAACCTTAAAACTTGACCAAAAAGAATTTATTATCTAGATCATACTCTTAAGGTGATATTCAAAGTTACATAAACAAAAGTTTTCCCCTTGATGTTTCAACTTTAGCATCACTAACTTGTAACTTTACTACTATCAATCATCAAAACCACCAACTAGCTTTTTAAACTTTGTAACATCTGCATCGATCAAAGCTTGAACTTTATCCTTGAAGGTAGTACAATTTTTTATGGAATGCCCCTTAACTCCATCATGAAATTCACATTTAGCATTAGGATCATATCACTTCAGGTACGAAGGCTTTCTGGGTCTTACAAGAACAAAAGAGATTAGATGATTCTCTATCAGTAAAGTAAAGAGCTCAGCGTAAGGTATTGAAAGTGAATGATATACTTTGGCTTTCTTTCTCTTACAACTCTGTGAATGGCTTAAGTTGATCCTTGGTTCTATTCGTGGTGAAAGAATTTTGAGCATACAAATGAAGTGGTCGAGGAAAATCATCGATCGAAAATATTGGTTGGGGGCAATACCATATTGGTAAGAGGTGGTTGTACCTACGATGTCATATTCTTCCATCTAATAGCATATTCTTTATAGCTCTCATTAGGATTTTTTTTCATATTTTGGAGGGTTAATCGGTCCGAAGCCAACTCCAACATATACTTGTATTGCTTCAAGAATACCCGTGATAAATCTCTCCAAGTACGAATTTGACTGATTTTCAAACTATGATACCAATTAGCTGCTGTCCCAGTCAAACTTTCTTGAAAGACATGAATAAGTAGCTTTTCATCCCCAGCATATCCAACCATTTGTGACAGTATTGAGCCAAATGTATTTTAAGACATCCAGTTTCGTTATACTTTTCAAAATTTGAGGCTTTGAATTTTGATGGAATAACGAGTTCAGGCACTAGACTAAGCTCGTTAGTGCCAACATTCTCGTAGACATTATAGCTTTCAATTGCTTTCAATCTTCCTTCCAATAGATCATACTTATCTTTCATCACTATATCTTTTGATGGATCTGGCACCCTTTTCAATTTTTTTAATTCTTTATGATCATCCACATTAAGCACAGTAGTGAAGTTATGAGGAGTATGCCCAGGATTGACATTTGTCTGAACCAATGGTAACTTGGCAAAATGGCCAATATAAGGTTGATGAGTTGTTAGAGGTGCTTGTGACACATGGAGATCTTGAACATATGTGAAACCAGATTGATAGAATGGTGTCTCGATAGTTGTTTCCTCCCTTGTCCTGTTCGTCTCAATAACTCCTTTTATTTTTGTCAATTCTACTATCATCTATTTTAATTCTGCCAGTTGTCTGTTCATGTTTTGTTGCATTTTCGTAACTGTTTCACCATTTCTCCTTGGGCTTTTTCTACTCTGTCCATTTGACTGGCACCTTAATTTTCCATGATTAAGGTACTGGCTCGAGTGCTATAAGTGTACAGACTCAACTGACCTCATTTTTTAGAATAGCTATCCTTGAACCTTTTATTAATTACTAGAAGTCAGAAATGCACGGCATGAATTTTATTATATATATATAAAAAAATTGCTTTAAAGGTTTGACAAAAGTATATTTACAAATATCATTCTTTATCCTTAGCTGGCATGAAAAACAATGAATTCAAGCAAATGATGCATGATATGCAAGTCAAATTTTGTTACTTTGGTGAGGGGAAACTTGAATTCCATCCTATATTCAAAATGGGTCATCTAGATATATCTCTTCTATATCAAAAGTTTGGTGAAAACATACTTGCAACTATCATTCTTTCTTACACTCTTTTAGGCACGCCAATATAATAAACATATGCATCAATTCATAGAAAACCTAGGTTAAAAGAAGTTTTCATTCAATTCCAAAAGTATCAAGTTTACACATCATGAACCATTCTAGGACTGGGGCCAAAAAGTGCCAAACATGCTCCTACTTCCCTTTGTCTTTCCTAAAAAATAGTTGACTACGATTACTAGGGAGGATAACTCTTTACTTAAAAAGCTTTTTATTCATCATCCTGACCAACCCTACTATTGCCTGCAGCACTGTCTACCATTTCAGCATGGATCAAAGAAGGGTTGTTGTGAATAACTGGCTTCATCTTGGCATTAAAACTCAGATATCCAACTTTCATCAGTCCTTGCACCCTATGTTTCAAAGCTGTGCAATTTTCCAAAGAATGGCCAATGATGCCAAAATGGTATTCACATCGAGCATTGGGGTCATACCATTCGGGGAAAGGTGGTTTACGAGGTTCAGCAAGGATAGGGGCAATGAGATAATTTTCTAGAAATAATGGGTACAACTCTACATAGGACATGGGGATCAGATCAACAAGGATTTTTTCTTTAGTGTTACCGAAGTTTTTCTGTCCTACAGTTGGTTTGCTTTGTTGAAAAGGTGCTGGTATAGTAGGTCTCAAGGGGAATTGAGAAACTCTGGGTCGAAGATCAGGTTCAAAAGGTAGTGACGGTATAGCAAGCTGAACAGGTAATTATGAAATATAAGATGGTGGACATAGGTTCAGGTGTGAAATTCTTGGTGGTTGCATGAAAATTGGGGGCCTAATCTTAGGTACTTGGAAATGAGGTTGAAAATGGTCATAAGAAGGATTTGGGTGCGAGTTTGGACTCGGGATAGTTTGTGAAGGTTGTTTAAAGCTAGCTGGCTTATTTTTGGAAATCAAACTTTTGAGCTCAGTCATTTGTATGGCTAGTTCACTTATTCCTCTTTTAAGTTCACCCAAACCTGGGTCATTGTTCAAATCACTCAATGCTTTAGCATGCTCTGGCAAAGTGCTGGAACTAACGATAGCCAATTGACCTTGACTTGACGGAAATGACAACGGTCTTTGAGGAGCAACTCACCACTTTTAACCATTTCTATCAATTGAGCCATTTGTCGTTTCATCTCTTGAAGCTCAAGCCATACTTTTTCTTGATTCAACTCCAAAGCACTAATCCTTGCTTCCAATTGATCTCCCATTTTTGTGACTCTGATTCTCAACAAGACAGACAACTTATTCCAGGACTTAGACAAAAACTTCTAGATTACTACCCTTATTGAATGAATATCACAAAAATAATGACACACGAATTATGAATACATGAATATGATGGCTAAAGAATGTCATATGCCTATGACAATGAATTTTTATATGTACAAATGACCTAAATGAAAATTTTTATCAACCATGACTGTGTATGTAAGGAATATTATATTGCAGGGATAGTGCAATGTTTGTTCCACACGATCCCACCATTCATGAATTTATATGCATGAAATGCAATGACATGTTTACATGAATGATGAGATGTATTTCTATGACTAATATAGCATACTTGTATGGAATGCATGAACCTATCAAGTGCATATTATATTTTTACATGGAATACAATGCTTGTATCATGCCAACCTAGTGAAACTGACACTACCTTTTATGATGCATATGGAATGGGATACATGTATTTTTTTTTTATGATATATGAAATGCAAAAGATGAAACAAAATAAAAAAAATTTAAAGGGAAAAACAAAATAACTAGGACATGAAAATTGATTTTTTTTCTTGGGCCAATAAACAAAGAATTTAAGAAAAATCTTTAATTTTTTTGAAAACCCTTTTTTTTGTTTTTTTATTTTGTTGGCTTATTGGATAATCTTAAAAAAAATCACTTTATTCTAAAATATTTTATGAAATTGTAAAATTTGAACAATTACCAAATGAATTAACTACATGTAAAAAGAAAATTTATATATATTTTTTTTAAGAAAATGCTTTTCTTTTATCATTCATTTTTGGTTATTTCTATAAAAAGATCGACAAGATTCATATGGCTTACGATATGTTGGGTTAAGGTTTATGCGTCTAATAGTTCCCAGACTATTCCTCACATCGTTGTCCGTGTAGACTAGTAAGGTTCCCTAATCCTCACCCATTACAGGTTACCAACGGAAAGGGTTCAATCTGAGTGGAAGTGTTTCACTAGCAAATGCGGAGGATATCACCTCACGAGAGCGTAGCTACTTCACTTCCTCCTAAAAGGGAAAGAGCCCGGGTCTAGAGCTCATGCATACGAATAAATACGTAAAGTGTGTGCAAAGTAATGTATTAATCAAAATAACATGAATAAATCATAAACACAAAATCAAAATAAAGTAATAGCTAACAAGCAATTTATTTTATTTATTAACTTGTATGTATATTTTGAAAAATTAAAATAAAGAGAATTAAATTAAATATCAAATAAAACTAATTAAATCCAACAGCTATTAATAGCGCATAACTAAAATTTGGCCTGACTCTCAAAAGTCCCCAGTGGAGTCACCAAGCTGTCGTAATGGTTTTAGGACCGCCAGACGTAAATTGAGTTTTTAAAATTGAGAAAAATAAAATGGAGTCACCACCAATCTTTGTTAGGGTGTGATTGGCCACCCAAAAGTTTATCTTTTCAATAAAACTATAAAAGTGGGTTTAAAGTTTATTGAAAAGATGAATTTTGGTCTTCGAAAATCAGGTTGGGTTTGGGAGTCGATTACGTGTGGGAAAGGATTAGCACCCCCACAACGCTCATAAATTGGTACCATTTAATTATGCGCTATTTTTTATGTTGGATAAAAATAGTTTTTAATTTGAAATTTAACACTAATTCCCTTTATTTGGAAAAATAAAATTTTGCTGAAAATTTTTATTTTGAAAAATTGAGAAAATCTTTAAGTTAAAGAATTATCTTAAAATTCTCCAACATCTAGGCAGAATTTAAAATTACTCTTTTTGCTTAAGATTTAATATAATAATTCTTAAAATGAAATAACAATCTTTATAGAAAATAATTGTTAGTGACTCTCCAACATCTAGGCAGAGCACCAAGAATTATTTCTTTCGAAATGTTATATTTATTTTATTTTATAATATCATAATTTTTTTAAAAAAGTATTATTCTTTTTTTATTATAAAATATTTTATCATCGAACAGCATATTAAAGAGAGAATAATGCAATCAATTATCGATGATAACATGCTAACGTATGTATGCTAGTAAATGTCATTTACAATGAAATGCAATTTAAGAGTTGGATTCTTAAGTATAATGAGACCACCCCGACTCTCCAACATCTAGGCAGAGCTTAGGTGCGACTGTTTATATTTAAGATTCCAATTTTATTATTATACTTTTTATTCATTAATCTTATTATTACGGTGAATTAAGAAATCGTGTGAAAAGATTTAACGAAGTAAAATTTCCTAAATATCCCATCATCTAGGCGGCATTCGAGAATTAATTGCTTCAAATGGAATTTTCACACGTGTCTTTAAGATTTTTTAGGAGGTTTTGAGTAAAGGCTTGAGTAGAGGTTTTGTAGGTTTGGTTTTAAAGTTTAGACGGTTTTAAAGCTTGAATTTTAGGAATTTTGGATTTTGAGGTTTGAATTTAAGAGTTTAAAGGTTTGGATTTTGTGGTTTGGGGTTTTGATTTAAGGGTTTGGATTTTAGGGATTTTGGATTTTGGGGTTTGAATTTTAGGGGTTTGGAATTTTAAGGGTTCGGATTTAAGAGATTTTAGATTTTTAAGGGTTTAGATTTTAGAAGGTTTTGGATTTTAGGGGTTTGGATTTTAGGAGTTTTAGAAACCTAGGATTTTGAAAATTAAAAATTAGTGTTTAAGGTTTCATTTTTAAGAAAATACGAACATCTCTAAAAATCCCCAACATCTAAGTGGATTTTCGAAGCAAGTTCGATTTTAATGATTTTTAAAAATTAATTTAAAATTTTCTTATATTTATTTTTTATGAAAATTTATTAATAATAATTCCCCAACATCTAGGCGAAATTATTTCTTTAGAAAAAATATTTTTTATTCCCTCCAACATCTAGGCAGGAAAAATAATAATAATAATTTTTTTTAGCATTTTTTAATATGTATTTTTAATTATTACTTGTTTTCAATTTTATTATTATTAAAACAATTAAAACTCTATCATAACAAATTTAAGAACTTATCATGCATAAATATGTAAAAATACCTAAAATAACAAAAATAATAATGTATATAAAAAAATTAGAAAATTCAAAAAAAAAATTTTTTTTTACCTGAACCGGATCGATTAACAGTCGTCTGGACTGGTTTGACTGGTTCAGTTCAATGGGCGGTTTGAGAGATCCGACGGTTCGGACCGGTTCACTGGCGGTTCATCCGAACCGGCTGGAGGGTGGTTGAAGCGGGTTGGCGGGTCAGTTTACGCGGATCTCGGGTCGGGTTCGATCCACGCACGGATCCTCTAATGCTTGAAACGACGTCATTTTGGCCCTATGCTCAAAACGACGTCGTTTTACTTTTATGCTTTCTTTATAAAAGTCATCCTTTTTTTTCGTTTCAGTTCATTTTTTTGTTTTTGAAAAAAAAAAGGTGAGAAGGGTTTTGGGCAGAGGTCCGACGCCCTCGCCGTCCAGCCACTGGAGCACCACACCGGCCGTCGCCTTTTTCATCGTCGTCGGTGGTCGAAAACTTTAAAAGGGACCAAGAGGTTCCTTCCGACACGATCTTTCCAGATCTGTTCTCCTCTTCACCGGAAACGACCCCGATTGACGTAGATCGGGGTTCTAAGTTTTCTGTTCTTCTTCTTTTTTTTTTATAAAAAATACTCACTTTTTTTTTGTTGCAAGTACCTCCTTGACGCTGGGTTCCTCGTCGATTCGGCAAGGACCGTGGTTTCCATTTTTTTTGTAGTTTTTTTTATGTTTTTGACAGAATCCCCCCCTCCTTCTTCTCTGTCGGTTTTAACTTCGCTAGGAGCTCTATTTATAGAGCTCCAGCCATACGTGTTTGGAGGGAAGGGCATGGGGCTCGATCACGAGATGTAAACACGAACCTCATGCCTCTTTATTTCTTCTATATTTTTTGGTAGTAGGTTAGGATGAACAGGGTATGCATCCTCAATTATTTTTTATTTTTTTTGCTAATATTATTATTTTTATTTTTGGGGACAAAATTGATGTCAACAGCTGCCCCTCTTTGCACATTACTGAGAATCAGAAATAGGACAAAGACAAAGACAACGATTTTGTCCGAAAACAGATCATGAATTTTTTTTTTAAAACAAAACAATTGGGATGACATCGTAAGTTAAAAATAATAATAATAAATCGATCGAGATAACACACGCGAATCAAAATTATGCCCGGAGGTCTTACAGAATAGACTAAGATAACATTTCAGTCAAAAGATAAAAAATCGATCGGGATAACACCGCAAATCAAAATTATGTTCGAAGGTCTTACAAAATCGACTGGGATAACACCGTAAGTCAAAAGATAAAGAATCGATCGGGATAACACCGTGAATCGAAATTACGCTCGGAGGTCTTAAGAATCATGTTCGAAGGTCTTATAGAATCATGCCCAGAGGTCTTACAGAATCGACTAGAATAACATCATAAGTTGAAAGATAAGAAATCGATCGGGATAACACCGCGAATCAAAATTATGCTCGGAGGTCTTAAAAATCATGCTCGGAGGTCTTACAGGATAGACTGAGATAACATCACAGTCAAAAGATAAAGAATCGATCGGGATAACACAGCGAATCGAAATTATGCCCGGAGGTCTTACAGAATTGACTAGGGTAACATCGTAAGTCAAAAATAAAGAATCGATCGGAACAACACCGCGAATCAAAATTATGCCCGGAGGTCTTATAAAATCATGCCCGAAGGTCTTATAGAATCATGCCCGAAGGTCTTACAGAATTGACTAGATAATATCATAGTCGAAAGATAAGAAATCGATCGGGATAACATCACGAATTAAAATTATGCTCGAAGGTCTTACAGAATAACATCGTAAGTGAAAGATAAGGAATCGATCGGGATAATATCACGAATCGAAATTATACCCAGAGGTCTTAAAAATCATGCCTGGAGGTCTTACAAAATTGCCTGGAGGTCTTACAAATCTCAAAATCTTTAAATGCTCCTCATAATCAGAGGCGATGAAACTTTAAAATTTACGCAGAGGCTTTTAGAGATTATGCCCGGAGGTCTTATAAATCTCAAAATCTTTGAATGCTCCTCATAATTAGAGGCACTGAAACTTTAAAATTTGAAAATCTTTTAATCTTGAAAGTCATGCGCAGAGGCTTTTAGAGATTATGCCCGGAGGTCTTACAAATCTCAAAATCTTTAAATGCTCATCATAATTAGAGGCAATGAAACTTTAAAATTTGAAAATCTTTTAATCTTGAAAGTCATGCACAGAGGCTTTTAGAGATTATGCCCGGAGGTCTTACAAATCTCAAAATCTTTAAATGCTCCTCATAATCAGAGGCGATGAAACTTTAAAATTTAAAATTTTTTTGAAAATGTTTTTTTTTTTTCAATCAGAGTTAATGAATGCAATCAATGATACAAATGTCCATCTTGATCAAATGATGCTAATGGAAATGTTGATAAAAATATAAATTTCAATGCAAATGCAAGAATGCGAATGCTTGATGCAACCATATTTGACAATGACAATGTTCTTTTCATGTAAATGCTTCTACAAATACCTTTTCTTAGGATACGGATGCCATAGTTGTGTAAATATGAAATTTTTTTTTTATGGTGTGAATGCAAATATCTTGTGCAAGTGCAAATGTAAGTGATGCAAATGCAAATGTCTTTCTTGTAGTACAGATGCAAGTGATGCAAATGCAAATATCCCTTTCATTATGCACAAATAAGCGATGCAAATTTGAATATCTTTTTTTTTTTTTAGGTTAAATGTCTTTCTCATGATACAAGTAATGCAAATGCAAGATCATTCAAAAGGTTATGTATCGAGAATTTTTATTCTGGATAGAACTTTGAAACTCTAAAACTTCTTTTGGGGCTAAATAAACTTGGCTTAAATTTTAATGAAGGCCAACTAAACTGAGCTTAAATTTTCATTTGAGGCCAGATAAACTGGGCTTAAATCTTCATTTGAAGCCAGATAAATTGGGTTTAAAACCTCATTAATGGCCAAAAAAGCTGGGTTTAAAACCTCATTAATAGCCAGATAAGCTGGGCTTAAAACTTCATTAATGGCCAAATAAACTGAGCTTAAAGCTTCATTGATGGCCAGATAAACTACGCTTAAAACTTCATTGATGGCCAGATAAACTGGGCTTAAAGCTTCATTGATGGCCATATAAACTGGGCTTAAAGCTTTATTAATGGCCAAATAAACTGGGCTTACAGCTTCATTGATGGTCAGATAAACTGGACTTAAAGCTTCATTGATGGCCAGATAAATTGGGCTTAAAACTTCATTGATGGCCAAATAAACTGGGCTTAAATCTTCATTTAAGGCCAAATAAATTGGTTTTAAAACCTCATTAATGGCCAGATAAGCTGGGCTTAAAACTTCATTGAGGGTCAAATAAACTGAGCTTAAATCTTCGTTTGAGGCCAGATAAACTGGGCTTAAATATCATTAATGGCCAAATAAACCAGGCTTAAATCTTCATTTGAGGCCAAATAAACTGGGCTTAAATATCATTGATGGCTAGATAAACTGGGCTTAAAGCTTTATTTGAAACCAGATAATTGGGCTTAAAGTTTTTCTTTTTTTTTTTTAAGAATTTGGCGATCCCTATCAAAAATGAAAAATGAGAGGATTTTTTTTTCAAATGGATGTAATAGTTCTATAGATAGTGATGTTGATTCAAAAGGTTTCAATCCTTGAAGGGAGTGAAAGAGGCATGCAAGCTCACAAATGAAACACAAGCTTTTCTAAAAGCATGAATTCCTTGAAAATCAAACATATTCAACATTTTTCTTAGTCTCTAAATGCGACATTTTGATATATGTCAAGATCAATTGTAAGGGCTTGAGATTTTAAAGGGTTATTTGGGAATAATCAACCTATCTCAGACTTTTATGGCTTTGATATTTCAGATCTTTCAAAAGGTTTGGCTTTACTTTTGTTTAGCATCCACCATACTTAGCATCAGGAGTGACCTTTCAGGGTTGGCTTTAGATTGCCCTTTTGAGGGTTTTCACCATAGAGCCACTTTTTATTTCATTTTTCTCTTTCTTTTTTTTTTTTACACACCATGCACTTGAGAATTCAAATCTAATCTAAAAGAGGAAAAAAAAAATTTTCAAAAAGAAAAACTAAAAAAATTCATGTTCATTTTTTCAAGAGAAATTCTTCAAGTTTAAGCTTTCATGCCTGATCCAATATAGACTTTTCAAAGGTTGTAATGTAGGTTAAGGTTCATGGTTGCCAAAGAAAAGGATAAAAAGGCCCAAAACAAGTATTTAAGGGTATTCGAAACTAAGGATCATTTTTCATTGGAAGGATACATTCTAAAGTATATTCTATTTTGTGCTTTCCACCAATTCATTTCTTTCCCTTTTTTTTATTCTTCCTTTCTTTTCTTTTTTTTTTTTTACATCCTTTCACTGAGTGGATTCAAAACTTTTACGAACTTTTATACTGGATTTGTGCCCCTATCACATGAGATTTTATTAGACATTCTTATTCTTGTCCTTCAAATGCATTCCCTTTTTTTTTTATCCCTAATATGAAAAGTGATCCTTAGTCAGGGTTTATTTTGAAAGAATTTAATCAGGCTCAAAGGGATAATAAAAGATAAATTTTTATTTTTGTGAAAAGATAATGAAAGATGGACATTTGTCACTTCAAGCATAAACACTTAAATTGAAGACTACTCTTCAGGAAAATGAACTTGAAAAAAGGTTTTTTTTCTTTTTAATCTCAAAAATTTTTTATTTTATTTTTTGTTTCAAAACCTTGACTTTGTTATGACCTTTTTGGATTTGCTCAAATTTTTTAGTGCATGATGTCATAACCAATTTTTTCTTCTTTTTTTTCTTTTTTTTGTTTGTTTTTGTTTTTTTATTTTTTTATGCCCCCATAGCTCACACTTAGATTCATTTTGCCAGTAACACGTTTCATGGAAGATGCCTTATTTTAGCAAACCATCCATAATGAAAGTAATTACAAAAGAAGGGTCATATGAAATGGCTAAAAAAAAGATTATATGGGGTAAACATGTTTAAGGTATCAAATGATCTAAGTTACTCTACAAAAAGAGAACAAAAGGGTTAATCATAACTCAAGTTGCCTTAGAGGTAATGAGATATTTCTTTTCTGACAAATATACCTCAAGACAAAGGATCTGGTTAATTTTGGGATAAAAAAATTGAAATGGTAGTATGCTTAAATGTATTTTGGATTTGAAAATTTTAGAATTGCAGTATAATCTTATCATATTCAATTATTGCATTTGAATTCTAAAAAAGAAAGTCATATAGACTTGATTTTCTAGGAACCACACATTTGTTAATGGTTGTTTCATTTGTTCATTGCCTTAAAAAAGAATATTGCCAACAATATCAAGTGAAAATAAGGTTCACAAATTCGAATTTAAGGCTATCAAAGGGTCATGACTGATGAAATGGGGTCAACTGAATGAGCAAATTTGCATTTAGGTATGTGAAAAATTTTTAATAGTGATCGCCAATTCATCTTAGACTCAAAACTTCTTTTTTTCTTTTTTTTTTTTTTTGCTTTTTTTTCTCAAGAAAATTTTTCTAGCCTTGGTAGTTAACCACATGAGGCTTTATTCACATCTAATATCTTCCCTCTTTTTTTTTTTTTTTTAGAAAAACTAACTATATATCGAAACTTACACGAAATAAAACACTATGATGCACAATGTTTGCTCATGCAATGTAAACCTTAAAACTTGACCAAAAAGAATTTATTATCTAGATCATACTCTTGAGGTGATATTCAAAGTTACATAAACAAAAGTTTTCCCCTTGATGTTTCAACTTTAGGATCACTAACTTGTAACTTTACTACTATCAATCATCAAAACCACCAACTATCTTTTTAAACTTTGCAACATCTGCATCGATCAAAGCTTGAACTTTATCCTTGAAGGCAGTATAATTTTCTATGGAATGCCCTTTAACTCCATCATGAAATTCACATTTAGCATTAGGATCATATCACTTCGGGTATGAAGGCTTTCTGGGTCTTGCAAGAACAACAGAGATCATATGATTCTCTATCAGTAAAGTAAAGAGCTCAACGTATGGTATTGAAAGTGAATGATACACTTTGGCTCACTTTCTCTTACGACTCTGTGAATAGCTTAAGTTGATCCTTGGTTCTGTTCGTGGTGAAAGAATTTTGAGCATACAGATGAAGTGGTCGAGGAAAATCATCGATCAAAAATATTGGTTGGGGGCAATACCATATTGGTAAGAGATGGTTGTACCTACGATGCCATATTCTTCCATCTAATAGCATATTCTTTACAGCTCTCATTAGGATTTTTTTTCATATTTTGGAGGGTTAATCGGTCTGAAGCCAACTCCAACATATACTTGTATTGCTTCAAGAATGCCCGTGATAAATCTCTCCAAGTACGAATTTGACTGCTTTTCAAACTATGATACCAATTAGCTGCTGTCCCAATCAAACTTTCTTGAAAGACATGAATAAGTAGCTTTTCATCACCAGCATATCCAACCATTTTGTGACAGTATTGAGCCAAATGTATTTTAGGACATCCAGTTCCATTATACTTTTCAAAATTTGAGGCTTTGAATTTTGATGGAATAACGAGATCAGGCACTAGACTAAGCTCGTTGGTGCCAACATTCTCGTAGACATTATAGCTTTCAATTGCTTTCAATCTCCCTTCTAATAGATCATACTTATCTTTCATCACTATATCTTTTGATGGATCTGGCACCCTTTTCAATTTTTTTAATTCTTTATGATCATCCACATTAAACACAGTAGTGAAGTCATGAGGAATATGCCCAAGATTGACATTTGTCTGAACCAATGGCAACTTGAGAAAATGGCCAATATAAGGTTGATGAGTTGTTGGAGGTGCTTGTGACACATGGGGATCTTGAACATATGTGAAACCAGATGGATAGAATGGTGTCTCGACAGTTGTTTCCTCCC
The DNA here is from genome assembly GCF_047325235.1 of Durio zibethinus. NCBI lineage: Eukaryota > Viridiplantae > Streptophyta > Magnoliopsida > Malvales > Malvaceae > Durio > Durio zibethinus. The sequence goes on from NC_143183.1 coordinate 771,347, forward strand.
TTGTCCTGTGCGTCTCAATAACTCCTTTTCCTTTTGTCAATTCTACTCTCATCTGTTTTAATTCTGCCAGTTGTCTGTTCATGTTTTGTTGCAGTCCCGTAACTTTTTCACCGATCTCTCCTTGGGCTTTTTCTACTCTGTCTATTCGACTGTCACTTTTATTTTCCATGATTATGGTACTGGCTCGAGTGCTATAAGTGTATAGACTCAATTGACCTCGTTTTCTAGAATAGCTATCCTTGAACCTGTTATTAATTTCTAGATGTCAGAAATGCATGGCATGAATTTTATTATATATATAAAAAAAATTGCTTCAAAGGTTTGACAAAAGTATATTTACAAATATCATTCTTTATCCTTAGCTGGCATGAAAAACAATAAATTCAAGCAAATGATGCATGATATGCAAGTCAAATTTTGTTACTTTGGTGAGGGGAAACTTGAATTCCATCCTATATTTAAAATAGGTCATCTAGATATATCCCTTCTATCTCAAAAGTTTGGTGAAAACATACTTGCAACCATCATTCTTTCTTACACTCTTTTAGGCATGCCAATAAAATAAACATATGCATCAATTCATAGAAAACCTAGGTTAAAAGAAGTTTTCATTCATGTAAAGAGAAAATTTATATATATATATATATTTTTTTTAAGAAAATGCTTTTCTTTTATCATTCATTTTTGGTTATTTCTATAAAAAGATCGGCAAGATTCATATGGCTTACGATATGCTGGGCTAAGGTTTATGTGTCTAACGGTTCCCAGACTATTCCTCACATCGTTGTCCCTATAGACTAGTAAGGTTCCCCAATCTTCACCCATTACAGGTTACTAACGGAAAGGGTTCAATCTGAGTGGAAGTGTTTCATTAGCAAATGCGAAGGTTATCACCTCACGAGAGCGTAGCTACTTCACTTCCTCCTAAAAGGGAAAGAGCCCGGGTCTAGAGCTCATGCATACGAATAAATACGCAAAGTGTGTGCAAAGTAATGTATTAATCAAAATAACATGAATAAATCATAAACACAAAATCAAAATAAAGTAATAGCTAACAAGCAATTTATTTTATTTATTAACTTGTATGTATATTTTGAAAAATTAAAATAAAGAGAATTAAATTAAATATCAAATAAAACTAATTAAATCCAACAGCTATTAATAGCACATAACTAAAATTTGGCCTGACTCTCAAAAGTCCCCAGTGGAGTCACCAAGCTGTCGTAACGGTTTTGGGACCGTCAGATGTAAATTGAGTTTTTAAAATTGAGAAAAATAAAATGGAGTCACCACCAATCTTTGTTAGGGTGTGATTGGCCACCCAAAAGTTTATCTTTTCAATAAAACTGTAAAAGTGGGTTTAAAGTTTATCGAAAAGAAGAATTTTGGTCTTCGAAAATCAGGTTGGGTTCGGGAGTCGATTACGTGTGGGGAAGGATTAGCACCCCCACAACGCCCATAAATTGGTACCATTTAATTATGTGCTATTTTTTATGTTGGATAAAAATAGTTTTAATTTGAAATTTAACACTAATTCCCTTCATTTGGAAAAATAAAATTTTGCTGAAAATTTTTATTTTGAAATATTGAGAAAATCTTTAAGTTAAAGAATTATCTTAAAATTCTCCAACATCTAGGCAAAATTTAAAATAACGCTTTTCGTTTAAGATTTAATACAATAATTCTTAAAATGAAATAACAATATTTATAGAAAATAATTATTAGTGACTCTCCAACATCTAGGCAGAGCACCAAGAATTATTTTTTTCGGAATGTTATATTTATTTTATTTTATAATATCATAATTTTTTTAAAAAGTATTATTCTTTTTTTATTATAAAATATTTTATCATCGAATAGCATATTAAAGAGAGAATAATGCAATCAATTATCGATGATAACATGCTAATGTATGTATGCTAATAAATGTCATTTACAATGAAATGCAATTTAAGAGTTGGATTCTTAAGTATAATGAGACCACCCCGACTCTCCAACATCTAGGTAGAGCTTAGGTACGACTGTTTATATTTAAGATCCCAATTTTATTATTATACTTTTTATTCATTAATCTTATTATTAAGGCGAATTAAGAAATCGTGTGAAAAGATTTAACGAAGTAAAATTTCCTAAATACCCCATCATCTAGGCGGCATTCGAGAACTAATTGCTTCAAATGGAATTTTCACACGTGTACTTAAGATTTTTTAGGAGGTTTTGAGTAAAGGATTGAGTAGAGGTTTTAAAGGTCTGGTTTTAAAGTTTAGAGGGTTTTAAAGCTTGAATTTTAGGAATTTTGGATTTTGGGGTTTGAATTTAAGAGTTTAAAGGTTTGGATTTTGTGGTTTGGGGTTTTGATTTAAGGGTTTGGATTTTAGGGATTTTGGATTTTGGGGTTTGAATTTTAGGGGTTTGGAATTTTAAGGGTTCGGATTTAAGAGATTTTAGATTTTTAAGGGTTTGGATTTTAGAAGGTTTTGGATTTTAGGGGTTTGGATTTTAGGAGTTTTAGAAACCTAGGATTTTGAAAATTAAAAATTAGTGTTTAAGGTTTTGTTTTTAAGAAAATACGAACATTTCTAAAAATCCCCAACATCTAGGTAGATTTTCGAAGCAAGTTCGATTTTAATGATTTTTAAAAATTAATTTAAAATTTTCTTATATTTATTTTTTATGAAAATTTATTAATAATAATTTCTCAACATCTAGGCGGAATTATTTCTTTAGAAAAAATATTTTTTATTCCCTCCAACATCTAGGCAGGGAAAATAATAATAATAATAATTTTTTTTTAGCATTTTTTAATATGTATTTTTAATTATTACTTGTTTTCAATTTTATTATTATTAAAACAATTAAAACTCTATCATAACAAATTTAAGAACTTATCATGCATAAATATGTAAAAATACCTAAAATAAAAAAAATAATAATGTATATAAAAAAATTAGAAAATGCAAAAAAAAAAATTTTTTTTACCTGAACTGGACCGATCAACGGTCCGGGCAACGGTCGTCTGGACCGGTCTAACCGGTTCAGTTCAATGGACGGTTCGGGAGATCTAGCGGTTCAGACCGGTTCATTGGCGATTCGTCCGAACCGGTTGGAGGGTGGCTGAAATGGGCTGGCGGGTCAGTTTGCGCGGATCTCGAGTTGGGTTCAATCCACGCGCGGATCCCCTAATGCTTGAAATGGCATCGTTTTGGCCTTATGCTCAAAACGAAGTCATTTTACTTTTATGCTTTCTTTATAAAAGCAGTCCTTTTTTTTCGTTTCAGTTCATTTTTTTGTTTTTGAAAAAAAAAAAGGTGAGAAGGGCTCTGGGCAGAGGTCCGATGCCCTCGCCGTCCAGCCACCAGAGCGCCGTGCCAGTAGCCGCCTTTTCTGTCGTCGTCGGTGGTCAAAAACTTCAAAAGGGACCAGGAGGTTCCTTTCGACGCGATCTTTCCAGATCTGGTCTCCTTTTCATCGAAAACGACCCCGATCGACGTAGATCGGGGTTCTAAGTTTTTTGTTTTTTTTTTTATTATAAAAAATACTCAATTTTTTTTGTTACAGGTACCTCCTTGGTGCTGGGTTCCTCATCGATTCGGTGAGGACTGTGGTTTTTTTTTTATAGTTTTTTTTTATGTTTTTGACAGAATCTCCCCCTCCTTTTTATCTGTCCGTTTTGGTTTCACTATGAGCTCTATTTATAGAGCTCCAGCCATACGTGTTTGGAGGGAAAGGCATGGGGCTCGATCACGGGATGTAAACACAAGCCCCATGCCTTTTTATTTCTTCTATATTTTCTGGTAGTAGGGTAGGATGAACAGGGTATGTGATGGGTGGTGGGCCTGGTGGCAGTGGTGCCGGGGATGGCACCACTGCCATCCTCAATTATTTTTCTTTTTTATTTTTTATTTTTTTTGTATTTCGTATAATATTATTATTTTTATTTTTTAGGACAAAATTGATGTCAACAGTAACAAGTTTTATGGTTTACTTAAAGATGCAGAGGAGAAACTATATCCAAATTGTAAAAACTTCACAAAGTTTTCCTTTGTATTCTATTTGTTCCACATTAAGTGTTTTAATGGTTGGACAAATAAATCTTTCAATACATTGTTAGAGATTTTAAAACTTACTTTACTAGAGGGTAATACATTGTTAGGGTCTTATCAAGAATTGAAAAAGATGATTTTTGCCTTAAGTTTAAGATATGAAAAAATCCATGCTTGTCCCAATGATTGCATGTTGTTTTGGAAAGATAATGCAAATGAAGAAATATGTTTAAAATGCCGCACTTCTAGGTCGAAAGAGAGTTTGAATGATGCAGAAAGTGATCCCCAAGATATAATGTTAGAAAAAAAAAAGCTGCTAAGATGTTACGTTGGTTTCCTTTAATTACAAGACTACAAAAGTTATTCATGTCTTCAAAAACTGCTCCTTTGATGAATTGGCATGAATATGAGCGTACTACGAATAGACGACTAAGACATCCTGCAGATTCTCTAACTTGAAAAGAATTAAATTCTCGATATCTTGGGTTTTCTTTTGACCCTCACAATATTCACTTGGGATTGGCTTTTGATGGCTTTAACCCTTTCAAAACTATGAGTGTGACACAAAGCATTTGGCCTGTTATATTGATACCTTATAACTTGCCTTTATGGATATGAATGAAATAGCTAAACTTTATTCTTTCTAGTAGAAAAGTTGCAGGAACTTTGGGAAGTTAGTGCTTAGACTTTTAATGCCTAAAAAAATCAACATTTTTAACTTTGTGCAGCATTAATTTGGACCATTAATAACTTCCTTACATATGCCAATTGGTTTAGGTAGAATACTATAGGAGAGTATACATATCATTGTTATGGATTTGATACTGCATTTAAGTGGTTACAACATGGTAGAAAGTATTATTACATATGTCATCGTAAGTGGTTATAACCTAATCATAGGTTTTGGAATGATAAAAACTCATTTGATAGGACTTGAGAATTTAGAAGTGCTCATTCACCATAATTCAAAAATGAAGTGTTGAGATAGTTAGAATAATATAATGGTAATAAAGATAGGCCATGGAAGAAGAAGAGTATTTTGTTCACATTACCTTATTGGGAACATCCTCTATTGCATCACAATCTTATTGTAATGTATATAGAAAAGAATGTTTGTGATAACATTCTTAGTATATTGATTGGGCAAGAAGGGAAGTCAAAGGATAACAACAAAGCATGACTTGACCTTGTAGAAATAGGTATAACGAGTGTTCTTCATCCAAAGACTCATCCAAGCACTAGCACCTAATACTTGCTTCAAGCTTTATTCAAATTAACTTAATTAAAAAAAATATTTTTTAAGGATTCTCAAGGAAATGAAAATTCTAGATGAATACTCTTCAAATATCTCATGTTGTGTGCAACTTAAACAACAGAAGCTAATAGGGTTTAAAAGTTATGATTGTCATCTCTTAATGCAAGAGTTTCTTCATATAGCAATACAATGGTCATTACCTGATAAGGTGTGCTTGGTTCTTATTAGTTTGTGTACCTTTTTTAATGAACTTTGTTCTAAAATTCTCAAAGAACATAAGCTTGAATTGCTTGAGTCTCGAGCTAAATCAATTTTATGTGAAATATTGAAGATTTTTTCTCTATATTTTTTCACAATAATGGTACATTTAGTTATCCATTTGGCAAATGAAGCAAAAATTACCGGTCCAATCATTTATTGGTGGATGCATCCTATTGAGAGATATACCTTAAAGTGTTATAGATTTTTTACTTAACTTTTAACTAGGTAATGATATTTTCTTTTGAACTTCCATTTATATAGGTTTTTTCTTACTCTTAAATCATATGTGTGCAATAGAGCTTGTCCCGAAGGTTTAATTGTAGAAGGATACTTAGCAAATGAATGCATAACTTTTTGTTCAAGATAATTTAGTGGGATGGAAACTATTTTTAATCGATCCATCCAAAATGAAAACAGGAATCCCTTTATAGAAGAAGAAATGTCCATTCTTTCTACTCTAGAAAGATCGTTGGGAACATTAAGATATAAAAGTTTTAATGTTAACAAGTGTAAAAGGTTATCACGAATTGTATTTGATGCTATAACTTAGGTTCAACCATATCGATATGTGCTATTTAATTCTGATGAGGTTGCTCTTTTTATAAAGTAAGAACACTTATCTACATGCATATTATACTTAATAATTTTCTTTTGTAGTATATTGTATAGTCTTTTAAGAATTTTTTTCATACAGAAAACATGAGCAATTTTATTAAGAGACGTAATCGATCTCCTTGGCTTATGCCATATGAGATACAAAAGTTACAAAGTGAAACTTTTCATGATTGGTTTTGTGATCATGTAAGTCACACATCATGGTTTAGAATATGTAATTAAAGTTTTTATAGTTAGATTATTATTTTAATCAAATATGAAATTGGCTAGGTTGCCAATTTAAAACAACAAGGAAATGCAAACATCACAGATGAACTTAGATAGCTTGCTTGTAATTCAACCGATACTATTAGAAAATACACTGGTTATATCATTAATGGTTTTAGATTTCATGCCAAGGCATGTGAGAAATACTTGAAAACTCAAATCAGTGGGGTTGTCATAACAACCAAAATGATAAGTTATGCAAGTACAAGAGATGTACAACCTATTGAGGGGGAAGTTAACTATTATTGGGTTGTAAAAGACATCATTCAGTTGAATTATACTAGTATATTCAAAGTTGAGTTATTTAAATGTGATTGGATTAATATAAATAAAGGTTACAAAAAGGATAAATTTGATTTCACTCTTATGAAATTTTCACATCTAGCTTATAGTGGAACTAATTTGGTTCATGATCCTTTTATCTTGGCATCACAAGCTAAGAAAGATTTTTATGTTAAGGATAAAAGACACAATGATTGGGTTCTTGTCAAGCATGCAAAACTTAGAGATATATTTGATATGGGTGATAAATCATCTTTATATAGAGAGCAAGAGAATGAAGAAATCCATGCTGAATTTGATGACACACATAGTACTTCAAATGGGTTTAGAAGTGAAGTTAATGATGAAGGAATGGAGGTTACACTAGAGATGAAAAATGAGCATGTAAAAGAAGATCCTATAGATGAACATAATGATGAGGATATTTTTTAATTCTATGTAATAGCTTATGTTAGCTCAAAGACTTCAAATAAACCAAAGCGGTGAATTGGTTGATAATAAAATTTTTAAAAATCAATACCCAATATGCACAAATTCTGTAAAACAATTTTTCTGAGCAAATGAACACAATAAATGAAAGTAAACTAACAATCTGAAAAATAAGAGATAGAGATAGAGAATTAGACATCGAGATTTATAGAGGTTCAGTCTTTCCTTTAGGTACCTACATCCTCTCTCTTAGCCTCACTTACCAAGGAGTTCAATCCACTATGTGTTGAAAGTTACAATCTAGCTTTTCAAAGCTTTACACTATTAACATCATAAACTCTTAAGGGTTATCCTCCCTCTTAAGCTCACAATCTCACAATACAAAGTTTTTGAAGTGTTTTGCAAACTTAAAGAACCTCTTTTAGGTTTAGTGTTTGCTAACTTGAAGTACACAACAATATTGACAAAAAGATTAAGAGAAAAAATGATACAATAAAAGATTTTTTGCACTTTTCTCTCTTTAAACTAGTTTGAGTACTTGAAGAAGATGGTTGACGGAGACAATAAGTTCTCTTAGATTTTACTCTTGATTTGCAGTAGAAGCCTTCATTTATATGTAGAAAGGATGAAATAGCCGTTGCTTACAATTAATGCTTCAAACCTATAAAATTTTAGACAAAAAAAATGTCGTTAGGGTTTTTTAGGCATTAAGGGATTGATCCCTTCATATAGAGGATCGATTAGGTCAGTGATAGAAAAGCCAATGTTTGTACATGAAAACACTTACTCGATCAATCAAGTAGTATACTGGATCAATCCAATGCTTAGGTGATCAATCCCTTATGTGGGGGGATCGATCTCTTTTGTTGATTTTTTACTCATCTTTGTATTCTGTATAAAAAAATAGATCTATCCCTTTAAGGGGGATCAATCGGTTATGCCCCAAACTCCAACCAATCGATCCCTACAAGGAAGAGATCGATTGGTTCTTGATAAATTTCTAGAAGTTTGGCTTCTTGAAGAAAAATGGATCAATCCTTTTGGTCAAAGGATCGATCAGGTAAGGGAAAAATCGATCCATCCCTTTAGATGAGCGATCTCTTTTATCCCAAACATGCTAAGAACCCATTTTGTTTTGAGAATTTATTTTGTTTTAGTTCCTAAATAAATTTTGACAAGATAGAAGACTGGAAAAATGTTTAATTTCAGACTAAGAGAATTTAATTCAAGTTAGGCAAATTTTTGTTTTGTCAATTCAAAACTTTTATCAATTCATGGCTAACTACCTCCTTCTTTTTGATATGACAAAACCAAGTGAAAATTTTTCTTAAAAATATCTTTTCATTTGAAAAATAAGCTCCCTCTGAATTTAAGCATAAAAAAACTTTAAGAGATTTTAAACAACTAAGAACAAGGATATAACTATCAATGTCAATATCAAATAAGAATTTTTCATACCATCAATATCAAGATCATCAATCAATAATAATTTTTCATACCATGTCCTCTCCCCCTTTTTGTCATAGCAAAAAGGATGAAGTCAATCAAAGTAAGAGGGTAATCAATTCAAGGCCATACCAACTCAATTTCACTACTCAAGGTTATACCAATCACAATGTCATAATTCACTAATTTCACAAGCCAAATTTCAAAGTAATATAGCAAATGTCATAATGAAGATGAAATCTATATTTCATTAATATAAACATCAAATGCCAAAGTTTGATAAGAAAACATAATGCAAAGTTTTTTAAGGAAAAATTTACAACATGAAAAAAATAAAAATAAAGATATGAGAAAACATCTAAGGAATGGCATTAGGATGATCATTGAGAAGGAGGTGGAGAATGAGGAAAATGAAAAAAGTGTTGTCCCATTTGCTGTTGTGCATTCTGGATGTGTTTAATATCAATTCTAACTTGACGAACTTGGGAAACTACCTTATGTTGGGTCATTTTCATATTTTTCAATCTAGAATTCATATTCCCTACCACTGAGTGTAGACTGTTCATTTGAAGTATAAACATTTCTAAAGCTCTTTAGGTATCAAATGGTGGGGTAAAAGGTTCTCTTTAAGGTGCATCAGGAATATCTGGGATATCATGCTCTTTTTTCTCTTCATACACAACCCCAAATTTAGTTTTTTGAACCCATAAACCAATTGCATTTTAAGTATAGCCCATACTATACAGAGTAGGAGCACCAAGAATGCTAAATGGATCATTGAACACAATTTCTTTATCACATGTAGTATTAATCCCCAATTTCTTCAAAAAATTATTGATTGCAAACCCATAAACTAAGGTGTAGTCTCTATTTTGCACTACTTCCATCATATCATTGAAAAGAAAATGCACCAGATCAGATTTTTTTCTTATGTTTAATTTTGTACATCCACTAGTAATCTTTTTTGCTAATGGTCTAATGTTGAGTGCCACTAGGTGCCAATACATGAGTGACTATAAGGTATAACAATCCAATATGCATTGAAAGCTTAGTGGCTTGGGTAGGAGCAACTCTTAAATTTTCATTTTCAAATATATCTTGAGTTAGATCCACCATGTTACACGTAGTATTTGTGTCTCTCTCATCATCTAGCATCAAGACTTCAGCTAACAATTGCTTACTAACGATAATTTCTCTACCCATCACATAGGTTTTGAATTTATTAAGATAATGTTTATTTATAAATGCTTCAATTTTAATATAAGCAGCATTGCTATAGAACACCTTAACTAGATTTTCATACACAATTTCATCTATGCATAAATAGTTCATCCAACCAAAATCTTCAAATGCATACAAATAAGGAAACTTAATAGATTGTAGGAATTCAAGAGAAATTAGCATTCTATGCTTGACTTTTCTATGAGCAAAGTTTGTTTCATATTTCTTCTTAGGATTTGTAAAATTTTAATTGAATGAAGGTCTAATTGATGAACTAGAAGCCTCCTTTGGAAGATTCCTCCTTCTTCCAATATTTTCTTTAGTCTTTGGTGCCATAGAAATAATGAGATAGTGGAAATAGGTAGGCTTATAAGAAATTGATGAAAAAATTGGTGATTGTTGGTAATAAGTAGTAGAATATATTTGATAGAGGTAAGAAAATTGAGTGAATATAGTAATTTCAAAAAAGGGATCAATTTTCTAAAGTAAGAAGAATGAGTGAAGATTTTTGTGTGATTTGAAGATTTTTAAGGATGACTTTTGCAAGGAACCAAATAGAAATGAAGCAATTTACAAAAGATTTTGGTTAAAAGAGATGAATTTTGAAAGAAAATAAAGCAAGAGCTCCTTAGGTTTGAAGGGAAGGTATTTAGGGAAAAAGAAGAAGGGATGAAGGAGCAGGAATGATTAGCCAAGGAAGAAAAGAAGACCCAATTTTAAGAGGTCAAAACAATGCACATAGGGCAAGTTTTGCATGACCCAATCGATCAGGTTTAAAGGGGGATCGATTGGGTAGAGTCTTGCCCATGGACCGATCGATCAAGTCCATAGGGGAATCAATCGGTTTCTTAACATTTTCACTTAATTTGGCTACTGGATAGAAAACCAATCAATCCGGTGTAAGAGGGATCGATAGGTTCATTGACGTTTTCCCTTAATTTAGCTATTGGATGGAAAACCAATCGATCTTATCCAAGAGGATCGATAGGTTTCGCCCATAGCAATTTTTTAAAATAATTTTTAAAAAAATATAACATGAACATTCAAATATGTATCATACAATCATACACAAGATAAAAAAGAATGTCAAGATAAATATACATTTGATCAATCAAAGTGCCAACATTCATCATATCATCAAGAAATTCATTTTAAAGAGCATTTATCATATGAAGTTCACCTTTAATTGTATAAAATCTATCCATATCAAGAGGTTTTGTGAAAATATCAACTAATTGATACAAGGTATCAACATATTCAAGCACAATATCACATTTTTGAACATGATCTCTAATAAAGTAATGCCTAATTTTAATATATTTGGTTCTAGAATATTGAATTGGATTTTTGGTGAAATTGATGGCATTAGTATTATCATATTTAATGGGAATGTGATCCATGGCAATTCCAAAATCTTCCAATTGTTGCTTAATCCACAAAACTTGAGCACAACAACTACTAGCCACTACATATTCGATTTTGGTTATGGATTGAGCAATGTTATTTTGTTTCTTGAAAAACCATGATATGAGCATATTCTCAAACAATTGACAAGTACTAAAAGTGCTCTTTTTATCAATTTTGTAACCACCAAAATTCGCATCAGAATAGGCATGCAAAGCAAAAGATAAACCTTTTAGATACCATAATCCTAGAATATGAGTGTCCTTAAAGTATCTAAAAATTCTTTTGACAGTAGATAAATGTGATTCTCTAGGTGATGATTGAAATTTAGCACACAAACACACACTAAACATTATATCATGTCTACTTGTATTAAGATATAACAATGAACCAATCATAGATGCATATAATTTAGAATCAATACATTTACCTCTTTCATCCTTATCAAGTTTTGTTAACGTGCTCATAGGTGTTGAGTAAGGCTTTGATTCTTTCAGTCTAAACCTTATAACCAAATCCTTGATGTATTTGGCTTGATTAATAAAGGTACCATCTTTTGTTTGCTTTACTTATAATTCCAAGAAGAATGTAAGTTCTTCCATCATACTTATTTCAAATTTACCTTGCATAGTCTTAGAAATTCTTGACAAAGAACTTTATTAGTAACACCAAATATGATATCATCAACATAAATTTGCATTATGAGAATGTCATTTCCTTTTGTTTTAATAAAAAGTGTATTATCAACCTTCCATCTATTAAAACCATTTTCAATTAAAAATTTTGACAATCTTTCATATTAAGCTCTAGGAGCTTGTTTTAAGCCATATAAAGCTTTTGTCAATTTATAAACATGATTTGAAAATTTAAGATTTTGAAAACCGGAAGGTTGCTTCACATACACCTCTTTCATTTATAAAACCATTTAAAAATGCACTTTTGACATCTATTTGAAAAAGCTTGACATTTTTGAAATATGCAAATGCAAGCAACATTTTAATGGTTTTTAACCCTACAACCGGGGCATAGATTTCATCATAATCAATTCATTCTTCTTGACTATACGCTTAAGCTACCAACCTAGCTTTGTTTCTAACAATATTTCCTTGTTTATCCATTTTATTCCTAAAAACCCATTTTGTGCCTATAGTAGGATGATCACTAGGCCTAGGTACAAGATTCTACACTTGGTTTCTTTCAAATTGTTCAATTCCTTTTGCATAACCAATATCCAATGATCATCTCCTAAGGCTTCATCTATGTTTTTGAGTTCAATATGAGATAGAAAAGCAACATAATTACACATATTGTAAGAAGATCTAATTCTTACCCCTTAAGTTGGATCGCTAATAATCTCATTATCTTTGACATATCTTTTTTCTCTATGCTGATTTGGTTCTTTCTTTATAAATTGTGGCTCCTCTAAAAACTCATCATCTTTCTTTTGAATGTTTTCCTCAATGTCATATGATGCATCATTGATATATTCTTTAAGTATACCTACATCATCATCATCAAAAGGTATTTTTCTTGAAAGTGGGTTAGATTCATCAAAGATAACATGCATAGACTCTTTAACAACTAATGTTCTTTTATTAAAGACTCTATAGGCTTTTGAATTCAAATAATATCCTAGGAAAATGCCTTCATCACTTTTTGCATCAAATTTTCCAAGATCATCTTTTCCATTATTCAAAACAAAACATTTGCAACCAAAAGGATGAAAATAACTTATGTTAGTCCTTTTTCCTTTAAAAAGTTCATAGGGAGTTTTCTTCAAAATTGGCCTAATCATAGCTCTACTTATAATATAACAAAAGGTATTTATGGCTTCCACCCAAAAATATCTAGGTAAATTATTTTCACAAAGTATGATTCTAACCATTTCTTCTAAGGTCCTATTTCTTCTTTCTACTAATCCATTTTATTGAAGAGTTTTAAGAGTAGAAAAATTATGGCTAATATCATTTTCACTACAAAACACATTAAAGCCAAGGTTTTCAAATTTTTTTTCTATGATCACTTTTAACACTAGAAATTGAATAGCCTTTCTCATTTTGTATTTACTTGCTAAAAGTGATGAATTTTTTCAAAGCTTCATTTTTTAATGCAAAAAGAGAACCCATGTAAATCTAGTAAAATCATCAATAATAACAAACCCATATTGTTTTCCACCAAGACTTATTTTCCTAGTTACGCCAAAAAGATCAATATGAAGTAGTTGAAGAGGTTTAGTAGTTGAAATACAATTTTTAGGTTTGAAAGAGATTTTTCTATATTTTCCTTAAGCAAATACATCATAAACCTTGTCATTTTCATATTTCAATTTTGGTAAACCAACAACCAAATCATTTTGAGAAAGTTTTGACATTGCACGCATACTTGCATGTCCAAGTCTTCTATGCCAAATCCAACTTTAATTTTCTTTTTAAGCCATAAAACAAACATTTTTAGAGGAAAGATCATTTAGATGCACTACATAAATATTTCTTTGATGATGTCTAACAAAAGCAAGTTTGTTAGTTTTGATATCAATCACTTGACAGCAAATGGATTCAAACACAACTCTAAATTCTTTGTCACATAATTGACTAATACTAAGTAAGTTATACTTAAATCCTTTTACAAGTAAAATATTTTTAATAGTAGTAGAAGAACTGTTACCAATTGAGTCAATCCCTTCAATTTGGCTTTTAGAGTTATCACCAAATGTAACATTTTCTCCACTTTTAGTTTTTAAGTCCTTAAAAAGAGTCTTGTCTCCGATCATGTGTTTTGAGCATCCACTATCAAGGTACCATGGATTGTTCTTGCTTGAATTTACCTTATAGCAATGCTCATCCACGTACAAAAACACAATTAAATTTTTTTTGGTACCCAAACTTTATTGGATCCTTTAGTGTTAGTACTAACAATTTTTGTGCCTTTTGAAATCCACTTCATTTTAGTAATCTCATCTTGAGATATGCTAACTTTTTTTAAAATCCACACTCTCCTAATGAGTTTACCTCTATAAGTGATTTTCTTCAAGGAACAATATTGTATATAATGACCCAATTTATGACAATATACACATATGCTAGATGAATCATTTGGCTTAACAAAAAAATTCTTTAAATGAGTCTCTTTGTTGCCACCATTATAGCCTAATCCATCTTTATCAAATAATGTTCTTTGTGTTTCAAGCATGTCATTGAGTTTTTGATGTCCCATATAAAATCTAGAAAATAAGTTATGCAAATTTTCATTTTTTAGCCAAATCATTAAAATTCAATTTTAAGAGCTCAATTTTCTTTTCTAAGTCATCGTTTGCTTTAGTCAAGAATTTATTTTTTAGTTTCAACTTAGTGATCATTTTTTTATATTTCATGTTCATGTTCTCAAATTCTATGACTAATTTATCATAAGCATCTTGTAATTCATCAAATATTTATGAATTTAAATCATATAGATTAGAAGTTACCTTGGGCTCATCAAGAGCTATAAGAAATAAATTGGTTATTTCCTCCTTATTTAATTCATCATCAGAGAAGTCACTGTCACTTCATGTTATAACCATTGCTTTCTTTTTTGGCTTTGTCATGTTTTACCTTTTTCATAAAAAATAATCGAATATAATATGACCTGATTTGTTGCATTCATAGCAAATAATCTAATCTTTTTCTCGTCTACTTGATTCTCATTTGATCATTTTCCTTTGTGGTCTTCTTATACTTGAAAACTTGTTCATCCTCATGAACTTTTTGAATCTTTTTGCAAACATGGTCATTTCTTCATCTTCATCATCCTCTTCTTGTCCAAGATTTTTTTCATCTTTTTGAAAGGTTGATTTAAGAGCAATGCAACCTTTCTTAATTGGTTCTTGTCCCTTTTTGAGCTTCATCTTATAGGTGAAAAAAAAAAACCCATTAATTTATCTAAAAAAAATGTGTGAGGATTTTTGGATTTTTCAATTGCTGTCACCTTAGCTTTTTAGCTCTTTGGTAGACTATTTAGAATTTTATTTACCATTTCCATATTTGAGTAAGTTTTTTCAAAAGCCTTTAAACCATTAATGATGTCGGTAAAGCGGTTTGACATTTCAACAATGGTTTCATCTGATTTCATTTTGAATAACTCATAATCATGAGTGAGCATGCCAGTTTTGGCTTTTTTCACTTGATTGGTACCTTCATGAGTGATGGCCAACTTGTCTCAATTTGTTTTTGCATTTTTACATAAAAAAACTTTATTGTACTCATTAGGCCTCAATGCACAAAAAAGTGTATGCATTGCTTTGGTATTGAGTTGAGCCATCTTCAGATCATTGACATCCCATTCACTCTCTTGCTTGATCATCTTTCTACCATCCACCATTTTCATTGGAGTTTGAAGACCATTTACAATGACTCTCTAAACTTCATAATTATTGGCTTGAATAAACAATCTCATCCTAGTCTTGCAATAGAAGTAGTTGTCACCAACAAAGAGAGGATGTCTTATAATTAAATGGCCTTCACTTCCAAAAAATGTAGCAACTATTTCATTTACCATAAGACACACTTCTTGTTACTCACTGCATTTGTTGTAGCTCGAAGATGGTTACTCTATATTGATCACTATTTTTTTTGAGCTATTTTTAAGATCACTATTAGGTTGTTAGACCTACAAAAAAGAGTATCAACTCTGATACCAATTATTAGCTCAAAAACTTAAAATAAACCAAGAGGGGATGAATTGGTTGATAATAAAATTTTCAAAAATCAATACCTAATAAGCATAAATTCTGTAAAATAATTTTTCTAAGCAAATGAACACAATAAATGAAAGTAAACTAACAATCTTAAAAATAAGAGATAAAGATAAAGAATTAGATACCAAGATTTATAGAGGTTTGGTCCTTCCATTAGACACCTACATTCTCTCCCTTAGCCTTACTTGCCAAAGAGTTCAATCCACTGTGTTGAAAGTTACAACTTAGCTTTTCAAAGCTTTACACTATCAACACCACAAACTCTTTAGGGTTATCCTCTCTCTTAAGCTCACTATCTTATAATATAAAGTTTTTAAAATGTTTTACAAACTTAAAAAACCTTTCTAAGGTTAGATGTTTGCTAAGTTAGAGTACACAGTAATATTGATAAAAGGATTAAGAGAAAAATTGATGTAATAAAGGATTTTCTGTACTTTTCTCTCTTTGAACTGTTTGAATGCTTGAAAAAGATGGTTGGTGAAGGCAATTAGTTCTTTAAGCTTTTCATACTTTTGATTTGCAATAAAAGCCTTCATTTATATGTAGAAAGGATGAAATAGTCATTGTTACAATTAATGCTTTAAACTTGTAAAATTTCAAACAAGAAGATAGCCGTTGAGGCTTTCTGTGCATCAGGGGATCGATCCCCTCATGTAGGGGATCGATTAGGTCAGTGATAGGAAAGCCAATGTTTGTGCGTGAAAACACTTACCCAATCGATCATGTAGTATATTTGATCGATCCAATGCTTAGGTGATCAATCCCCTATATATGGGGGATTGATCCTTTTTGTTGATTTTTAATCCATCTTTGCAATTTTTATAAAAAAATAAATAGATCCCTTTGAAGAGAAATCAATCGATTATGTTCCAAACCAAAACCAATCGATCCCTACAGGGAGGGGATTGATTAGTTCTTGATAAATTTTTAAAAGTTTAACTTCTAAAAAAAATGGATCGATCATTTTGGCCAATGGATCGATTGGGTAAGAGAGGGGATCGATCCCTTCCCTTAAGGGATAGATCCCTTCTATCCAAAACATGCCAAGAACCCATTTTGTTTTCAAAATTTGTTTTGTTTTAGTTCCTAAATGAATTTTGACAAGATAGAATGCTGAAAAAATGTTCAATTTGAGATTAAGAGAATTTGATTTAAGTTAGGCAAGTTTTTGTTTTGTCAATTCAAAACTTTTATCAATTCAAGGCTAACAGTTTAAATTGTTGTTAAGGTTTTGCAATGTAAGACATAGTTCACTATTATTTTGTTTTTATGTTACTAGCTTGAATTACTTAATTTTATGTAATCATGTAATATATTAAATTGTACTTGGTGCTTTATATAGCATGCCACTATCAAGTTCTCTTTTATATTGTACTTAGTATATTTTGTGTATTATTAGACTTGAGATGGTAAAACATAGATGATTGAATATCACTAGGGTAAATCATACCTTCTATTCTCAATTGTAAACATAATCTAAAGAACAACATGTGCATGTAGATCTAGAAGCTTCACAACATGAACTTTTATAAAAATTTCAAAAACCAATTTCTCAATCTACAAATAATGAAGATTAAGATGAACAAGATGAACAAGTTGAACATAATTTAGGTATAAAAACACTATATTCTATTAGCACAATTCTTTATATGCTATAATGTTGTACAGTTACATTTTTTAATGAATTTAATTGCTTTCTTTACATGTAATTTGTCTATTTAGGAAATGTTCAACATAAAAAAAACTGGAGATCCTAGACATATGGCTAATATTTAGGATTTGAAAAAAGAGGAACATGTTATTGTTAAGGTCAATGATGATGCTATACCTATCAGTGATAAATCTTGCTCTTTAACTTGATTCATTGGTAGCATGGTAAGAATGCCTAACTTTACACCAATTAATTATACAAATTGGCATGAAATGTCAGATGATAAGAAAAAAAAATGTGAAAAACATTAGAGGTATCAACACGATATTGTTTTAGTTGCTAGATAATGCCATGATAATAATCTTTTAGTTTTTAGTTAATAGCAGCAATTCATAAATATATATTGACATTTTCTTTCCAATTACTTCTTTCAACTTGTAGTCAAAGTTTGAATTTCACAAATTTGATTCTGATGAGCTCGTTGATGAAGAAATATTTTAAAAAATTAAGTCTTAGGCACTAAAAAACATGGGTGCTAAGTGGAGGCAATGGAAGAATGAATTGATGTATAAATTTTATGATGAACACAAGACACAAAAGGAAATAGCTACAAAATTTGATGATTCTCGAGTAAAGAAAAGTCAATTCCTATTTCTTGCTACACATTGGTTGACTAATAAAGCGAAGATAAATGTTTATAAAATATACTATTTACTTTGTTTAAATACTATGATGATAATTATAAAGTTATTATAATATATCTTTTCTTATTCATTTGTTTAAAGGAACAAAGTGAGACAAACAAAACAAACAACTTAAAATTAGATAAGCTTCATTGCATAAGAACAAAATCATTCTCAAGGATCATTCAAACCTTGGTACATATATCAATTTTTCTTATCACACTCAATTAAATGAATATGAAGTTTACTTTTTATATGTTTGATTTTGTCGTTACAACAATTAATGTTGTACTTTTATAGAAACAATAAGCTAATGGAATTCTACCATTACGTGTTGAGGTGTGTATTATTTTTTGTACACGTAAAGATGAAAATGTTATGAATGACAAGGCATGTGATATTAGGATATTTAATTTAGTTATTACTTGCTTTTACTTATGTTTAATTTCTTTATACTAAAATATTTGTTTTCAATTTTAAGAACTCATGAAATAAGGTTTGAGCGAAACTAGTGCTCAAAATTCTGAAAGGAGTTCATGAAAAGATGATGTTTATTCAAAAGTTAAAGGATCGGATAGAAAAGGGTGTGTTCATTGCATGGGTATATTATCTACTTCATCTAAACAATATGGTCCTTCATCTTTTGAATTGGTTCAGCATAAAGAAGAGGTACAAGAGTTGAAGGCTAAAATTAAATACTTGAAAGAAACATTAAGTACTGTCTTATAGGTACTTAAAAGATAATTTTATAATGAGAATATGGATGTCTTGAATACTATTATTCACATGGTGAATAAATAAGTATATATAACATCTATTTTAGTTTATATATATGTAAATTATCATCTTGCTCATGAATCTTGAACCTTATTAAAAAATTTTTGAATTATTTTTAGGTTCCTGATACTAGTAGTGTTTCAAAAATTACACGTAAAAATAATTGTTTTTCAAAATCAAGTCATCAACTTAATCAAAATGAAAATGGTAAACTCGTCATCACATGATATATATGTTAAACTCCATTGGCTTTTCTTTTTTCATAAAATTAATTTAATTAAATAACAAAAAAAAGAAAAAATTGTGCTCATCAAGTTATCACTTGGACATTCTAATTGAACTTAAAATGTTAATATCTTAAATTAAGGATCAAATAATAAATTTATTAATAAAAAAAACAAAAGAAGGTAAAAAATATATTATTAAAGTACCACGTGCACATCTCGATTAAGCTTAAAATGTTGATCTCTTAAATTGAGATATCAAATAATAACTTTATTAATATAATACACATATAAGAATATAAAATTCAACAAATACTAAAATATATATTTTTAAATATACACGATATAGCTTAGGGCAATGCACCCTAAATTCGCTTCTCAACCTAACACTACTTATCTTTTAAAAAAATCAGCCCAACTTGATCTAATACTAATTTTAATAAAAACACTGCTATCCAATTAGAATTGACTAAAACCCAATGGATACTGACTAGTTTGCCATCTTTATTAATCGGCTTCTTTTGTTTTGAAATTTATCTAATAAAAAATTTTTCTAATTTTAAATAAATTTAAAAAAAAGTAAAAAAAAAAAAAAAGCAAAATCTAAGTGTCATATGGATGCTTTATTTGGCATGCATTTTTTTTTAAACTATCTAATGATAAAAAAGAAAAAAGAAAAGCAAAAAAAAATCAATAATATCAAATGAATGTTACTTTAAATCTAAAAAATATAATTTATTAAATATAAAGTGAAGAAAAAAAAGAAACAGAATAAAAAAAGAGGAAAAAAAGGAAAAAAAAGGGATCGAAGTGTATCAAATAATAACCTTATTAATATAATACATGCTATAACTTTATTAAAGTATCAAATAATAACTTTATTACTATAATACATATATAAATAAAAACAATAAATAATAAAGGATATATTTTTATTTATACCATGAGGTGGATCAAGGCAAAACACTCTAAACCCAATTTCGAGTCGACCTTATTTTTCTAATAAAATCTGACTTGTTTCAACTCAATTTTGATAAAAAAAAACACTCATATAGAATCAAGATTAACTAAATCTTATTGGATACCGATTATTTTATCATTCCTATCAAGCAGTTCATTTTGAAGTAAAATTATCAAATTAAAAAACACAAAAACAAAACAAAAAATACAAAAGGGGAAAAATCAAATTAGGGTGTTACATGGACATTTCTATTGATATGATTTTCTAAAAAAAATTCATCTAATTAAAATAAATAGAAAAGTAAAACGAAAAAGAAAAGAAGAAAATGACAAAAAATTAAAAAAAGAACAAAAAAAAAGCTAATGGAGGTGTCACGTTAATACCCCATTATTCATTCACAAAATTTATCTAATTAAAATTATCAAACAAGCTCAATAAAATAAAAAATAAAGGAAAAATAAAGCTAAAAGATAAGTTGAATAAGGTGCCATATGGTCATTTCATTACTTAAAATTTTACAAACTTTAATATATGGACAGGGATGTCTCGTGTACACTTTATCATATAACTTTTTATTGCATGGATAATGTTTATAAAAAATATTTTTTAATATAAATTATATCTTAATTTATATAAATATAATATTTTTATTAAGTTCATAAATTAAAGTATCAAATAATAATTTAATTAATATTATATATATAAATATACGATTACATAAATAATAAATTATATACCCCGAAGTGGATTGGGGCAAAGCACAATTAATTCGCCACCAATCTGACTCCGTTTCTCTTTTAAAAATCTAATTTGCCCTAATTCAATCTCAATTTATAAAAAATTTCATTCCCTACGGAATCGGAGTTGATCGAAACTCATCATATTCAAATTATTTTGCATCCCTATCAATCAACTCTTTTTATTGTAAAATTTATCTAAAAAAAAAAAGTGAATGAAAAAACTAAATTGAGATGTCACGTGGACACTTTTATTTATATATATATTTTTTTCACAAAATTTATCTAATTAATTTAAAAAAAAACAAAAAAAAAAGATAAAACTATAAGGTGACCGGGGGCTTTTTAAATGTTAGTCAACCAAAAGCCAATATGAGCAAAATTAATAGTATGGATAGATAAATTTATTAATAAAATAAATAAATATTAATATAAAATTGATTGAATATTAAAAAATATATACTTATATATATATATATATATTATGGAGGAACACTCTAATTCTACCTTTGACCCAACCATGATTTTCATAAAGAAAAATATTTCCTCGGCCTCAACCATATCTTGATTTAAAAAAAGAATCATATTGGATCAACACTAGTTGAAACCCATTGAAAATGAATTATTTTTTCATTTTTACCTCCATTAACCCCTTTCTTTACAAAATTTATCTAATTTTTTTTTTAAAAAAAGCAAAATAAAAAAAATGAATGGCGAAAAAGAGAAAGGGAAAACAAAACAAAACAAAAAGGGATGCTACGCAAATATCTCCATTGGCCTCATTTTTTACCAAATTTAATGTATAAATTTTTGAAAAAAAAAAACAAAAAGTAAAAAAAATCTGCATATTACATTTACACCTCTATTGATATCCTTTTCTTTTGAAATTATCTAATTAAAAAATTTTTAAAATTGAAAAATTTTTAATCAATAATATCAAATGAATCCACATGAATTTTTTTTTAAATAAGATAATCTATTAAATATGGAAAGAAAAAATTTTAAAATAGAAATTAAAATGAAAAATAAAAGAGAAAAACAAAAAAAAAAAAGAAATTAAGACAAAGTGGTTGCCATATAGAAGGTCCTATAAAGAGTCAAAGTTAGCAAAATTAATATATAGGATGTGCCAATATGAAAATGATCTTAAAATATTTAAAAATATTTATTTAATATAAAAAAAAAAGAGAAAAAAGTAGATAGTAAAAAAAAAAAGTGAATAAAAGAAATCAAATGGCTTGACATGTAACATACCCTTGATAGCAAGTGGGTTGCACAAAAGAAATTGAAATCTATAAAATATTTATTTGATAAGTAACAAAATTAAAAAAAAAAAAAAAAAAAAAACACATGTGGTATGCTTTTGGTATCAAATGGGTCTCACCAAAAAATTAAAATCCAAAAAAATATTAATTAAAAAAAAAAAAAAAGTAAAAGAAGGATAAAATAGCAAAAAAAAAAAAAAAGTTTGGTATAAGTGGATCCTATACACAAAAAAGTAAAATCATTAAAAATATAGTAATTTTTTGTTTTTTAATAAGAATTAGTTAAATTAAAAAATCAATTTGAAAATAAAAGAAAAATCTGAAATATATTTAGTACATATATAAAAAAATTAGAAAAAAATATAGTAATTTTTGGTTTTTTAATAAGAATTAGTTAAATTAAAAAAATTCAAAATAAAAGAAAATTCTGAAATATATTTAGTACATATATAAAAAAGTTAGAAAATGAGAAAAGTAGAAAGAACGAAAAAACAAACGAATGACATATATTTAGTATCATGTGAGTTCAACATAAAAAATTAAAATTGAAAAAACCTTATTAATTTAAAAAGAAAAGAAAGTAAAAGAATGGTAAAAAAATAAAAGCAAAAAAGGGGAAGTTTGGTATAAATGGGTCTCACATAAAAAATAAAATATTTAAAAATTTTGTTAATTTTTTTGATAATTTTTAAGAATAGTAATTAAATATAAAATATTAAATATTAAATCTTTATAAAATCTTTTTAAAAACTATAAATAAAAAAAAAGATAAAAAAAAAAAAGAAAAGATGGGATAGTGCCACAAGGCACTCTAATGAGAAATCCCATGCTTCGTACCAGGAGTGAGAAAAAAATCGAGAAAATCAAAATTAGATTCAAAATCGTATTATTCGGTTCGGTTCAAATTGGGATTTTTTTTTGTTAGGATTAAATTCAAATATTAAATATATATATATAAATATATTAAGTTTGAATCAAATTTCAAGTCGAAAAATAAAAAATTAAAAAAAATTAATTATATATTTTTATTAGTTTTTATATATTTTTTAAATTTTTATAAAATAAAATAATTATTTTATATCTAAAACTATTAAAATATATTAAAATTCATATTAAAATATATATAAAAATAAATTTTAAATTTTAAAAATCGATGAATCAAATCGAATTAATAAAATTCGGTTCAAATCGGATTATGTCATATAAAAGATTAATTTAGATTCGGATTAAATTTTAAAAATTAATAATATTATGTAGTATCCAAATGAATTGAACTGAATTAAGAACCATTATCAATCCTATTCCATACAAAAGCAAGATTTATATTATGGATTCCCTTTGTGTTAATTTCTTTGTACAAATTTTTTTGCCAAAAATTATTTCCTATGTCCTTTTTCCGACACCTAATAATCTTATTATATTTATATAGTCCTTTTTTCTACTTTTAATAATAAATTCATGAAAACATCATTTTTATATGAACAAGCTAAAATTTTGCATAAAATACAAAGAAATCAAAAAAAAAAAATTAACTATGAATGAAAACAGAAATAAAAGTCTTTTGAAACCATAAATCTAGCCGGTTAATAGTGGAAAAAGAAATAAAAGTAGGCAATGATAAATGCTTACGCATTCGAATTGTTGACAAATCTAAGTGAATGGAGTGTGGTAGGCCCCCAAAGGGATCGCCATTTGACAGCCTACCGGAATTATGAAAATGGATGTGATAAATAAATATGGGGTGGTGATGTTTTAGATGGGGAAGCTTAGGGTTTAGCACTTAGCAGCAGTTGGTTTTGGCCTATGCTATGAAACGCATGCAACTTTTTGCGTGTTAATTTTATATGGACACCGTTGTTGTGTTGCAAAGCCTCGAATGTTTTTGCGTCTTTTTGCTATCAATACAAATTATCGCTTCTGCATGAATATATTTTAACGTAATGTGAATTTCGCTTAGTCTACGAGCGTCATATGAGTGTGAGTGTGACCCCTACTTTGACATGACCATGCCTGTCTCACCTGTGTCCTAGCCTTGCCCCCTATATGCATTGCCCAAGCCATGTACCAGATACCCAGTCCATTCTGCCCACACCTCTAATCTCAATCCCAATCCAAATCCAATCCAACTCTTTGTACGTGCTCTGTTTGACACAACAAGACACGCAAAATTCTTCCACACCCAAAAACAAGAAAACAAATTCAAATATCAATTATTCCGTTCCTCCTTGCATAATGTCCTTCATCATTGGATACTCATTACAGTTGGGCAATTACCACCCAATCCATCCATCCATCCATCAACAGTTGTCTGTTTGAGTGGCCTCAATTCATCAATATATGGATCGAGTTGGACTTGTCAATGAGATTGTCAAATAGAGGTGCGGTGCGTGTGGGTGCGACGTACCTGTTAATGTCTAAAATGTTACATCCAATCTATTATTTATGTTGTAAATTAAGTACAAATGGAAATGTCCAACCCATCTTGTGCTTGTGCATACATCAAATTAAAGGTCGCTTTGAATTTGTCAAGCTCAACTACAGATGATATTTTATCACACAATCCCTATAACATTGTCTGTAACTCTGTATTGACTTTATCTTTTTGTTTTTTCTCTTGGGCAGCAATAGGGACAACAGAAAAGAAAAAGAAATTAACCGTTATGGACACGGTAAAAAGAAAAAAAAAAAAAAAAAGTCGTAACAAAGATGGAACTGAAAGGATAAAACGCCATAAGCAGAAGCGCACAATTAGACAGTGAAGCAACAGAGACGTGAGCGGTGGGGCAGTCTCCCAGAGAAAAACGAATGAGAAATCAGAAGGTTTGAAAAGGACTGATGCCGCTGAGATCTTTCATCGCAATCAGAGGTCTGTCTGCCTCGGAGAATGTGCCTCTCACGTGTTGAAGTTGTAGTAGTAATAGTAGTAGTGGTGCGGCCCAGGCAGGGAAGAGGAGAGAAGACCTGTGCTGCTGCTCCGAAAACGACAATGCGATCGTTGCTCTCCCCCCTCCCAAAAAGACGTCCAACTTTTTCACGCCAAACGACTACTGTGACCTTTGCGCCTATGGGCTCTCCAAATCTCCATGTGAGATTAAATTTTAATAATGTTTTTGTCCTCGTAAAATGGGTGCTCTGTTTTTTTTTTGGTTCGTTGCCAGTGTGCAGTCACCTTTTCATGGATCGCTACAACTTCTACACCATTGCAAATTTCCTCTCATCATTTGTGAAAACTGAATAACTCAAAAGCCAAAAAATCTAGTCTACGATCTATAGGTTCGCTCGCTCCTGGCGCTGGAGCTTGACTCTTGAGAAAGGAGGCCGGCTCAACCCTCCGACCAGAAAAGAAAGTAAAATAATCACTCACTGTTAAAGATTAGTGATGTTTTTAAATTTTGCCGATGAAATTAATGAAATGATAGATATTGTTAAGACATATTTTAAAAAATAATTAAAAATAAAATATTTATTACTCTCTTAATTTTATTTATAAAATTAAAAATTATATTAATAATATATCAAATACTAACAAAAAAAACAACAAATTTTGTATTACCGTTATTATATTGAAATTATAATTATTAATGTATACTTCTTCCACTCGGATTTTAATTTTGCATAGAATTTTACAATATTTAAATTAAATTTTGATTTTAATTTATTGTAAAATTTGTTTTTCAATTACCCTTACCTTTAACAAAAAGAAAAAAAAAAGAGTTGTCCTTGGAGATAATAAGAAAAAGATAAAAACGATTTTTTTTATTTAAAAAAGGGCATTATTTGAAAACAAATAAAGATAAGTAAACAATACATTATATATGAGACGGAACGAGTATAAACTATTGTTTTGTACATCCGATGATAAATTTTACAGTTGTTTACTTTTATTAGCAAGTTTAATTACACTATTGATAGATGTTTATTTAATGATTAATAATTTTTTTTTAAATATATCTTGAAAGACACCATTCTTTAATTTGCTTGTATAAGGAAAATTAAAATGGGTGTATTAGATAATTAACTTATATACAGGCTTTACATTTTTTATACATATATATACAAGAAAATATCATCGGGTCTATTAGATAATTAACTTAATTAATGGACTCTATTCCTTTCTTAGTTCTTTACACATATAGTCATCACTGTATTCACATAGTAAGGAATTGTTTATTATTAGTATTAAAAAAAGGGGAATAGCAAAAAGTTGGTGGGGAACGGAGACGATGCTTCAGCTTAATGCAAAATGTCAAACACTAGGTTGCAGTTTTTGGAACCGGGGTTTGACAGTTCCTCCTCGACCACCACACTGCTTGCCTTCCTCTTCTGTCCTTTACTTGCTAACCTTAAGGTTCTTAACTTTACATGTTGTTCTATGCTATTGTTAGAGTATTAGTATTTTGAATTCGCGTTTTTTGTTGTCTAATGTGAGGGGTGTTTCTATCCCTAGTATTCTCTAGTTTTAGATTCTTTCACCCCAATCAAACCATAAGGCTAAAGCCAATACGTTGCAATGTTGAATATACCACACACACACACACACACACGCACGCACTCTTTTCTCTGTTCTTTTCTCTAATGTAATTCTACTTAAGTCGCCAATTGCCAATAATAAAGAGACCTTTGTAAGGTTCGTTGACTATTTTTATCCATTAATGGATTAGACTTAACTCCAAAATGTTGCATCTCGAAATGGATTTGATCACCTACAGACTAAAGTGATCTAAAAAAAAAAGAAAAGAAAACCTTTTTTTTTAAATAATTGAATAGAATGAGTAGTAATAATCTTTACCTTTTTTCATATTCTTGTAAATGTTATGGCCATTTATCATCTAAGAATTATTAATATCATATATAATTCAAGGCATGCTTGTACAATTTTAAACAGTTGGAACTTTTATTAGCTTAGTGTAAATTATATAGATGACCTTGTACTTTTTTGTTTTCCTTTTGGAAATGAAAAGTTATGTTTGCATTTTGTTTCAATTAATTCATAAGTTTTGGCTCTTAGCATCAACGATCTATAAGTAATTAGATCGTAAAATATTAACAATAAAATTTGAATTTGTAAACTCAACATCATCAAACTGCTTATCATAAATAAGGATTTTTCATTCTTCATGTAAGGATCTTTCATTCTTCATATAAGGAGAGGGAGGAGAAGACAAGGACCATCCAAATTAAAATGGTGTTCTCTGTAGCTCAATAGACATAAAAATGACTTATATTGGGTTCAAATAATTGTTTGGCTTAGGACAAGAATTATTTTGAAATTCACAGTCCGTGCATTTCTCACTTCCGCTTCATAGTTGACCAAAATCTAGACTTAGAGGTTTAATTTGCCAAATTGGGCTGCCGATTAACGTCGCCTATTCCCATGCCTTTTTGACAACTAACTCTTATTCTTTGGGATTTTTTATGAAACACATGCAATCTGCATATGGTCCCACCTTTCCTAATTTACACTGGCTCTATATTTATTTCATATTGGATGACCTATAAATATATTGGATTAAGTTTTTTTTTTTTTTTCAAATTTAGTTGTTTGATAAGCTGAATAAATTCAATATTAAAAATTAAATATTGAATTTTTAATTTTAAAAACTTTGAGTAATAAACTTATGATATCAAATTATTTAATGTGCTACCGAAAAGTAAATTTTTATTAAATCTTTTATAAAGAGAAATACAATTGTATAAAAATTTTAAATTAGTAAAAGTTTAAAATAAAAAAAAAATGTTAAAAGAAAATATATTAATCTAATTAAACATTTTTAAAATAAAATAAACTTATTACATTAAATAGCTAAAAGTTATATAACATTTTAAGAACCTTTTCACTGAAAATTTTCCATTGAATGATTTCTAAAAATGAACTATCAAATGCATTGAAATAAATAAAATTATTTATATCAAATATGTTAAGATTCAATTGAATGCCTTTATTAATTACTAGTTTTTTAAAATTTTCAATCAATCTTCTTAGAATATCTAGCCTTATGGGAAATTATCTTCTCCTATTTAAAAAGTAGTGAAAGTTTACACTCTTTTATTTAAAGGTGAATAATGCATTTTATTAAATTATCTTTATCTCTTTAATTAATTTTTATTTTTTTCATATTTAATTTAAAATTATTAAATATCATTTATAGATCTAACTAAAAAGTGCATTATTCACCTTTTAATAAAGAAATAGAACTAGGCTTATAATAAATTAAACCTTTAATTACACAAGATATATATATATATATTATAGGAATCATTTTTTGAATTTTTCTTTTTTTTAATTTGTGTCAATTTTAGCTTGATGGAAAGCTTTTCTTTTCATATTTTAGTTTTAGTTGTTTATACATTATCAATATATATCAACATATGATGGATGTTATGTTAAAGCAAAAAAGTCCTAAATTAATTCAACATTCACAAAAGCAAAAACATAATTAAATCATCAGTTATTCATACAATAGTTAATAATTTAATATGATTCGATAGTCAACCTGCCTAACTCATGAAAGAAAAGATTCACTAATTATAAAAAACTACAAATATAAAATCAACTAAATCCCAAACTGATTTCTAACGATTCTAATTTGATCTCTAATGATCCCAAACTGATCTCCAATGATCCCAATCTAATCTCTATCAATCTCAATTCAAACATTAATTCACGTATACTCATGTAAACCCTTCTATTCTCCTCTTATCGATTCACAAATAATACTCATGGATGTTCCCTTTCAGTCTTATATATGTAGTATTCACATACACTATTCATTCATACATATACATTCATATAAACCATTTCAATCATATCAAGTCTTATATAACTCTACAATTCTCTTACATTTTTTTTCTTATCTTAATCGAATTGAGACTCTCACTATTTATAAAAATATTGATTTGCCTATTAAAAATTTATTTTCTCTTAAAATTCTTCTTTTACAAGTTTTCTATTACATGAAGCAATATCTAGTGAAAAATCTCAAACTAATCTTCAACCAATTTTTTTAAAAATTTGAGTCAGCATTTTCAATAATCTCCATTTTTTACTTAAATTTCATTAAACTATCATTCTTTATACTAGATATGCTTAACTTCACCTATAATGAAAGTCTTCAACCAATTTTTTTTTAAATTTGGTCAGCATTTTCAATAATCTCCATTTTTTACTTAAATTTCATTAAACTATCATTCTTTATACTAGATATGCTTAACTTCACCTACAATGAAAGTTTTGCAATCTTTTCTTGTGTGTCTTCGAGTTTCATGCAAACCGATCTCTCAAATACAAACTCAAACTGCTCTATTAAATTAATCCGTTTTAGACTTACCTCTTCTCACGTCTCGAATCATTGCTTTGATACCAATTGTTAAGCACAAAAACCTCAAATCCATTCACATTCAAACAAGCAAAAATATAATTAAACCATTAATCATCCACATAAGATAATCAATTTAATGTAATTTAACACTCAACTTGCCTATCTCTCTATGGATAAGAGAAAAAATTCACTAATTATAAAGAATTATAAACATACAATCAAATCAATCCCAAGTTGAATTCTAATGATCCTAATTTGACATTCAAAAATACCAAACTAATCTCTAATGATCCTAATTTGATCTCTAACAATCCCAATTCAAATATTCACACATATCTATGTTTTTAACTCTCCATTCTCCTCTAATTCACTCACAAAAAATACTCATAGACATTCTCCTATAATCTATGAAGTATCCACACACCAATCATTCAAACACACACCCCCATATGAATCATCTTAATCTCATCTAATCGTGTATTTTTCTCTCATATTTAACCCTATTAAAACTTTCACTATTTATAAATATACTTTATTATCAAGAATTTTTCTATTCTTAAATTTTTTTTCTTATAAATCTTCTTATATATCAAGTAATATATAAAGAAAAAATCTCAACTGATTTCTATCTAAAATTTTTTAAGATTTGAGTCAATATTTGCAATATGTTATACAATATGAATAAACTCTACAATTCTATTACATGTTTCTTTCATATTTAAATTTATTAAGACTATCATAATTTATAAGCATATTAATTTGGGTATCAAAAAAATTTTTTCTCTTAAAATTTTTCTCTTACAAATCTTTTTATTTATCAAATAATATCTAATGAAAATTTTCAAACTAACCTCTATCCAATTTTTTTTAATCTATGCCACTATTCCCAATCTATTACACATAAGCTTATGAATTATAGAGCGATAAGCCAAGTTAAAAGTGTAAAGATCTTTCAAAATAAATGCCCATAAATTTTAATTTTTCATAACATATTCAACGACTATTTGTTTGCTGCAAATTCAATGACTGAGCCTCGAAGGGGAGGTCATAAAATGGGTCATTTTCAGTCAGGAAATCAGTTTTGCTAGCTGGAACATTAAATCTTAATCACCCCTCCATGGACCAACTCTATCGTCCGAATTAATAAAATTCAGAAGTTAAAATACGTTCCGTTCCCTCTGGGCTATGGTAAGATAATTTCGAGTATGACGGAAATTATAAAATGTAACTAAGAATGATTGATTCACTTTGAAGCAAGTGGTGATTAATTTGAAAAAGAAAATATTTAATAAATAAAGAATGCAAGAAATTGGGTGTGCAGTGTGCCTGCTTTGCTTGCTAAGGGGGAGGCCAGGGGAGGACATAGAATCATAGAAATGGTCGTTGGAAGAGAGGTCGCGAAGACGTCAAACAGACAACGACGAACAACAGGCTATCATCCCCAGCAACAGCACACCAATCAAATCCACAAAGTCTTTGCTACTTCGCTTTGCCCATTACCTTACCTGCCCGGCCCTTCCTCTCTTAATTCGCTCCCTAATTTTACTCTTCCCATTATCACCAATATTGATGAATATATAATTTGTCAATATCATTCATGAATAATGTCATGTTTCATTCTTAATATTTGCCTGCTCCTTTCCATTTTGGTTTTGCCAGTCGCAATAAATTCATCCACACCAGGACGCTTAGCTAACCGCCACCCACCACCACCATTCTCCCTTCTTCCTTTTTCTTATTTTTGCAATTTTCAGTTTTTCAGAACTTACAAGCATCCAAAAGACATGGCTATGGCGTAGTTGCATTAAAATATTTATATTTACCCTTCCTAGAAGAGAAGAGAAGAAAGAGAGCAAGAAATAAGAAGAAATATATAATTATTAATGCATTAAAAATTAAGTACTACTAGGCCTACATAGCATAGAAGGTCGTGCTGAGATTAGAGAGTTGGGCAAGTGAGAGGAATCCCAAAGCCACTGTCCCAGTTCTAATACCGTTTTCTGTTTGGAGGCCCCTATTCTCGCTCTCTCTCGCAGCTGGTGTACTATTTATATACTAGTACTACTACTAGAATTTAATTTATTAGTGTTAGTAGACTACTTTAAATATATTAGGTACAACCTTCAGTAAGCTTCGATCCCCTCTATGAAGAGCGAATACTTTGTAGTTAAATGGCAGCTTGTGATTTGGTAGGAGAAAATGGCAGTGAAATCAATGGCAGCTGCAACAGCCGAGAGAGCCCAATAACAAGCGCATCCAACAGCAATACATCAGAGGGGAAAATGATGAGGAAGAGGATGGCTCCTGAGATTGCTGACTACCACAGGTTTCCTCGCCGCAGCCTTGCCTCTGACAACATGAGTAGCTCTTTCTTGACAGCGGCAACCACTACTAATAACCCTAATCCACTTCTCAACCACTCCACTATCAATATGAATACGACGATAATCCCTTCTGCAAACTTGACCGCCGTGACGTCAGGCGGGTCTGCTTTTTTATCTACAACCAACTCCAACTTTACTTGCATCGACACCCTCTCCACTAATAATCCTCAGACCCCTGCCGTCTGTGGCTTTTCGGGTTTGCCTTTATTTCCACCAACAGACAGAAACAGAAACACCGTCATCCCCGCCGCCCCCACCACATCCGCAACTACTACCCCTGTTGCTTTAACTCCGGTCTCGAATTCTATGGACGACACTTCGGCCACGGCATGGATAGACGGCGTCATAAGGGACCTCATCCACACCTCCTCTAACGTCTCCATTCCTCAGCTCGTCCACAATGTCCGGGAGATCATCTACCCCTGCAACCCAAACCTCGCTGCCGTCCTCGAGTACAGGCTTCGCTCCCTAATGGATCCACTAGAAAGGAGAGGGAAGGAGGCACCATCTTTGCATCTGCCCGAAGGCTTGTTGCAGGGGCACCATAATCAGCAACAACAAGGCTCTTCTGGTCTCACGCTTAACTTGGACTCCGCCCTAGATAGCCTTCCTAATTACTCCTTGCCCGAATCTTGTGCTATGAGTCAGTACTTGAGCTGGGGGACAAATCCACTTCCCGTCTCTAACAGTGCAGCAGCTATAGGTAACAACCAACAACACCATCACAATCAGATTAGCAGTAGCCCTTCTGCGACTACACCTCCAATTCTTTCACTAATTCAGACACAGACTCAAGTACCTCATCACCACCAGTCTCAGGAGCAGCCGCTGCCAGAAGAAAACCCTTCCCTAGTGGAGAAGACGACGACCCCGATGACTACTACAACGCCCACGTCCACTGTCCAAACAGTCCAAGCATGCAGCGCTAGAGACAGGAAAGAGGAGTTACGGCAGCAAAAGAGAGACGAAGAAGGATTGCATCTCTTGACCTTACTCCTGCAGTGCGCTGAGGCAGTATCAGCTAATAACTTTGAGGAAGCAAATAGGATGCTGTTAGAGCTCTCGCAACTGTCAACGCCGTTTGGGACGTCTGCTCAGCGCGTGGCAGCATATTTCTCAGAGGCTATGTCGGCGAGGCTTCTGAACTCATGCCTGGGAATATGCGCTGCGCTTCCATCGATTCCACCGAGCCATGCCCAAAAGATGGTGTCGGCATTCCAGGTGTTCAACGGGGTAAGTCCATTCGTCAAGTTCTCGCATTTCACAGCCAATCAAGCCATACAAGAAGCGTTCGAGAGGGAAGAGAGAGTGCACATAATAGATCTTGACATAATGCAAGGCCTGCAATGGCCTGGGCTGTTTCACATACTTGCCTCAAGACAAGGCGGGCCTCCGCACGTGCGCCTCACGGGGCTGGGAACCTCCTTGGAGGCCCTGGAGGCGACCGGGAATCGTTTATCTGATTTTGCTAACAAATTGGGTCTTCCCTTCGAATTCTGCCCGGTGGCAGATAAGGTGGGGAATTTGGAACCCGAGAGGCTCAACGTGAGCAAGAGGGAGGCGGTAGCAGTTCACTGGCTGCAGCACTCTCTTTACGACGTAACTGGTTCTGATACCAATACGCTGTGGCTCTTGCAAAGGTGACTAGCATGACGTTCTTACTCCTTAACTTGCTTGCCTTTGCTTCCATAAATTTCTTTTAAAGTTTTTTTTTTTTTCATTTTTTAATTACTGTTCATTGGACATAGTTAACACATAATTATTAATAATTATATACATGCACAAGGCCACGATCACAAACACACTCATACCGCTTTTTCTTTTCACCTTAATTTGTTGCCCTTTTGTTAATTATAAATTGAATTTGTTTTATTTTGTTTTGTTTTCGAGTCTTCGATGGTCTGAAGCATGACTGTCCATGACTAAAAAATGAAAATAAAAGAGCATGTTTTGCTATGTCTGTCCTCTTCGTCAGAAATCTAGTTTTGCTAATCTTAGTTTTCATTTAACAAGTATGAACAAGAATATTAATTAGTTTTGGTGAGATACGTATACAATGTATGTAACTGAGGTGTCGTATGCGAAAGCAGATCAATCCTTTGTTATTGGATAAGTGAAAATGATTGTTTTTCTTATGGTTTGCTATGATTTTTGAAGCTAATAACGTACGTTTGATTAAATTTAAAAACATATTCAATCAATATTGCCTAACACGTGCGCTTGGGTTGATGAATATAATATGTGTTTGAGGTACTCAGATTGGCACCCAAAGTAGTGACGGTTGTAGAGCAGGACTTGAGCCACGCCGGATCATTTTTGGCGAGGTTTGTGGAAGCCATACACTACTACTCGGCCCTGTTTGATTCCCTGGGGGCAAGCTACGGGGAGGAGAGCGAAGAGAGGCACGTGGTGGAGCAGCAGCTACTTTCCAAGGAGATACGAAATGTGCTGGCACTTGGAGGCCCTTCCAGAAGTGAGGACGTGAAATTCCATAATTGGAGGGAGAAGCTGAAGCAGTCTGGGTTCAAGGGTATCTCTCTTGCTGGCAATGCAGCGACGCAGGCCACCCTGCTCTTAGGCATGTTCCCATCTGATGGTTATACCTTGGTTGAGGACAATGGAGCCCTCAAGCTTGGTTGGAAAGACCTTTGCTTGCTTACAGCTTCTGCCTGGAGACCCTTCCATGTTAATGCTGCCAGTGCCACAACTATCCACCGCTGTTCCCACTAGTTAATTTTCCTTTTGTATTACTAGGTTCTTTGCTCTGTCGCTAAGATTATATGTTTGTTTATGTCTGGACTCTTGAGGGAACACTACTTACTTCAGCCTTCAAGGGATCCCAGTGTGCTGCCAATCATCATTAACTTTACAATTTGTATTATTCTGAGATCATAGTTTTTTTTTTTTTTTTTTTAGGTTTGAAATCATAGTTATTATTAGTATTTATTAGTGGTTTCAAGCTTTTAGTTGACGATATAACAGATGACGCATCCCCTGCACCCTTCCCTACTAGCATAAACTAAGTTAAAATTTCCATTTCATCATCATGGCAACGTTTTAGAGACTCTATGCTTTTCATTACTATTTCATAAATATGGAATCCACAAGACAACTACTAAATAAATGAAGATAGATGTTCAATTTAGTTTCTTACATACAAAAGGAATAGAAAAGAGCAAAGGTTATCGAAGTGTATGAATTAGTACAGCCACCGTAAATAGAAATAGAAGAAGGGTTCCAATAATTCGCAGCCACGAAACATTGGCGGTTGAGAGTAACACAGACACTAGCAAGCCAATTACTATTTTGCGCCAAACCATGGATTTCAATTCCAAACTAAACGGAGCCCTTACAATTGAAAACAAAAAGAAAAATATTCAGGACGGCTCTCTCTCTCTCTCTCTCTCTCTCTCTCTCTCTCTCTCTCTCTCTCTCTCTCTCTCTCTATATATATATATATATATATATATATATATATATATCCTAATCCAGTATGCACAAGCACAACCTACTTTTGAGTTTTGACCAACTCAAAGGGTAAGAGAAGACGCTATTATGTAATCAAGCGCTCCGGACAGCTCCTGATCTGTGTATATTTTACGTTATAATGTCACCCCCCCACCCCCACCCAAAAAATAAATAAATAAATAAATAAAAGAGGGGGTAATAAATACGAGTATATATGATGCCAAACCAGCAAGCGTTACGTCGAATTCATTTGAACATCGAGAAATCCAACATCAAATAATACAAATTAATTGGAGAATTAATTAGTTGACTGTTTTCATTAGACCTAAACAACACAATTTTAATCAAACAAAAAATCCTAATTTGAAGGGCAAATTACCACTCTCTATTCTCATCAACAACCATGCATTGTCTTGAATGGCCATTGAAAATCCCTGGAACAGACTTGCAAATCAAACCCTTCCCTGTATGCGATTATTTGTCACATAATTCACTGTACCAGACAAAGCTAGAAGCAGACAATGAAGCTCCTCCATCACTCTCTGCATTCTCCAACAATCATTTCAAAACCTCAAATCCATCTTTTCCTAGCAACTGTAGCCAACTCCAGGGAACTCAACCCAAGGTTTCAAAGTCCTTCTATTTACTGAAAAAGATCAGAAATATATGCACCGAGGTCATCACAGCTGCACTTTGCTGCCATCTAATACCCTTCAAACTCTAGCTCAATGTCAAAATTCTCAGCACTTACTTCCTTGAGCTCTAAATTTTCCAAGGATTCAAAGAGTCAAGGCTCATTATGGATTTACATTGCACTCACTTAGAAATTGATCTTCATGGTTCAGAAACTTCTTCCAGTACACCTTGTACTTGGGAATTCCCAGCTCAAGCCAAGGTTTCATATTTCCATTATAGTGCAACACAGCAGCTTTCTTGATGTCTTTAATATTAACCCCATAGTCATGACCAAGGCCCGATAAA
Source organism: Durio zibethinus (assembly GCF_047325235.1). Taxonomy (NCBI): domain Eukaryota; kingdom Viridiplantae; phylum Streptophyta; class Magnoliopsida; order Malvales; family Malvaceae; genus Durio; species Durio zibethinus. The sequence goes on from NC_143183.1 coordinate 807,752, forward strand.
ACCCACTCACTGTCAAGTGCGTATATTAGATCCTGAAAAGTAAGCAAGCTAGCAAGCAAAGCAGATCCCCCTTTCATGCTGACCTGCTGTTCACGTATGAAATGAAGTCAAAACCGTCAGAAATTGATAAAATGGATTTAGGTTAGAGGTTGATTTCATACCCAGTCATGCAATTAATGCCATTTTTAAACAGTGTTTTGCACATGTAATTGAACTGATAAGAGATATTATTCAACATAAGCAGACACGCACCTCTTTCACCAACTTCCAGTAAGTTTGAGAAATGCCTAGCTCTCTCCACCTTACCAGATCAATTACATTCAATCCAGACATCCAAGAGCACGAATTTTTGTGGAAGATGCTTTCACCCAAATAACTCTGTAGCTGGCCCAATCTCACTGAGCAAATTTGAACAGCACCCGTCACTTTCCCTCCCATGTCAAGGCTCCATAGTGCTGACAAGTCTTGCTGGACAACAACATCATCATCCAGAACCACAACTTTCTCCAGGTTTTTGAATATCTCAGGAAGAAGATAATGAGAATGAGAAAAAATAGATATGTATTGTGTTCTATTATGCATTGCTGCTGCATTATCACTGCTGTGAAAGGAAACTCGAAACTCCACAGGTAAGGACAGGTGAGATAGAGTTGCTTTATTGAAGTAATCTGGATTAAGATGTTCAATATTCAACACCTGAACCACAGCATCCTTAAAAGCATTCCTTAGAAACCAAAGTTTCATCGCATAGTAATTCTGTCCATCAGTCAGCACATGAAAAACCAGGTTCATACTGTCCTGAAATATAGCAGTATAAACAGTCAGTGTCACCACTAGAACTGAGGCATAAAACAATGAAATGACGTCAAAGAATAACTAAGACATACTCTTGCACGCATAACAGTTGAGTTTATTACAACTGATGATGCAATGACATTATTGGAGAATATAACATAATGTAGTAATGTGGGATCGGAATATTTCTCAGACAGCTCCTTATCAAATGAATGGTCTCTGAAATATTCCACAGTTAGTCTCATAGACAGGCAGTGCAGGCTCTTAGGCATCGTCTGGACTGCAAGCTGGTAGAGAAAGGCACCCTGCTTCATGTGAAAGTTAGCTTCATCCTCAGTCAGGTCAAATATTTGTCTCAATTTCTTGTCAACATTATTACAATCCACAGAAACTGATTTGGATCTGGCTATTGCAGCATTCATCCGTCGTAACTTCTTCTGAATCCTGATACAAGCCAGTAAAATTGACTTGGTGCTTAGGAAAGAATTATGAACATTCTAGCTAGCTAAAAGAACACAAGATTTTTGTGACCACTATTTATCTGACCAATCTGCCAAACGGACAGAAATAGAGAAAGAGAAGAGGGCGATGGAGGGAAGCCAAGAAAACTGCTAGACTACAGCACACAACATTACCCACAAAGATGTTGAACCCACTCTGTGATATCTTAACTCTTAGGGATCTAGAATTCGTAATGATAAGTTAAACACTGACAGGCAGTTTAACAAAATACTGCTCATCATAGCAGCTTGACTCGGGACTAAATAAATCAATACTAAGTATAAGAAGCTTGCTCCAGAGTGCTGCGGTTATGTCAAGTCATCAGGAACACTTATGAGATGAATTTAAAAACCATACAGGCATATGATATACTTCTACCAGATGCAACACATTAACATATCAGGTGAAAGATAAACACCTCATACAGCATAGTCTTTCAGGAAAACATATGAAAGACAATTAGAAGAATGATCTAACAAGCTGAAAGATAAAGTCCCTACTCCTGGATTTGAACAAAATAGCACAACAGAGAGAAAATGAACAAACAGATGGGAGTGTAAAAGGACAAATCGTCCATATATTACATCCATTTCAAATTTCATTTTTACTATTTTGGATGTTCCAATAATGTCTAGTTTCCCTAAATGGAATATATTTTTCCAATGTTTCCCTTTGCTGAAATACTAACTTAAGGTGGCCCCTCTAAATTTTATGACACTTGAAGGGTAAAAGTTGTAAAGGGACAACATACCCCATAAAGCTTTGTGCCTAATGGAAAATTTTCAAATGGAGAGAGCACAACATTTTATTTGTAAACTAACATTTCTAGTCAGTAAAAGGATTGGTATCCTCATGGTATCAAACCTGTAATAATTGGCCTTATTCACGAAAGTTTACGAAGTCATGAAGAAAGCACCACACTTACTCTGGCGGAAGATCAGCATCCGTAGTACTTTCACTAAGGACTCGCTCTAGTTCTTGAATATTTTGTCGCAGTTCATGAGACAACTTGTTCTGGGCTGGTATTTTTGCAATACTAGGAAAATATGCCCTGGCTACAAAAAGCTGGTCCTTCAATTTCCTCACTGTAGAATCTTTCATTTCTTCACTATTTTCTTCACGCCAAATGCAGTAGCTCCCATATTTCAACTCACATAATCCCTCACTTTCATCAACACCACCTTTCATTCCCGCTTTACCAGTAACTCTACTAATCTGTGAGAGAAAATCAAATTATTTTGAGATGTTATATATAGGCAATAAAAAGATTTACTACATAGTACGTAACAAACTTTTCATCGATATGCATACATTTCTATTGGTGAGTGGTTGCAGCACAATTTGAGGCGGAGCTAGAATACCTGTTGATTATATTAAAAAAAAAAAAAAAAGAAAAGTGGGTTCCAACCGAAACCTAATAAAAAGGCAAGGAAAAATTATCTGAGACGCAGTTAAGAAAAATGAGTTCAACCAGACCTTTCTTCTGCTGACTTTTAGGTGTGGCATTTGTACTGCTGGTTTCATTTTTAGCTTCATTTACAAAGCCTTGAAGAATATCCTGAAGTAAAAAGTATTAAAAAAAAAAAGACAAAGGTTAAATGCGAACATGTATATAATCATAGGCTACAGTGGTATGATTTTAAAAATTATGAGCCAACTATAAACATGGAAGAGGTACTTTTATGGGAGCATTTCACCAGTAAATGTCCAATCACAACAGAGAATTATTAGTGAACATAGGATCTAACCACAAGTTTTTAGTAAAATGCCAAGAGAATATACTAGCAAAGCTAGATGGAATCCTTAGGCCATATCTTTTTTTCCCACCCAACAGATGCAGAATGTGGTAGACAGTGCTACTAGTATTTTCTCCATATTATAAAAGAATAAAAAAAAAAAAGGAGAGAAAGGACTAAAGAGAAGGGGGAAACTGAAGGTTGGAGCTGAAGCCCTCTAAAGCTAGCATACTAGAAGCAAATTACAGAATCTATTCTCCAACATTATATGTCAAATCCTAATTTAGGTTCATTACTACCGGTTAATTTGAAAAATTATCTTCTGATTTCCTGCATAATGGGCAAAAAGCTTTGAGTCTACCCTAAAGTATTAGGTCCTAAGAAGGTTGGGCAGGCCTAACCTATACTTCAAGCATATGCAAGTCTCGCATAAAATGATAAAAGTACATTTGTCTTTTGACATTCCATTCATGGTTGTCAGTACTGTTTGTACTGGCCAGTATGTCTAGGTTTTGCCCCAAACCAGTAAATTTAATTGTTTGTTTCACTCTTACTTACATTCCAGTTTGCAATGGTGCATACCATCTCTTCCAGCAAGTTTCGGGCATATTTGGATTGTAGAAGTTTCTTGGTCAAGCAGATAGATGAGTTTAGTGTATGGGTATTTCGGGTTAATTGTTCAGATGGCTTCTTCCTTTTAAATTCTATCTATAATTTCTTGAAAATAAGAGACAATCAAAAAAAAAAAAAAAAAAAAAAGAAAAGGAAAAGATATAAGAAAACAAAGAAAATGTTTTAAATTGTAAAGGCCACTGGAGAGAGAAGGAAAAGCTAAGGTTGAAGAACAGTAAAGTGGTGCAATGAAAGAGTCAACTGTTTTTGAAAAGGTCATTTAGTTTCTAGGGTTACTGATGGTCGAGTACAGAGATGGATCTGGGTCAACAAAATCAATAAAGTGCAGATCAATTTTTAAAGCATTATTTTCATGCAAAGCCTATTAGAAGTTTAACCAGAAATAGAAAAGCATTAGAAACATTAAAATAAGAAGAAAATATTGAAGAAATTCTTAGGCACTATGCATCTAAAAATATAATTAATCCTAAGTTTACAGTTTTTTTGTATTGAAGTATCAGTGCCACATGGTTATGGCTTTTAGGTTGGCTTTTTGGTTTTGTTTGTGTGGGTTTTGAGATTTTTATCTTCGGCTTTTTAGGTTGGATAGTTTTTTGAGAAAAAATTTAGGTTGCCAAAGAGAAAATGCTTAATTAATTCTTTATTATTAATGGATTGCATCAAAGTGTTGAAAAAAAATCTAAAAACTATAATAAAAATGTTAAAATAGAATATAATAATTGTTTGAATAGTTAAATATATAATAATAAATTTTATTAAATATATTATAATTTGAAAGATTATAAATATGTTACTAATCGATTAGTATCATTTTTTTTTTTTTTGAGGAAATTCAAACCAAATATTTTTTATAAGATTGATGCATACACATATCATTAAAGCAAAAAATCAATACATTCCTCTAAAATAAAAGTAATAGAATATAATAATTGTTTGAATATTTAAAAATATATAATAATAGAATTTATTAAATACATTAGAATTTCAGATAATTAAAAATTTTGAAAGAATATAGATATGTTATCAATCAATTACTATGATATATATGTGTGTGTATGTGTGTGTGTGTATATATATATATATATATATATATATTAATAAGGCTGATATATACACTTACCATCAAAGTAAAATTTCAATATATTCTTTTAAAAAAAACAAAATTAGAAGCTGAGCATAGCGGGACAAGGTTTCTAGTTTTAAATAACACTTTAAATAATACGTACACACAAAATAAATTGAATAGTATGACAACCTCGATCCCATTTGCTAAAGGAATATAACTTTTTAGGCACCGTATTAAATGTATGAAGAAAAATTAGTCAAAAGGAAAATGTTTTAGAGTTGAAGACGAAAATATGAAGGAAATCCAAGAACACAGCTTCTCAATGAAGGGCTCTAGCTGAATTTGCCTGCCTCAAAAAGGGTATATATGTTTTCCACTAATTTTCAAGATGTCACCAAACAATAAAAAATATATATTTTGTAGAATAGTTTCTTCATGAGGGGCATCAAGGCTAATCAACTTTCTAATTTATCTGGTAATTTTGATTTCAAACAAATGTTCAGGCATCCGTTTTGTGCATATAACACATAAGAGCAAATCAAAAGAAAACCTCAAATCTTAGTTTCTTGTTTTTACAGAAAAAGACAAGTTAGATACTGAGGTAAAATCAATTACGTGTTTTCACAAACTTGGGAAAAAGAGTTGCATCTATTTCATAAAAAGTAATTGCATTTATGGATCAAAGATACAACTAATGTTGGAAAACCTGACTTCAGACAACAAAAAAAAGAAAAGGCGAGGAGCCAGGATATTAAGAAGCTTGTATGGGGCTTTACTAATAGTACAGAATTTGTCATTAAACATCGAAGTAACAGGATCTAGTATGTGTCCTTTCTTGAAGTAGCATTAAACTTGAATCAATCCTCAGTAGGATTTACAACCGCTTTAAGGACATGCTTTTTAATTTAAATGTATAGGTTTCCAGTAAATTTTCAATAGTTCTCAATGTGTTTCTTAGGGTTTGTTTTTCAGTTTCTCCTTAAATAGTCTATATAAGTTAATTGCTTAATTCCAAAAGATAAGGAACAATAAGTAAAAGGCGAAAGGCACCCTCCAAGCACAACAACCTTTGTATCACCTGAGACAAAGGTGCTAAAACTGGCTCACCCAAGGAAAACAAGAAGCCATGCAAATATATATCCACACATAGATACAAATTAGAGAACAAAAATATATGCATATATAGGGAGAGATGCAGAAAACATCTACCCAACTGGATTATATGAATTTTTAAATGGTATATAAAAGGATATTAAGCATTGGTTCAAGCTGTACAAATTTGGTTTAGTTGTCAATTTTACTACTTGTTCAAAGGCAAAAATAATAAGTTTAGATACAATAAGAAAAAGAAAAAACTAAAATTTCAATTTTCATTTTCATGAATAACATTATATATATATATATATATATTTATATATATTTATATATATCACCATATTGACATTGGTATCTGCATCAAATGATCAAAGAACCATTCATAGCATTGCTGCCTTTAATTTATCTACTGGTAGTTTTATTAACAAAAGGTAAATATCACTTTAAACTGATAACAAAGTGGAACTTTAGTTTTTATGAAAATGAATACGGAGCTTACCATTATTTGTTGGCAAACAAGCATAATTTTTGGACTCTCACCAAATAATTCAAGTCTTTTGGTTCAGTGGCTTTTGAAATGGTCCCAAATGATCCAGAATTTGAATCCTAACTACTTCTATATGCTAAATTTATAATTTTCAGCAGGGTGCAAAAGCAGTAAGCAATAATCCCTTCTTGTCAACATGTTTGCATAGCTCAATGGGCTTGCACAAGTGTGTCCCCTATATGAATAAGATCACCTGATGTTTTAAACTTTTAAGTGGAGTAATTATTGACATGGATTATTTTGAATATTTTCTATTTTTTAAAATATAAAAATGACAGTTTTCCAAATTTGCCAGGAGCAAAACTAAGAGGTCACCAAAGTTCTCATCTATTATGGCAGCTGCCGCACGTGAAACCTGTCCGTTTTATATCTAATAGACATACATCTGTGAACCTTATCATCTTGGAACCATAATCTATATTATCTTAATGGTAGTGAAAAAACTCCTATGCAATCAAAATAACCAGAACATGTCATGAGGAAACAAAACAAAGAAGCAAGAATAAATAATCCACTTATGTCCAGAGGAGGTGTCTGCTCGAAGGAACTTTGCTGGTATATCCAGAAGATAAAGACAACAGAACTGAGATTGCTATCCAAGGACTTGCCATTTATATGATAAGATCTATCTGTCAAATTTCTTTTTTAATAAAAACATATATCAAATTTCTTTGTTTAGGCATTAATAGTTATCAAAAATAAAAAGGCGCCAGTGCTTAGTTTGAAATAAAAGCGAATAAGAACACAAATATGAAAGACTCTCCATAGAATTTTGGGCCTGTGAAATTTCTACTGAAGGAAGTGAGACTTTGAAAGAACTAGGATAAGAATAAAGATAAGAAGTGAAGTAGCAACATCTTAACACAAGATACAAGCTATACCAAAATTGGAAAAACTTTTTCCAAAAAAATTCCATGACAGCAGATCATCTTTCACATTCATTTAACATCCTAATTTTCTTATGTTCTTTTCTCAAATAGAGAACCAAACATAATTTTATTCTATTTGAAATATGACTGAATAACTTAGCTTCTTACTCACACAGTAAAAAATTTCGTTCATTTTCATTTTCTTTGATACCCTATTAAAAACACCAATCAAGAGGTGAAAAGAGTTAACTTTGAAATTAGTCTTATGTCCATTCCATGACCATATCATCTACAGTCTCGATGAAGAAAGAAATTGTGTGGGGATAGATAAACTTTGAAACTAGTAGAGTTTAGTTGCCCACATGTGGTTGTCTTATGTCTCAGTCATTGCCAAGAAGCTAATTTTCGGTACTTTAGCCAAACAAAGCATATCCAAATTCCAGCAAATCACTCTACTGTAGACCCAATGTATAACCCCAAACAAGATACCAAAAGCATTTCAGCTTCTGATTCCCATTTAAGATGTCCAGACATGTGAAACGGTCTTGTTTAAATCTATGAAAAAGACCTCTAATTACACTTTACCTGTATAAGTCATCTGGCATAGCTAACACAAGGATATAGGTACCTGATCATCACTATATAATCTTGTTGCAAAAACTCGAGTGTTATCAACACCAATCATAAACATTATAGGGCAAGTGGAAGGGGGAAGGAAAAAGAAAGATACATCATATTCCAGAAACAAGACATGCATAAAGGAGCATCATGAAAAACCAACCTTTGGTAGAGTGGGTCCTAATTTTCTCACAAGGTTATCTATATGGCTTGAACGATCCCCCTGTCAGAAAATTCAGAGCATAAACTATTATTGTAGGACTATACTAATTTTTCCAAAAGACATAAATTGATCATTTCATTTTCTACTTTAACATGATGTCAAAATACATTTGCATTTAAGAATTAAGAAAGAAACTGATTTAAAAGCCTAATAATGTAATAGCATTCAAATTTTTGCAACTAAAATTAATGACAGGCCAGAAATTAAAGTTTTTGGTTCAATAGGGATCACAATCTCAAAGACCCTATAGCCCAAAAGTGTAACAGAAGAAAGTGCATGAAGAGAAATGAAGTGAAAGGGAATGGACAAATAAAATACTTACCGAAGGTGAAGTGTGTTGAAGAGGCATAAATCCTGCAGAGGAAGAGGGAAAGCGCAAATGAAATAAGAAGAGGTAAAAGAGCAAGGATGACTGACTAGAATCAGAGATCTGGTTCACGTTGCTAATAGATAAAAGTGCGTTAAAGTAGAAATGCAGAGTTGATAAGGAGAAATAAGAAATATAAGGAAAAGATTGTAGTGAAATCTAGATCTAGGACTAGGACTCCGATTCCGACTCCGATCGAATACAATGAGAGCAGCAGATACAGATGCAGATGCCTTAATCAAAAACAGATCTGTAGGAGTAAGATTGATGCACCTGCAGAGTGAAAGCCATTGTGTAGACCAAGCAAGAATCCAAGGGGAACAAGCATTGAGAGGACCACAAGAAAGAGGACGCCAATGGCCAGACCTCTCCATCGGCGCTTCGCGTGAGCAACTCCAGCACCGGCACCTTTCATTTCCTTCCTTCTGAACCTTCACTCCTACTTTCCCTCTCGTTTAACGCTATGATTATGATATATTATATAAGCTAAATTTAGATTTTGGAGCACAAATATCAATATTATTTATTTTTTTTCAGTGCAATTGCTTGCAGCTCTGGATTTTCTTATGATTTCTGAGCCGCTGGCGCTGCCTGCAGTTGCTCAATCTCATGGACGCATTGTATTCCTATTTCCTACTAAACCAATAAGTAATAAGCCTAGCCTAGAATTTAATTCAAAGACAGACACTCACCTGCAGCGAGAGAGAGAGAGAGAGAGAGAGAGAGGGCCAAGGCTGACGAAACTCGTTGCACGTGGGAAATTTATCCACCCCTATACCTTTGGCTTTTGTTTTGTGAAATAAATAATTATTCACTAATTAATTTATGGAGTAGTATTTATTTATGACAATTATGAATTAATTATTTAATGTACTAACTTCGGATTTACCCTTTCATGCCTTTTTTTTTTTTTTTTAAATAAAGTTTAATCATGTTTGTTTATGGTTTATTTTGAGTCTCTATGCACTTCTATATGCGATAAAAACTTTTACTTCGTTTTGGTTGATTTTCTCAAATTTTTTATTAATATCTACATGTTGATTAATTATGGATTATGTTGATTTTATTTGGATATTCAAGTGTTGATTTTACTTGGATTAGTTTGGTATGCCAAGGATATATGTTATCATAATGAATTCAAATCCATGTTTTGATTGATAACGCTGTATATCGTTATTTTTGAGTGATTAAAATTGTTTAAGTTTTTTTTTTTTTTTTTGATCTCTTTTCTTTTCTTCTATCACGCAAACGAAATGTACAAAGTGCTCTACACAAGTCTCAAAAGAAACTGATAGATTTTGCTTTGTTGAAAAGTGCCTTACAAAACTAAATCGCCAAAAATTACTTTCCATCTCTTCAGTCACCACAACAGCAATAGCACATTACACAACATTTGAGTCGCAAAATAATAGTCTATTTTGCGATATAAACAATAAACCTGTCAAAGAAGGAATAACTACTTTAGCTCGTTAACAAAAATTGAGGAATACAATACACAGCGTGCTTTTGATCCCATCTCCCCACTTCATTTGATGAAACAAGTTAAAGCGCGATTCCTAGGAGTTATGTCCCAAAAATATGTCTCTGAACAGGTGCAGCATCAAAAGATTTAACCACTTCCATCCATGGTTTGTCTATGATCAAGATGGAATGTTTTGAAAGGTGCCCAATAAATAAAACAGGGTCTCGGAAAACAATTAAATCAAAATTATTTTTTCTACTGGTAACTTTAGACTCTGTTTGACTATCTCTCAACCAATGTTTCCATTTCTTATTGGTGACAGAATCTTGAAACTTGAATAAAGCTCCATTTACCAAGTCACTTTCATCATCTTGATCTACTGGCTTCCCAAAGTCAATTGAACACATTGCCCTGCAGTTACAAATGCCATCCATAAAATGCTTAATAAGAAATAAATTAAGCACCCATAAAAGTGCAATTTTTCCATGGCATGCAAAATAATCATTTCAAGAACACTAGCAGCATTTTATTGTAAAACAATCAAGCTGGAAAAAGAAAAGCAAAACAGAACAATAGATGCCACGCAATTAGCCATGAAGAATATTTCTCCATGTCTCACCCCAAAATTAAGCATATCTCCCCCTTAATTTCGAACGGACTATATTTACTAGATCTCCAAAATGCCTAAAGCAATAAAAAAAAAAAAAACCCTTAATCTGCCCAAAAAATTTGGTGGGAGATAAGCTTGTCAGTTTTAAGATAATATATTAGCAAGATGATAGCACATTAATAAGGATGAGAAGGAAATGGAAGAAACCACCACGCTACCAAGGCCAAATGTAAAAACCGTTGCCGGGAACTCAAGATAAAACAGAACAAAATAAAGCACCTAGATCCATCATTTATGTCCTATTTTGGTCATGTCATTCAGCTACAATTACAAAAGAAGTATAGATACGGCATGACAAAAGCACATGTTAAACCACTGCAGCATGGCAAAACAAACAACATAAGAACAGCACCTGGCACTATAAACAACAACTGATGACGATTTTGCCGGATGGGAGGATGATGAAGGGAAGAAAGATAAACCAATAACCTCCCCAGGAAACTCTTGGAATCTTCTGGGAAGAGTGAATGTATGCTGCATTGACCATTCTCCCAATTGTCTAGCTTCCACATCAAATATATAAAACTGGTTTGAAGATGTTGTGATAATAAGCACATTGTTATGCTGAGGGGGAAAGCCACCAGCAGTAACAGAGGCACCATCCAATCTTGATATAAACCAGTGTTGCCTGCTCCAGAAAAACAACACTAAATAAAAGAAACTAAAGCAATGAAAAATCAAAAAGCTTTCAACCTCACCAATCTCACATACATGGTCACATGTGAGTTTCAGTCAGATATGGCATTGTCAACTAGATAGCTATTAAGTAACATCAATTTAAGAATTGTCTCAAATGTAACTTCTTACCTTTGTATCTCCAGATTGAATATGTATATATCTCCAAAGCAGTTGATGGCAGCTAACCACTGACCATCAGAACTCGTGCACATTTTTGTTATGGGAAGCTCACCATGTGGTCCTTGCTTCTCATGCTCTTCACGACAAGGGATGAAGGTATGCAGTATTTTCAAGCTCTCAACATCCACAATCTGTAACAAGAAGAAGAGTAAGTAATTGACAACTTTCACACATGGGAAACAAGTGCGTTTTGTGGTTCTCATATTCTGTGTTTTATTATTTAATTTACATAAAAGAGCTTCTATACATTGCCATTGGAAACTCTTTTCCTTGTTTGCTCCTTCATACATCCAGAACATGCTACAAGAAACAAGTGTACTAGGGTTCCAGAGCTGTTATAAACACAACATAGAAGCTGGAATATGTAATACAATGTTTCTATAGGTGACAACCGAGTTTTCTAGTTTGAGGTGGCACATCTAGTACTTGAGTAAGCCATGAGAAAAGGGGTGAAAGACCTCAGAAACCTAATAGTTATTTCGGAGGATGAAAACACTCACTCCATTCACCTAAAGTAAAAAATATCATGACATTTGTAATTCAGGCCGATAATTTCACAAGTGTATAAACTACAGGAAGGATTATACAAGAAAGCCAAGAGGGAAGACTTACATATATCCTTCTATCATGCCCTGCTATCAACAACCGTAACCCATCAAAGGTAAAAACCATAGAATGTGCGGATGGAAGATCATGAGGAAGTTGCCTTTTAGTAATAGTCCATGTACTTTGGCCAGCTTGCCTACTTAGTGCAAATAAGCTGGGCCTGATGTGGTCAGAATAACCAAAAAGCTCTCCCGAGTTAGACATTGCACTGCAAATGATCTTTCGGCAGGCCTTACTCTTAACCCGAACCACTATATTAGTGGTTGCAAGACCACCAAAGGTACTCAAAGCCAGATCAGGAACACAAACACAGAGAACATCTACCGAATAAGAAGCCTGGACCAGGAGAAAAGAAGTTTGATTGAACCTTGTATTAATGACCAGTTGTACTGGAATTCTCTGAGGTGCAGGGCAAACATCATGCGGAGAGAACCTAGTAAACTCCTTAGCAGAGTATGCAAAGAGCTTCGCATCATCACCAGCAGAGACAAGCATGGGAACTCCAACATGAGCCCACTTACCATAATTGAAATCAAGGAGCTTCTTCCCACTACATCGAATTCTTTTTACCTTTTTCCCCCTTTCATCTTGCAACTCTTTAGCCTCATCAGATAAGGAACCTAGAAATTAGAAAGAAAAATGTTTAAAGTCAAGTACAAGTGCACAAAATGGTTAACTAAAACAAGGTAAAAATGCAACTTTAAATTCTAATAAACCAAATAAAATAATAAATAGACATGGAATCAAAAACATGAACAGACCTTCAGAACTGATGGGCACTGCTATTGTCAAGGCTCTGACATCATGGGTATGAGCTCTTACATAACCTACGTATACCCATTTCTTCATCATTTCAGAAGACGATTTGTCGGTACCAGACTGAAGCGTCTCACTAGAAAGCTTATAAAGAATAACCTACAAATTGTAGCAACAAAGTAGACATTGGCGACAGCGGACTAGATTAAATTTAATATGATGCAGAAAATTTCCCACAAACATTAAAGTTGAAAAAATGAAAACTATATGCTACTACAATTTTCTTTCCTTTTTTTCTTTTTAATATTTTGGCCTTTCTTAAAACAAAGTGTGAAGAGAGCAGCCCCACCCCTTTGCTAACCATTACCTGTCCATCAGACCCGGCAGAGAACACCCTGTTCTGACTTGGAGCTGCTGCCAAGGCATTTACATCACCTTTGTGGTTAGAATGCGCCTGCAGAAGAGTTCCATTATCACCATTCCAGAACTGAACAGAGCCAGTGCTGTCTGCACTAACAACAGTTCCACAACTGAAAATGACAATAATAATCAAATCATCAAAAGGAAGCACATTAACCATTCATAATCCAGCAAGCACTGACATTTCACCATATTATCATTTATGTGAGCATACATGCGCACACATGCATGTCTCTGTAGAAATAGAAGGTCCCACATGTACCTCAAAGAAAGTAATGACCATATGCAAAGCTCAGGCTCACTGCCCAAACCTCCAAGAGCAACTGTGCTTCTGAAAATTTCATGACCCAAATCAGCATTCCAGCATCTGATTAACCTGCAAGATGGTTTGTGCAGATGTTACTAACCTAAACAAGATTAAATGGGGTAAAAGAAGAGCAAATGCTCTGTAAAGCATGCCCCATCAGCTCATACAAGTTCAGTGAAATAGAAATTAATGATATAAGCATGTTAATATCATAAGTAGGGTATGCCTCAACATTTTTGCTGTCAGATCAACCAACATGTATCCTATGTATTTACTTTGATGACAAACTTACCCATCTATACTCCCTGAACATATCCTAATGAAGTCATTGCTACTTAGAGGATGAGATTAATGATACAAGCATGCACAGGAATATCATTACATTATGCATCAACAATTTTGCTGTCAGATAAACTAATATATATCCTATAGTATTTACTCTAATGACAAACTTACCCATCACTACTCCCAGAATATATCCTATTTGAGTCATGGCTCCAGGTCACACTTAGAGCACGTCCTGCGAACAATATTAGCACCAAGAAGCTCTAAGTAAAACGAAAAGAAGAAAACCTTGCAAGAATAGTTGCTCAGGTATAGATATCTCACCACTGACCCGAGGCAATGATTTATGGTAGATTAACTTATGTGAATCAGATATAGTGTATATCCGCACAGCTCCATCATCACAGGCAATCGCTACCCGTCTATCCTCCATAACTAGTTTCTGACGAACTTGTTCTGAGTCTGAAACATCTTCACTTTCACAGCTTGCCACATCATCGTTATCATTATATTCATATTTATCATCCAAATATCCATTTCCAAAATGCTGAGACCTAGGCTCTTCAAGAGCTGGCAGTTTATTAATGGGTGCCACAGCCATCTGCCAGATTGAAACCCCAATTGACTCTAGCACAATCTGCATAATGGTTTAATCACATTAAATGAACAATGAATAAAAGAGGACTTCTCTTCAAAGCTTCCTGTACATTAGAAAGAAGTTAAAGAGAAAGAAATGCAGAAAAGGGGGTTCTATCAACAAAATATAAGCAACCATATATACTCTCATTGAATCATAGCATTATCTCAAAAATTAAGCAACATAAAAAATTAAGAATACACTAAATCCCCTGGAAGAAAATGACAGGAGCGGGCCTCAGGTAGTATTCTGATTATTCAAAAAAATCATAAGAAAGTAATAAAAATGAGTATTCATTGAAGTGCACTTCTTTGTTTTTTTTCATTCGGAAGGCTCGGTCCCACACTCTGACTTCAATGATGGAAACAACCTCTGCACTCCGGCGCTCCTATGAACAACAGTTCCTCGCCTTACTATAATTAGAATAGTGGTCGATCCCCCAGGAATTACATTCGTAACTTAATGTTATGTTCTGGCAATGATTCCAAAAGTACTACCCTGTTCGTAGTCTATAGCTGGGGAGCATACTTGACAGGAGATAGACACAGGCGGTAGATAGGTCCCCCACTTCCATTCCCGCCCCGTTAGCATCTCCAATCTGAGATAAGGGATTACTCCGTTAGGTCTTTTCGGTCCGGAGCAGGCCGGTAATGGACCTACTTACCTTGCTTGTGGACCAGCTACGGAGCTAACCCTTGTTCTATTGGTTTGGTGGTTGCTACCAAGACGATTTCTTTATGCCCATCAAAGGACCTCCAGATGCTAATCCACAAAAAATGATACGAGATATTCGAAAGAATGGAAGAAAAAAGTAACCAAAAACAACCTTCTGCTTCAAGTCGAAAAGATCCCATTCAGAGACTGAGCCATCAATATTTGAGGAGAACAAGCTGCCAGAAGACAGACCTTTTGAACCAACGCAACACCACACAAGCGACGAAACACGACAAGTAGAATTCCCATGAATAGTCTACACAAAGCCACCAACAAATTAAACTAAGACAAAATATATATAATAATAAGCAGAAAGCACTAAAAATATATAACAATAACAAGGTGAAGCAGAAAGCTCTGAATACCAGCTGATGGTGCCAACCAACGGAGCCGGGAGACACAAGCCAAATCTCGAGGGAGGCATCCTCACGAGCGGCAGCAACCTGGGAGTCATCAGCGCTGGTGGCAAGGGCGACCACCGGAGAAGGCTTCCAGTCGATTGAGCTGGTTCGGTAGGACTTGAGGAGCATTGGGATTGTGGCGGCTACAGTAAAACCAACAATGATCTTCCAATTTAAAGGTATAAAGCAATAAATAAAATTATTTGGGGATAGACGTCAAGAGGCAAAGAAGGGTTTGCAGTCGGCAGTCGGCAGTCGGCAGTTGCCTCATTAGGTTTTGAGGGTTTAAATGAGCGTGTTTCATTGACAAGATGAGTTATTTTAAGCACTATTTGGTTTGTGAAGGTTTTTCTGGGGTTGGGAAGTCACACGTGTGTCGACATTTCTCGTAAAGTTTGTGGGCTTACCTAGGGGTTGTGTGGGCTTACCTAGGGGTTGTGTGGGCTTTCCTAGGGGTTGTGTGGGCTTTCCTAGGGATTGAGTGGCCCATTTTGAGATAAATTGATTTTACAACTTTGCAATTTTTTTTCTTCTTTTTTTCAGTTTCAATTCAAGTTCAAGCCTCCTACGGTTTACGTAGAGTTCGGTACCAATCGCAAAGAGTTAGCGTTAATCAAGATTGATTGATTGATTAATGCACGAGGAATTTACACAAAGAAACAAGAAAAAAAAGTGAGTAATCTCAAACTCTTAGTATAAATAAAAAAGAGAAAAAAAAAATGTATGATTCGAAATCAAATTTTTAATAATTTTTCAAACATCTTTAATTATTAATGTAAAAATTTAAGAATTAATATAAAAAAATTCAATTTTATTCTAAACTCTTCAAAAATATATATATTTTATTCTAACCTTTAATAATAACTTAAGTTTTGAAGTAAAAAAATGAATTTTCTTTCCTTCCCAATCAAAATTCATTGAAATTAAATTTTAAGTAGACTTTTAAAATGACCCAAATAAATTAACTTGAACAAAACTTAAATATATCTCTACTTTTAAGGATCGACTAAACTCTAACTTTTGCCAAAAAAAAAAAAAAAATCTTACCATTTACTTATTTTTTATTTCAAAAACTATTTATCAAATTTACCAATGAATAAAGAAATTATTTTTCTGGCAGTAGACTCAGCCAATATTCATTTTATGAGTTCTGTACTGGAAACGGAGAAGGTATAAATGGAAATTCCCAATTTATCATCTTTTACTGTGATTGAATTGGAAAACTGAATTGTATTTTATCTCAGATTTCTTTGCTGCATGTCTAGTTTGAAGATAATAAATTGGTTTTTGGTTTAATTGATTAATCTGATTTTTTGTAGGCAGCTGAGAAATAGAGATGCAGCTGTGAGATCGAGGAAGAGGATCTGGAGATGAAGAGTAAGAATATAAAAGGATGTGCGTAACTTTTTTTTTTTATATACATTTGTTATTTTCAATTAATTTTGTATTTTTATGCTTAATTATAAATTCATAATAATAAGATTGTTCAATTAAATATGATTTACTTGTTTTAAAATTCTTTAAAAACAAATTTTAAATATAATAAAAAAGAATTTTAATTACACTAACTAAAATATCATTTATACATATTTATTTAAAATTTAAATACTCAAAAAAAATTAAAAAATAATAATTTCGAGACGTAAAAAGAAAAAAAGTTAAGAGGGAGGGAACATAGTACCAACAACCAAATGTATTAACAATGTTATCCATACCAAACTATAGAAAGCAATATTTTGGCAATAAAAGGAACTAGAATACTCATACACAAAAAAAAAAAAAAAAAAAGGCAAATCCCCAAGGCAACCAAATCCCCCAGGGCGAAATTTTACTCTGATTTTATTTTGTTCTTTTGGCCAGAACTCACGGTCAACTCACAAGACAACCTTCAAAACCGCAACCCACCCCCCCGCCCCTCCATCTTTTTTCTTCCTTTACTATCCCATGAAAGAAAAGAACCAACAGCAGGTTTAGCATAGCAAAATACGATAACACTGGACAAAAAGATTGCTATTTATATTAGGAAGATAAGAGTTGTACTTGAACAATAGGTTAAAAGTGCCATAGATTTTACAGATATTTGAATAAAAAGCTAACTTAATTGCATTTTATCTAGGAAAAATTGATCAGATACACATGCAACTAGCAACCTCTTGGATGTTAGTATATCCTTCTCAGCTCTACTTCAACCAAATAAAATAGGCCGGCCATGCATGTGCCTCAACTCAATCAGTCACCGGAAACATAAGTCTTCTCCTCATAATACCTTCTCTCACTTGCAGCCTTCTTTTCATTACGTTTCTGCATTATGGAAACATATCTTAGGATTTTCAACCTGGAATTTCAACATAAACTTTTATAAAGACCATAGTTGTTTGGCACCACATGAACTTAACTGGTGACAATCATTGTACTATCTGGAATAAGTGCATCTGCTTGAGTTATTACTCTTCTTTATAATGCTTAAGCCACTTACATGCTTATAACTCTCTATCTCCATTTTAAACATGAAAGATGGTTAAATCATAACTTTTGTTCAAAGCATGACTCTAAAGGGTGAACCTGGTAAGCTTCGTGATTTGCTACAATCCTCCTAATTATTGTGGTAGTTGTAATGTCCAGTGGGCTTTCCAGAACTTTGAAGATACCCAGACTGATTGGAACAGCATAAGGATTATCTTCTTCCTGCATGAGATGAAAAGAAAGCAAGCAACGAATGAATGCAGCTTAGCACATTCTAATCAGTCTGCAAGAGCAACCGTTTTTACGATTTACCTTCTGAAAATCATTGCTTTCTGCCACTGTTCCATGGACAACTAAAGATATGTCAAAGGTTGTGATCTGCAATTGCAAGATTTTGTTGAGTAACAAAATTAACACAACAAAGCACAGCACAGCTTTCAGCATCAGAAATCAAATCATCCTAGGGCACATAACTAATCACAACATGACAAACTAGTGACAGTACCACAATAAAATTTATTTGACATACTTCATCTACAAAACCAAGTAATTATTGCATTTCAGATTACCGCAATGCATAAAGACACACACACACAAATATACATATATAGATAAATATACATTTATTTGTACTATACTTTGTACAAAGAGCTTTACACTCAAGTCGAGCTCAAGATCAAAATAAAAAACTCAAATAAAACTTTAAAATATGTAAATAAAATTATATTTCATTTATATATGTATATAAGTATGTATGTATGTAATATTAAAAAATTCAAAAGCTCAGTAAGGCTAGCAGGCCACTCAAGCTGAGTATTACAAAAATTAAACTCGGCTTGACTTGCTACTAGAGTAGCTCAAGCTCATCTTGAAAGTGAACAAGTTGAATTCGAGTATCCCTCAAGTCGAATTCGACTCATTACACACTTAGTTACAACCGAGTTTCCCACAAACATCCACATGGGCATCTTGGTTATAGCGGTTACTTAAAGTCGAGTTAAAATGTGTACTCAACACCAAATGGGGCTGGAGTCATAATTCAATTCCTATCAAGATTAACTTAATAACCACCAACACATGGGATGTAAAATTACAACCATACACATGGAATTAACTAAGCTAGCATTTAGTATCATTTTCAAGATCTTCATGATAATTTAATCACCAAGGTGATCTTATTACTAAGGCAATCTTATCACTTGTGATTTGAAATCATTTTATTTTATTAACAATCATTAATTCAAAGGAATTAAAGATCATTGTGTTTCGTATTACTAAAAAAATTAAACAGTATTTTATTAATACCAAAGCAACCATGTACATTGTAATAGTTATACAAATTAATATTTCAATGTTGTTTAAAGATAGTAATTTATAAAATATATTGATAATATTTTATTTACTTAGAAATAAAATATAATTAAATTATTAAATTAGCAAATATATTTATTGATAAATAAACTAATTTTATAATATAAATTATATAAATAATATTTGAATTAAAAAATAAAATTAATCTATCAAAATCATAACAAAAGAAAAATAAAAAAGATTATATTATATATATAACACTAAAAAAAGTTTAAAAAATCACATAAATTATTCTTAAACTTATTAAAATAAATATTAGTTTGAAAATATATAAATTTATATTATGATTCTAAAAGGAAGTAAGTTTATAATTCGCATATTAGATGGGTAATATTGACTATTGTTAATTTTACATCTCATTCATCTCGGTGAAAAGTTTTCCATCCTTTTGGATGAGAATTATATTATCCTCCAAAGCAGTGATTACTCTCGATAATCCAAGATTACCACCACACAAGATCACCTAGTACTTACCATGTGTATATTGTGAGTTTTAAAGTGATCACCTCATATCAAACACCATATAAGTACTTAAATCCAAATTTCCACAGTTAAGTGGTCTGTCCCAATCAACTCTTTCAAGCCTACTCAGATAGCCACCAAGGGCCCAAGGTCTTGGGAGTGTGGAAGTTTGTGAAAAAACTACAGTAGCTGCTTCATAGATGAAGAAGCAATTCAAGGAAAATCATGGCCTAATTTCTTAGAGGTTCATAAAGCAAACATTAGCTCAACAGCCTTGGAAATTCATATTAGCACTCAAAGGTAAACTCTAAGCTTAAATTTTTCCCTATAAAAGACATTGATAATATACAAATTGTATTCAAAGAAGTAGAATCTGATTTTGTAACAATCCAAGCAAATGAATTGGTTAAGTGTTTACTAGTGAAAATTCTTTTAATTTTATTCTTCCAAATTTGGAGTTCAAAACCTATGAATATCAGTGAAATTTTCCATTGACTTTATTGTTCCAAGTGTGTTTGAGAATGAGATGAAAACACTGATACAGAACGCTAAGAAGCTAAATGAGGAATTAACCTATCTAAGATTATATTTTGTTACTTTGTCGTATTTATGGAGATTAAATGTAATATTTTATAGGTCTAGGATACTATTAGGTATTTTACATTTATATTAGCGTTTAGTATCTTAGCATGGTTTTTCTTATCCTATTAGGTTTTGTCTTTAAGTGAAAAGTTTTTTAGTTTTTAGAGCCTTATGTATTTTCTTTAAAGTCTAGCTTGGATAGGAGTTCTAGTTCTTTTAAGATTTGGGTTGGTAGTAGGTTAGTAGCCTATATACATATTGAGGTACTCTTTCTTTTGGAGACACATTATCAGATTATGATATGAGATCTTCAGCATATTGCTATTGTGATTGTGTGATGCAATCACCATAGGTGTGACTGCTAAGAAATCGTACATTTGATGTTTATGTTTACTTTCTTCTTGGTTGTATGATGCAAACAAGGAATCCTAGGTATAAAACTTAGGGATCTTTTCTTTTCTGCCCTGTTTCCCTTTTTCTTATTCAACTTTCCATATTTTCTTAAGAATTTCATATTGTAATGATTATAAACCCTAGCCTTCCAAGCTCTCCCATGTCAAGTACCTTATTGACAATGGTAGTGGAACAAGAAAAGTTAGTTATTGACAGTGGTATCCATGGGTTCTGCAGGAAATTTCTTCCTACTCCAACATTTCTTAACTCAAGGTTGAGTTTTCTTGAACAAGGGGAGAATGACACAAAATGCCAAGAAGCTAATACAAAGATTAAACAACTTAATAGTTTATTTCGAGATTTTTTTTGTATTTTATTCTGAATTGTAATTCTTTCTCTAGGTACAGGGTTTATAAATTAATTACGTTAATTATATTAAAGAGTGCTGTTCTTATTTTCCAAGTATCAAGGTTATAATTGGTATTTTGCAATTACATTAGGGTTTAGAAGTTAGACTATAAATAACTATATTTTTTTCCAACTTCTGCACCTTTTGATTAATAGAATTATTATCAAAGCATTTCCAGCATTATTGCTCTTGTGAATGTGTGATGCAATCAATAAGGAAGCATACTCAATGGGGCAGTATCCCTCAGTCTTAAACCCATCCCCTTCACCTCTATTTGACAAACTTCCACCTCCATTACATTAGTCCTGTCTCATAAAACATGAGAAGTAGAGGAAAGATAAAGAAATATATAGAGGAAGACACCTCCATTACATCACTCCTGTCTCATGAAAATGAGAACTAGAGAAAAGATAAATGAATAGATAGACATAATTGACTAATGAGAAACAACAATAGAAAGTCCATGGCTTTGGCATTCATTATTGCAATTTCTTTAGGCAGATTTCTGCATACAAATTTCTCTTAACATTAGCAAGAAGCCACATATAGTGCAGGGATGAACGTTCACAATTTTCACCAATGAAACTATGACTTCTTAACCTAGCTCTATTTTAATTTGTATATTCTATAAATGAAGTGATGAACAGAAAACAAAGCATATTTTCAAATACATAATCTTAGACAAATGGCACCCTGCTCTTCATCAAGAGAAATGATTTCTAGCTTTACCTCTGATTTAACAGTTCCACAAGTTTCATAGCATACATCAAAGCTTTATCCTTTACATATATTTCAATCTTTAAATGTCACTAAAATCAACATAAAAAAGTTGACAAGCAGCATATACTACTTAAAAAAAAGAAACTATAGAATGATAATTATATAACTCCCTAAGAAAATAAGGTACTAACCATGTCTTTAGATACTTCCCATGGAGCACCGATTATCACCTCATCCACATAGCGACAAGCTAAAACACTTAAGCTTCTTTCATGTAGATTCATGATAGGGCGATGCACACCTCTTTTAGCGCTGCACAACATATATGATACAAAAGTTCCAAATGAAATGACAAAACCTCCTAGCACCTAATGTCTATCAAATTGAACTAATTTTTAATTAAAATATTCCAGCTTTATGAGAGCTTATGAGAAGTTGCAATAAAGTTGCAATCAGTCATGAAAGAGAAGTTCTTATGAGCCAATAAATCGTTAGCTGCCTTTTTACATTTCAAATCTTAGAAAAGCTATTCTAGGAACAAAATGTGTGCATGTAAGAAACAGCATAATTTTGAAAATCTTCAGAACAGAACAAGGTTATTACAGTTTCTCAAATAAAACATCATAATGATGTCAGAAGATAAACATACCACTAAAACAAAGAAATCTCAAAAACATGAAGAATTTTCTTTTTTTCAAAAAACTGATTTTTTTTTTGTCGCAATCACTTTAAAGTTTAGATTCTAGCAATATGAGCTTTTTCAGATAAAGAAATGCATGATCACCCAGATATAAGCCAAATTTGGGGATCTTCCAGCAGTAGCAGTTGTTCCCTTCCCTTCTTTCAATTGAGCTTCCTCTTAAATTAACTAGGCTAATCCCTTCTCAAAATCAATAAATTCCCTAAAAACTATTTGAGTTAAAAAGCAGCATTTATTATAAATCTACAGAAAACTTATGGAAATATATCACAAACATCCCAAATATAGACCAATCCTCCAGTGAAAAAGAGAAAACTCTAAGCCTCTAACATACTCTTCCAGATACCAAAGTTAGAACCTGAGTAGAGAAGGATGCTGGCTGCAGAGAGTTGGCACGGCAGAAAAGGAGAACTAAACATGACCTTTCTACCATGCAAAGAGGCCTTTATTCCAATGTCTTATTCAGGATAGAAAAGACAAAATGAGGGAGAAAGATATTATAATAAATTAAGTTCAAGAGAGTCAGTTACCTGACAGTTTGATCATTGTGGATCCCAACAAGAAGAAAATCTCCAAGTTCCCGAGCAACCCGCAGAATCTATATCAGATAGAGTTAGAAACATTTTCTCTATTTCTTCTTTCTCTCTGTGTGCGTGTGTGGAAAGGGGGGAAAGGGGGCAGAGGTCATAATTGTGTTACCATTTACCCTATCTTGGCCTAACATGAGTGTCGATCTATCCAATTAAAAACATTTTTTTATTCATTTTGCACCTGGGGAAAGGAAAGGGCAATAACATCATCATGGTGATTTCACCACTAGGCACCCTGATAGCAAGATATCATTCAATAAATACAAATCAATTTGTTTCTGATACGTCATGGAAATTATATATCATTCATTATAAAATATCCAAAAATATACTTACAACAGGAGGTAAAAATGACAACAATTTCAATCTTGTATTCAGATAACTAGGATTTGTTCACACTCACTTCGTGGGTCATGGAGTGAGAAAGTAGAAAGATTTTTTTAAGCAAAAATATAATTTTTGAACACATGTAAATGAAACAGTTTTAATTGGAAAAATTAATTTACAATAGACCCTAATTAGAATATTAATATAACCCCATTTTAATATGTATTTTATTGTTTTGTGATAACTTTTTTGTTATTTTAATAATTGAGTTCGCATCACAAGTTAGGTGACATCAAACTCAGTTGCTCCCAGTATTTAAGAGTATAGATAATCTGCATATCATTTATCTATTTCTATTTCTTGGTTAGATATCATTAGAGTGAAATAAACAAACATGAAGAATGTGTTCACAAATATTTCTTAAGTTAGAGAATCGTACCTTTAGATATACTTCTACAAATTAAACCAATCAAAAGACTATTAATGATAAAATGAAATAAACTCATTCCATCAATACTTAAGTTAAAAAGTACAAAACAGTAAAATAACTATTAATTACAGATTTGCTACCCGAACTATATTCAAATTGATTTGATACTTGAAGTTAAGAAATTGAAAATGAGGTACTCTAACTTTGCTTCCGTCCTTTAGTTTGCGCACAAGACTAGTAACGTTATTCAAATAGTGATATGTCCAAAACACCCAATCAAATTATGACATAGGAAATTTTTTGAGACACATGGCATGGTTTTATTGGTTTTTCCTAGACATGTCATCCATTTGAATAACAGTGTTAGTCTCATGAGCAAACGAATGGCTAGAAGCAAAGTTCAAGTACCTAATAGTGACTTTTTAGGGTTTAGGTACCAAATCAAGAATTTGATTATAGTTCAGGTACCATATGTGTAATTAACTGTAAATATAAACACTAGATAGTTGCAATTAAATTGTTTTGTCAACCTTTAAGACGAGATTTAGATCACTCCCTTGGTGAGCTAACTCTTCTCTATAACCTAAGATTGCTATAGGATCATCAACTTTCTACAGAGATTTAGATTACCAAGGACAAATAACATCGGATTTAGGGACCATTACCCAATGCCACATACCACATTACTAGACATCTATTCACCCAATATATGTAAAAGGGAACAAGATCATGCAACATACCTCAACATGTCCAGCATGAAAAAGATCAAATGCACCATCTATATAAACTATGTGAGCATCTGGTCCAGGGCCCTGTAACAACCAGCATAGATCTGTTGTCAAGACTAAAAACAGAACAGAAGCAATTTTGCTCGAAAGGATTAAAAGCCAAAAATAACCAGCATGAAGAATCAAATTTCAAGAATTGCAAGAAATTAAAAGAGGGAAATTATATAGAAGCAGTAGAAAAGAGAAACGCGTTCGAAGATACTGGAAATAGCTATCTTACAAAATGCACTTTCTTTGTCTGAGCTGAATTTTAAAGTCTAAAAATATTGAGTGAAGAAGAAACCCACTATAAACATCCCTCATCATTCACTTGGTCAAGTGATTTCCAACCAAACTTAAGATGAAGAGAAGAAGAAACACAACTCAAGGGCCCCTCCAACCCCTTTGTAAAATTTGTACGATGTTATGGTAAACTTGTTAGTAATGTTTTTAGTTTTAAACATCATTATTAACTTTATTATCTTTATTTTTTTAAAATCTAAAAATTATTAAACATGATCTATTAATCTGTTAAACTAGAAATTTCCTTTTCAATCAATCAAATAAAAACATTGACCCTAAATATTGCGCTAGCAACTTTCTTTAACACTAGTAATAGAAAAAAAAATTAAAGAAAGTTCAATCACTTTATTCTTTTATACAAATCAATTATTCATTAAAGCTATGTACTCCTATGTTGTTTTTTGTTAGTTAGACTCTTTTATTTTTACATGGAGACATTTATTTTTATCCAATTCTTTGTATGAGTAATATGTATTATAATGTTTTAAAATTAATACTATTATTCATTGAAAGAAATCAATACATTGTTTACACTATCATCATGTTTAAATTTAGCGTTCTCATATAATATTCCCACTTTTACTTTCGGTAATTCACATACAAAATTAATCTTTTCCTTTTTCCATGTCCACTTTTACACTAAACATGATCAATAACATAAACAACTAAATTTGGGATGGAAACAAGTGTTTCCATTCTCATTTAAAAAGTTGAAAAACAATTTAAAATAGTTGTTTTAATTTTCTTAAAAAATTAAAAAATGAAGCTCTTACAACTTAGTTCTTTACCTTATTTCCATGATCATATATACAATGAAAGTGGAGGTAGAAAATGGAAATATCTATCAAAAACTAAACTGGCACTTAATTTTTTTTCCCTTATACGAAAACAGCTTAATTTTTTTCCCTTACGCATAAACAGCTTATATGAAAGGCCTTAACTTTCTTTTCCAGAAATTTCTGAAAAGGACAAAGTGCAACCAAATCAAACATAGAAATGACTCAAATGAAACCCAACAATAAAAATATAGAATTTAAAAAAGAAAGGAGAGAGCACATTTCGCATACCTTTCCATTTGAAAATTGCACAATCCTGCGAGACGTTGGTAAAAAATGAGATATGCGAGTTCCACTTCCAGATCCACCATCTTCAAATTTCTGGCCCTGACCGTGGCTGAATTGTCTTTGCAGGGAGGAATGATTGTGATTGTCACTAACTGATCTCTCTCTCACACAGAGAAGCATCCGACCTGTTCCCAAAAAAAAAATTATCAAATAACAAGCAGAATCTAACGTCAATGTAAACCAAGTTTCTCATAAAAATGAGATTGAAATGCATTAGCAGTTTGTTTCATCCAAATACATACATATGTATTAGAAAAGCATGGAAATGGAAATTAATACTAATACTGACCAACAATGTCAGTGCTAGAGACGCCTTCAGTGCGCTTAATCTGCTTGTAACGACCAGCCTTCTTAGCAAGAGCATAAGCATCAGTTCCATCAGGAAGAACGCAGGGGTCGTCTCCGTGAATAATGTAGTCAATATTGTATTCATCGAACAGCTTCTTCATGAAATCTTCAGTGATTGCATACGGCGCATCGCAAATAACCTCATCCACCCACTTGACTGCCTTCACCATGATCATCCTTACAAGTCATAACAAAAAATGAATGAATAAATGAAAACTAGTTAATTATAAATCAAGGGTGAACCAATCTATAAATCAATCATGTACCTTTCGTGCAGAGGGGTAACAGGAGGGCCTTTGTTTGCAATGATTTCGGCATCACTGACTACTCCCACCACCAATTGGTCGCCGAGGGCACGGGCCTGACGAAGCGCGTTGCAGTGGCCATAATGCATCATGTCAAAACAACCGTCCATATACACGCGCACTGCCTTCTTCTTCTTCTTTATTTTCCTCCACAAACCCCGTCCCAGTCCCTGAGGGGGTATGCCATTTTTGGCTACGCCAAGGTACAGCCCTACCGCCACAGCCACCGCCACCGCTCCACCTATCAGGTACGTCGATGGTATCTTGCTCATTGCTTGATTTTGCGAATTCCCAAGTACAGATTTGTTTTCGCTTAGGTGCTTTCTGTAGGGTTTTCCTTTGGAATCGCGATGTGTAATATCACTGTAGCCTTCAGCTTACGCCACCTGACAATGACCTTTTTTTTTTTTTTTGAGGAATTACAAACTGGGGTGACGGAAGAAAATTATAAGAATTAGTGAAATCTCGAGAAAGAAAAAAAATGCGGAAGGAAATGAAGATTTTGATACTCCATCCCTATTTTTTTTTCATTTTTTTATTTTACTTTTTATCATTAGAAATCATTAAAAATAAATTTATAAGAAAAATTAAAAAATTTTAATATAAATAAATAGATTAAAATAAAAAAATTTCTTAGATCTAGTGATAAAAGAAAAAAAACAAAATGTGATGGTGAAAGTCATTAATCAAATAAAAATTGAAATACTATTTCACTCTTTAAGGTTTTGAAAAAAAAAAAAAAAAGTGGAAGAAAAAGAAAAATAAGTTGTGAAGTTATAACAACAACGAAACTACAAATGATGTGTAACTTTTTTCTTTTTTGAAAAGAAAATAATTCATTCATTAAAAAAGAGTACATTCGTTTTGTATAATTTACAAAATAATATCCGGATAGTCTTTTACCTAATATTCGTCTTCTTGAATATGCAAACTATACTTGGCTTGGTTAACTTGTAAGCTGCCATGTTTCCTTGTCTCAATATATGTGATATGGTATATGAGTGAAAGGAGGCCATACTGATTTTACCCTCCTCAATAATATTTCTAATGGGGGATAGGCCATGTCTGTTGCTTGGAGTTTCTTCATTCAATTATTATGTTAATATAAGTCCCATGTTACGTGCAAATTCCAAAGCTTATCTATGTTAGTAGCCAACGGATTCCTTTGGTACCTCCACCTTGTTTCTACCAGTAATTGTTAAAAATATTATTTATGTCATTGCATAAAGATTTTAGTAACATGAAATAGTTCATGGCATAAGATGGAATCGCTTGAAGCACTGACTTTATAAAAATCTCTTTTCCACCTTGTGAGAGACATCTATTCCTCCAACTCCTCAGCTCTGCCTTTATTCTTTCCTTAATCTCCCTAAATGCGGCTGTCCTACATTTCCCCATCATTAAGGGTAGGCCCAATTACTTTCTCCGGTTTTGTATTAGTTTGCATACCAAACAGATTTTTCATTTCCTCCGTTTTGAACATCAATTGTATTACTACTAAAGAGTAGAGTAAACTTGTCATAATTTATCTTTTGGCTGAGCCTTATTTGTATTTCTGTAGAAATTACTTCACCTTTTCACCTTCACTTCTCTTTGCCTTGGCAAAGAATAAGCTGTCATTTGCGAAAAATAGGTAAAGTGACTCTGGGTCTATTGCAGCTTGCTTGAACTCCTACATGTAAACCATTTCTTTTTGCCTTTGCTAATAAAGATGACGGTCCTTCACTGCATATCAAGAACAGTTGAGGGATATGGGACTTCCATGTCTAAGACCTCTTCTTGGACAAAATTTATTAGTAATACATCCATTCACAATAATCGAATATGAGACAAAAGATATACTTTTCATGATTAGTGAAGTCCATTTAGAGTGAAAACCTAATCTCATCATCGTCATAGCTTTTAAGATAAGCATGCATTCATCAAGAATGACATCAAATGATAATTAAAAATTTAACTATAAATAAAAAAGGAATCACATTTTATGTTCATCTTTTAATCAAAAACAATTAAAGTTATGCCAATGAAACCTTAGCTTAATGGTAAAAAGGAAACCCTAGAACCCTAAAGTCTTAAGTTCAAATCTTTTGGGTTTGATTTTTATTATATTTTAATTTGTTAGGTTAATTATTTAATGATTGTAATTTGATTATGATATAATAGTTAATTATTCAATTCAATATATAAATGTAATACTTCGTTACGATTGTAACTTCAAAAAAAATAATTCAAATTATTGTTGTTTCATAAGTAAAGACAAACTAAACTAAAAGAATTCAATACTACTGATATTTGAAACATCTTTTACAAATAATTCAATAGTTCAAAAATCCAAGCAACATTTAATGTTATACCAAATGAAAAAAGAAGATAGTAAGGAAATTATCTGCTTCCTGTTGAGATTGTGGAAGTCCAAAAGCTCTACAAAAGGAAAACCAAATTTTTTATATATTGGAACATTCACAAAATCCTAAAGTAAAAAATGGAATCTACATCATGCAATCCCAATAAGAATAGCTGTTTAAAACCATAGAGTCTTAAATAAAATTATGCTTAACGTTAATCCTGCAGGTATAATTACGAAAATTGAAATCAAGATTTAGGTAAAAAGAAAAAAAAGTTTAGGAGCACAAGAGATTACTTTATCTTTAAAATCAGAGCAAGCCGCCAACTCATAAGGTGATTTACGAATATTTTGAAAATTTTTTAAATTTACAAATCATCTACCAACAAAAGATTGTGAAGGTTTGAATCTCGATATTTTACATCTAAATTTTAAAATTTAATTACTTGCGACAACCCCTGTTAATAAGTAAACAAAAAGTTAGATAACTATAACCAAACACAATAGATAAGTAAACATATTATAATTCGTGGTAATAAAACCTCAAAATAGTAGCACAAATGCATAAACTTAAAGGATAAATACCATTAAGGTGCATTTGGTTAAAAGATTTTAAGGAGGGATTTAATTTGCAGAAAGACTATTAAAATTTTAAAAATAGAATTACCTTATTTGGCAAAATAATTTGGATTTTCAAAATTCTTGGAATTTTAATGAATAATTTTGGAGGGTTCAAATTATCTTTTCAAATGAAATTTGCGAAATTCATTGGTTTTATAGTAAGAAGTCAACATTTTCCACGTTTCTTTTTTTTTTTTTACGCAACTTTTGTTTTTTTTCAATTTTAACTACAAAAATTTATTATATAATTTATTTTTAAAATTTTTTTTATATTATTAATAATATCTATAGATTTTTACAATTATAAATCTAATGACATTCAGATTGCATAGATATTTTTTAGTATTTTGTTTTTTCTTCCACCAATATCATGATTTTTCAATTGTAATTATTTTTTATCTCATCAAATTCCAACATTTAAAATTTGTTTCTAAAAAAATAATTGTTTAAACAATGCAATTATAAAACTGTATTATTTTAAATTGATGCACTTCAAATATTTCAAAATTTTAAAATTTCCCATTCAAAACACCAACCTTAAAAAAAAAAAAAAAAAAAAAAAAGCCTAATCCCTACCACAACCCTAATTATAAGATTACCTAATAATTGAGTTGAACAACCAACAAAACTGTACGCACCAAGCCTTAAAACCATGCTTAGTAATGTACATGGAAAATATATTAAACAAGTCATAATAACCCAAAGCATAGAATCATATAATAACAATAAATAATGAGCAGATTTTATTCATTCAAAATCCTCCGAAGGCTAAGCACAAGCATTAACAATTTAGATATTCTCCAATAATAAAGGCAAAAGTAAAGTAATGTCGGAAAAGGTCTAAAACCACCAAGCAAAAGCACATAGGTCGTTATCCAACCATGCAAATTGTCCATAGGAAGCAAAAGAAGACAACCATCCAGAATCTCATGTTAATCACAATCAAATACAACGTAAAAAGGGAATTCCATGTTATTTTTTGGCTGTGTATTTTAATTTTTAAAAGGATTTTGATATTGTAAATTCTATGATCCAAATTCAAATCCAATCTTTTTATTTGACATCCAAACAAAAAATTTGAATGTGTAAATCCAAATCTAACTATTTTAGCCCAAACCCGAGTTTGGCATTAATATTTGAGATAATTTCCTAAGAAGATTTAATGATTGCTCGAATCCCCTTAGAATGGTCATAGATTATTAAGGTACAAAATTAATACGAATAATGTGCTCAATCCCACCAAGATGGGCTTGGTATTTTTTTTGTTTGACCCAAATTGCTTGTGTCGAAACTAATGTTGGAAATCAATTTAAAAGTAGATGTATCATGTCTATTATTGGTAAGGTATAATTTCCAAGCTCTTATTATTATTATTATTATTATTATTATTATTATATTCTTAATCAAATTCATAGATGCTGCGTTAGCTTGTTTGGTAAATAAATAAATACATGGGAATAAAAAATGATTGTTTGGTGGATTTTAGGGAGTTTGTAAAGCCTTTTTTCTAAGAAAATTCTTAAGCCAAATATGAATTAATAAATGGAATATGGAATAAAGAAAAATATAGAATAAATGGAAATAAAAGTAATACTTAAAATTATGAAATAAGATGGAAAATACAATCAAATTAATGAAAAACGTACAATAAATGAATAAGCGACATTACTATTGAATTGAAAAAACTTATCAATATCTTTTTTATTATTTTGCATTATTCATTATGCAAAAATTTAGTTTAATTTTTGTTAATTTGTGTTGATTATTTTTTAGTTTATTGGTTGGTTATTCAATAATTTTTTTTATATATAAATGTAATATTTCATAATAAATGTAATTTTTATTATATTTATAGTTTTATAATAATAATAATAATAATAATAATAATAATAATAATGAGAAAAAGGCATTACATTGTATTGTACAGTATAGTATGGTATAATATTTTGTGTGTGAGTGAAAAGAGTGAGAAAGACAGCGATAATGCTGATATGATATGATGCCCACACACATCCACGGCAGCGGGGCGGAAAAAAAAGCTAATCACTACCAACCTTCCATAGAATGAAACTCACAGCCTGGTGGGATTTGGAAGCCAAAGTAGCTGCGATTGCGAACTCATTCCGACATGGGCAACTGTGGCACTAGAGAGGAATCTGCTGTTGTTGTTTCTCATGCTCAAGGTTTTCATTTACTCAT
This sequence comes from Durio zibethinus, assembly GCF_047325235.1. NCBI lineage: Eukaryota > Viridiplantae > Streptophyta > Magnoliopsida > Malvales > Malvaceae > Durio > Durio zibethinus. The sequence continues at coordinate 839,776 of NC_143183.1, forward strand.
TTCTTTTTCCAGATCTAAGCCCTAGGGCTTCGCCTTTCTTTTCTTTTTCTCCATTCCTGTGAAACTGAAATTTTAAAAATCGCAGTTCAACTGTTATCTGAGAAGAAGCAAAGTCAGAGTCAGAATCGTACCCTATCAGATCTGGGCGACTTCGAAGACTCGAGAAAAAATGCGCTACTCTATACCCACGTCATTGCCTTCACTCTATACGAGCTGGAGACTATTACCAAGAGTTTCCGTTCTGACTACATTCTTGGAGAAGGTGGTTTCGGAACCGTTTACAAAGGTTACATTGATGAGAATGTAAGGGTTGGTCTCAAATCTCTGCCTGTCGCTGTCAAGGTCCTCAACAAGGAGGGCCTTCAGGGTCACCGCGAATGGCTTGTATGTAGTATATACATTCTTACATTCATATTCTATTATTCCCTTTTAAGAAATAAAGCACTCAATTCCCTAAAATCACGCTCTATCTGCAGACCGAGGTCAACTTTCTCGGCCAGCTCAGGCATCCAAATCTGGTTAAGCTCATCGGCTATTGTTGTGAGGATGATCACAGGTTACTGGTATACGAATTCATGTTCCGTGGAAGCCTTGAGAACCACCTTTTCCGAAGTAGGCATTTCTTCACTTCTCTTTTTTCCCTTCCCAATTTACATTGGACTTGATTCGTTTATTAATCCATGCTTATATGCTCATGTTCTTTCCCTGTCTGTCAATTACTCAATTATTACAAACTCCTTTTGTTTTCTGCTGCTATCGTTGGTCAACAACTAGGCTCCAGAAGCTTTATTATCTACTCAATAACTCATCAATTTGTTGTTAAAACAATTCTAGCAGCTAATGTTATGAATACATAAGCCTGCCCGTGCAACTTTTTCCTCTGCTTTCACACTTTATCATGACTGAATTCTGAAGTGTAGAGCATCCTAAAATGTTTTGGTTAAGCTTCTTTATGATGAACTAAAACTATTATTAGAATATGGAATCTTGTCTTGAAAAGAAAAATATTTTGCAGCTCCAACCCAGTGCATAGGCTCATGTGTGCGATAGGACTTTATGACCTGTTGTAAGCACCTTTATGTAAGAGGTGTTATTTTAGAAATTTTGTTTCAAATTCATCTCAATTTCATCGATATTGCAGAGTTGTGTGGAAGAGAACCAGATAAGTGCAGTTGACATGCTAGTAATCCGGAGAAAAATTTAGTAGGGTGACACTTGAATTAAGGGCATATGTTCAAACCAACAGCATTTGGTATATCAGCAACTCTGTTTTTCTAAAAGGCTAGACCACCGAATGAACTTAAATTATGAGAGATAATCCTTGCCATCTCTTTTATTGCAAGGCTCTAAACATCATCCGAATCTCTCTTCTCCTTATTTGATTAATGATGCACTCACAGGAATAGAAATGTTCGCTTTATATGTCGGTCATCATCTTTGCTCGCTTCCTCATTGGGACTGCTATATGTAGCCTCCTCCAACAGTCATCCTAGGTTCCATGTGATGTGTCTCATCCTTATTGGAACATATTGCAGTTAGAACCAAAAGCCACTTAATGCTTCGATGGATTCCTTTGCCTCCTTTTCCCTTTTTGCTATTTTTTATGATTCTTCTTGTCTGTGATAATGTTTATGTTTACTGTTAACTAAAGTTGATGTTGCTTTCCTGTTCCAATCAGAGGCAACTGTTCCTTTAACCTGGGCGACAAGAATGATGATTGCTCTAGGAGCTGCTAAAGGGCTTGCATTCCTTCACAATGCTGAAAGACCAGTAATATATAGGGATTTTAAAACCTCCAATATATTGTTGGACTCTGTAAGTATTTGCTTAAATCGTTCATCTAAGACCTTGCTCTAGCCTTTATCTCTCTTGATTGTTGAATTCTTTGTACCTTTTAATCCATGCTAGTTGATTTGGCAAAAATAAGAATCCATAGCGGTACTATATGACCATGATTTCGATGGGATCTTTATTCCTCTTAAATCATGCTAGTTGCCACTTGAATATGCAGGATTATACAGCCAAACTTTCTGATTTTGGGCTTGCAAAAGCTGGACCACAAGGTGATGAGACCCATGTCTCAACTCGGGTGATGGGAACATATGGTTATGCTGCACCTGAATACGTTATGACTGGTATGACCTCCCAAAATCTAAGAAATGTGTTACATCATCATAACATTTATAGGAGTCCGACCTATTGGGGAAATGAGTTGAGATCCATCTTTGATAAGAATAGAGAAAGGGCATCATTTACTAAACATCACTTTTCTGAGCTGCCTTACAGAAAGTCAGGTCATGCTGGGTGCAAGCTACCAACACCAGTGACAATTTAGCTGCTTCATCTTATAGACAAGTATAGGTCCTTCAATTTCACTGTTAGTAATAATTGTGCCTTCTGCTTCTTGGATATGAGAATGCGTAAGGAACTTGTTGCATTAGTTTTGATGGTGTGAAATGAGAAGATAATTTTGTATTTCCTTATTGTCAATATGGTATGGGATGTAAAATTTTGTTTAAAGAAAACAAAAGTTTACTCCAAGTGGTTCACCCTTCTATTTGTGAAGACCTATGAAAACAAATGTAAGTAAATTCACCCGATCATTTTTCTTATGATTCATGAAAAAGATCCAAAGCTATGATTTAGGTCTAACAAAATAAAGAGATATCAAGGATTTACACAGTCTGAATCTTCAAGCTGATTATAATTCCTTACTTCTTAAATGGCTGTTGTAAAAGTTCTAGGACTTTGGTACATTTGAGCATTTATCATATTGTCAACTACTTCTTTGGGCTTCTATTTTTGGCTTCTGATGGTTTCAACAAGTGAAAAACCTATTGTGTTTGATTTGCGCAGTTGATTATTTCTCTGTCTGTATAAATGCGCAGGTCATCTGACTGCCAGGAGTGACGTATACAGCTTTGGGGTTGTTCTTTTGGAGCTTTTGACAGGAAGGAAATCTGTTGATAAGACAAGACCAAGCAAGGAGCAAAACTTGGTGGATTGGGCTCGACCAAAACTGAATGATAAGAGAAAATTACTGCAAATAATTGACCCAAGATTGGAGAACCAATATTCAGTAAGGGCAGCGCAGAAGGCATGCAGCTTGGCATACTACTGTCTGAGTCAGAATCCGAAAGCAAGGCCATTAATGAGTGATGTAGTTGAAACACTGGAACCTCTACAATGCAGCGGTGGTAGTGCAGGTGAAGTTTCCTCATCTTTAAACCCAAAGCTAACAGGTGGTGGTGCTGGTCCATTTGCAATGGGTGGAGTTCCAGATTACCGAGTGCGTCATAGATTTTCCAACAATGTTGGTCCAGGTGCCATTTGTAGGTCGCCCAATCCAAATTGTTCCCCTGGTGGCCCTGCAGCATGCAGGGTTAGATGAAAATGTTACCTACTTGTACACTTCTTTGGTGTGTCTTTTGTACCATGATCCCCTGTAAAAGTGACAAATTTGCTTGCTAAAACAAGGGTGGTTTTGCTTCATTGTACCTAACGTGTATGTTATCCGTAGTTGATGTTGATTATGCTATTTAACTGAAGCTTGTATCACAATTTCCTTTGCCATTGGAATTTCCTGTTTGAAAATTGTTTTCATCGTAAGCATGCAATGGGAGACTTGTAAGTAATGCTTTTTGCGAGATTAATTTCGATCAAGATGGCTGACATGAAAAATGTTGACAGCAGCGATGACAACGAGAATACTCAAAAGAAAGACTAACCAATTGCAACGATGACAACGAGTATGTCCTAATGTTTGTTGGCAAAGGTTTCATAAACTCCGCTGCTTGTTGTCCTCGTATCTTTATGTCGGCCCCATGTTCCTCTAAACCTACGAGTGTAGGTCCATACAGCTTTGTGCTGTGCCTACAGAGGAAAAGCAAGCAAAAGATGGATTAAAGCGAGCGGTAAATACTAAATAGACTTGCAATTAATCCCATACCTTTTCTTCACCCAAGGAAGAGCTAACATTGCATATGCTGATTCGTGGTGACTAACTATTGTTAGCATCTTTGTAATTTGGAAATACAAACAGAATAATGTGTTTGATTTTTGACATTCTCTTCTTTACCTTGACGGCAAATGTCTTCGAACCTTTGGAAAGTGGGGAGTAGTTATCCAAGTCCAAGGCCAATGACAGCAAGAATATATAGGAATCTAACAAACTTGATTCCTCCTTCGGGGAAACCATGAATGTGCTTTTATCAACAGAGTCTACGGGTTCTATGATGAGTGCAAGCACTGTTTCAGTGTCCGTCTGCGGAAGGTACTCACAGATTGCTTCGACTGCCGTTATTGATGGGAAAATCCTCTGCAGCCACAGGTTATTTGATGATTTGATCTAATCTGCCGTTATTGTGGCTTCAACTCTGGCCAGATTAGATATCCGGAGCTTGGATCAAATAAGAGCTTTAGAAAAGTTATAGAAAGGCCAATAGATGTTACAGACCAAGGTCTTCTCTATGACCTCCTCTGGGATAGAGACATCAGTGCGTTGGGGTGAGAATGATAGGGGCGTCTCCTATAATATCTTTGGAGCCGACAAGGTAGCCGAGTCCTTAAAGAAACATGACCTTTGATCTCATATGCCGTGCTCATCAGGTCTTTCTCATGTTTTCCACTATATCAGTTAAACAATAATGTGTTGCTTTAGTTTTTTCTTGGTAATATACATTAAAAAAGAGGGATTGACTCATCTTCCTACTGAAAACAATTGATGGGTGGAAGATGGTTATGAATTTTTTGCGGAAAGGCAGCTTGTTACCATATTTTGTGCGCCAAACTATTGTAGGTGCACTAATGAGCGTGGATGCAAGCTTGCCCTGATCAGTAAAGCAAGAGATGGGGCTACTGTAATAAGTTGCAGCCAATGAGTGGGTTGGAAATGTAAGGATCCTTTGGTTTTTTGCCTTCTTTTTGGATGTACTGTTGTATATGAAGCTGACCAAGCATCAGAAAACAGCATATAATATACCTTATGCAACAGAAAAGCAGTTGCAAAGCAAAAACAGCAACAGATGCCGGTGGTACATAATTTGTCCAAATGTCCAATCTATTTTTGAATTCTAGTTTATGTCTGCGTGCACGCTTCTAACTCTTCATGCATCCATTTTTTGAGAAGGAAAACTTATTAAGTCATCATTCTGAGTTTCTCCAAACAGGATATGCTTAAAGCAGTAACTAATTTAAGAGCAACTGCTTGCGCACTTGAACATGAATGCAGGCCCAGAATCTACTTCATTATTTAGATTTCGCCAATTGTGTTTCACAGTCAGGACATGGTTTTATGTGTCCTAAATTTGAGTTGCAATCTTTAAACTTAGTGCCACAATTAATACTGTTAATCACAAATATACATTTTCAAATCAAGATAGTTCAGCAACACATCTTTCTCTAGCACTAAAATTTAAATTCACAATCAACATTCATATCGTATTCAATTCATGGTCAATATCTCACTCCCATTACAAAAAGGCAAAACCATAATACGCTAAACTTTGGCAGGCAAACTAAAAGAATACGCTCAAGTTTACAGATAATAAAACTCTTCAATTTGGCTCAAGGCTGAAGCTTTACATCTGAAGCAGAAAGCCTAAGCAAAAAATGCAAAAAATACAAATCTATAAAATGCCATGAAACTAATTTAAGAATCATCTAATCATACAATTTAAAAGCAATTCAGTAATACACTAAAATTTAACCAACCTGTAATGGAACCATCTGATCCTCAATTGGACCATACGTGAATTAAACCTTGTCTGTTTCCAGTGTAGATCTCATTCCGCTCTTCATCATAGAAAAGGGCAGTTATGTCTTCTAAAGCTTCTGCAACTGTGCTTCTCATCTGCGAGCTGTCAACTTTGGGGCTTCCATTTGATGCATTTATTTTAGCCACGCATTTTCCGGTCAAGATATTGCTGATATTGATAGATCCAGCTGCATTAAAAACAAAACAATAAGATAAGACAGCAGTGATAATGTTATTCTTATTGGAGGAGACAAAATGTAGCCAGACATAAAAATGATCCAAAGATTAGTAATTCTCTAAAGTATAATGATCATGAAACACATATTTTAGAAACTCAATTTACATGAGCTTAATCCACAAATTCAGCTAATCTGACCATCTGGCTTCTGCATTAGATTAACATAACAGGACAATTTGGCTTCTGTGTTAGAATCAATTTAAGGGGGTTTAATCCATAAATTAAACTAATATGACCATCTGACTTCTGCATAAGACATAACATTCCTGGATGTTCATTATAGTCTAAGCTTCCTATTAAAAGAGTGGATTAAAACCAGATGGAAGGAAATGGAATGCAACTTACCGAGGGCAGACTTTCACTATACTATTACACCATTCTATGTCAAAAAAATGCAGAAAGAATTACCATTTCCTTCCATCCACTGATCATCAGATTCTGCCTTGCAGTAAGAAATAATAAGATCTTGGTCACTGGTTATATAAATGTTATTTGTGTTACAGTCAAGATGCCATAAGAGGTGATCCTCAAATGAGGTTACAAGCTCTCCACGAAAGTTCCAAACAGCAACAGTCCGATTTCTAAATGTGAGGAACAACTGGTTTTCATACAGAAAAATGAATGCTGATGGAGTCATGAATTCAGTTCTGCTAACTTCCATCAGCTCAGAGCTTCGAACCTATAGAAATGGTCAGTAACTAATAGCAGAACTAAAAAAAATGAAAGCTAGATGGAAAAAAGACAGATAACTTACGTCAAGAATCTGGAGGTTTTCATTTTCTTGCTTAACAAGAAGCTTCTCATTGAATTGTTCAATGAAGTCTACCTTCTTATTTCGATGAAGTAGATGTTTGAAGGTTTTGAGAACTGTCCCATCTTCTATGGAGAGAATCTTAAGAGGAATGTGACCACTAGCCCTACTGAAAATCAATAACATGATACCTGGACTGTAGAAGAGAAAGTATGCAAAAAGGTAATCTAAACACATAAGAACTACAAAGAGATTCTCTAGCTACATGCTCAGTGCGCACAAACAGAGAGACAAACTTGGTGCACACCAGGAGGGGAGCTCTTACCTGATCTTAATTTCATTTACATGCGTATCTGATATAGAGTACAGCATGGTATAGTTTTTGAGATCAAACACCTTGTATATGCTGCCAACACAATCCAAGTTTAGAATGCATAATAGGTGATCACAATTTATAACACGGTGGGCTGAAAATGTACCTATCTTGCGCAGAGTAAGTTAGCACCTTTCCATTAACATCATCAAACTCTACAAAGCCAGGCCACTTCAAAGATTCTGATTCAAAAAGGGCGAAACCTGCATCTGGTTTACCCCTCCGAATATATCTAAGCATTTATCAGAGAAAAACATCAATATGAGAAATCATTAGTAAGAGATGGACAAATAAAGAAAACAAGACACAAAATATCTACACACTCAATCTTTGTAGATCTGCACTTCAAAGAGCTGAAGTTGTCAGAAGCATTTACAGAAACTGTAATAAGTGAATCATTATTCTTGTTATAGAACAAGCTTCGGATGACTTCATCAGGACAAACATTTACAAAACATATCCTCTTGTTTTTCTCTGCATTTAGAATATATATCAGCAAAACATGTTATTTCCCTAGTACATGGAAGTCCAAATAGGACCAAAATTTCGCTATGAGGTTAGAATCATGTTTGTCAATGACCTCTGTTAAAAGCAGCACATACACCAGAATGTGCAAGAGCAAAAACAATGTCACGTGCAGCCACTATCTCAATTACTTTCATCCTCTTCATCAAAAAGGGCAGTGCTACTGGACAATGGCCTTTGGAATCATGCATGTCATATTCCTCCTGAAGCAAAAGCAAAGAATTAAATGATAAGTTGGCCATGGCAACATGAATTCAAGATTCAAGATCAAGCTGGGGTTACTTTGATGTAATTTTGAGTAGTTGGAATGCTAAAAAGGACTAATTTGCAGTTTTCTCCTTCGATAAAGTTGTTAAAAGCCAGTGAGTTAGGATCTTCTGCATCAAGTATTCATATAGTAGTATTTTTCATACGTGATTAAACAATTAGAGCTTTCCGCGACTCAATGAGGCCCTGATCCAGGAAACTAGTAGCCAGTAGGTGTCAGCTACATCGACTTTCTTCCTCACGACTAAAACTTTCCAGACTAAAAGCATGGTACCCAAAAAAGGTAGATTTTTAGGATCCCGGTAAAGAATAGCATTTCAATACCCAGCAAAGAAAGAAGGAAAAAGTGAAGAGACACCTACCATCAAACGCATGTTGCGGAACTTCTCGTGGGCATTTGAGATATAAAAACAGGGCTTTGAAGAAATTTCACGCCTGAGTAGCTTATTGAAGGTATTGACATAAGCATCAGGACGAGGCCTCTTCTTATTAGCCAAGAATGAGAGCCTCCTCCCATTGCATGGCCACGGCCTATGGCTGGCCGATATCCTCCTTCCTTGCATCTGCATTATTTATTCCAAACCAACTAAACATTTCAGAACCCCTTTTGCAGACTTTAATTCCTTGGATTTGAGAAGATGAAAATTTTCATACGTCTCTCCTATGTATTACTTTCTATCTCTGTAGCGTTCCCTTCTGTGACTGTCCCAGACAAAGAGAGAGACAACGCGAGACAACTGGACACAAACAAAGTAGAAGAAAAATATGGGTTTGGGATTTGGGTTGGAAGTAGGGTTGGCCCGTCGATCCGACTTCATTAGACGATCAAATTTTTTTTTTTTAAATCGAATTTTAGATAAAATATTATTAAAAGAAATTTAGATTCAGATCAAATTTAAATTTTAGATAAATTTAATTTGATTCGATTTAATATTATATAAAAAATTATTTTTTAATTTTTATTTATATATATTTATATTTTTAAAAATAATATTTTATTAATTTTAAATTAAATTAAATATATTTTATATAAATATCAAATTAAATTTAAATATAAAAAAATAAAAAAAATTTTGAATCAAATAAAATTTTAATTTTATAATTATAAAATCAATCAAATTTAAATCGAATAAAAACTCATCCTACTCAACACATTACCAACTTTAATTGAAAGACGTAGACAAAAGCTCAAAAGATATTAATATATATATATATATATATATATAAAAGGAAAATGAATTACTACTACTCTACTGGTACTAGTAGACAGTAAATTTCTTTTAGACTAATATTAGACTCAAATAATATCTGTGCTAAGCACAGGCGAACAACGTGTGAAAGACTGGCTTCATTATAGTTCAGCCTATTTTATTTTCTCATTACATTTAAATTCAGTATATTACTTTAAGATTAGTAATTAAATATATAGGATTGTCATGTCAACAATGATCTGTACAGGGAAAATTATTCAAAAATTAAATTAAGAAAAAAAATGAAGTATTTAAGGAAATGAAGACAAATGGGCTGGGCCTTTGAATATAAACAAGTTGACGACAAAGTATTTAAGGCAATGCTCTCTTCTACACGCGCGAGCGAGAAAGGAAAGGAGAAAGAAAAAGAGAAAAAGAAAAGGTCGGGAGGCAAATAAAAATTAAAAAGAAAAAAAACGAAACCTCGCGTTTTCTTTCTCCTCTCTCTCCGTTTCCTGTTTCCCTCTTTTTGTTTACAATCGAAACACTCTTTGTTCGTCCCAGCAATTTCAATTGAGCCTACGCCAGCGTTTCTCCCAATCCGATTCAGATTCAGTCAAATTGCTCTCTACTTTCTTGACTTTTTCTATTCTTTTGATTCCGACAATAGGGAGGAAACTCCTCCTAGGGTTAGGGTACTTTTCTTTTCTTATCGGATGATTTTTAATTTTCTCCACGGAGTTTCGCCTTAGAAGGTACGCCGATTTATCATTTATATGTATCTTTTTTTAAAAAATAAAAATAAAAATAAAATTTTTGTCTTGTCCTTTTTAAAATTTTCTTGGTATACAAAGAAATGGGCAAAAAAAGGAAAAAGAAAAACTAAAAATTCTAATTTAGATGATGAAATGATGGTTAGGGTTAGGATAACAGCATCGGCATCATCGGCGCAAATGGAAGCGTCAAGTACGAATCCGGACGCCTATAGAGGTGTCTCTACGAATTCGAGAAGATATGGAATTCTGTCTGCTTCGAATATAATCCAAGCGCCTATTTCAGCCTTGTTGGAGTACTCAGGTCTTCTCCGTACAGCACGTTCTATCCACCAAGAACCCGAACCTCTTATCCCCAATCAGAATCTACAAAATTCGACTTCGTCCCTTGCCAACAATGGAGAGGTTGCTATTAGGATAATTGGGGCGGGAGACCATGAGAGCGAGAGGGATGCCTCTGGTATGGTGATCGGCCAGCTCAGGGAATTTACTCCTCAGAGTGAGGTGTCGCTGGGATTGGGAACGTCTGATGGTCAAGGAGGAGATTCCAGGAGCAGCGATCGTGGGGCGGCTACTGGAGAAGGGGAAGGTGTTTCCCACTCCTCACCCAATGGGAGTGTTAATGCTAATGTGGAAACTGGGGATGGGACTGGGACCGGAGCTAATAATAGCAGAGATTCCTCCTATCAAAGATATGATATTCAGCAGGCTGCTAGGTGGATTGAGCAAGTTCTGCCCTTCTCTTTGCTTCTCTTGGTTGTTTTTATCCGCCAACATTTGCAAGGTGACTCACTCACTCATCTCATTTTATGTACTTTTCTGATTGTTTCAGTTTTGCTGTTAAATGTAGCTATTTGATATTTAAGCATAGACAGTGGTCAGTTTGTAGATGCATTTAACAGACATTCACTGGAGTTGGCCTTTAATTGTTATTGAGATTATAAATGCATGGTTTTACTTCTATATTTGAGTAATTTCAGGTTTTTTTCACCTACTGTATGTAAATGTGATAAAACTAGCATGAAGAAAGTTCCTCTTGAAGAATAGTTGATGAACATGGGTTTAGTTCTTAGCGTCTTTTTAGTGTTGTTCATCTAATCTTCAATTGGTGTAGATCATAAAGCTTATTTATTGCTGTCTGGCATGCCTAGGTGCAGCAAAAATTAACAGAATCACCTTGCACTGCTTCAAGTAGGGTGCCTTAGATCAGTCACTTCTGCTCACCTTTTGCACCTGACTTTTCTAAGGTGTAAGCATATAAAAAGTGTGCCCTGATTTAAGTGTTCTTTTGGTTCCTTTTAATTTCTTTTATTAGCTGTACCTTCAATAGTGAAAAAAGAAAATACGAACTCACCTTGGAAGAATGACAAGATAGGTAATTTAGTCCATGCTCTGCTTTTTGTTGAAAATGGAAGTGAAGGAAAATTGAGCTAATGTTGTGATGATGACAACTAGTTAATTATGACAGTTTCATCTTTGCAACATATCAGGCAATGTGATGAAGCAAACTCTTTATGTTTACCAATACAGTTATCTAGTTTAATCATACATAAATTTTCATTGTATCGTCTATATACTAATTATTTTTTAGAAATTAATGCCTATATTGGGAAGTACTTTTTTTTTCCTTATGCCTTGAGCAATATAGCGCAGAGTGTGCTTTCCACCTGCTTTGTTTCACATCAATGCTTATTTCTTGTAATAATTTTGTATTCAAACTTGCAATTGCCTAACTAATAAGTTGATGGACTACATGTTGTGTGAGAGAGAAACTGAGTACATTTGGGCTTTATGCCTGCTGCAAGGTTAAAATGAAACTTTTTCTGAGTTGTACGCTAATTATGCTTCCCAAACTGAAATACTGTTCTTTTCAAGTTAATGATTATTGTCTTTTGCAATTATTTACAGGTTTCTTTGTTACGATTTGGATTGCTGCAGTCATGTTCAAGTCAAATGACATTTTACGGAAACAAACTGCTTTAAAGGTGATATAAACATCTATGTTCTGCATTTCTTTATGGGTCCTATGTTTTATCTGAATTCAGGAGTTAAAAAGTTTTTCTACCATTTTTAATGTAAGAAATATTATGCATGCCTTCTCTTGGTGGCTGCAGGGGGAGAGGAAGATCTCTGTTCTGATTGGCATCTCTCTTGCTTTCACGCTTCATGTTATTGCTGTCTATTGGTGGTATTGGAATGATGATCTTTTGTATCCATTAGTGATGCTTCCTCCAAAATCTATTCCACCTTTCTGGCATGCTATTTTTATTATAATGGTTAATGGTGCGTTGTTTTCCACTAATATCTTTATCAAATGAAATGCAATTTATATTGTCTTGTACTAGAAAAGAAACATTTTGTGGAAATGGTTGTGCAGCCTTATGTGTTTATATGATGTCTATTGCAAGTGCACCTTTCTAGGATAGGGAAGACTACAATTTTCAGCAAGTTGTTATAACCTTTTCCCCAGACCCTTTTTTTCTTTCTATAAGTGGAATATGCTTCACTAAATTTTCTTACCAAATTTTCTTCTTGCATCAAAAACGAAAACAGATGTTTTGGAAATTTTCTTTATATCTATGTCTGCCCATATAAATTTGTCGTTTGGATTAATGTCATGGGTTAGTGAATAGCTGCTTACTTCACCTCTTAAATTGAGTACTTTTCGTGATATCATCTGTATCCAAGGGAGTGGTAATTCATACATTAATCATTATATTTTGAATTCCTTCCATGTGCATGCATGCGCATACTGCTCCACCCCTACCGTTGCCCTTCTGTTCAAGATGTTTGTTTTACCCTTTCTATTATGGATTGTTTTGTACTATTCCTTGTTGTTGGGTCATAATCTTGCCTTCTTTCAGATACATTGGTTCGGCAGGAGGCAATGGTTTTAAAGTGTTTTCTGTTAATGTATTACAAGAATAGTAGAGGCAGAAACTACCGTAAGCAGGTGAGATAATTTTTTTTCAATGGAGTAGATGTGTATAAATAGCACATGCATGCTCGTCTATATTTATGTGTATGCATGAAATTTTGAGTATTGAAATTTGATGAGATAAAGAAAACAAGTGTAAAAGAAAATTGATGCTAGATATAGAACAAGAAAAAGATCGAGAACAATATGTAATATGGCATCTTTAGATTTGTAGAAATGTTTAATAATAAAAAAAAATCAAGAAATATATTTAAAAATGAGTTTTTGTAGTTAGAGGGCAAGAAAATAAAACTTATGTGAAAAGAAAAAAAAGGAAAAGAAAAGAAAGAGAAATAAAGTTGATGCCTTAAAAAAAAATCAAGAAATTCGCAAAGTGTCATTTAAAATGAGAAATTTGGCACCTTCAAAATCCCTCATTCAAACTCCAAGAATTTTGACAATTCTATTTTTATTTTGCTAAACAAGTAATTCTTTTGTTAGGATTTTAACTCTTTCTAGAAAAAAATCCCTCATTGACATTCCCTATGCAAACGCACTCTTAATATTTTTTTCAAGGCCCCCTATTCCTCATCTTTTTATTTAATTTATTTTATTTTTTAAAATAGCCATCTTCAATGACAGAGAGTTCTTTCTTATGTTAATATTCTTATTTAACCTTCCATACTGATTTTGAAAGAATAAATCATACATTTTCGAATCTTGAACTATGGATGTGATTTTGCATGATTGTGTTTGTTGGATTATGAAATTGCCAAGTTTTTTCTCCTCACTTCACTGCAACATGATTTTTCCAGTGGCCAATGAATCTTCTCTATTTTTGTCTGTTATAAAAAATTATGCCACATCAGAGAATGGAGTGAATGTTGCAATCTGTTATGGTTGTAAGAGACCATTACTCTGTAACATTCTGGCTGCTATGGAGCACACTGTTGGCAATCTCGTTCACCCAATAGCGGTTTATAGCATTTTGTGGGCACTGCCATGACAGTGAAATAGCAGTCCTGATGCTTTGTCATGGCCGCTGTTTAGAACCATGCATACATACATACGTGTGTGTGTGTATATATATATATATATATATATATATATATATATTTATATTTATATACCCTGCTTCATACTGACTAAAAGAGTACTTATTTCCAGGGTCAAATGTTGACGTTGGTTGAATATATGATTCTACTTTACCGTGCCTTATTGCCAACTCCAGTTTGGTACCGTTTCTTCTTAAACAAAGAGTATGGAAGCCTCTTTTCATCACTAATGACAGGGTTGTACTTAACCTTCAAGCTCACATCTGTTGTTGAGAAGGTCTGTTTTTTTTCTAATATAAATTGTTTGAGTACATTTGAAAGTCATGAGTAATCTATTTTTCTTGTGAAAGATGGATATCTGGCAAGTCAAACAACTTATAGCTTTTCTCTTCTTAAGCCTTTTTTCCCTTACACGGCTGGCGAATTGCAGGTGCAATCCTTCTTTGCTTCATTGAAGGCATTATCTCGTAAAGAGGTACATTATGGTGCTTATGCAACACCAGAGCAGGTATTCTGGATTTCATTTTGGTGTTAATGAACTGATATTATGTGTATATGTAGAAAAAGTTTAGGTGCCTATTTGCTTGCAAGCTAATAGGTACTCACCAAAAAATGTTCTTATTGATATTTACTGCATATTTGGAAGTCGAGAACTTTAAGTTTACGGAAAGGGCAAAAATAAAAGACTCAGACTGCGGGAAAGAATTGGAGAGTTTGATGCAGAAAATAGGGAACGCATTTCAAAGAACATGTTTTAACCAGAAAGAGAATCTTGTTTGTTACACCAACATTTGATGATAGTTTGTTATGCTTAGTATATTTTTTTTCTTCTGTACTAAAAGACTTTGCACATGGTTGACTTCCCTGGACATACTGACAGTTTCATTTGCTGCTTATTAAACATTTTCGCTCCCTCTCTCCTTTTTTTTTTTTCCTTGCTTTGGGTAGGGGGTTGGTTACTCTGGAGGAAAGATGTCTAGTTTGCCTAAATATTCTTGTAGCATTTATTTAACAAGTTGATCCCTGTCAGATTTGAGCTTGAGGATTGAGCCGAGAGTTACTTGTGGTTTGAATTGCACACCATATTAGTGCAATTATTTAAAGTTTTCTACCAGAATTAAATTGTGGTAAAAGTAGCTGTGTATCTTCTAGGTTTTTGTGTTTGAAAAACTAAATTGACTATCTTTGATGGCATGATTAATACCAAATTGATAAAACAAAGCCCTTGTTGTTTCTAGTTTGTCTTGACGAGATTCATCAATTTCTTTCTTTTTTATAACCAACCTATATTGTATCTTTGGCATCAAAACTGGTCCACTCCACTATTTCTCATTCTTCTTAATCTTTTCACTGCTCCTTTTTCTCCATAGTTTACATCCACTTAGGGTTCTTGACCTCTAATTGCACAATGTTGGTTGGCTTACTGTGAGATGATTTGCTTAATGTTTGAAAGGATAAAGTACCAAGGCAGTTATCGGCCGGTGTGCCTTAGCTGTAACTCATTGGTTGATAATTAAACTGTCTTTGTGGTGTTTTGTAGGGTGATTGCTCATTTTAATGAAAGAAATATTTCTTTGTTTTAACTTGTCGCTTATTTGATGTCAGGTGAATGCAGCTGGGGACATGTGTGCAATCTGCCAGGAGAAGATGCATGCTCCTATCCTACTACGTTGTAAACACATCTTTTGTGAAGATTGTGTATCTGAGTGGTTAGTTTGTTGATACTTAGCCTTTTATGCTGCATTAATCTGTTATTTTCTTGCTGCACATGGATTATGCATTCAAGAACTGTATTCTGTGTGCATTATTTTTTTTTTTAGTTTATTTGTGCTGTGGATGAATGCTCTTGTGTTTTCCAGGTTTGAGAGGGAAAGAACATGTCCTTTGTGCAGGGCATTGGTTAAACCTGCAGATCTCAGATCATATGGCGATGGATCAACTAGTTTGTTTTTTCAGATATTCTAAGATCATTGCTGTACAATCTGTGAAGTTTCTCCGCTTCGATGCTCTAAAATGCACTTATCTAAAGCAGCCGTATCCTTGTCATCATCCAAATGGGTAAATTTGATTTTTTTGGTTTTGTCTTGTCAATGAATTAACAAAGAAATTGAATTCAAAACAACTGGATCAAAGTGAAATTGGCCGTCTGTTACTATGTTGTATTTGAAAGGTTGAATGTATCTATCTAATGGGCCTTCCAAGCCACAACGGTATATGTCACTGTTAAATTGGCATAAGTGAAAGCCTCTTTCGGTTTCTGTGTTCTTGCTTTTGCACCCCTTACTGTGTTTTCTTTTTGGCTTCAAGGAAATTTGGTTTGGTTTAAGTTTTCTAGAACAATTTGGTTTGAAATGCGGTTTGCAAGCTGGTGTTCCCAATGGCCTCCTACAGAGCACAAGCTGCCAGACTACAGCTGAGCGGTTATTCCAGCTAGAGGCAGCCATGAGATGTTGACATGGCATACGTGAAATATCCAAAGTATCTTAATAGGGAAAAACCCATAATTTTACCCATGTTGAGTATACGAAAGAGTTAAAGATAAGAATAGGTTTTGAAATATATTGAAACATTAAATGCAGTAAATGAATTATAAAAATTTAAAAAATGATAATTGAGTTATGAATTTATAATTAATGTAATACTTGAAGAGTTTTTGTATGCGATATATTATCATTTGAAGTTAATTATATATATGTATAAGTATTATATTAATTTATAAATTTATAATCAATATATTATATTAGAGATTTTTAAAATATAAGTATTATATTAAATATTTCATTATAATTTGAGAAGTATTTTATAATATTAATCTTTTATGAAAAAAAAGGGGATATTATTGAATTAGATTTTCAATAAAAAGGTTGACATAGTTTTGAGCAAAAAAATTCAGATTGTTTTAGATCTGATTTTGGATATTTTAGATTTGATATTTGAATTATTCAATTTAGATTAAGATTTTTTAAATTAAAAGTTAAATTAGTTTAATTTTTGGCAATTTCGAATAAATCTTTTTGATTTTTGAATGTTTTAAATTTAAATATTATAAAATTGATAATTCGAATTTAAACGTACATGGGTAATTGACTTATTAAGTTTGAAAACTCCAGTAGAGTTCATATTCATGCTTTTTAGCTAAAAACGATCTGTATTGCAATGCCTTTTTAGCGCACGGTGACTGTAATTCTTCGTTTTGGACGGTTCTCACAATCATGACCATAAGTAAAGAAACAAACACTCCACAATCATGACCAGAACCTTAATGCCCATTGAAGTTAATAACTAAATGGCCATTGTTATTATGATTAGCTACACGTCCTTTGAACTAAAAATTTTGACCTAAATAGCAGAATTTGTGTTCAAATTACCTAGCAAAATTTTAAAGCAAGTAAAGGCTTGTCCATGATTAGAGAATTTATAGGTGGAAAACTACAACTTGCATTGGAAAAAAAAGGTAAAGAATTTTGATATTCTTATTTAATCATGGACAAAAAAACGGGAATGCACAATTACACGCACCAAAAATAAATAAATAAATAAATGAAAACAAAAAAGGAACCCTTCCCAAAAAAATACAAAAAAAAAAAAAAAAAGAGGAAAGGAAAAAACCCAATCCCATGTTACAAAAGTCTTTTAACATGCAAAATAGTATATTGGTAATACTAAATATGGTAAGAAGATAGTGGAGGTCTTCTTGCATCGTCTACATCAGGTGGGGAAGTAGCTGGAGTAGGTGGGAGTGAGACATGAGATTTGGAGTTGGAGGCATCCTTTGCTTCCTCTAGTGGTAAGGTTTCCTTTGTCGGTGTCGAGCTTGTAGAAAGGGTGTCCTCGACCTCAATCTCTACCTCGGAAGGAGACTTTGGTGAGGGTGGGTAATCAGAAAGCATTTTTGAAGAGGGGAAGTTGATGGGATAAACTTCTGTAACTTCTTCAGCGCCCTCGTCTAAGTACACAACATCTTGCATGGTCAATTGGTGATACTCAACTATTTCCCTTAAAAACCGATTCTCTCGAGCGTATATCGAATTCTCGCGCGCCAAACGGGCCTTTTCTGCCAAAAGAGTCTCCAGTTGAAGCCGAATCTGATATCACATTTGCAACATAAAAACAATTACTAATGTTTCTGCCATCCTGCATATACCTCTAACTCAACTACATCTATAACCCAACACTTTCTTAAATAAAAAGGGAAAAAATATCATGAAAGAAGAAATTGAACAAAAGAATATTGATCTCATGGTAGGGGCAGCAAACAAAAAAACAAAAAAATCATCCTGGCTCCATATAGAAAAGAAAAGTTATATGTACCAAATCATCATCTGCAGGATTACCCCCTTTCACTCGACTCTCCCGAAGGAGTTTATTCTCCTCCTCTAGTTGAGCACATCGTTCCTTCTCAAAAGCCAAATCTGCTTTAACAGTTTTCAGCTCCCGAAGAAGAAGTTTTGCTTTAGCAGCTGTGGCCATTGCGACCTGTGAAGAAAAACAAAGCCAAATCATGCATTTCACTGTACTGGAGATGAAAAAACTTAGCTCATAAGCTACTTCTAGTGCCAACAATTGAGTTGAACCTTAATGAACGCATTCCCTATTAAAAATTTAGATTTAATCTTCTATGCATAGCCCATAATGCAACTTACATTTGGCAATAGCCAAACTATTGTGGAAATAACCTAAAAAGGGGTATTTTATCATTTTTACACTGAAAAGTTCAATAATGCAGTAAAGTCAAGATTGCATGAATTTATGACGAGAAATTTGTCAGATGGCTGAGTGGCGGGCAGACCATGGTCTCTCAAACTGATAACCTGAAGTGTTTTTGAGAAATTCACAGCCTTGTTTTGGTTCTCAAGTTGAAACAATCAATGCTTTTACTATATGATTCAGTGACACGCAATTTTGCCACCTTACGTCGCGAGATGCCTTGAGTTGGGTTTCATGATTGGTTTGATTCTGTAGCTGTGTTGGTTGCACCAGAGGTTGCTGCAATGTGCTATTGAAACTATTGACCTGATTTTCTGCCACGGGACTGCTTCCTTTCCGCCTGATTTGAAGCTTGCGCGTTTCCTGAATAATATCTTGGGTTTTACTTTCCACTATTGTTCGACCTTCCTGCAAAGACAAGAACTTGTGTTGAAGAAGACAGTTTGATTTCTACAACACCAGAAAGAATAATCAAATGAATTAATAGAGGTTTCCTTACAAAATGTTTCTAGTTGTGTCTTAAGAACTCATTCTTATCTTGGATCTCTAATCGATAATCTTTCAGCTTACAAACAAATTTAGCATTGACAAAATCTAGATAGATACAAACTATCAATGAATTTGTTTACTAATTGAGATCGGAAAAGCAAAAGAAAAGCTACATTCTGGAGTAAAAAATTTTGGTTAGAATGAATTATACAAGTTTGTAAGTAAAAAAAGAGCATGAGAAGAGGATAAAAAAATTGTAGTCGAAAAAAGTTCACATCTATCTTACTTCAAAAGCCTTTTCAAATGTGTCACCAATTTGATTGAGGGAAGAGGTGAGCTTATCCAAGCCCCTTCGTATTGTAGGATTGTCCATTCTTCTAAAACCCTCAGTTGGCTGTTGGTCTTGGTTCTGTTATTGAGAAGAAAGATAAGCACAAGTGCAAACTTTGAACATAAAACAAAACAGAAATGCATCACTTAAATATGGCATTGCGTCAGCTATAGCAAAAGGTGTAGATCGAATTACTTTGAGACCCTTTCGTCTGATAATTAGCGCCAACAAAGAATTAAAATAGATCAACTCACCTGGGAAGCTGTTGAGGCATCCAACATATGCGATGATCCCACTCTGGCAGGCGTTTCAAACTGCTCAGAGATAGTGTTGTCATCGAGAATGGCCTTAGCTTTTCGAGCAAGAACACCCCAGAACCCTTTCGAATCATTTCTTGAATCTTCATAGGCATTGAAGCCCTACAATTAAGCATCTCAATACGAAATTAGCCAACAGAAAAAACAAAAGAAAACCAAAAAAGTTCGATTATAGGCACGTAGAAATCGATTAAAAGTGACGAACTTTTGATGGTTCTGACCATCCAATTACACGCTGCAAAACAGATCTTCTTTTTCTTTTCTAAATAATCGATTTTATTTTGAGGCGTTTATCTCTAAAATGCAGCCTATAATACTTGATCACTGTAACTTATTCATGATTTAGCAGCAATAAAATGGAATCATGCAAAAAGAACATGGCATTTGATATAAATGATAATAATATGAAAAAAAAAAAAGGAAAAAAGAAAACCTTAGATCTTGAAGGGTCGAAATCAGAATCAGCAGTAAAAACAAGGGAGTCGGTTTTGCGAACAGCGGAGGAAGCAGGGATGGCCTGAGCGGCGAGAGAAATGGGTGGTGATGACGATGAAGAGAAAGAATTGGAGGAGGTAAAGGTTTTGGTTTGATTGTGATTGTCATCTGGTGGTGGGTGGTGAATCTCTTCCTTGAAAGTCGACGATCTGCTTATTCCGTGCCTTCTCCTATAAGCCATTTGTTTTGTGTTTTTCTTAGTTTTAGGGAACAGAGAGAAAGAGAAGGGGAAGGAGAGATGGGATTGCGCCCAAAGCAAATGATGGGGAAATCTGTTGTATTATGTTCTATTCTGTTCTATTCTATTCTTTTGGAATTAGAGCCTAACAAACTTCCCCTCCTTTTTTAACGAACCAGCCTACATGTATGTATATACACTAACAGAAACAGTCTTATTCTTCAGAAGAAAAATCTTTGGCTTTGCCTTTGCCTTAAGATCAGATCGTCATATTTAGTTTTGGAATTAGACATCATTGAATTTGGTATGATATAAGAATCAAATATAATTTAGTTGAAGGTGGTACAATAATCTTAATAGGTTTAAAATTATGTAAAGATAACAATAGCTAAACTTACTTTTAAAATATAAATAAATTACATAAGGTGTACGTTGAACTTATTCAATTCTTATGTTTATGATTGATTGATTGATTGATTACTAATGTCTAAGCTAACTTCTGAAATGTATATAAAGTTTGAAGAGAAAATGGAACTAAACATATTATTAATATTGATATGTTTTCTAAGAAACAAAAAATGTACTTTCAAAAAAAGTAAAAGACATGTATATGTATATATATATATATGTATGTATGTACTTTCGAATCGGATAAAAAGGCAAGGTTCTCAAACAAACACAATGGTATAATCACCTTCGAGTCTCTCAAGCTTCACGGCAAATCCCACCTAAATGTTGCTTTCTTCTTCTGGGGTCCGACAACTCCCTAATGTTGTAGGTTGGGTCCCATTTTCTTTCCCTTTTGACTATTTAAATTGAGATAGCCATGACGACGTGATTGTCTTTAAATACCAAACGAAAGCAGATGCATTGTACGTATGGCTTTGGTAAACGACAGCCACTCTTTTCACCCAAGCTTCAATTTTAGATTAAAAGTTTCAGACTTCATTTAATCATAATTTTTACAACTTCTTGTCCATGGCTGATGCATTTCCATAGACAAGCACCAAAACAGAAATTAATACATAAAACAAGTCTACGCTGAATCTGTACAATTAAATCAAATATTAATTCTCTCCCTCCCTATATATATGTATCATCTCTAAGGCTCTAATAACATTCCAAAGCAAAACCTCTTTTCTATCAGTTGGAGAAATATTGCACCTACCTGCATCTCAGCAATCAACCATCTGTGCTCATAAACAATACTAATCTTAGATCACTTAACTTAAATGAAGCCAAACTGAATAGTTTAAAGATGATTCTTCCTTTTTCATCTTTTTTTACAAGCACCATCTAAAATTTTCACAACTGGGGAGCCAGATTTCCATGCTCAGCATCCAATGAGAACTGTTTGTAACTATCATTGTATGTTTCAGTCCGAAGCTCCTTGTGATGGCTACGAGCCAAGTGCCTCCTCCAATTTGCTTTGTCCAGAAACAGATCTTCTGTACCAGAACCTTGCTGGAAAATTTTATCCTTTCCCAACAGATTAATCTGATCAAGCTGCTTCTTCAGAAATGGCAAATCAAATATGAACCGAGAACCCAGTCGTTGGCTTGCTTTCAACTCTTGGCCTACTGCTACTACAGAACCACTGTCTTCAACGTCATCTTTTGCAGTTATGTGTTGCCCACCACTTCTCAGAACAGTTGACCTTTTATTGTGTCCAGAACCATTCGTTTCACCACAAATTGAACTCCACATAGTGTGTTGGGGTCTTGAAGGTGATAAATTATAATTGTTTCTCGGCCTCAAATCCAATATATTTGCCTGAGATTGAGCTAATGATGACTCCAACCGTGGTGCCTCACTATAGCAATTGTTTTTGACCATTATAATTGGTGTGGAACTTTTGCCTGAGTTCTCAATTCCAGCAGCTGAGAGGTTCAACTCTCTGGCCCCAACACTGGAAGGATAGGAGTCCAACTGAATCTCACAGCACCAATCCTGATGTAACCTGTCACAACCAAAAAGGCCAAAAACATCCACAGCATTACTGGAGTGAGCATCCCCTCCGAAGGCAACTGGTATTTTCCTTTCATCACTGCTTGATGCCACTTCCATTGAAGCATTAGGGATAAGCATTTGGTTCCTGGCATAAGCTTTTTCTCCTGCACCAGCATAAGATGTATCCACTTTATAATTGTTCTTTCCTGAGATATTTGGACCCATATGAAGATGGTCAAATAAATTTTCAGATTCTGCAGTAAATGCAGAATCCAGAATGGGAAGTCCCCTTTGGGTGGAACGAAATGCATTAGGATTTTGACATTCGGGTTGCTGAAACAAATGTTTTGATCCTGGAGTCCAACAATTAGAAGCATTCACTGAACATCCAATCAACTTCCTCTTGGCAATCATTTGGGCTGTTGGTCCTAAATCTTTAACAAAGAGCATTAAGCTTTCTCTGTAACCAATATCCTGCTGATTTACCTACAAAAGCAAGGTAAAAAAGTGGTCAACTCTCATCCAAAATTAAAAATTCCGTAGCCCCTCCTCCTAACATCAACTCAGCTTGCGGTTGGAAAACATCCTTTGTGGAGTGTTCCCTCATTGCTTTGAACGGTGGTCAAAAGATATGCGGTTGACCCAAAATAATAGACAGATTAAAAAACATATGAATTGTGCGATGGCCCAACAAGAATAAAAGAGAATAAAGGAAGGAATCATGCACTGGCAAGGGACTTGTAATCCATGTCTCTTCCATAGAAGGAACAGCCCCTACTTGATTGAAAGTAAGAAATGCTCCTAAGCACAAAAGTATAAGAAAAGAAACACAACGTTGACTATTCAGAACCTTATAAAGAAGGGATGTAAAGTTGTGAAAACTAAAAATGAACATTCAAGTGATCTATAACTGACTACAATTTTTTCAGTTAGACTTTAAGATTGAGAAATTTGACACAAACATCTGCAATTAATGGACTTAGCATTCCATATGACTCGATTCTACAAGCAGAACAATATCCCATATACCTGTCAGTTTAGTTGTTTAAGATGCATCTACGTGCAGAAACAAACAAAAGCAAGACTAACTTACAGGAATTAGTTGTTTTGAGTCACTATAAACTGTGCAAACAATTGAACCATTTTCAGTGAGGAGAGACATCGAGGGTGTATACGTACAACGTCTATCTACTTCAGCAAAGCTATTTCTCCTACCACTTTTAGCACCTGCTAGAGAATCACTAATTAAATCAGTCAGCAATGTCTTCAATTCATGTTTTAAAGTAAATAAATCTTAGTCAATCATGCAAGGTAAAAGCAAATCTAAGTGGCAAATGTTTTCATGAAATTTTCTAAAGTTCAAAGCCATAAGTGGAACCTCCAGAAATGAAGTTGGCCATCCCATAATTTTTGAAAATGAACTCCTGGAATAGTCCAAGAAATTTCAATTAGGAACATTAAGACCAAAATTTATTTCTTACCAGAGTTCATTTCATGATCTCTTGCATTAAAATCAGCAGCAGCATCAGAGTGTTGACAAATTCCTCTAATACTTTTCCTGAGGTTTGAAGAATTACGAAGAAAACATGGCATACTTTTTGATGATATATTAGTCTTGCTATTGGGTCTTAAATTTGTTGGAAGCTTAGAACTTGAGCTATTTGTTGGAGCCGTAGCTTCACTCATGAACCTTCTACTAGTTCTTCGTTTTGTCTCTGAAAATTCCAACTCAAAATTCTCTGGGGCAGTTTTAAGAGAATGAAAGACCTTTATTGCTAGTTCGTGAATAGCTCGAGCCTGCAAAACCAGAATTTTTCATTTGGTGGTAAGAATTATCTAGATATTGTGGCATGCGACTCTTAGCTGATACTGGTACCTGTCTGAAGTATATAGTTGTTGAGGAATTAAAATGCATTGCATTTCTGGGAATTAAATATACATCATGCTGCACAACAGTCCAAACACGATCAGTCACAAAACCAATAAAATGTTTAATACACAGTATAATTCACACTTATCACACTTGATCTGAATTTAAACAAAAAATTCTGGATGCTCCATTCATAAGCTACAGTTCACATGATGGCGACCAAGTGACATATACTATAGCTGTCTGAAACAAGAAAATGCAAGAACTATACATTTCACAAATGAGAAACACATATACCTTCAAGTTAAAGAAACAAGAACTAATTCCTGAGAAAAGAGCACACCTCAAATTGTTGAAGACTCATGTACATCCCTTCATGAAGTTTAGCTCTCATGGTGCCAAAGTCCATAGGCTCTCTAATGATTTCATAATAATCCTCAACCTTGTCATAGTTGCAACATCCATCAGCATGGTACATCAA
This sequence comes from Durio zibethinus, assembly GCF_047325235.1. Lineage (NCBI taxonomy): Eukaryota > Viridiplantae > Streptophyta > Magnoliopsida > Malvales > Malvaceae > Durio > Durio zibethinus. The sequence continues at coordinate 864,438 of NC_143183.1, forward strand.
AAGAGTAAAGAACTTTCACAGTACCAAATGCTGATGCAAACTACTAATTACATACCTCTTTCGGGTCAACAGGTTCAGCAAATATTTCATAGGTGTCCCTCCTAATATTAGAAAGATAAGGTTCAAAGATCAATTTATTATTTACGCAGATATTATTCTAAATTAGTATTCTTTAAGTGTACATCTACTACTGTTTCTGATAGTATTCAGACAATGCTAACTCTTGAACTGTACACAACTCATCACTCTGGAATTGCTGAAGCCTGGAAGACCCACCTCTGTAATATGTCAAGAATAAGCTCCAGTATTCGTTTCTCTGGCATCCATTTGGTAGATGGTGGCACACTCGATAGTTGATCTGCTATGAGAATATCTTTGTCAGGATGAATATATCTGCATTCATGATTAAAATCCTAACATAATGGGACGTTTGAAAATTTCAATATAGATAACGAGGATAACCAGTGGAGGCTGCTTTATCATCATATTTCGGGCTATTGTCAACCTGGGAAGTTGGTCGATCTAATAAGAAACAATTAATCACGTTACTTGAGACAGTAAAGAAAAAGAGTGTTGATAATTAAATTCTTAGAGACCACAAGACTCACCACTACCAATTGGATGGTCTTCATGGCTTTGTTGGTCGCTGCCCTGCACGACATTTAGTTTTGCTGGGGGTTTGAGATTAGTATATACACAAGAAATAGAGACCTTTTAACTTATATTAATATACAATTAGCAAACCCTCAGAAAAACTATCAAAACTAAACCACATGCTTCTTGACAATGATGAGTAACTACAAATTAGCTTCCTCTATGAACAGGATTGAACATTATTTGATCATTATGCTATTCGAGTGTTGATTTGAATGATCAGAATGAATATAACCTCTAATCACATAATCCAAGCATCAAGATTTTGGATAAATTTTCAAGCACCTTAAATAAACTCACACAGCTTAGCTTTAGTGCCTCAGGAGCTTTGACTTCTTACACTAAATGTAAGAAGGATAAATGTAAATAATGAAATGGAGTTAAATCAAAAGAACTGCAATAGCTGCTGAAGGAGAGTACCAAAAATCTAACACTAAAAATCTACCTAAGGATCGTAGAACGCACAAACCTTTTTGAAAAGAGAAGGGCAAAAGAATTTTCTTTTGAGAAAAAGAAACATTATATTAAAACAAACTCCATGAAGATGAAAGAAAGAAGAGTGAAGCAGCGCCGGGGTGGACATGTGCAAAGGAAAAGAGGGTCCCCTTCGCCTTTTGTCGGTCGGCTGGTACTTGTTTTGACCTTATTGCTTAATTACCTAAATGACGACAAATCAACTGTCATTAACAAACCCTTTGCCATATTTCAGGAAGCCTTTCGTATTGGTATGTCCTGCTCCTGCCCAATATCCCACCCCCCCCCCCCCCCCAAAAAAAAAAGGACACAAATACATTCACACAAGTGAAAGGAAAACCATATTTTTTATTGTTTGATTAGAAGAATGAATCGTTAAATTCATAGCAGGAAGAAAAAAAAAGAAAAGGAAAATGGGGAATAAATAAACAACACCTGCTGAGCAAAGGGTGAAAGGGAAGTAGCAGACACATCCTCTAGTGGTCTGAGTTTTCTTATTTTCCTGGCCCTAGTCCGGGAGGCTGGTCCCTGAGGGAGGGACTGTTGTACTTGTAAACTCATTGCCTGTGCCAGTGAAGCCAAGGCAGTACCACCCACGCGCCTCGATTGCTGGGCCTTGCAAGCATCCAATGCAGATATCCGCGGGCTCCTCCTTTGCCCTTCTTTCCACTTGGACATTCCTACTTTTCTACTACACAGTGCACCCATAAATACACATTTAGCTGAGCAAAACAGAGCAGACACATTGCATCGCTGCTATGAAAAAACACATGAGAAAGAGAAACCAACCTTGAGCTGGCCATTCCTAACAGAGAGACGAAGAAAATGGTAATGGTAATGGGGAGAAGAAAAGGGAGTTGGAACTGAAGAGAAGAGGGGATTTATGTCACATTATTATATTAGGAGGTACAGCTATTGTTTAGTGTTTATGAGAGATAAGGTGAATTTTCCTGACAAGGAAAAATCATTAAACCCCCCAAACCGTAGCGTTCATTTGCTTCCTGATTTCCTATTTTAGTTTCTTCTTAATTTCCAAGTGAAAACTGAAAATATTCAAAAGAACAAGAGGAAATCATGGGAACTGGGACAGTACAAAAGGGGTTTGATTACAGCTTATAAGCATGTCTGTCCCATGACAGGCATTAGGCCTGAGGTTTTAAGTTCTATTAAGGATGAAAAATACAATACATGTCATGTTTTAGTATTTTACCCTCTGAACTCTGATCTGAGGTCCTCTCGGAATTCTCTAACCTACGAATTAGTGTGACGCGCTGAAAAGAACGTGCACTTAACGCTACTCTTTTGTCTTTTCACCGCACCAAAAATAAAAAATAAAAAAATAATTGACACCAAATTGCTTAGCAGGCTTTTTTTTTTTTTTTTAATATTATTTGAAAAACGAAAGAATATGTGCTTCTTATCATTGTATCAACAAATATTTTGATGTATTTTTTTTACTGTTTTAATTTTACAATTAAAAAATTATTTGTTAATTTTTATAATTTTAATGTTATAACATAAAGGCGATTTGTTATAATATTAGTAAGTGTAGTTTAATATTGATTAATGAAGGAGACAAAATGGATGATCAAATTTACCTTTGAAATATCATGTCAAATGACAAAAACCTACTTAAAAATTAAGGTATTTTGCAAGGGGTTGCAAACGTTAAAAAAAAACACTTTTTTTTTTTACTATTTTTGCATCTTTTCCTTGATATAGAGAGCTTTTTTACCTTACTTCCTTGTTTTGCAAATATATTTTCTTGTAGGTAATTAAGAATTATAAAAAAAATTATGATTTAAAGCTAGATATTCAAGTTTTCCAATCACACATAATTTGAGAATTAAAATTTTTTCGTAATGAACTTGACAAAGCTATTCTGGAATTGAAAAAATCAAACCCACATACTAATTATGAGATGAAAGGAATAATTAATATTAGTTAATTAATAATTATAAGTAATAAAAATTAGTAAGTAATTTACATTTACGTATGTGCCGTTTTCCTTCAAGGGTGGTTTGGGCGGAGGGTGACGGAGAGTTGAGTCCAAAAAGCCCAAAAGAGCCTCATAGGAGGAAAAAAAGGCCCATTAGTGATTAATAAAATTAAAAAGGAAAAAGCGGTTTCAATGGGTGCGGTCAACAACGCTGACCTCTTCCTGCCGTGGATGTGGAAATCATAAATACAAATTGCTTAATTGACTCACTCTTCCCTTAATCTCTCTCTCTCTCTTTGTTATAATATCTCTTCCCCTTCCCTTCCCTTCCTACATTGGTTTCCCATCCCTTCCTTCCTTCCTTCTTCTTCTTTCGCCGATCCCTAATCAGTTGTATATTTCAGCCCTTACCCACCTTTCTTCTTTCATTGTAATTTCCCCTTTCTGGAGATCGGAGCTTTCTATCGCCTTATCTGGTAATCATCGAGTTCTTTCTATAAGCTTTTCATTTGCTCTTGCCTTTCAAAATTTTGGCTTTCTTCATTATTATTATTATTATTAGTATTATTATTATTTATCTTTCATGTTTGCATCTATTATACTGTTCCAGAAGAGAGGATCCCTCATTGCAACTTTTTCATTCTATTATCGGCCAATCATCTTTTACTAGAAATTATTTTAATTTAGCCAAAAAAAAAAAAAAAAACCTGTACCCATTTTATGATAAGTTTAGTATTCGTAACAATGCAGCATCCTATTCCTATGTGAAAGAATGATAATGCTTTGAATGTTTCTTCATGCTCCTCTTGTTTCTCTTGCTTACACTTAACCCTCGTTATAATACTTATCAATTACTACTTTCTCTAAGCTCCCAGCTTTCTCTTTCCCTGCCCTTTCAGCCCAATTTCTTACTTTTCCTCTTATTGCTTGCGTAGAGAGGGATTAATTGTATGCTTTTGCTGGTGCTTTATCATCTTTCTCATTTTCAGTGACATTTGCCTGTCTTTTTTTGGTAACTTATTTCTTTTCTTTTCAGTTGCCCTTTGCTTGTTTCATTGTTCTCTTTGGATTAATGGATGAAGACTCGGAAAGGATTTTTCAAGATGTTCCTTTACCCGGTGCTCCTGGCCACATGGAGGGTGGAGGTTTGGTCGTTGATCATTCTGATCAGCCAGCTTTGTGTGCTTTATGTCGAACAAGTCTAGCACCTGAATATGAGGCAACATTCGATCTTGAAACCGTTAGTCTTTGTGGGGACTGCAAGTTTTTGTTGCTTGAGGATCTTGCTACACCTCCTCAAGCCTCTCATCCCAGACGTCCAGCTCAAAGAAGAAGGAACAGGCAAAGCAGTTCTGAATCAATTGAATATCTTTTCTCACAACAATTTTCACATATGATTAATCTGGCGAGGCAGAACCAATCCACTGTCTCTGGCCTCGAGGATCAAATTATGGATGATGGTTCCACTGCAAGGTCATTACGACGAAGTAGTTCCCGCACAACTCCTAGTAGTTCTAGAAGATGGCAACGTGTTCTCTCTGATTCTGAAAGTGATGGTTTTGATAACCTGGATTCTATTTATGGTGAGAGTGAATCAAATGTTAGTTTTAGTTGGTACAGGGTTTTTCGCAGTGAGAGTGATGCAATATCTTTTAGTACTTATGGAGGGGACTCAGATGCTTCTGTGGATGGACATAGTTTCCTGGATACAGATATATTTGTTCGAGCTGAGAATAGGAGTGACATTGACAGTGACACTGATATTGATCCAATGCATGCTGGTCTGGACCAATGGAACTGGGATGAACCACAAGGAGATGGAGATGACAATGGTGAATGGGAAGAAGCTGATGCTGAGGAAGAATTGGTCGAATTTACTATATCTAGAGCTGTACTTCAAGATTTGTTTATTTCAAGTCCAAATGAAACCAATTTCCCTGTTTTTAATTTCCATCTCTCCAGAGCTGGCTTTGAACAACTGCTTGACCATGTGGCTGAGACTGATAGCTCAAGGAGAGGAGCGCCGCCTGCATCTGTATTTGTTGTGAATAATCTGCCTCGTGTGATTGTCAGTGATGAACACGAGAAGCATGATGGTTTGGCCTGTGCAATCTGCAAGGATGTTTTGCCTGTTGGCATTGAAGTAAACCAGCTTCCTTGCCTTCACGTCTATCACCCTTCTTGTATCTTGCCATGGTTGAGTGCACGGAATTCATGCCCCCTTTGCCGCTATGAGCTTCCTACTGATGACAAAGATTATGAAGAGGGGAAGCAACACATGAACAGTAGGATGGAGATGCATGAAATCCTGCAGCGAGATGCAAGTGAGGATAGTTCTTCTGAGGACTCTGATGAAGCTGAAGCAGAGGAAGCCTCTGAACTCGGCCCATATCAATTACAGGAGGTGCCACATTTGGATCCTACCGTCAGTAGCTCTTCCAGGGAGGGTGGTAGAGACTGGATTTTTCGTGCTGCTGCTCCTGTTGCTGGTATTATTGGTGTTGTTCTTGTTTTATGGTTAGGCAAACCACTAATTGGAAGAAGAGGATCAACAAGCCATTGCAATCTACCTTCATGGGGCCAGCAGCAAATTCAGGTTTCAGATTCATCATCGCTGAGCCAAAGGGGGAGCAGAAGCAGGAGATGGTGGTCTTTCTTTTGAGAAGTTTCGGGAATCTATTTGGTGATTACTTTTAGTGTTTTTTTTTGGTTTATTGTGTATCTTCTAATCCCAACTTATGGCCTCAGGAAATTGAATTGGGAATGGTTATAGTTTCCTTTCCTCAAGAGTGGAGTGCTTGTGCAAGATTTCTTTCAATTCAACTGGATTTTGATTATCAATAAAGCAAAACTGAGTTGCCTGTTATCGATTACTGCTTGATGATGCATTCAAATGTCTAAGCTGTTTTTTTTTTTTAATATATATTATTATTATTATTATTATTATTATTCTTGGGTTAAATTTGTATATTTGCATTTGAGTGGGTGGGCGGGTGTTGGAAGGAAGAACATCACCTTGCAGGAGATGCAGGCTTTGGTTAACTATGTAACATAGTTAAAAAACCAAGCAACAGAGGTTTGAGAATTGAGACTAGGATCTTTTTCTATCTGTAGCTCCCATCTAACTCAGCCACAATAGGAAGGAAAGGAGGTGAAAGGGCAGTGATTTTTCCTTTCAAATGAATAAATTTTCATCTTCCTATACCCTCAAATCCTTTCTTCCCACAACACCCTTTCCTCCTGTTTTCAAGTGCGTGCATGCCTTTTCTCCTGAGAAAAAGAAGAATGCAAGAAAGAAAATGTTTCACCCTCCCTCCCTCTATGCTGGCATTTGAATGAGCAGCCCAGGTGAGATACTATATATCACACAATTGAATAACGTATTAACCGCTAAACAAGATCACCTAACGATTAATTTCCAGATCTAGATTTCTGCACTGAACTTCGTCAGGCAACACCCACTCAGGAGGCCATGGAATTGATTACTTTCAAATTTTCTACCAGGTAAATATAACAGCTTCGAGTCCATCCCCATTTAGGTGGTGAGAAGGTATGAACATGAACATGAACATGTAACAAGCTCGCTGTCATATTGACATGAGATCAAGAGAAAAAAACAATTGCCAAACAATCTTCCACAGCTCCTGTCTGCACAGGAATGCCTCTCTTCATGGCTGCCGGGCTCACAAATCACATAAGCTGTTACCTTCTCCTTTCAAAGAATTTGAAGATTCCAACTAATCTACTACTCAGGCTATCAACACTGACTAACAAGGAAATAATTAAATACCATAAGGACGACTATGGTTCAAATGCAGTGGTGGCTTGGCACAGTTTTAGAAGAGTATGTTCAGATAGAGAATAATCCATCCTGCCATGGAGAAAACTGCAAAAATATGAACCCAGAACAGCACAGCAGCTGCCTCCTTTCCACAACCTCTTAAATTAGCAACAGCACCTACAAACAGGCAGACAAGGGAAAATGTAAATCAGCACAATTCACTTTCATATTATAGACCAAAAAGTTTGAATATAATATTATCAGGTACAGTTCCAACATTTAAAATAGACAGAATCATTGATCTATTGATGTTAGGCTAAGCAGAAGCAATCCATGGAAATCAGATCTGTGCTTCTTATTGACCTACTAATATAATTATGATTTAGACAGCTCATATGAGGCAATAAAGTTTTGTGACATAAAGATATTTTATATGCACAGAATTGATTTCCTACAGAAAATCTTTAAGACTGAGAATTGCATTTTTACCAGAAAGGACAGATGTTGGCATTGAATGCTGAAGGAGTAGGACAAATCGGAACATTTTATCACCAGCAGGAAGGAAACCAAGCTTATCAGCTAGCATTACAATGCCAAGTCCTACAGGAGGCACCAAGATTAAGCGCCCAAAAATAATAGCAACAAGTGTTCGGAGACCAATTCTTGAACTTCCTGGCCCCGGTCCTGCAAATGAAACATGGTAGGCCAGAATTCATTAAATTTCTTCCCAACACATGGAGGGAGAACCATGAAGCACCAGTAAGAAAAAAATTAAAACAAATCGCTTCCCACACTTAAAACCATGCGGCAAAGCTGATGGTATAAGAACAAGGCCTAAATGCAACAAGCAGTATACAAACTCTTATATAGGTATATAAATATAATAAAACAACTGCCACAAAGATGTTTAACATACCATCAACAAGGTTGCCTCCCAATGCCAACAAGATGCATGGAATCATGGCTTCCCTGTTAACATGAAACATCATTAACCCATCATAAAACCAAATACCAAGACATAGGCATTAACAGAAAATAACCAACATGCTCCTACCAAGTTTAACTAAAGAATAAGAAGCAATTTATTTTCCTGAGACAAGCAAAACATACCCAAGAATAATGCAGCTGTCAGTGAAGAAATAAAGTGGAGCATCACTTGTAAATATTAATCTCTTTAGAACTGGAACTGCACCGATAACCATGGCTAGGATCTGCAGCAAGTATATGATTGCCAATTCATAGGCATGCCAAAAAAATGGAACTTAAAAGAGAACCATGTTACTTGGTTCACCAAAATGGATGTGGAACAAACTAAACCACTGAAACTTCAAACACCATGCATCCCCTAAAGAAATATTTATGGTCATTTGAAAAAGTAAAACCTGATCTATAACTACGGTTTCTTCGTCTTTTGTTTCCCTGAACTGTTGAAAATCTTGTGATCCATGCTAAAAACTAGAACAGAGACAAGACACCTAGAAATTCTGACTTCACAACTAAAAAACTGCCCATCCAAAAACAACACAAACAAATAAATGCATGTGGACTAGGAAAACTGGTATCAAGGTTGCGAGTGCTCTTTTGGCTTTTTAACCATCCATTCAAATAAAAGACCGCAAAATCAGTTCAATAATGCATTGACAAAATTCTACCATTTCTCTCTATAACTTAACGGATATTCAAATTATAAAAGTGTAAATGTGCAATATTTCTGAACCATATTGCATTACCAAATCTAAAATTTGAGATTTGACAGTGAACTGGAAGTGAAACTAACATTTTGCACCACAAGCCAGTGAAGAGTTCATGAAAGAGAAACCAACAAAATGTTTGAAACTTACTGATGCAATAATGGGGGGTTGAAGGATTTGCTTGAGCTTTAACTTCTCATAAACAAAAACTAGAAAACTTTTAATCTGCACCAAAATCACATATATTGAATCAGGAAAGGTTTATTGCAAGAAAAGCATAAAACCAAAAAAATTAAAATAAACAGGATCCTCACCTTTCCTTTCTTTGAATTATCTGAATCCGTTGGTGCAGCCTCTTGCATCAGCAATGCAACATTCTCAGGAGAGGCATCCTTCTGAGGGATCTTAAAGGGGAGATTCCCATCCTCAAGGTCAAATGTACCTTCCGGTGGAGGAGCAAACATGTGAAATACATATGTGTATAGAATAATTGCACCAACCTAACATAAACTATAGGTCAGAACTCATTCGTATAATGTCCATTACTTGTATAAATTAAAAGCTACCAAGTTTCTTCCATGAAGAGCGTATCAAGATAAACAGTTGAATCAGAATTAAAGAAAAACCAAAAAAATGAAATGAGATATTTTCTTTTTCCTGCTGTTCTTGATCCTTTTCTTCATTTTAAGAAAGAAAAAAAAGATAAGGAAAAGGGGGGTAGTCCATGTCTACAGGACTTTGCCCCTTTACATGTCATAAAACTGTCTAAGCTTCTTGCTCCAATTCTTCCCCATCACTTTGAACTTAAATTGGTTATTGGCCGTAAAACGTATAGTTGTATGGATAGGTGACAAGAAAACTGAAGCCCAAACAGATTTTTCATCGGCACAAAAAGGCTGGTAAAGTTTAGTGCATCAAAATACATATCCATCAAAATTAGAGCATAACATATAGTGACTACATTGGCCACATAAGATTAATTGGTTAAAGTAAACATACCCACTGTCCAAATGAAATATATGCAGTTCCCTGAGTACTACATGTTTCAGTGTCTCCAAAAGGATTGGATGCATCTCTACATAAAGCTGCAATCAAAACAAGTGGTACGTTCCCAATGTTTCCTGCATCAAGTGTCAAATAATTCAATTTATTCGGCATGTTTAATTGTAAACACAAATATAGAAGACAATGCTAAAGCAATCAGACTCCAATTTCATACAAATTTACAACAAAATATCTCCCACAAAAAAAAAAATCATAATGATTTATTGGCACCATCAACAGTGAATAAAACACCAATAATGTCTCATTTGGCTGATATTATCTTTAGGGTGTTAAAATAACGCATATTTCTACATGCAGTGGCTCACCAATTGCAATTTGTATGATTGAGAACTTGAAGTATGGGTATGGAGGTTTGACTAAGGTTGCAACAAGATAACCTATTAGAGTGCCAGAGATAGCGCCGAGAACAACATTCACAGGAATGAACCACCTGCAAAATGATTGAATAGAAAAGAAGATTAAGATATAGCATTGAGTTTTGATGATGTAGAGATGCAAGAAAGAAGAAAAATGATTCATACCACTCAAGCATTTTCTGTATAGTGACAGCTTGTCCGAGTTGAGAAAAGATTAAGCACGGGAGCAACAGTGAAAATACTAACTGCAATGTAATTGAAGGAATGTTAAGTCAGTATTTGCCAAGTGAAATTGAATTAAGTAAACAAATAACCCATTCAAAGAGGGAATAGATGAGATTACCCCATTTAAAAGCTTTCTGCCGTTCGTAGGCAAGATATTAACATACTTGGACGCCATTAGAAAGCCCAGGAAACACATGGTAAATACTTTTGCTATTGGTAAAACTGCTATCTTTATGCTTCCAAACAAAGACTGTCCTCCCGCTGCTGCCGCCGGAGTCTCCATCACCGCCGACAGGAGCCTTTCCATCTCTTCTCCTTAGCCCTTCGTACCAATACTATTTCTCTCTTCTAACGCAATTCCAAAGCCGGCATCCAATCTAATCCTTAGGAATAATTCAGTTATCAGAATAAAACAGAAAAACTGAACCGCATCAGTTAAAAGTCGTGTTTAATTGATTAATTCAAACACTAAAAAGAAGAGAATATTTTGAATGTCTATCTCTAATCTCTATCTAGTTTACACACGTCCATCAAAAAACTAACAAAATAATTAATTAGATATAGAATTTCCAAACAATGAGAGATTCATAAGAAAAAGAAGAATTGAATGACATACAGAAAGAGAAGACGAAGAAGAAGAAAATTAAAGTGGTGATTTAGGGGAAAATCCCGGTACCCAAACAGTCTGTTTCTACTCCACGGCTCCCGCTTTATGTTTCAGAGTTAGATGTCAACTCTCGTTGAAGTGCAGTTCAAATAAGCACCTGATTTTCTATCAAATAAAATTAATTGAACAGCAAAGGAAATTTGAGATGTTCAATCAGTTTAAGAATTTCTAGTCCAAATTATACGTTTCTTGCTTACCAAAATTGCCCCTCCATTGTGTAGATGAATTCTTTATTTTACCCTCACCTTCCGTGTTACTGGAAATTTCCTGCTCTGTCCCTTTTCCGTCCTTTTCTTTTTTCTGGGGTCAGATCTTGCGTGTTCAACATGCGTTTCGTCCTTTTACAACATCCTAAATTTTCTCCTTAACTCCCTTTTCTGTGGCGCTGCTTCGCCGCAACCTGTATATTCACTATATTATTTTTTTTCATTTTAAGATTATATTATTTCATTCTCTCCTTTTTTCCAGCACTGTTTCGTGTATTCTTTATTTTTTATTTATTTCTTTTTAAATATTTTTTTATTATTCTTATTATTATAAAATGAAATTGCATTCTTAAAAATTAGCATCACTATGATGTTCTTATTTTTAACATATTCAAAAAAATTTTATTTAATAAACTGAAAAAATAAAAAATTAAATACTATAATTTTATTTGATAATCATCACAAATGAAGATATTAAATGACACATTGGTCGTGAAAAAGGAGAAATGTGAGAGGAATTGCTTTTTTGGAAAAAAAAAAAAAAAAAAAAAAGCTGTGGCAAGAAAAAGAAGAAGAAAATAAGCTTTTTCTGTTTTTTTTTTTTTTGGGTCAATGTTTTAATCACTATTTGCTTCTACTTTTATTATTTAACTAATTAATACAAACAAGGGCATAGGATACTTATGGTTAAATATTTTAAGGGGAGTTGATTTAATGTTAGAGGGTGTATGATATTAATTAAAACTTTTTTAAAGAATATGATGTGATTTGTTATTATTATATGCTTAAAAATTGATTTTTTGAGATGATCTTAATATAATTTAAAATTCTAAATTAAAAAAAATAATTAAGAACTTGTTTTTTTTTTAAATAACTTAAGAACTTGTTTTAAGTGTTAGTGTATATTTTTGGTAAATGTGAAATATCTATATTTATATTATTTTATTTTAAAATACTAACATAACATTCTGTTTTAATTAATTTTGGTCCAAAAATCATAAAAATGAAAATACATTGATAAAATTCGATATTCATATAAAATATAGTGACAAATTTACTATATATATATAAGTTTCTAATTAACTTTTTATGGCCTTTTTGATCATTCCAAAAGTATGCATACATGTCAGATCCCTTTCATATGAACTAAATTCTAAGATAGTTTCAAATCTGGAATTACATCCTCAACCACATTCAAATTTCTTGAACATAAAATAAAAAAAAAAAAAAAAAGGGGGGAAAGACACACACCCAAAAAAAAAAACAAAAAGTAATTATATTTAAGTGTGCTTTCTGCTTGCCAAATACCAGAAAAGGATACAATGACATGGATTTACTTGCCTTAGTTTAAAAAAGGGAGGATTAGAATAGCAGAGACAAGACAACAATGAGCATTGATAAAAGAAAGAAAATCCATGTATGGGGCTATAAATAGTTGGAAAGGAGATTTCAAGGCGGAAGAATTAATATGAATCGTTTCAACTATTTAGGGTTTTGAAAAAATTTAAGAGAATATTGTGAAAATATTAGTGGATTCAGTGAATTTTAACAAATAAAAAAACTTGAATAATTATTAAGATTCTAGATAAATGGGTTATATCAATGAATGAGAGGAAGGGAGGAATTTTTTGGATTTTTTTTTTTTTTATTTTGCCGAATGAAGGTTTAGTCCGTTAGAATTTGCAAGGATTCAATGAATTTTAGAAACTAAAGAACTTGGATAATTATGAGGAATCAAAGGAAATTGAATTAAATCAATGAACTGAAGAAATTTTTTTTGTTTTACAAAAAGGGAAAAAATTCATCCATTAATATTCTATTGTAAATGTTTTTATTTTTAATTTACCTCATTTATGTTTTGAGATCGTTGTCGCATGTCAATAAAATATATCGTAAGGACAAAAATAATAATACGTTAGATTCAAATCACATGCTCTTATAATGCTCTCATAAATCAAATGTAATTATACAACCAAATTAGTCATAAATCAAATGTGGTGCTTGAAAGTTTTTTTTTTTTTTTTTGAGTTAGAATATTTGTTTTGTGTGGATATATATATATATCTCTCATAAGTAATTGTTTTGCCATTTTGATGTTGTAATTCCAGGAGGAGAATGGTCCCAAATTTTCATTAAGCAACCATCTTGACTTAATTCAACAACTGCAATTATTCCCGTGGAACAATTTAAAAGATCATTTGCTTTTGCTTCACCACTGTCGAACCATTATTTTTATTATATTATTATTATTTGAATTGGTTGGGAGAGAATTGACAGCTCACTTGCATGCATCATTATTAAGCACACTGATTAATTAGATTAAAAATAAAATAATAATGGAATATCGCATTATTCTTTTTCTAAATGTTTAATTTATTCTGTCTTATTCAATTATGGGGCCTTGACATTAATATAAATTGCTAAAAAAAATTTTCAAAGATTTGAATTCATACACTCAAAAAAAAAAAAATTTGTTCAATCAAGGAAATCTATTACTTTTAGTCACTTTTTTAAACCATACATACATATCAACCATGAACACCCATGGCATGTCAAATAAGCGTACCTTTTTAAACCTACCAATACCACATCAATTTGCCTTAAATCACAAAGCAAGATAAATCCCAAATTCAAAAAGGAAAGACCTTCTTCATGCTAATTTTATTGTAAGTTTCCTGAAAAATTATTTATCTTATATTTTTACTTATATTTATCTTTTTTTTTTTTTTTTGGAAAAGGCCAAAGGTTAAGAACAAAATTAAAAAGAATTTTAAAATTTTAATTTTTTTTTAGCGACACATTGTAATTGCAACCGGCCATTTCAAAGGGACATGCAAGTTTTAACGATTAGAATTTGATTATTTTTTATTATTGTAAGGTGGTAGTGTTTGAATTAAGAGAACGGTGAGATGAGATTTGTAAAAGCGGAAATGATTACCTTTCCTAACTTGTGTAGCTCAAGATCCATAAATGTAACAAAAAAATCCATCATTGTAGTTGTACCATCCATGACGATCACATGTGGCGCTTAAGAAGGGCACGGGAAAGCGCTGACGCTCTAAATTCCAAACAAAGGTGCTTTTGGTTGATAGGCACGCGTCGGAAGAATCGTAGGCTGCATTTGGATGGATAGTAATAAGATTAATTACGAAGAAATTAAAAAAAAAATTTATTATTATAATTATAATTATAATTATGATTAAAAAAATTTTTATAAAAAAATTATACTCAATAAATTTTATTAAAATTTATGTTTAAGTTCAATTGATAATCCAATAAATTAAATCCTACCAAATCAATGATATTGGCTGGCTCAGTGATGATTTTTGTTTGTTAGCATATATAGCATGAAGATATACATACATATATAGACAGGGAAATTAAATGATGCTCCTGATTGTATGAACAATATTATATGCTTTTGCAGACGTTTGCTCCAATTCCAGTCTGCTGAATCTGCTCAGCGCCAAAAGGCTCCAAATTTGAAGTTACGAAAGCCAAATGAAGCAGCTAGCCACCGCATATCAAAACAAAAATCTGGAATACCCCGTTAACCTTTATATCTATATATCTCTTATGAATAGGGACAACAAGGAAGTTTCCTCTTTAGTTTCCAGGAAATTTTAGCAGCAAAGCTTTCACCTGTGTATGATCTACATCTGCCAATGTCTACCACAATTACAGCAGCAGTCGTGACATTTTTGTCTCCAAAGTACTGCTCAGCACTTGATGTAGTATTAGCTGCTGGTTTATTATCATAAACAGATATGCTAAACAGTTATCAAATTTTCCATTTAATTAGAGCTCAGTCATCAATTCTATTATCCAAGCTGGAAGAATACATATATGAATGAAGCAGGGCAGACAGGCAGTCCAGCCTAAGTCGAGGTTAGAGAATTAATTAATTTGCCATAAAATATTTTTAAGATTGCATTTTTAAAATTTT
This sequence comes from Durio zibethinus, assembly GCF_047325235.1. Classification (NCBI taxonomy): domain Eukaryota; kingdom Viridiplantae; phylum Streptophyta; class Magnoliopsida; order Malvales; family Malvaceae; genus Durio; species Durio zibethinus. The sequence goes on from NC_143183.1 coordinate 879,442, forward strand.
ATATCTAAGTTTAGTTTTTTCACTTATAATCACTTGATTTTTTATTGTATGCTTAATAAATATAAACTAATGTTTTCAAAAACTAGGCAAATGTTAAATGGTGTGGCGGTGAAGTTGCTTGATAAAATGATATTTTTTACTTTAGGAAGGCAAAAGATATATTTTTTAAAATAAATATCTTGGAAAGCTCGTTAAAAACTCTTTAAATTATCTCACCCAACTTCTTCACTTTCTAGGACAGGCTCTTCGATCTAGGTATACGTCTAAATTTTTCATTATCAACATGCCCATCATGTATTTGTTTTTATAAAACCACAAGTGAATCCTGTTGGATTTCTTTATGCATAAATTTTACTTTGTAATCTAATAGCAATATATAGTTTTTCATACAATAAAATAAGGATCTATCACAAAAAAAATAGACAGATCAAAGATAGAGACACTTCACAACCGATTCATATGTCTCACCTATTCAAAGGTTACCATTGCAAAGATTAAGGTTCTGTTTGGTTTACGGTTTTACTATTTGTTTCTTGCTTTTTTTTTCTTCAATAGAAAGTGAAAAAAAAAAAAAGGAACAATTAGTAAAAAGTAAAAAATTTAAAAACACCAACCAAAGAAACTTAATGTGGAGTCAGGACATTATTTTTTGAGCCCATCTTTTCTTTCTTCACCTTAGACACTAAGTCTCATTACGAGTCCAAGAAAAAGTAATGTTTGATCAAAGTGAATAAATTGAATGGTCTGGGAGAATTACATCACTCGGGAGTGTTGCCTCTACGCATGTGTAGCATCACAGGGCATTAGGGATGACACTCCACTCCATATTTGACGGGTTTTCAATTTTTTTATTTAAATTTTAAGCCACATCGAATTAGATAATTATAAAATAAAATTGAAGTCGGATAAAATCAAATTTTGATGTAAAGCGAATCCATTCAATATATATATAATCATTTTTAAATTATTTATTTAATTTTACATTCATATATTTATTTAATTTTATATTTATATTAAAAATAATATTTTATTAATTTTAAATCGAATCAAATATAATTTTATATAATATAAAATTAAATTTAAATAAAAAAAAATTATCGAATCAATCAAATTCAAATATTATAAATAAAAATTCGATCGAATTCGATGTGAGCAAAAATCTATCCCTATTTAATTCATTACCATCTCTATATGACATGATATAACATTATGGTTTGCATTAGTATAATATTAGGATTATTGCATGCATGGCATGCTAACCTAGAAATCGATCATTGGGACAGTAAAATTGTTCCATCTAGAATACCTGTTTATTTATTCTAACGGGTAGGTTAGAATTAAGAACGTTCAGAGATAGAGTTAGGTCGATTGAAGAACAGACTTTAGAGTTGTAGCCCAAGTTTTGACTCAAAATTTAGTCTAAACTTAATTTTTTGGCTGGGCCTAGGCCCGTTCAACATTGTCAACTGTGAATTGCTTAGGGGCTACAATTGTGGTTCAATTTTTCCTTGTTCCACACAGGCCAAGCGCACAGCGATCAACAAAGAAATTAACATATGCCCTGTATCAAAGCAAATTTTATCTAATCAAAAGAGAATCACAGAAAAGAAACAAAAGATCTATGTATAGCATAAGCCTGATCATGGTCATCTAGCTATATATGATATGTGTAATTATATCAACACACACAATATTTGCATAATTGATTGTATGTTCATGGACCAGAGCCTGTGAAACTACAAGGGTGTTTCTGTTTCGTGTTCTTAACAAGGAGACGAGAAGACTAAACCAGCAACAAATATTGCAAATAGAAAATTAATTATGAGCGAAAGTTGACCTATATAGCTTGCAAAAGAAAGAAGATGATCAAGAGCCGCGGACGACAACGCTCTGCATCATGTGCTTGAACTCGAAGAAATCCACACGCCCATCATGATTTTGGTCAACGGAACAGATCATTTGTTGAACTCTATCAATCTCTCTCCCTTCTGGCAATCCCAGTTTCCCCAACACCACTTGCAATTCCTGGGCAGAGATGAAACCATCCCCATCCTCGTCGAACACTTTAAAAGCCTCCGTCAGATCTGACTCCACCTGCGACATCTTCGCCTCTCCTTCAACTGCCTCTTCCTCAATACTCTCCTCCGACTCCAATCCAAACAAAGTTTCGTCCAATGACTGATGCAAAGCAACAAAATCGTCGAACGTGAGACCTATGTTACCCGGCTTTATAAATGATTTGATGGTTGAATCCAGCTCAGAGATATCTGTTTCAAGGCCTAGACGACAAAGGGCCAAATTAATCTCTTGGACGGTGATTATGGCATCACCATTCTTGTCAAAGATATCAAATACGCGTCGCAGACGGAGGGAGTTGAGGCTAGGACAGCGTAGACGAAATGACGTGGATGAGGCCTTTCTACTGAGGCTGCGTTTGCATTGCGAAGTTCCATTCCCTGAGGCTGCTGCTTCTTCTTCCATTTATGGCTTGTTAGTTCAATCTAAGTTAGGGTTTCTTAATATTGTTGATGGAATTGGCAACAAGCAGGTTCCCAGTGGAACGGTATGGAATGGGAATGGGAATGGGAATGGAGAAGTGTGTATTAGCGTTGACAATGGAGAAGGGTGAAGCGGAAATAGCTATTGCACTGGTTGCTATTGTCAAATATTAATTGTGCTATTTTATAAGGGATAAGGCGCGTTCAACGGTTGTTCAGGCTTTTAATAGCCAGCCAGCCACGACGCCTTCGCATGTATTTCTAGACATTTTCCAAGGTCCCCTCTCGAAAGTCATGGTCTGTTATTGGCTGGTTTGGTTGGAAATTTCTGACCTGGTGGAGTCGTCAGGAATGGTAGTATGGTACGTAATAATACCTACTTGACACGGTTTCTGAAATGGCATTCCATCACCGTTGCCAATAAGCAATAGCAACTTGACACGGTTTCTTTCTTCACTCGCTCCTTTGAATTATCGCTAACGTTTCCGGAATTGCAAAAGAAAAAGCATCGCTAACATTAACATACTTTTCTTGAATCAGCAACAACTGCTATTATTTACCATTCCCATTTGCAAGTACTCGCATACTTTTCTTTCTACATTGAAATTACTGTACCCGAAGGTGTTCATGATTGAACGGGGCTCGTATCCGATATTAATAATTTATATATTTATTTAAATTTAATTTAAAATTTAAATAAATTTTAAAATTATTTTTCAGTTAATTTTATCGTAATTTAATTTGTTCTTTAAATTTTTTCAAAATTTATATAAATTTTCGAATTTAAATAAATAATTTAATCTTTAAATAAATTTAAATATATTTATTTTACTCATTTCACCTTAAATTAATGTTTGTGATATAAATTCACAATGATTTAAATCTCCGCAGATGATAACATTATTCTTTGTCAAATTATGGGATAGCATTAAGCTTGTGGAAAGTTGTAAAAGCTTAGTTGATCTAATTGTTCTTTGGATATATATAAAATATATATATATATATATATATATATTCCTATTTCTATATCTCATCAATCCCTCTTAACTTGTTTAATTTACTCTTCTCAGACTTGATAGTCATGGTCATGTTTTGCACACTGTTTTAGGGCAGCTCGTTTTTGCTTACCATGTGCTTATATGTACGTGTGATTTGAAAAAATGATGGCAGTGTTTTCGTGATTCATTTTTTAAAAAAGTTCGATAAGTAAAGGATCATGATTATTAATTATATGCTCTTGTTGTACGATATATATGCTATCAATAATTAAGAGGAAAAAAAATTTACGTTTTTCAAGTAAGATTAAGTAAAAAGGAAAATGAAGTTTATTCATTAAAAAAATGTTTGATATGAGATGATTATTTAAAAATTTATAATGAATAGATTTTTGTGCTTGATAAGAATTTAGTGATTTTATATGATAGTAATATTGGATCACTGAATTATCTAATCAGATTATTCTCTAATTCTCATAAAAAAGATGAGAAACTTTTATTATGAAACTGAAGTGATATGTAAAATTAATTATAGTCAATTTTATCTATTTAATATGTGAATTAAAAAATTATTATATTTTTAAATTATAATTATTTTATATTATAAATTTTTATATTTTTAAATTAATAGTCATTGTAATAAATTTAAAATAATTTGTGTATTTTTTTATTTTTTAATATTTTATATTATAATATATATTTTTTATTATGCATTTAATAGATTGATTTTATTTTCTAATTCAAAATTTTTTACATAATTTATAAAATCCAATTTACCTATTAATAAATATATTTATTAAGTTAATAATTGAATTATATTTTATTATAAAACAAATAAATATTACCAATATTATAAAAATTATTAGTTTATATAATTATTATAATATGCATTGTTATTTTCAATCTTTTAAACAAAATAATATTTGATTTTAAATAATACAAAATACAATGATATTTAATTTCTAAAACTTAATTATTATTAATCAAATAAATTTTAAATTAGGAGTATTAAAATCATATTAATAATAAGATCATTATGATAATTATATTATCACAATAATCTTATAAAAAAAATACCAACTGGTACTTAATATTCAACAAACAACAAAAATTCATATAAATGCTGAAGGGAGATTCATAATCATAAGATTCGCAGAACAGGATGCAATTTGGTTGCGAACCCCAATTGCTAGATGCATGAAGGAGAATCGGCCCATCAACCTAAAGACAAAGCTAATGTTTAAGAAAAATGATTTTTACCTTAATAACCCATGCAACATTATTATATAATTTTTGTTGTAGAAAGAAATTTAGGTGAAATGAGATTATCATATTTTAGAACGAGCTGATGAGCAAATTTCGGTGAAAATTTATATTATAATTTACAAATCGTTCATACAAAAAAAAAAAAGCCTATTGAAAGCAAAAAATCAAATTTAAATTTTACAAAATAAATATCCGATTTTTTTTTTATCATAACATTATTACATGATTAATAATTAATAGATATAGAAATGGAGGCAAAGTAGATTTGGCAAACTAGGCTGGAAAGCAGCTGAAGTGACAATTTTTGAAGGGGGTAAGCGTGAGTGGGGCCTAAGGACAACAAAGAAACAAAGTGGCCATTTTCTAAACGCTAGCAACACGACGGCAATGCATCACGAGCCCAGCACTTGGTAATAACACAAATAAATGAGTGGTCCTTGGCTGCTTTCTAATTTTGTTTGGTGAGATGGGATGGGATGCTTCCAATTTGCGTTTTGGTGTAATTTTGTTCTGCATTATTGGCTACTATTGTTACTAATAATCATTATTTTATAAAAATATTCTTAAATTATAATAAAATATTTAATATAATATTTCAATTATAAAAATATGATACATGAAAAATTATTTTTCTATTAAGTATTATCAAATTTTAATATAATGTTAATTAATATATTCATAAAAATTTTAAAAATTTAATTTAATATTTTATTATAATTTAAAAATAATTTATCACATTAACCCTTTTATTATAAATCAACAGTTATTAATTCATTCATGATGTAATATAATTCTTTTTGTCCATTATTTATTTATTTATTTTTTTTTGAGATGCTTCAAAATTATATTTTATTTTTTAAAAAATCTAAAACTCTTATTTTTTTATATTTTTATTTTTTTACATTAAAAATTATAAAATTTAATATTAAATATATTAAAATTCAAACTTTGTTCTTAAACTTCATCTTCTCCATCAATAACCCTTACCCCTTCAACTCGTTTTGAAAAAGGATCTCACGTAATAAATTTTTTATATTCAACAATTCTTATTAAAAATAATCATTAAAATTTAAACATTTATCTATCTTGTCATAAGATAAATCAGTTACTACTCTTCCGATCACTCTTATCCCAATGATAGCTTCGAATAAATCATATTATAATTCTTTTCCTGAATATATATATATATATATATATATATATATATATATATAAAAGAGTTTGTGCAGCAATATTGGTCATAAAAGGTTTAAGCCATAATAAATGAAAAGTTATGCGATTCAACTTCAACATAATTATTTTAATATAATTGAAATTACTCTAATATAGTTGACTCTTTTAAGAATTTATGAAAATCAATGCATGACAAATATTTTAAGAAAGAAATAATTATTTTCTATCCTTGCTTATTGAGTTCAATTTTTCACTGACTTCAAAAAAAAAAAAAAAAATCACCGACTTAAAGGATCATTTGCTTTTATATAGGCATTGGCGCTAGTATAGAAGAACTAATTGAAAAAAATATTGATTGAAAACTTGAATTGGATCTGGATGAATACATTTACATTTTACATGATGATAAGCAAATGAGAAGACGCAATTGAAAGAAAGAATGAATGAAGTTTCCAATAATAAAGCTTCCTCGACGAGTTTACATTTACATTTTCAGATTTAGACTTGGACATCGAAGAAAACTGAAGGTCGTGGCTTTTTGTCAGAATGGATGGAAAAGGCAGAGAAAGAAGGACAAAAGTTTGAGAGGGACACGTTGGCCTTGGGGTTGAAGCAAATTATGTGTAAGCACTAAGCGAACTGCGAAGCAGAGACAGAGAGAGAAAGAAGAGAAACCCCAAACGAAAAAAAAAAAAACAAAAGGGAAGCATGTGGATGTGGGGTTTAGGGAGAGTTTTATTTATTTATTTTTAACCGCATTATACAACCTGTAAATAAGCAAAAAAAGAAAAATCCCCCTTTGTCTTTCTCTTCTCTCATCACTGTCCGTTGGATCCAGCCCGCATTTATATAGGCAGAGCGTTTCCCCATTTATTTCTTCTTTTTTTTTTTTTTGATTCTTTTATCTGGGGTTGTTCTGTTTAGACCGTCCCACTTCTACTTCACTCCGATGCCCATCTCATCCTTATGATTTAGATTTCTGTCTTAATCTCAATATCAATCCACTCTCAGCCTCTTCCTTCCATTTCCAGGATTTCTTTTTCTCCAGCTTCTTCACTTTACTCTCTTAGCTTCTTCTACAAGTACAAGGAAAAAGGGGAAAAAGGAATCCAAAGTTAAGTTCGACTCTGATTCTGCAACGGTTCAAACCCTTCTTTTCAAGTATGGATCTGCTTCTTTGACAGAATTTATTCTTGTTAAAGCAGGCTTTCCTCTCTTGTTTATTTCTGCTACTATTTTCGTTACAAACTCAAAAGAATGCCATTAATTTGCTTGAATGCATTACTCAATACTCTCATTTACAACGCCAACTGAGTTGCATTGTAAATGAATTTCAAGACTTCCAAGCATCCATGGTGCTTCTTCCAAGTCTCGCGCTGCTTGTTCCATTGATGTGCTTATTCTGCTTCCCACCAACTCTCATGGCTCAATCTATTAATCCTAATGCCTCTTCAATAAGCGCCGCCAGAGCCCTTGATGCTCTTCTCCAAGACTATGCCTACAGGGCCTTTGTACGTCCTCGGACAGGAGTGCCCTACGATGGGTTTGTTCCATCTAATTTGAGTGGGATTAAGATTGCAGCAATGAGGCTGAGGAGTGGTAGCTTGAGGAGAAAAGGTGTGGAAATGTACAAGGAGTTTGAGATCCCCATTGGAGTTATAGAGCAGCCTTATGTGGAAAGGCTTGTTTTGGTGTACCAAAACTTGGGCAATTGGTCTGAGCTATATTATTCGCTTCCCAACTACACTCTCCTGGCTCCTGTTCTGGGTCTTCTTGCTTATGATGCTTCTAACTTATCAGCTACAAATTTGCCAGAATTGGATTTTAGGGTATTTGGGGATCCTATAAAAATCAAGTTCTCAGATGTGCAATCCGCTCCAAATGGGTCAGTTCTTATGTGTGTTTGGTTTGATTTACTTGGTATGGTCAAACTCAGCAACTTGACATCAGGCAATGAATGTTCTACCATCCAGCAGGGGCATTTTTCTATAGTTACTGAGTCTTTTCCTCCACCAACGCCACCACCGCCACCGCCACCGCCAACGCCAACGCCACAGCCACCGCCACCGCCACCGTCAACTGAAGGTGAAGAAAAGAAGAGTAATAAAAAAGTGTGGATAATTGTTGGTTCCGTTGTGGGTGGATTGGCATTGCTGGCATTGTTGGCATTCCTGGTACTGTGGGCACGCAAATGCAAGCAGAGAAAGAAAATGCAAGAGATGGAGAAAGCTGCAGAAGTGGGAGAAGCCCTACATATGACCTCGGTTGGGGACACAAAAGCACCATCGGCAACAGTTACTCGGACTCAACCAACTCTTGAGAACGAATATGTGCCTTAACTCCCTTCCCTCCGCGTTGTACAAGCATTTTATTAATCAAAGTTCAATTCATGTATTCAGAAATTCTTCTTGTGCTCACAGCCTCACACCTATTTTTCCTTCTGGTGGTTTGTTCTTGGTAGCCTCTTGGTTGTAGTGTGGGTAATATAAAGATTTTTTGTCTAGGTCTGTTATTATTGCTCACAAATATTTTCACAGTTTTATGATTCATTGTGGTGTGCATGTAGCCAAAAGTGATTCTATTCTATATGTTATGAATTATTTAGTTGTCTCATTTGTGACGAATAAAACCTCTTTTTCTTCTTGCAGTGCATTGTTTTTTTGGATTTACTTTTGTCTGTTCTATGGAATGTAGGAGGAAGATTGCTTTGTAATCAAAGCAAGCTGATGTTAAAGCTTGGCTCCAACTGGCATTGATTTGAGGCAAATGTTAGGCTTGGTCATGTGTAGCTCGAGTTAAATTTTTCTGTTATCGGTAATTCTCATATACTCTGGCTATATTTTTAGGTTAGCTGTGCTGCAGAGAACTTTATTCCAAGTTCTTCCATTTTAGACAATCTCGGTAACCTTCTGCATTCTGTGAACATTCCTAAAAGATGTTTTTTTCTTTCACAAGGTGGATGAAATAGAGACAAATGTTTTTTCTTTCTTTCTATGAAGGTAGGTCTGATTCTGAAGAAGGTTAATCATTTCCAAGGGGAATGATTCTAGAAAAAAAGGAAAATAAAAAACAGCGTTATATCAGTAAGAAAGTAAGGTATAAGACGTGGAGGAGGTGGAGCAGACTCCAAGACTTTTCCCCTTAATTGTAATCATGGCAAGGATTAGGAACTTTTGGAACCCATCTTCTTTGGTAGATGCGATTTGGTCATTTATAACATCTTTAATTACTTCTGCTTGCTTCTTAAAGTGTGCAATTGCCAAGCCCCCTTTGCATCTTTTGTAACATCATTAGGACCATGATAAGTGGTAAGACTACATTAAACATTGGACTAGTCTCTAAAATCTTGAGGTAACTCAAAAACATAGTCATTAGAACTGATTCCTTTAAAAATTTTTGAGGTCCAACACCCCTCAAATGTAATTTCTTGACAGTGCTTCTAGGAAATCTTTCTGGACGGATATAATCCACAACCATTTCACCTTCTCTGAAATCTGCATGTCTTGAATGTAAATCTGCCCTTTGTTTGTAGCTTTCATTGCTAAATATAAATTCCAACGAACTTCATCAAGTTGGGAAGTGTGGAATTGTTGGACAATGCATGCTACATCTGCCTTCAAACTTGGCCAATAAAATCTGTCCTCCACCTTTGCTATAGTTTTGTCACATAAAAAATGTCCTGCAATGTCACTAGAATGTAAGTCCAATACAACCTCATCTCTTGAAATAGATGAAGTATTTGGAAGACAGAAGCGAGTATCTTTGAATGGGTGACTATCATGAATGGAATAGGATGGATTTTCACCTTGCTGTCCAGCCATTAATGCGGCATATATAATGCTGAAATCTTTGCATATTGAATGATCCCTCTTCAATTGCTCAAATCCAAATACTTGGACAGATATAGAATTGAAGATGTAGATCATTCTACTCAACTGCCTTTTTCTCTTTACTCTCTACTTAAAATTGCCTTTTGGATACCTTGGTTAACATATCTTTAATGGTTCAGTAATCTTAGTCTTTTCCTTCATATACTTCTTGTGGTCTTCATCAGACATAGACTTCTTCAAGACTACTTTCTTATTGTTGAACAGAAAATAATTAGTATTGGCTTTCCCTCTTGGTATACATCTCTGCCATATAACCATGGTCTACCAAGGAGAGTATAGGCACAATATCACACCAGATATAATCTTTATAGCTACCATAGAAATAGGAACGTGATTGGATGTGTTCCTGGAATGATAGTTTTGTCAACCGAAGTGATCTTGTAAGGCTGTGCGTGTGATTGTGCTTCAATTTGTAGACTATAGTAGCTTGTTAGATCACATTCATAGTAGTGCCACGTTCAATTATGTGCTTATAAAACCTGTCAATGCTCTTGACTAGAGTGTTTGAAGCCAATCTTCCTTTTCTTCCACCATTTTTGTTGCTAATAGTTGCCTTACCACTCAAACTCTTTAGGACATTGATAAAGTTAGTTTCATGTCGCCTTGATCATTGTCTTCATCATCTATGTATTCTCCAACTTCATGCTCAAATGTTTCACCTTCTTCTGGTTCAGCACTGCTTTTTTTTTTTAATTCCCAAGTGAAGATTCTTTCTTGGGCATTGGAAAACATATTTGACCTTGGTACCCACATCTAAAAACAATTAAAGCTCGTCCTTATTTGTTGGATCAGAAGCAGAGGTTCCTTTAGAATCAAGAGCTCAAGCTGTATTTGACTCTCTAGGTTTAAAACTGTGTGCAGTGTTGCAAGTTGGCTTAAAATGGTCATCCATGTTTGAAGGTTTTGGAGCTGCTGGATTCTCCCTGGCTTTAAAATTTGGGTGTCTAGTCAAGCGGATCTTCAACTTCTTCAAATTTTCAAAGCACGTAGGTAAATTTCCTCCAATTGGATCTCCATTTGAAGGCTTGCTACAGCAAGCTGTACTACTCTTACCTTTACTTGGTTTGTAATTATTAACTAGTGAAACTCCTGTGTTCTTCAAATGATCTAGCTCCTTGTCTAAGGAAACAAAAATAGCTTTTTGTATAAGTTCTGTTCATAATCAGTAGGACGAAAGTTCTCCATCTTCAACTTCATTTCATCCCACCAGTCTGTAGCCCTTTCTCCAGTTTTACGAACTTTTCTTCTACATTGTGCCACGATAGTCTTGTTGGTTCCTTCAATTTTGCCTTTGTGAAGCGAACCTTCATGTCATCTGGCATAGAATACCCGTCAAAATGATCTTACATGGATATAGATAAAAGCCAAGCAAGAAAGGATGTAGGGTTCAGCATTCCGAAAAAAGTTTGCAACTTCTATGTTAACTTTCTTGGTCATATCTCTAGTTAGCAAGGCATTAACTTGTTTCTAGTGCTGATATACCTTGATTTGTAGTAGCAAAACTGCCACTAACTTCGTTGAATCTTGTACCAGAGACTTCAGTTTGCTGATTGACTCTACATCAACTCCCTTCTTTCCTATACTCTTTCTAACAACTTCATCATCTCTTTGGGTTGATTATTGAAGTTGCAATTTCTGCATTTTTAGCTTCTTGTTTGCTGAATCTCATCTAATTTAGATGCTTCCTGATCTGAAGCACTCTGAGAACTCATGTCTGTATAAGTTCTTCCTTTTCTTAGTTGCATACAACGTTTGAGTAAGTAGTTGATCTTTCAAAATAAAAAATTTTGGCTCCGATACCAGATACAACGTAGCAAAGTAGCAAGTGAAATTAAGAGAATAATAACAGAAGAAACATTTTGAAATCAATTAGAAACTTTGGTGCAGCCACAACAATTATTTATTATTACCTAGTGCTGAAGTAATATAGCATATAATTTTTCATCTTGGAATATTCTTGAAGGTTTGGTAATACAAAGTAGTTTCTTGTTAAAAATATACCTAGATACTACCCTCTCAACAATAATAATAATAATAATAATAATAATAATACATAGCAGCCTAGTTAAGTTTCTTAGTTATTCTCATGCCAAATAAGAATTGGTTTCCTTCTTCTTAAAGGCTTATTGGATCCCTTATCACCTAGGCATGCCCCTAACTGCGGCAGGGTACTGAGCGGTTCTTAAGGTTATAAATTATACATTAATATTTATAAATTATTCGAATTTAATTAAAATAAAATTTAAATTTGATTCGATTATTATTAAATCGAGTTCGAGTAGTTCGACTTATCGATCGAGTGGAGTTCGAACATTTTGATACTTGATTCGAGTAGTTTACGAGTCAAATTTTTATATTTTAATATATTTTAATTAATAAAATATTTTTAACTCGAATTTAAACATAAATAATCAAATTTTTGACGAATATAAAAATTAAGTTTATTTTTATATATTAATCGATTCTAATTGAATAAATTTGAATAATTTAATTTTTATTTTAAATTAAATTTGAATTAAAAATAAAAAATTCAATTGAATTCAGATCGAATTTTAAATTTCGAATTTCAATCGAATTCGAATTCAAATTTAATATTATAATAATTCAAACTCAATTGATTAAATTCGGCCGCTAAGTTTTACAATGGCAAACTACATGGTCCTATTCCTAGCGGAGTCCTACACCCCGAGAGCTCAGAGGAAGGTGTAAGTTTTAACTGAATGTAACTAGATAATGAATACATAACAGAATCGTAATTAATTTGACTGTTGATATGGGGCTAATCTGTCAAGCCGAACAAGAACATAATACAAACATCCATGTCGAAACCTATGGGCAGATTCAGTTGGTAGTTTTCTGCTTTATGATTCTGGTTTTTTTCATTATTGTTTTGTTTAATATAACTGTAAATGGCCAAAGAATCCTTTCAGCTATGACTTTATCAGCAGCAGGTAGTGGAGCAGTGATAGTACCCTACAGAATTCTCATTGCTTTCTTTCGTTGTTAGTTGAAGTTATGCCTATGAGCCTGTCTGTCTTTCCCACCAAAGTTAAAAGTGGAAAAATAAAAGTTGGCATAGGTTTTCCTTGTTGTTTTGTGATATTATTACTATTAAATTGATTTCACATTTATAAAGTTAGTAATGGCCCCCGAGAAAGCATACCTGAAAGATTTTAAATGTCTATGAGGGAATCAGTGGTTGTGTTGGCCACCACCAAAAGATTAGTTTTAATACGAGTCTTAAAAGAATGATTGAAACGCCTCCTCTGCTGTGTTGTTGTTTTCATCCTTTTGTCAATGAATTTTGGACTGCTCTTACCAACCTTCTTCCACAGCCACAGGATGTCATCTGTTTATTACATTTATCACTCGGAATTTCATTTTTGGGGCCAACAAAATATGTTCTAAGGCAGGCCCTGCAATAATAATAATTTAAGATCCTGCCACCATATTTTTTTTAGAAGGTATAAATAAAAATTCCAATGTGTTGGTATTGGCACAGCCGATCACTGAGAAATAAACATGCAATTTGTAAAATTTAGTTGACAAGCAAAAAACCAACTACATCCAAGAAGGTTAATGAGAAACTGGGCACATAATCTCTTCCATGTCCATTATCACATGCCATGTCTGAATATGCCTCAATATATATAAATCTCGCATTTGCAAATAGTAACGGTATAATGATTTGGATTGAATTTAATTTAATTTTTTTAAATATTATATAATATTATAAAATTTTAAATTTTGAACTGAATCTAAATCAATTTGAATTTTATTATTTGAATTTTTATATATTATTTTAATATAAAATTTTAATATATTTAAATAAATTTTGATCTAAAATTATTATTTTTATTTTATAAAAATTTAAAATATATAAAAAATTAAAAAATATATATAATTCGATTTGATTTGATTCTATTTATTTATTTATTTTTGTTTTTTAACTCTCGATCCAAAATAGGGATTTACAGCAAGTTTTTTCAGATAGGAGTAATAATAGGGGACAGACTGATAAATTGAAACAACTTTATACTTATTACTATTTAAACAAATTATTCGTATTTCACTCATTAAAAAATATTTAATGAATATAAAAATCCCATTTGTTTCTTTTGGGCCTGATGACAAATACAGTGAGGCCCATCCTAAAGCTCACAAGTCAGTCAGAGCGGGTGCTCAAACCCCCCCCCCCTAAAACCCTAGACAACATTTCCGTACTCTACTCTCTGCTTCTCTCCCATGCTTCCTGGGTTTGGAATTGGATCTCCACGTCTTCAACTTTCAATGGCTTTCCTCTCCGTTTCCAAGTCATACCAACTGAATCCTTGGGTTTATCCCAGCATCTCAATCCCTTCTTATTTCTTCACGACAACCCACGATCCCAACACAGCTTCAGAACAGGTAAACAATGCGCCTTCTCAACAAGAAGAAAAAGTGGTCAACAACCAGAGAACCTCGCGAGGTAAGACTCGAAACCCAGAAAAAGTAGAGGATATTATTTGTAGAATGATGGAGAAACGGGCGTGGACCACCCGCTTACAGAATTCCATACGTGCTTTAGTCCCTGAATTTGATCACTCATTAGTTTATAATGTACTTCATGGTGCTAAGAACTCGGAACATGCCCTCCAGTTCTTCCGGTGGGTGGAACGGGCCGGATTGATCCACCATGACCGTGAAGCTCACATGAAGATCATTCAGATTTTGGGTCGAGCTTCCAAGCTCAATCATGCCAGATGCATAGTTCTAGACATGCCCAAAAAGGGCGTTGAATGGGATGAAGATTTCTTTGTTGTTTTGATTGATAGTTATGGGAAAGCTGGTATAGTTCAAGAGGCTGTGAAAATTTTCCTGAAAATTAAGGAGTTGGGTGTGGACAGGACTATCAAGTCTTATGATACTTTCTTTAAGGTTATATTACGACGTGGTCGATATATGATGGCCAAAAGGTATTTTAATAAGATGTTGAGTGAAGGGATAGAGCCCACTCGTCATACCTATAACATCATGCTCTGGGGTTTCTTTTTGTCTCTCAGACTTGACACTGCTAATCGGTTTTATGAGGATATGAAGACTAGGGGAATTTCACCTGATGTTGTGACATATAATACAATGATTAATGGATATTCTCGATTCAAGATGATGGAGGAGGCAGAGAAGTTGTTTGTAGAGATGAAGGGGAAGAACTTAGCACCTACAGCGATCAGTTATACTACCATGATAAAGGGGTATGTTGCAGTGGAGCAAGTTGACAATGGATTGAGATTGTTTGAAGAGATGAAGTCCTTTGGTATTAAACCTAATGCAACAACATATTCAACTTTGTTGCCAGGGCTGTGTGATGCGGGCAAAATGACTGAGGCTAAGACTATTTTGAAGGAGATGGTGGAGAGGTATATTGCACCGAAGGATAATTCGATTTTCATCAAGCTGTTAAATAGTCAGTGCAAATCTGGTGATTTGAATGCAGCTGCTGATGTGCTCAAGGCAATGATTCGATTGAGTATTCCTACAGAGGCTGGTCATTATGGTGTCTTGATTGAGAACTTTTGCAAGGCAAATGAGTTTGATCGGGCAATCAAGTTGCTGGATAAGCTTGTTGAGAAGGAAATTGTCTTGAGGCCTGAAAATTCTTTGGAAATGGAAGCTATTGCTTATAATCCAATGATTCAGCATCTATGCTACCATGGTCAGACAGGAAAAGCAGAAGTCTTTTTCCGGCAATTGATGAAGAAGGGTGTTTTGGATCCTATTGCATTTAATAATTTGATCCGAGGGCATGCAAAAGAAGGGAATCCTGATTTCGCTTTTGAAATTCTAAAGATTATGGGTAGGAGAGGGGTGCCCAAAGATGCAGATGCTTACAGGTTGCTTATTGAAAGCTACCTAAGGAAAGGCGAGCCTGCTGATGCTAAAACAGCTCTGGACAGTATGATTGAGGATGGGCATCTTCCTGAGTCTGGCATATTCAAGTCAGTGATGGAGAGTTTATTTGAAGATGGTAGGATTCAGACTGCAAGCAGAGTTATGAACAGCATGGTGGAGAAGGGAGTGAAGGAGCATATGGACTTGGTTGTTAAGATCTTGGAAGCTCTCCTAATGAGAGGCCATGTTGAAGAAGCCCTTGGACGAATTGAGCTACTGATGCAAAATGGGTGTGCACCCAATTTGGATAGCCTACTATCTATTCTTTCTGAGAAAGGGAAGACTATTGCTGCTCTCAAGTTGTTAGATTTTGGTTTAGAGAGAGACTGTAGCATAGACTTTTCAAGTTATGAGAAGGTGTTGGATGCTCTCTTAGCTACCGGAAAGACTCTCAATGCATATTCCATATTGTGTAAAATAATGGAGAAAGGAGGGATCACTAACTGGAGTAGCCTTGAGGACTTGATCAAGAGCCTTAACCAGGAGGGGAACACAAAGCAAGCAGATATACTCTCTAGAATGATGAAAGAAGGGGAGGCAGCTAGTGGAAAAAAGAAAGGGAAGAAGCAAGCGACTGTTGCTAGCTAATTTACCTTTTGTTTAGAAAAGTTTTGGATAGTTCTATTGTGACTCATTATCATTAGAATAAGTTCTGAAAAATGCCATGTAATCTTCATTTCAAATGCAGAGAGCTAACATTTTACATGGCTCAGAATCCCCCTAGATACTTTCTATGGGATTTCTTGTACCCTAGATTTTATAGGGTACCTTTTGAGCTTTAATTGTTTCAATTATTCTCACTCACTTGAGTCTTGTCGATGAAACATCAAGGAATTAAAATGATTAAGTAAAAGCTCTTCATTTTGTTTCTTTCAACTGCATTTTGAGAATCATGACTCGAGTTATTTATAATGCACAGCATCTGTTCTGTTACTGTTTTTTTTCCCCCTTCGTGTATTGAATAAATGATAATAATAATATTTAGGCGATTGCTCAGTGCAGTTGAGATGAGGACAGAGATGTTCAGCAAACGAGAAACCAACATTACATGTGTTTGCGAATTTATGCCAAAAAAAAAAAAAAAAACAATGCCACTCCTGCAGCTCCCGTGTCTAACGAGGACAGACGACAAACAGCAAACTGCTTGTATACAAAATTAAGAAAGAAATCCTTCTCCGAAAACTAAATTACCATTCCCAAACTCAGATAAAATTAAAGTTTAATCTTATTTTTAAATTCATAAGCCCAAGGCAAATGAAAGCAACAAATCTCCCATACACTACCAGTTGAGCAGGGTAAACATTAGCAAGTGTTGTCAAAAAGTGCAAGATTTTACGAGTTCATGCAAATTCACATTACAAACAAAACAAAAAATACTAAAGTCCAGCCGCTCTTCGGTCTCCTTCAGCAAGACAGAATATCATAGAGCACTTTTATTTCTTCTCCCGCACTCCGTTGGCCAAGTTTCCTGCATTTAGCACCATACATCATGAGCTTCTAAGTCAGGATCAAAGAAATGCAAACTGGGCAGAACCATGCACACAAGGCAGATGAAAGACATTTTTCTTTCTTTTTTTTCCTTTTTCCTTCTTTTTTACAGGCCAGACAGAGACAAAGAAAAGGGGTGTTGCCCCCCCCCCCCCCCCTTTCGGCCAATATATATATATATATATATATATAATAACACTGCATGGATACTCTGGGGAAACCTACCACTTTCAATGCATGGACACACAACTAAATGCATGTGTGTAACATAAAGAATTGTCCAAGAAGCATAGACTTGTGGCATTACTAATCCCCCTTCCTTTTGTATGATGTGCAGAGTAACTAAAACAAATGCAGTACCAAAACTTATCTTCTGGAGGACGGACTTGTTTGTAGTCTTCTCTCAAGCATGCTTATCATTCTTGTTAAAATTTGATATATGAACTACCATTAAAAAATTTATAAAAAAAGAAAAAAAAAATCACAAGAGTCAAACTGTTTAGTAACTATGGAATAGAATGTAGCATTAATCTTTAATTTAAGCAAGTCTGCAGAAACCATAATCACCTCCTACAAGTAAGGAATCGCATTTTCTGTCACATACACATAAGACATACAAAAAAAGGATGAAGTTGTAACATTTCAAAACAAAGGGTTGCCTTGTGGGTAGAAAGTAAGATTTCCTACAAAAATATATTCAATAGTAAGCTCCTGAGACAAAACCACCATTTCGACACACATTTGAAATGGACAAACAAATCAAAATCATTTCTAGAGTTGTTAATCTTGGCAGTAAACAAATCATTACAGGAATGAAGCTACTGTCCATATGAGACCAGAGGTGAGCTAGGGGGGGGGGGGGGGGGAGCATTCAATAACACTACTCCATAATCTTTGAACAAAATCAGCTATGAAATAACTCTTTGCACAAAAGTTAGATAATTCCTTTGCTTTTTAATTATTAGTTAGACTTTGGTTTTTCTATTTTTTACATTAAGACTTTAATTTTTACTCAATCTTGTATGTGTACAATTAATATATAAAGTTTGACATTTGAGTATTCTTGACTCATGGATAAGAATTTATACTTTGCTGCGCAATTTCATTATTGCTTATTATTGTACTTAAGTTTACTGTTATCATTAGTATTTTTACTTTCACTTTGACTCTATTCTTACGTGTGCTTTTATTTTTATCTCACTCTCAAGACAAGCTTTCGGTTGGAGACTAATTTACATTTTCGTTACCCATGTAATTATCTATGTACCTTTTAGTCTCTTGATGAATACATTTTGATGGAAAATATCTTCTTTTTTTTTTTTTTTTTTTTCTTTTGTGGATAAAGAAGGAATTACATTGAAAACCCCCAATGGCTAAAAAAACAGAAATTCAACTGAAAACCCTAATAAGTTGACATCTGATGAAATGAAGGACAAGGAAAGGAAAACCTGCGGGTGCATAAAGATAAAGCGAAAACATCAGTAAAAGGGAGAAATCGAAAGTACCAGTAGTGAAAAGATATCAATTAGAGGAAGCGGCAGAGATGTTTTCCAAGAGCTTTTTATCCCTTCTTTCCATGGCGACATCCCACATATCGTTTCCAATGTGCTTGGGCTGTTTCAGTTTAATAAGATAATTTCAGTCAAAACCCGATGAAGTAATCCAAATCTCCATTTTAAAAAAAAAAAAAGAAAAGAGAAAGAAAAGAGACCCGGCCATGATAAGCTTTGTGGATGTAACACTGAGCATTGCCCATAACGCAGAGCATTCCAGCTATGATTCCAAGGGGAAGAGCTGCTTCCAACCATATCCACGCCATTCTTTCTGCTCTCTCGCTGGCTTTTCTTCAGTTGAACCAAAAATGAAAGAAAAGGCACCTCAAAAAAAGAAGTACACAGTTTTTAGGGCATTAGCCCAACCATTATTAAATGGGCCGTCCAACTTTTTTTTTGGTGGCTCTTTAACTGCTACAACTCCTCACACTCATTTAATGCAAAGCCCAAGGCCATTTCATTTCACGTGACTCACTCAAAATTATTATCAACTAAAAAGTAGGTTCTTCATTTTAATTTGCACCACTTTGTATTCTACTTCACTTTAAACCATACATATATTTTTTATTTTATTATTTAAACTCACAACTAAAATTAAATATAATAATATGTATATTTATATTATATAAAATATCAATAATTTATATGTTTATATCATATTTTATATAAAAATTACTTATTATAATTTATGTTAATAAAAAATATAAAATACATTTAAGGTTTTATTAAATTTATATATAATTTATATTTATATTTTTTATGTCGTATTATCATATTTTAAATTATCATATTTAAAATAAAAAAAATTAGACAATAATAAACATATTTAAAAAAAAAGAAGAAGAGCAACATATCGTATGTATAAGGTTGATAACGGATTGAATCGGGATGAGTTTTTGTTCGTTTCGAACTAAATTCGATTTTGTATCTATCAAACTCGAATTCGACTCGATTGTTTTTAATTTTTTCATATCTAATCCGACATTGTATAACTCATATTCGATCTGATTTGATTTGAATTAATAAAATATTATTTTTTTAAATATAAATATTTAAATATATAATTATATAAATATATATAAATAAAAAATTAAATAATTAATTAAAAATTAATTTTTATATAAATATCAAATTAGATTGAATTAAATTTATTTAAAATCTGAATATGATCTTATCGAAAACTTAATTTAAAAATAAAAAATTAATTTTAAAATATCGAATCACATCAAATCGAGAAAATAAATTGTGTTAACGACCTTTATTGTCAAAAAAGGGGTCAACGGCAAATACGTTAAAATATCCAAACAAATTGCGACAGACGGAAGAGAAAAAGCTACTAAAAAGGTCTAAAAGAAATGGCAAACCAAAAAGTTAACAACAAGACGTAAAAGGAAATTTCCTTTCTTTAAGTTAGAGACCAATTTTTCAACGACGTCGTTGAGTTCTTTTTTTTTTTTTTTAAAGGAATGCAAGGGGGAGCGTTGGGCGGTGGCCACCTAATCTCACAGTCCAGCTAAAACTGCGTTGGCAAACATCATTATCACTCGCCATTGGCCTCTTGCTTATGTGGGGTCTCCTTTCTCCTCTCAATGGCAATGCTAATCTGATTCTCTGCATGTTTGACGCGTGTCATTTGATGTGCAGGGCTTCACTGCATTCCTGCACACACCCAAATTTCTCCCAAATCAGCCACCACACCCACCCTCTCACCTCTCAGCAGTCAGCAGTAAGTAGTAAGCCAGTGAAAAAGCTCTCTTTCGTACCTTCTTCCTATTCCTACTCTTGGTCTTGGCTTGGGCTTGCCCAATGCCCACTGTGATATTTGTTTGTTATTTTTGCAGAAAAAAGTAATAAACTTTTTGCTGCCAATCTTAAAAGTAAAAAGATCCACTTGTTGTTTCACTGTCTCAAATCTTTACTGCACTATTAGTAATTTTTTTAATTTCATTTTATTATTTTTCCAAGGCTTTTATTTCGTTTGTTTTTGCAGCACCCACTTCTGTTACTGTGACTTTGAGAGGAAGGATTAAGGAAGGGACAAAGGGTGAAATACTTAGAAAGGGAATTAGTGGGAAAAGAAGGGGAAATATCAGTAAATTAATAAAGATTTTGCCTTTCTGCAAATTTCACAGAGAGCTGTCGATCCCTTTTATTTTATTTTACTTTTCTTTTGTAAGCTTTTATTGATGGTGTGTTGTGTTTCTCCTTTTTTTCTTCTGCAACAGCCACAACTAAAACCCCTTTCTTTTCTTTAACCAAAAATTCTATTATTTTGTTTCTTGTAAGAATTGGATCCTCAAAGGCCAAAGCCATGTCAGGTCTGTATAATCCCAACTTCTCCCCTGCCAGAGCTGCTTCTCCACAGATTAGAAGCACCCCAGACGTTGACAGGTACACCCTCACTTCTCAAATCCATCTATTCAACCGTATTAATAATATAAAAAAAAGCTTCACTCTTGCTTATGTTCCTTAATTTTAATTTTAATTTTTTTTATTTTTCTTTTGGGGTTTAACGATTTTTGATCTATGTGGGATTTTGGGTTCTTTTTCTTTTCCTCAGTCCGTATTTACAAGAGCTGTTGGCAGAGCATCAAAAGCTTGGACCTTTCGTGCAAGTCCTTCCGATATGTAACCGACTGTTAAACCAAGGTTACTTATTTACTCCTTCACTCTTGGATCTAGGTTTTTTCGGGGTTTTTTGTTCTGCTTTTTAATTACCCATGTTAGATCAGTCTGATTGAGAGTAGTGATGAGATATTCAAGTGTGTTTCCTTTTTCTAATACCTACTCTCTTTGATTGTGATGGTCTTGGCCTGATCATGTATTTAACCCAATGTTTGTTAGTTAGAAATGTGTTCCAATGCTGAAACACAACTCCCATCACACCATTGTGTTTTGGATAGTGCCTCAACGCTGGAATTAGTTGTTTACAATTGTCACTTCGTGTGGATGCTTTAAATTGAATGGGCTTAAAATACTATCATCTTCAGCCGGCACACGTTTTTGAGTATCATGAACTCCAAGCCTCAGGTCTGCCTCGGTTATGTTGTGATCCTTTTCCCTTTTGATTCTAGTGCTATATATTTGTCCATTATGCATTTGAACAGAGTCTTAAGTTTCGGACTTAAAAAGCTTATTGCGTTTTGATTTTTACAAGAAAGTTTAACTATGGGAAGCTAGGGTAGAAAGAAAGTAGAATTGTAGGTAGAAAGAAAGTTAATGTAGGTGAAAGTGCATCAAAAGAGAAAAAAAAAAAAACACAAGACCAGTTGCTCTGCGAAATTTGAATTTCAGAAAAACTGCTGACATTTAATCTGAGTGGAAGAACGTTGAGCTCATTATATTGATTAGTTTGGACAAGAAATGATTTTCTGAAGTCTTTCACATCCCTTGTTTAGCAGCAAATAGAAGTTTATATATTTTTCTAGCTAGCTGACGTTCCCACAACCAAAATTGGCATTCTAAATGTATTTTTTTTCTTTTTTATTCATTTCGTATTGTACAATGCTTTAAAATTTTATTTTATTTTTTGGTCTTGCCTTGAAAAGGTTAATTAACAGAGATCTGTTTTATATTATTTTTGTTCAATGTTCTATCCATACATTACAAACTTGTCCTTTTATGTCTTTCTAATTTGATTTTGGATGCTATACTTCTTTCATGGATTGACATGTTTTCATAACTTCATCTGTTTCTCATATATGATGGTCTTCATATGCAGAGATATTTCGCGTGTCAGGAATGATGTCCAACCAAGGATTTGGTGACTTTGACCGGATGAGGCATAGAAGCCCCAGTCCCATGGCTTCTTCAAACCTTATGTCAAATGTTTCGGGGACAGGATTAGGTGGCTGGAATAGTCTTCCTCAAGAGGTAACTATTTTCAAAGTTTCATTTTAGCACCTTATTTTTGAATATATACACACACATGCGTATTATTCACATTTTTTTCTTGTTTGGTTAATTGAGTGCTTTTATGTGCACAATATTTGTGTCATGCCGACCTATAAGTTGACAATTTTGGTAAACTAAGTTAAAAGTTGTTTATACTTGTAATTCTTTGACATACGCTTTAAGATTATTTCTGGTAAACACCATTGTAATTTGAGTGTCTAAAACTTTGGAAAGGAGAATCATAACATGCTGATGTCTTGTTTTCTGTTGGCATCATAAAGATCACAAACAAACAATAAAGTTTGAAGTAGTTTCTCATGCTTTACTAGTATGACCAGCTTTAAAATCAGTTTACACTTATATTTGTGCTTCAAATTGCAGACCTTGTGAAAGGAATTATGATTTTAGTTTCCTGCTACTTTCATTTATACTTTATCTGGCACATTATATGTAACATTCCTCTATTCAGGAAATAGACAACAAAATACTTGCCAAGTGACCCATTTCAATATGTATCGGAGTCTGCATAGTCATATATGTTAATGTGAATACTACTTTTCTGTTGTAAAACTGTGGCTTTTGATTCTGGTAGCTAAGTTCAATTCAGTAAATAAGAAAAAGCAAAATGGCCAAATTGTCACTAAATGAAAGCATTCCTGCCAAATGGTGAACATCTGAATTTCATATTAATCGTCCTTGCATCTGGTTGATGACTAAAACACAATGATTGTTTAATCTCCAATATTTTACTTAATGATGTACCCTCTGAAGTAACATAGATGAGAACCAAGTTTATTTCCTTTCCAAAATGCTATGGTTGCCAAATGGTAACTTTAATGTGCTTAAGTGCAGAAAGCTTTACTAAATATCATGGCTATCTATCAGTTCATATCTGGTTGCTAAGATGTATTCAACTTTTGTTCCTTCTTTTTTTCCCATTTCTTGTTTCTATTGGTTAACATTCTAAATCTATTTTGTCACATTTTAGTAACTATTCTTTAATGAAGTGTTGAAAAGGTATTCTCTTGGAAAGTCAAGGGAGTGTGCAAAAGGGTTATTTCATGCTAAAACTTGTTTTCATATGCTTGCTTCGCTGTTTTGTGGATTGAGCCTTCTGATTTTTTGTGCTAGTGTTGCTTTTTGTATTTTGACAGAGACTAAGTGGACCTCCTGGGATGACAATGGACTGGCAAGGTGCACCAGCAAGCCCTAGTTCATACACTGTGAAGAGGATTTTGCGTCTTGAAATTCCTGTTGATACATATCCAAATGTAAGCTTTACACAAAAAATGCTAATGCATTACATTAAAATTTGTTTATTGATTATGTTCTCATATTTCAATTGAATGAAACATACGATTTTGAGTATTGATGTTTAGACTCTGCTTTTCCTTTGTTGTTAGTTCAATTTTGTTGGGCGACTTCTAGGCCCTAGAGGCAATTCATTAAAGCGGGTAGAAGCTACTACTGGCTGCCGTGTATACATTAGAGGCAAAGGATCAATAAAGGATCCAGACAAGGTAAAGCTACAAAAGGTTTACTGTTGTTGTAAATGTCTGATACCTCTAGTTTCTGGAATATATCTCAATTGTGATTCAGCTGAAATTGGCAGGAAGATCAGATGCAATAAGTTTCTGGATGGCTGCATCGAAGCCCCCCTCCCCTTTTCTTTTATTTTCCTCATCATTTTCTTTTGACATAAAAATTGAATAGTTTTGGATAATAATTTCCCATCTTTTTCCACCTGAAGGAAGATAAGCTCAGAGGCAGACCTGGCTATGAGCACCTGAATGATCCACTCCACATCTTAATTGAGGCTGATTTACCTGCTAATATTGTTGATATAAGGCTTAGACAGGCACAGGAAATCATCGAGGAATTACTCAAACCTGTGGTATGTCCGGCAATCATGTTCTTCTCTTTTAGAAAGTTTTTTAGTCTTAGGTTGCTCTCCTATATGCTTCCAACTTGAAACTCCATTATTTGTCATAAAGTTACTGGCTTTTGCTAGTGCAAGCTCTTTCCTCTTTTAGAATCTTTGGTATCCTCACGATTTTGCTGCAGAACAATTTTCCTTCCCTTCTTTTATCAACTTGCAGGCATGATGGTGTTAAACTTTTAATGTTAATAAATAGTTTCATCTTGTATTTTCTGAACTTCATATCATCATACGTAGGATGAGTCGCAAGATTTTATCAAGAGGCAGCAGTTGCGTGAACTGGCAATGCTAAACTCGAATTTCAGAGAGGAGAGTCCTGGTCCAAGTGGTAGCGTTTCTCCTTTTAATTCCAGTGGAATGAAACGTCCCAAAACAGGACGCTGAGAGTTCAACCTTAAAGATGTTTCTACCCTGCTCCAGAATTCAAAGCCAAGTATACCATCTGATACATATCAGTTGAGCACAACTTGAAAAGATTAGGCTAACAGTTCTTGCTAGTGAGCTTTCTGGTGGGTTTTTCATTGTTAATTGTTTTGCGTTTCAAACAAGAGAAAAACAAAAAGTGAAAAAAAGGAAGAAAAACATAAAAAAAAAAAGAGAATTATATAGTTGGTTCTGGCAGTTTAGGCTTGGTGAGGTCAGTTTTCCTTTAAACTCAATACATTCATTGGATTTATTCTTGTGTTAGTGGCTAT
This sequence comes from Durio zibethinus, assembly GCF_047325235.1. NCBI lineage: Eukaryota > Viridiplantae > Streptophyta > Magnoliopsida > Malvales > Malvaceae > Durio > Durio zibethinus. The sequence continues at coordinate 904,764 of NC_143183.1, forward strand.
AAGGAGTGTGCAATATATATTTATATCTGTTCCAAGCAATAGGTCTGGTCAGGTCGGATCGAGTTTTGTAGGTGTGTCATTTTTGTTGTTCCTTTTGTAGTTTATATGAAGCATAGAAATGTAAGTTGGGTCTATATTCTTTCTTCGCATGGATGTTCATCTTCTCTCTTCAGTCACACTTGAATGTAGTTAGAAATGTCACTTGAGAGATTATTATGATTTATTGTGGACCATGCACAAGCAGCATTTGAACCTCCCTTGATGGCTGGATGAAGCCTTGAATTTGTATCTTTAAAGCTTTAATGAAGAAAATTTGTTTAATATTCTCAGGTTGTCATCTGTTGCTTTGCAGCCTTTGCACAATGCGGCATATGCCAAAAGAAAAAGGAAATTGGAAAGTAACATTGGATCCAACATTCTTCATATATTCCTTATCAAGTTGTTAAGATAAGCGACTCGCTTTTCGCTGATTCAGGATTTTAAGAAATCAAAGCATGGGGTTTGATTCATTAATTTTATATGCCAACTACAACTAGGGAAGAGAGTTTTGGATGGTGGCAGGGAGTAGGACTAGGATTACAATTCTGGATTTAGGAGCAGAAAACGTTAGTTTTCAGGTGAGCAAGTGAATGCCCAACTAAGGAAAAGAAACGAACATGGCTGACACTCCAATGCTCATGTGCTGCTGGCCTGAGAGCATTGCACTGCTTCTCTTCTCATCTCAGGAGTCCTTTACCCTCGGAAGACATGCCAGATCACCCAACCCTGTCCAAACAATGACATTCCAACTTAAACTTTGAACTCTTTTCTGGAGTCTAAATTAATATCACTAGCCAGTTTCGATCCTTGACAGTTTTTAAATGCAAAAACTATATATGTATTATTAGTATGGTAGAGTTATCATATAGGAGGACCGGCTGACCCGACCAGGCCATGCCATGCCATGCCATCAGTCCAGTTCCTATGTTGGATTCGATAAGTAAATAAGCAGCTAAGGGGATTACTGTTTTTTGAAATAATGTTGAGGCAAATAGAACAAAATCGACACAAAATGGAATTGAATTGTTGGATTACTGTTGAAGGGGATAGAAAGAATGAACTGACAGTCACCCATCTCTCTTCAGGGAGATAACGATAAAAATACCAAGGGAGTGAATAGGAAAGGTGGTTCTGGTAGGGAACTATAAGACGTCCAGTTTTGGGTAATGCCAAACTTTCGGCCTTACTTAGGGTTTTTTTTTTTTTTTGCCTCTTTTTTTTCTCACTCTCACTCTGTTATATTATTATTATTATAGTATAAATTCACTCTTCACCTAAGGTTTCCCTCTCCCCCACTCCTCTCTGCAAATACTATCATAGTCCCATTCCATCTCTTTAGGTACATTTCTCTCTCTCTCTCTCTCTCTCTCTGTTTTTTTTTTTTTTTTTTTTTCATCATCTAATTCTAATTTCCCAATTCATATATTCTGTTATGTTCTTTTTGCTTCAATAAAGATTCAATTTTTTTTCACCAAAAAAGAATTTCTCTCTTTTTTCCTCAAATGTAAAAATGAAAGACTCTGCCTGAATTGTATCTGGTGTGACTAACAAAGGTTTTGCTTTATGGATCTCTTTATTATTATTATTTTTTATCCTTCCTTTACGTAATATTTAGCTTATAGTTGTATTGATAAATAATAAAATTTTCTAACTCTTTGGAGAGTTGAGATTGCGGAATCAAATACGATCAAATCAGTCAATCGATCGATCGGATGGCGGCTATAGATCGGTATCGTTTCTCGATGCTGACGAGGCAATTCCCTAACATGAGTGATATCCGCCGTCTCAAATCACAATCGGCTGATGTTGTTTCATTCCCTCTAAATCAACCAATCCGTTTTCAGCCCTTCAAGATTTCCATTTCCAACCTAAACATTTCGTGCGCTGGAGGAGGCGATGGAAACAATGGGGTTGGTCGTACTGGAGGAGGTGGCGGAGGTGGTAGAGGAGATGACGATTCCAATTACACCGATAATTCATGGCAGGATTTTGGCGTTCTGGGTCTTTTCCTAAGCGGATGGAGAGACAGGGTTGCAGCAGATCCCCAGTTCCCATTCAAGGTTTTAATGGAAGAGTTGGTGGGAGTCAGTGCTTGTGTTCTTGGGGACATGGCTTCACGTCCTAATTTTGGTCTTAATGAGCTTGACTTCGTTTTCTCAACTCTAATTGTGGGTTCCATTTTGAATTTCACTCTTATGTATCTCTTAGCACCAACAGCCTCAGCTTCTTCATCGAGTCTCCCTGCTATATTTGCAAATTGTCCACAAAGTCATATGTTTGAACCAGGTGCTTATAGCTTCATGAACCGTTTTGGGACTTTTGTCTTCAAAGGGGCTGTGTTTGCAGCTGTTGGATTTGCTGCAGGCCTTGTTGGAACTGCAATCTCAAATGGGTTGATCAAGATGAGGAAGAAAATGGATCCCAGTTTTGAAACACCCAACAAACCTCCGCCTACCTTGTTGAATGCCTTCACCTGGGCTATTCACATGGGTGTTAGCAGCAATTTGAGGTACCAAACCTTGAATGGGGTTGAGTTTCTGTTGGCCAAGGGAGCTCCACCCTTGGTATTTAAGTCATCAGTGGTGGTTCTGAGATGTTTAAATAACATACTTGGAGGAATGTCATTTGTAATATTGGCAAGGATGACAGGGTCACAGAGTGTTGAAGAGAAGCCTGCAAAGGCCGAGGTTGGATCTGTTGCCGAGAGGGAGAAATTGGTGGATGGTGGTGACAAGTTGGAGACCAATCAGTCGACTTTTAAGTGATTTTCGCTTTTTTTTTTTTTTTTCTTCATTAGCTTAGCTGTTTTAGGCATTTTCCCTGCCTTTGTCCATAACTTGGATGTTGGATGTACTTGTAATAAGATCCAAGATGTACCGGGCTTGATGCGATATTTCATGGGTTGGTTGAGATAGCTCGCACACAGCTTGTTTTTCAGTTGCATTTTTCTACGTTATTTTCAAAGTTTCAAAGATGCTTACCTCAATGAGGTGGAGGTTATCATCTCAGTAATTTTTGTACAAAGTATCTTAAATGGAACACAAGTGCGAGAATCCATGAACAGTCTGACATGTACTCTGTCTCAATTTAAACATTCTTAAAATCTTAAATCAGAACTAAGATATCATATGAAACGAATATTCAGGAGAAGCCCAACAAGGAAATCCCGATCCCCCTTATGAGCATTAAAATTGTGTATAAAGATGAAAACTAGTTTATACTAGAAACCCTATCTTATCATGTGGAACTGTAAATCCTATTCCTATTTGAGGCCTTCCTTTACATCTTTTTCTTTCATGATTCTGTTCTACAAACAAAGCAGTAAACGCTAATGCAAAGGCCATATTCAAGCATTTGTTAAAGCAATATGGTGCTTGAGCGCATCATCTTATCTGACAGCCTCTGGAGCAGAATTGCAGTAAGGTGTGTGCAGGCAAACTAACCTGGTGCATGTTAAACATAAAGTAGCAAAACCAACTCCTACAGCAAGTCCGCAGCTGCTTTTTCGCATATCCAACCTTATTGCTCTTTGAACTATTCTAACAAAGCATGGGACCAAACCTCCACAGGCCAACACCATCACATGGTCCAGACCACTATAGTCAATACCTGCCAATATTGCTCCGATTGCCGATATTGGGCCTACAAAGCCAATGAGAGCAGCTGCTGCAAGAGAGCCATGCCAACTGTCAATAGCACCAAAGATGCAGCTGGCCACTGCTGCACCTCGAGGAAGCCCATGAAGGGAGACAGGAAGGACCATGTGCCGGCCAAGTCCATAAGCTTTTGGTGCAGCCACTCCTAGTGCAAGCCCCTCAGCCAGTGCATGGAAAGCCACTGTTCCACATGCTAAAAATGACTGAAGCGTAAGAACACTCACTGTAACTCCTGGTACTGATGGTAGATTATTTGAAGAAGCTCTTTTGTTACATAAAATTTTCAAAATACTAGAGCTTGAAACATGGACAAATGCAGCGCCTATCATAAGTAGTGACATAAGTGGGAAGAATCCCATCTTTGAATACACAAGTAGTTGTACTGGTCGCCAGGCTCCAAGGACGAAGGCAATGCCAGATGCAGCACCCATGAGAAGGGCATGCTGAAGGTGGAAAGCAAGAGCAAATGCAACAAGAACAAGCCCACCCAGTAAAGGACCAAGACCAAAAAGTAATGAAACAAAGAAGCCAGAAGCATCCTCAGAACTGGAAATTTGAAACAATATAATTTAGTTAATGAGAAGAGACAAAATGAAAACACAATAAAGCATTAAAAGTGTAGGACCAGCATTTAAGAACAGAAAAAGTAGATGCCAGATTGTATCAGGGGCAACAAACCCACATAGAAAGCCTAATACAAGCTATATCAGGCGTAATCCATCAGAATCAACTTACATAGTTATATCATGCACAGCTATGACCATGCAATCAGAGTTCTTCAAAATGCAATATATGCTCAAAAAGGATAAAAAGGCATAATATTTATTCAAACAAAAAAAAGAAATCATCTTTAATATAAAAAGGTTATAACAAAGAAACCCAAAGTAGTTGCATTTACTCATGCAATGATGTAATTATTGGCCATATTCTTCTCAACAAACTATGGTTCAATTAACTCACTTGTAGTCATGGCTGAAGTTCTGGAATAGAGTGCTAAGTGCTTCCATGAATGCTACTGAAAGCGTAGCTGCTGATGACACTGAAGTTGGCGAAGATTCCTATTGAAAGCGGGGGGGGGGGGGGGGGGGGGAAGACATCATGTCTCTAGAACAGAGAATAAATCTTAAGAAATTAAAACATGGACAAACAATATTAATCTCTTGCAATTTACAATTTGCTGTTCAAATAGAAGTTGTTTTAGCCTTTTAGGCTGTGCACAAGAGAGAAATTGAAGAAGATAGCAGTAGTAGTTATCCATTACCAAAGCTTGGGAAGTTCTTTATATTATGAAGTAACCTAGATTTGAAAAATTCCAATGAAGGTGGTCTTGATAGGAACAAAGCAAAATAGAACAAAAGGTCTTGAATGATTATTGCAGAAGAAAATCCATATTCTTGAAGATTCAAACATGAATTTCAAGTGCAATAAGTCCAGTCACCTTAAATGCATCAGGGAGAACCTCAGCAACGACCATCCAGATCATACATCCAGCGGCAAAACCAGTACAAAAGGGCAGGAATTTATTAAATGCATCAGCACATATAAAAGAAGGAACTGCTACAATGGGCTGCCAAAAATGTTTAAAAATAAATAAATAAAGATAAGGGAATAAACAACCATTTGAGGAAACTAAATTTACAGAAAAATTAGGCTCAAATAAGAACAAAAGTTTAATTGATTTTATTCTTTCTTTTGCCAATTCCAACAGATGACATCAAGATGCAGTCATTTACTACTGTAAAATCAATCAAGCATGCACTTGACAGTTTGTAAGATGGTTTGGAATTACGCAGAAAAAGAAGTGGTTCTTCACTCATTGTCCGTTGACAAAGGATCCTCCATTGAATATATTTAACAACTTTAACTAACATTTCTATTTCATCATTGCTTCTTTTACTTTTCTTTTTCAACCTGATCTTGGAAGTTCTAAGTTAGAACTATTTCTCGGATACAGACAGATATGCTAAAAGCCTGACAGACAGCATTAAACGATTAGATACCTGTGGTAAGGATGTAATTACACTCCATAGCATTGCATTCTGTGGAGAAACACCCCTTGAAGCAAGCACCATGCTCACAGCCAATCCCTCTGGTATGTTATGTACAGCTATGGCCAAAGTTACCAAAAGGCCTTGAGTAAAACCTTTTGAGCCAGCAAAGGAAACTCCAACACCAGAGCCCTCTCCAAATGAATGGAGGGTCATAATTCCAATGACAAGAACAACTTTAGTTGCATCTGCTCCTTTTATATCCAGCATACTTATGTCCCCATATCGTTCAAGAAACTGAAACCCAAAAACAATGTGAAAAATTATAAAATGTTAATATCACCTAAAATACAAAGAAATCATAAGAATACAAATTAAAAAAAGAGTATTGTATATGGCATGCAATATCAGCAGTCTTAAACTCTCTGCAAAAGCAATAATGATCCTCATCTGTGATAAGCTTTGAAAAAATGGAAACCTTTTTACATTTGCAAGATCCGAAGCAGAAATTTAATCTGCGTATGGTATATTTACAAAATGCATTGAAGGCAAGACAAGAATATTGGACCTTTATGAGAGCCTAGGTATATAATAATTCTATAATGGTGGTAGATCAAACCTAATAACTGATACGAGAGACAGTGATCACCTTCTTACAAAGCAAAATAAAAATGCCACCTGCTAAAATCCCAATTACAACCCAAGTTCCAGCACCATGTTCCTGCCCTTCCTGTATGAGATCAAAACTTGCAGCCAACATGACACCAGCAGCCATTCCATTGCATATCCCAGCCCACTGAGGATCAAGCTCCACAAAGAAAAATGGAACTGCACCTAAACCAGTTGCTGCAGCCATTGCTAATGTAAAAAGTGCAACTGTGGACACAGAAACTCTGTTGTAACTGCCCTTCCAGTCACCCATTGTTTTGTCGTCCTCCTCAAAACTTATCACCTTCTCTGTACCAGTGCCATCTATAACATTGTTCCCTACATTTTTGTGGGGAGCTCTTATCCTTTCTGAAATTTCGTTTTGACCATCTGCTGTAATGCATTCAAGGAAGACAATGAAGAAGAATAAAAGAAGGAGATGTTTGACTCTGAACTGCATTGAATTTATTTTTCCCACAAATCTATCACGGATAATGAAAGTTATTAATCAAATGGAATTCCCTCTGGCGTGAATCGAATCCAGAGAAGTCAGCAAAACGAAGCCAATCCTGCGGTATGTTTGGAAACGCACCTGAGCAATATAAGCTGTAATCAAACAGCACAAATTTGGTGAAAAGAACAAAGCTTTGTCAACCAAATGACTCAAACATGGCCTGGAACTGACACTGAGGCTTTAAGAATGAAAATGATTGGAAAAAAACTAGCAAAAGCAACTGTAATGAAAATCCTCCAGAGCTATAGTCTAATAAATTTGAGGCTAAAATGAAAATTAGATGATCATGAAGAAACAGTACATTGTCATCTGAAACAATCAACTCAGCAGACACTCCGCAAGATAAAAAAAAAAAAAAAAAAAAAAAAAAAACTGAACCCAAAACCCTAATTGATAAAATGAACAATCAAAGACAATAACATGAAGCAAGATCCTCAAGAATCCCCCAATTCAATGATAAAACTTTTTTTTTTTCTTTTTTGGTCACCAAAAGGATGAAACAATGAGCGAAACAAATTTAATGGCGGAAAACGAAAAACGCTGGAATTTGCAATCAAGGACAGAATTCAAAGTTTTTGATTTGGTAGATGGATTAAAGGAAACTTACCTGCAGGAGAAAAGCGCTTCCAAACAATTAAAGAAACGATCTTCAACGATTTATTTTTGTTTATTTGAATTTGTCACTGATCATAGGAAGAAGAGGCAATTAGGTTGCAAAAATGTATACCCTACGGATCACATAATAATCAATTTCATTATTTTCATAATTAATTGACGTTTACTTATAAGAAAATAAAAGACTTAGGTAATGTTGGGTTTCAAGAAGCAGAGTCAGTTTTTGTTTTTATTTTTTTAAAAAATGAAAAATATGAATAAAAAATTAAAAGTGAAAATCAATTGAAATATATTAAAAAAAATTATTATAAAAATAAGATATATATATTAATATTTTTTATGTTTTATAAATTATTATATCTAAATATTTTTTAATGTTATTAATTGATAAATAAATATTATATTTATAATTAAATGACATTAATAATAATATTTTGAATAATTTATTTATTTATTTTTATATTTTAAAAAATAATTTTTATTTTTTCAAACCAATCAAAGCGTTAAGTTTTTTTTTAAGGAAAAAACCACTGTCCGCACGTTGTTTTCCATTGACACCGAAAACCAACAGCATCAGCCAATAACATTATTGTATATAATATTTATCAATCCTTCGTATAAAAAATTACTCTGAGCCATCCAAAATTAAAATTTTTTTTATTATGTTACTTACTAATTATCATAAAAACAGTAGAGTAGAGAGTGGAAAAACGCGTTTAAAATAATGGTTTTTTTGTCAATGAATCGGTGAGGGTGAGGGATCAATTTTGATTGGATTAAAATAATAATAATTGAAAATATGCTTTATTCTTAGTTATAAGCTTCTATATTTGTATATATTTAATACGTACTCACTGTTTCAGTCCTTAAAACATAACTAAAAGTCCTCTCCAACTGGAAAAACATCTACTATATTTACACAACATTTTTCACTCATCTCTTGCTTACACCAAAAACACTAGGCGAAGCAACAATGAACAGTCAGGTACATGCCTGTCAGCGAGGTGTGATAGAAGGAACAAAGCCACTGCTCAGATCACTTCCTGAAACATTCCAAGATGAGACATATGGCTCCCTGCTACTATTGGACGATGATGATGGCATTGCCTTGCCAGAATTTAAGGAAATGGATCCTGAATAAACCGAATCACTTTCTGGCATCATTTTCAGTATGTTTTCTAGCTGCCTTACCACATCCAACATCGATGGCCGCTTCTCTGGCTTCTCTTGGCAACAACTGAGGGCTAAGCCTACGAATCTCTCTATACATTCAGATGGATAAGAACCCATTCTACTGTCTATTATAGAGAACATCATGTCCGACTGAAGAGCCGTATTCACCTGAATATTGATTTCAGATTAAATACCTAACTTTAACATCCACAAGAACAATAAGATTGACCAAAATTTTAAAATTTGCAAAGGCAAATGTTCTTGCAGCTTTCAAACAAACAGCGTTTAGCTACGATTACTGAGAGCACTACATGGGAAAGTACCTCACGGACAATGTTTTTGCCATGCGATATTGGTTGCATACCCGTCAACAGCTCCAGGAAAACGACTCCAAGACTATAAACATCACTTTTGTCCGTCAACTTACGGGTCAAAAAGTATTCTGGATCAAGGTAACCCTGCACATAACAAGAGAGCAATAAAGTAAATTTCAGTGATGCAATATAGCGACTAACATCTAGAAGTTTATCTCTAAAACAAGGGGATCCAATCTGCAGATTGGAACTTCATATTTGACCAATAGTACAACTGAAATGGTGAAATTTTTCCTGGAAGAAAAATATAAACTATACTTCTGTGTTTATTGTACCATATATCTGATAATTTTTCTCCTACCTGATTAATCTGATAATTTTTACTAGAGTTTCATCCTACAATGAGAAAGTATAATGTATAATGGGATGCCTTGTAGCCATTTTTCACTGACAACTCCCACTGAAGTCTAAGACAAACTTTCCTACAATATCTTCAATGAACACTAGAGGCTAAACAGAGCCAAACTCACTGGTGTTCCCTTCACAATTGTGGACACGTGATCTGGCACAGTCCCTTCTTCTCCCAGGACTGGAGCTAGCCGTGAGAGACCAAAATCAGCAACTTTGGCAATAAGCTTGGAGTCCAGAAGAATGTTGCTTGCTTTGATATCTCGGTGGAATACCGGAGGATGTGCTTCAGTATGGAGGTAAAGAATTCCTTTGGCTGAACCCAGTGCAATACGTAATCTCATTCCAAAATTTAGGCTTTCTTTAGCTTTAGCTGCATATCATGGATTACATCGATTTTATTATAAGAAAATTTGAAAACATATCAGTATCAACATGCTCATAAACTAAAAGATTCAAAAGAAAATTGATTCATAGCATTTGGATATTAGGCCTAACTCCAGCTGAATGAGCCAGTTCAAATCCCCCCCTCCCCCCAAAATTTGTATCTTATGAAAACAGAAAATTAATTCATACAACTTTGAAAGGGACAGGTTATGGCATTGGCAAAGCTAACAGTTCAAAATCAAGGGGGGGCCACACAGACCCATATGTAGATACTTGAAAACCTAATTTACCTATACATACCTTACTTTCAAAATCAACTTGGGTATCAAGCTGTTCAAAAACAAATAGTCGAGTCTAGAGGGCAAATATAATTTCGAAATTGGCAAAGATAAATCCTTAAATGTAAAGTTAGTTGTCACCTTCAGATATAGTCTCAACTTGGATGACGAATAAATTTAAAGCATCTTTAGGAGGGAGATGGGAGAAGTGACATTTGCCCTAAAAAATGTTTCAGGTATTTACGAGCTAAGTAGCCAATTAATCAGGAATATTTTGTCAAGAATTAAAAAAGGGAAAGATACAAAGTAAGATAATAATATAAAACTTGAAAAGCAATGAATCCTGAAAAATTCATACCAGAAAGCCAGTCCCTCAGGGTGCCATTGGGCATGAACTCATATACCAACATCTGCAAATGCACCAATAAACCAAATATATGAATTATATCTCTAATTGAGTCATACCTTATGTACCTAAAACCTGATGAATACCATGCTTATAATTTTTAAAACCACTTCATAAGGACACAAACAGACGTGCATGCAGACCCCAGACTACACACATAATTGACATAATAAGGGTACTTAGTAGTCAGGACCGCAAGAAAAAACCTGTTCCCCTTCTTCATCACAATATCCAACCAATGAAACTAGGTTCCGGTGATGCAGCCTCGATAAAAGCCTTATCTCTGTCAAAAACTCCTTTTGTCCCTGCAATGATCCTTCTTGTGCACGCTTTATAGCAACTACTGTTTTGTCAGATAAAGTGCCTTTATACACTTTTCCATATCCTCCTTGTCCAACTTGAGTTGAGCTGTTAAAGTTGTCAGTAGCAAGTGCCATTTCTCTAAACGTAAAGTCTTTCACTCCATCAATTTTCATAGAAACCCTTGTAGCTGCAAAGTGATATAAAAAAGTTGGACTACTTTTCTGGTGATAGATGGGGACTTATTATAGGGGAAAAAATTTAAATACTTATATTAAGAAGCTTACATAATCGATTTCTTGACATTGCACGGTGGTTTCTAACATGTCTTCTTGTTATTAGAATTGTTACTAAAATAGACATTGCAACAGCACAGGCAACACCCCCGACTACAATGGCAATCAAAATGCCTTTACTAATACCCTTACTTTCATTCTCGAAGTTCACTACAGAAATAACAAATCAAGCAACACATCATTAATAATAATAATAATAATAATAATAATAAGACAAAACTGTATACAAAATATTATACACAAAATTAATCTATCAAATGGCTTACTATTTTATTCTTAGAATAAAAGGATATATATCCACCGGATTTCCTAGTTACAGTCCACCTTATTGTACCAAAGGCACAGTCTTGCTTATCTCAAATGTGTACCATCTATATTACATGCCAAGAAACTAAAGTTTGCTCGTGTTGGTTGTCTCATTTTGTATAAACAGATATTCTAACAATTTTTATACTAACTAGAAGCGCTCTCAACATTGTAAAAACTGAAATTCCAGTTCTGTCCTAAAAGTTTCAAGCATAAGAATGAATAGATTTTGGTGGTATTAAATTATTTCAGGTTAGTACTAAAAATCAGCTTCTCAATTACTACTTCAACCATGTCACTATAATAAGAAAGCATATTTTCCATTAAGTACCCGAAGAATTGCACAATGAAATACGTACCATCTGCATAAGGTCCTTGTAGAGTGAAGTTGAGCAACTCATATGGTCCAAACAAGTCGCTACCAGGAAAAGCCCATGATGTAAATATGTCTCTGATTCTCTGAACTTCGCTAACGTCAAAAGTTGAATGGTTATTATTGATACTAGGAAAAAGCTTCAAATACATCCTCAGACGTGGTCCTTTTTCCCAAATATATGTATCAATTGACAGTTGATATAGGCTTAAGTTCAAAGAAATAGTCAAGTACACCTCAAAAGGCTGGATATATGGAGGAAAATAAGAAAAACTAGGGCTCTTTAGACGATATCCAATTCTAAGAGGTGCTGCACAGAAACATGGAACAGGAGATGCTGGGACATATTCGTAGAAATTGTCTGTTGGGCATGCTTGAATTAGGCATTTTGCTGTTGAGTTATTCAAGTTTGTAAGCATATCTTCCTCTCCGGATTCAGATCCACAGAACAGGCTTATATTCAGTAAGTTCGCAGTTTGGCAGACAGGATTGCCTCCAAGCCTAAAGTAAAACTGCTAAAATTGTAAGGATTTGAGAAATGAAATTCAAGACAGTGCATGAAAAAGGATGAGATTCTTTCTGTTAATGTGCCAATACTTTTCATTACAACTGGAAGTAAGAAAGGAAACAAATATAGAAAGAAGAAAAGAAAGGAAATCATTTAGACATATAAGTGGGAAAAGAGAAAATATGCTATAAGCCTAACATGAAATCCATTAACCAAGACAATGCATGGAGAAAATACAAAAGAAACAACAGATCCTGTCATTTCAATTATGAGCCATTTCTTGCGTAGCTTGAATTTAACATGGTATCAAACATTTCTTTTGCAGTAAGTGTGGTTAGTCAACTTTTCTAATCTTAAGTATGTTGTGGGATGCTATTGTAGTATCTTAAGATATTTTAAAGCTGCTCCAAGGCATGGCTTACTTTACAAAGTCTTGACTGAATGCAATGAAGTTAGATGGCTAAGTAAAGTTCAAGTGCAAAATCAAGTATTATCCTATTTCTTTTAACAAACCTTTGATTCAAAATTTTGATCAATTTAATAACTAAATTATAGGATATCTTTAATTTTTTTTGAGATCAGCAACGAAATTTATAGATACATTATTACAAACTATTAACATATGTTTTTATACATTTAATGTTTCGATATATTGCATTTCTTGTGCATTGCATGAATTCAGAACTAACTTGTTATTGTACTTTTACTTTTTCTTTTCCTGCCACAAGATTTTACTAATGGTCTAAGTATTTTATTTTATTAATAGGCAATATATGGGAAATTACCATGAAATGAAATACACTAACAAAAGAAGATGAAAAGTTCACATTTGTAAAACCAAATGCATCATGTAAAAAGGTTGTGTGAAAAGTAAAAGATCTATGCAAGTCCATGAACCCAAGGGCACAATAAACAAGAAAGTGTTAATTTTCTATTATAGTTTACCCAAAATTTCACTTTACTACAAACTCAGATAATATATCCAATTAATAACAAATTAAAGTATTAAACCATTACTTGACCGAGGCTAATGAATGATACCAGAGAAATAAGAAGTTTACCTCAAGGTAACATTCACCGGAGGATTAAGATTTCCTTCAATACTTGAGAATGAATTGTTTCTGAGATCACTGTGTTTTGAATGTGCAAATAGAGGAAAACTATTACCAATACATTATATTTCATAACTGCATTAGTTTGCAATGTGCATGAATACAAAAGTCGTCAAAGAAAATGGTTTAAGATTAATGATTTCTCCACTTTTAGATCTTACAGCTTAAGTCTAGCACTTGTACTGAAGGACATGTTCTGCCAAAAGTTGGTAGGCACAGAACCTGTCAGAAAATTATTCTCGAGTGATCTGCAATAAACCATCATTTAGATTCTAGACTCTGCAAATATAGTTGTCCATTAAGTCATAAGAGCATCATATATAGATATTAAAAGCATCATTCCACAACAGGAAATACAGAACAGTTTTAATATGCATATAGATTCTCACAGAGTCTGAAGTGAAGGAAGGTCCGAGAAACTTCCAGGGATAGATCCGTTTAGATGGTTATCTGAAAGATCACTGCAATTAACAAGAAGTAATTTCATATTGGGAATTTGTATGCCTTGCATTTTAGTTTAATAATCAACAGAAGGTAATAGTACAAATTTCACAAGATTAACTTATCATTCAGTTTAAATATGAGGCCAAATGGGATATCCAGATTGAAGCAGGTAAAAATCGACAAGAGGTTACTTTATTTATTTATTGAAACAGAACAATTGATAAGTGTAAATTAGCAATTTACTTACATGGTTGTCATATTATCTGAAAGCTTATTTGATGGTATGGGTCCAGTAAGATGATTCTGGCTGAGATCCCTGCCACACGAATACAGCAACAAGAATAGAAGTTAAGTTTGGTGGCAGCAACAAGATGGAAATTATTGCATAAAATAAATGCGGCCCATGAAGGTAATATCAAAATCCACACAATAATTTAAACAGAAACCCAGGCATACAGATAGGAAAGGTCAGGCATCCTGCTAAGATCAGGAACTGCTCCGTGCAAGCTGCAATTTCTAAGACTTCTGAAAGCCACCAGGAGAAATAAAATAGCATCAGTAGTCTTGAGTAGATTGTGCAACATATTGCTAATACAAATTTTCCATTGTATTAACTACAAAAGCCAGACAGAATTAAACATTGAAGAGCGAAGAAAGTATGTAATCTCCGACTTTGGAATTGATGCATTTATATCTCAAGGGCAATTCCCTGGTCTTTATGATTTTTTTAAATCTTGAGAGACACAACAAATAGTTACCTTAGCAAGCATAAACATTGATATTACTTCACTAAATAACCTGCAAGACTAAGTAAATGGTTTACTAACACTCACAATTTCACTAATCTGGAAAAGTTCCCATAAGAAGCTGGAATAACAGATCCATTGAAGTTATTGTTATCAAGCTGACTGCAGAGATGACGAAAAAAATTAATGTCGATAAAATTAACATCCATAAAGAAAAATGACACATGCATGCCTTATCAAAGTGTGCTACTTAAAACTTTAGTAAATGTCTAACACTTACTATGATAGGAAAGGGCATAACATCAATAAAGGAGCAAGTTAAACCAGGAAGATAATAGACCAATAACTAAATCACATAATGAGGAAGATGATTGAAGAGAAGAAACATACAGTACGCGCAACTCTGGCATGTTTGAGAATTCTGGTGGTAGATCTCCTGATAAGTCATTATTATCCAAAAGCCTGCAGAGAATCGAAATTTATGTCACCAATCACTCACCACAAGATAAAAGTAAAAAAAATATAGATAACCACGCAAAAAAGTTAGAAAAAGAAAAAACAATATGAATGAGAGCATATTTTTTATGATCTTACAAGTGAAGCAAAGTGGATAACTGAGACAGCTCAGGGGGAATTTGGCCACTAAGTGAGTTGTTGTTGAAGTGGCTGCACATTACAAACAAGCAGATATATATGTAGAAAAGTGTTAATCTTCTTGTTAAGTTGACATAGCATTTAGCTTACTTACAGATGTCTGATACTGCTCAAATCAGCATATGTTTTTGGTATTTGACCAGAAAGGTTGTTCTCGTCTATTTGAAGTCTATTCAGATTTGAGAGGTAGCTGAGTTCATCTGGCAAAGAACCTGATAAATTGTTTCCATTCAAGAGTCTGCATACATAATGCCACGCAGAAAGTTAAAACTAAAAAGGATATTTTAACAACTTTGAATGAATTTCTCCACCATAAATTTATTTGAGGGCTTAGATTGAGATAAAATTCGAATAGTAAAAAGATGTCCCTTTTCCATAAAATATCCTTCTGATCTATCATTGAAAAGGAAATTTTACTCTAATATCTTTATTCAAGAGAAGAAGGAATAAGAAAGTCCAACTTACAGGAGTCTTAAGGTAGAGATGTTTCCTATCTCCTTGGGTATACTGCCCGTCAATTCATTCCACATGAAATCTCTTGCAGAAAATAAAAGGAAAAAAAGGTGTCAGCACCACTGGAAATTTATCAGCAATGGTTAAGATATATTTTATTTATCAACTCACAGTATTTTAAGATGAGAAAGTTGAAGAAGTTCAGGTGCTAAAGTTCCCGAGAGATTCATATTTGGCAGCTGACTGCATCAATTTACAGAAGGCAGTTAGTAATAATTATTTTCACCAACAATAATGCTGAAAGGAAGAGCAGCAATCCTATCACAAGTAGATTCAGAGAATGCAAAGAGTGGTAAGAGAAAACATACAGCTCCTGAACATGCAAATATCCGTCATTGCCAAGATTATCCTTGCATAGAAGTCCAGTCCAGTTGGATGTGCAAGGATCCCCGTCGTTCCAATTTCTGAGATGGTTCATGGGATCAACCAATTGCTTCTTCACTGCTAGCAATGCACTAACTGCAAGTGGGAAATGAAACATACATATATGCTGACTTTAACCGAAAAAGAAATCGAATAACGTAATACTAGTAACTAATAAATTCCTGGCTTAGCCTGGGCTTCAAGGGTAGCATTGGTCAAAAGCAGAACCATGTATATCTCACCAAAACATGCTTAGATTAGACGTAGAATCAATACAAATTACCCTTACCCGATTGTATGATCCTGAATTGTAGCAGAGCAGAATCGGACAGAAGAAAATAAACTTAATATTGGTAATCTAATCAATATTATTGTTATTTAGATTAAATTTGTAATTTCATAATTAATCAAGTCAAGTTACGTAAATCTGACAATATAAAACATGACACGTGATACAAGACAAACATAATATGAACATAGGACATAAAAATAACATAACTTAAAATTTTACAATAATCATATATAAGTTTAATAAAACAAAAAATATATATTTCATATTTTGTAATACGTAATTTTCGTATAAAATTTAACATGATATGAATACAATAATGGCTAACTCTAAAGCTATGATTAGGGTGGATAAAAATTCAGTTCTATCGGATTCGATTTGATTTTTTCGGATATTATATAATATTATGAAAATTTCAAATTCGATTTCAATCTGAATCGAATCAAATTTATATTTGAATTGAAATGAATTTTTATTTAAATAGAACTGAAATTTACCGTTTTGTTTAATTTCTCAAAATTTAATTTTTAAGTATTATTTTAATATATTTAAATAAATATTAATATAAAATTATTATTTTTATTTTATAAAAATTTAAAAAATATATAAAAATTTTAAAAAAATTTCGGTTTGATTTTTTATTTTTTTATTCAAAATTCGATTCAAATTTAATATATATATATATTTAATATTCAAATTTAATCCTATTCGAATAAATAAAATCAATCCAAACCGAATCGAATACTACATTTCAATTCGACTTTCAAATTTTCGGATTTCTCATTTTTTTTTCTCTCGAACCTTAGCTATGATATTTTTAATATTGTATATAGTCCAAGAAAGTGTTGATACTTGATATGAGAAAATTTTGTGTGTTATATGTTAGATTCTTCACTGTGCGAACAGTTAGGAAATGTAAAGATGCAGCTTTCGATTGGAACTGGAACTAGAGTTGAAAATATCTAAACTTAGGATGAGAATGATATTGATTAATAACTCTGACCTTCGGAAGGATCCGTTACAGATGCAGCGGCAGCAAGGAGCAGAATACAACACCACCACAGCCAGAAGGCCAATAAGCATTCCCCCACTCTCATCATAATCATCGTCATCATCATCATCCAAGTCCAAACTTCAGCTGATCATAAAACACTCAAAATTTAGTTTGAAAAAAAAAAAAAGCTATGAAATTTTTATCTGTTACTTTATTAGTAGCTAGGTTGGAAGGTAGAAGGAAAGAAGAAAGTAGCTGGGATAGGAATAGCGTGTAAGTTTGAACAGCAGCAGCTGTGCAGCCGCGGTGTTTGCGAAAATGACAAAAATAATATCGATGGAGATTGCTGTTGACTTTTTGTTACCAAAGCCCACATTTCAACGATCATCGACACTGGAGATTGGGAGCCGAGTATTTTATTTAGATATTTTATAATTATTAGCCATGTTGCTTTCCTAAAGGAGAAAAAAAAATGACAAAATGGCATCAACTTTGTTTTCCTCCACCTGCTCCTCCTCGTATTTATCAGACAATCAATTAAAAAGTTGGACTTGGCACAACTGGTTTGAAGTTAATTGTGGATTAACGATGGGGTTTTTAGTGCAAATGAACGTGATCAACTTCTTGACTTTGTTATCAAATCGTCATCAACTTGTCGATCAACAGAGATACAAAAGGAAGTTAACGTATGAGACACGTTGAAGGGGCTATCTGTCGGATCCATAGTCCATGTAATATCTCAAGCACACATCGATTTTTGCATCATCAATCTAAAATACTGTCTTCATTATTAACATGATATTCTAATATTTATTTTATTTTCCAGTTCTTATATGTAAAAACAAAGCCGTAAAAAGACAATAAGCTTAGCAGCCATTTGTTTTCCTAATATTCAAAATTATGAACTTAATTTCATCATGATTAACTGATAAGACCACATTTGATTCCTGCAATGAGTATCAGCGAGCTCTGATGGTGGGGATTACACCGCTGACAAGTTCACTTCCTAAGATTTCAGTGGTCCTTAATTTGGATTTCCTTCCAGGGTTGAGAGGCGATGAGCCCACCTCTGATCCTTCGGAAGTGGATGCATCTGGCTCTACTGGAATCATATCAGGCTCCGGAAGCAGTGAGCATAAGTTCTCTAACTCTCTCACAGTTTCCAACATTGTTGGTCGTTCCTTGGGATCATCCTGGCAACACTTCAGGGCCAGTGCCATAAATTTCTTGATGCTTTCATGAGAGTATGAACCCATTCTCTGGTCTATGATGGAAAACATCAATCCTGATTGACAAGCTCCATAAACCTGCAGTAAATGTTTACTTATGATTTCGCTAAAGAAAAAAAGGGTTCTAGATTTCCAGATTGCTTGCCACAATATGTTTATTTACCAATGAGAAAATTCGACAGCAGAAGATTTTCGACTTAATAATTGCATCACAGTGTTTCTAACTGTTTTGTTCAATAAAGAATGTTGTGATGAATTTAGAGAAAGAATCAGATAAGGAAAAATATGTTTCACCTAGGGTTAATTTCAAATTAATTCTCTGACATTGATACAAAATCAATCCTATATTCACAAGTATATTTATATGCATTACAGACTTGACATAGTGTAGAGATAACGTCTTTTTTTTTTTTTTTTTTTGAGAAATTTTGCGGGAAAACTGAATAAACAGCTTGTGGCAGAAAGACAAAGGAGCATAGCCATTAGTACCTCTCGAACAATGTTTCTGCCATGAGAGATAGGCAACATCCCTGTCAAAAGCTCCGGAAACACTATTCCAAGGCTATAGACATCACTTTTCTCTGTCAACTTGTGAGTCAAGAAATATTCTGGATCCGGGTAGCCCTATATCGAAAACAAAATGGAAGTGAACGTCATGATAACATTCTACTGCAAGCAAGAACTCATGCATCAAATGACAGCTGTAACATTTCTCAAAAATTATGTGCATAGAATATATTTTAAACTGCAGCTCAAACCAATATACGAATTCCAGGTCACTCAGAATTTGGCAGATTAAAGTTCAAGGTTTCTGTTCTTGGGGAAAAAGTTAAATCCTCATCCCTGGTGTTAGTGTAGAACTAAGCTATGCTAGTTTGCTTGTGGAAACGTGATATATTTATCACAAAGATCTTACTGGTGTGCCTTTCACAACTGTGGATACATGAGCTGAAGCTCCTTCAACATCTGATACTCGTGCAAGCCTTGAGATTCCAAAATCAGATACTTTAGGAGTAAACTTGAAATCCAACAAAATGTTGTTTGCCTTGATATACCGATTAATCATTGGCGGATCAGCTTCAGTATGAAGGTAGAGGATGCCTTCGGCTGAACCCAATGCGATATGCAATCGCATGGAGAAACTCAAGGTATGTCTGTATCTATCTGTGATTGGTTCACTTAAAACAATGTAAAATTTTGCAACAATATACATTAGCTGTTAAAATCAGTGAACTGGAAAATAATTTTGGTAGATTTTCATCTTGAAGGAACCAGACAAATATCAAGACGAAGTCAAACAGCACGTGGAATTAGAAAAATGGCCAGGATTTTCAGAAATTATACATTTGAAAGAAACCACATGTACAGTTTAGCCAAAGGAAAAGTATTGCTTTACTTGGCGTCTATAGTTTCATTCTGAAAAGTAAAAACCTCTACTTGACACAACTGAGCCCTTAACATCAGATAAAACATGACAAATTTACCTGAGGGAAGATCATGGAGAGAACCATTGGGCATAAACTCGTACACTAACATCTGCGAAGAAAAATGCCAAACGTTATCTTTCTTTTTCTATGCAAATATTAGATGCATCTGATTTAATCTGAATTGGTATCCTTTCATACAATGGGGAAATAAATTCACCATGTCTAAGACGTGCATAATCAGCCAATATAATCCAAGGAGCATTAAAAGGATCCTAAGGGAATATCCAAGTTTATTGCAGCCTTGAAATGTAGCAGGAAAGATTTATTCAGTTAAAAATGTCAATAAAGCTTAAAATATATAGCATATCAGCAGGTCTGAACCAAGATTCTACATTTATAAGATAAAATGTCTTGCGCTCAAGTGAAATTTTGATGGCTTAGGTATCTATACATGGGCTTTTCTCATGATTTTCAGTGACAGATGGCCTTTTTTTTTTTTTTTTCCTTTTCTTGTTAAATCTTCGGTCCCCTTGTGTTCAGTTAATTTAGTTTGTTATATGATGCTTTTCCAAGAAATGACAGGGAATGCCATGACTGCACCTGCTCGCCTTGTTCGCTACAGTATCCAACCAAAGTAACCAGGATCCAATGATGTAATAGTGACAGCAGTTCTATTTCAGTTATTAACTCTATCTGACCCTGCAAAATCCTTGTTGGGCACGCTTAATTGCCACTACTGTTCCATTAGCCAAAATGCCTCTGTAAACCTTTCCGTAGCCTCCTTGACCAACTTGAGAGGTATCTTTGAAACCGCTTGTAGCTGCTTCAAGTTCTACAAAGTCGAATTCCTTAACACCTTCAGTTCTGATTGGAACTTTTGAAGCTGCAGAGGGAATAAAAAAGGAACAAGGATCATTGCCGTTATATATGGTAAACAAGAGATGATATCCAGGCCTGGCGATTGAGAAATTATATGTGCACTTACTTGACTGTTTTTCTAACACTTCATGCCCGAAACTGGCGCGCCTTCTATAGAAGAGGACCATAACAACCAAAAATTGTGCAAGTACAAATATGGCCCCTAAGATTATTCCTATTAAAATGCCTTTACTTATTCCTGATTTCACCGCAATAACAAGAATCTGTTTCTAAATAGTATGTCCCGCAGTGTTATTAACTTATTATGAGCTTTCGTTTTTAATTTAGAAATGGTATCCATATAAAGTCTATGGTATTCTAATCAACCTTCTAATCCATACCAGCCACCATCTGCCAGCACACTCTCTTGTTTTTTCTTTTTGGATGAAGGAAGTAATCCTTTAACCAATACCAAACCAGGGAGACCTGCAACTATAGAACAACTCGCAAAGGACAACTAAAACATAGAAACAAAAACTAATTAAGAACCAAAAAACCTGTTGATTAATCCTACATTCAATAAGCAAATTTCTGTTCCTAGTAGAATCTATGATCCAGTTGAAACCAGAAACTTTAAGTCACACAGAATCAACTATTAGCATGAAGATTTTAGTATCAATCTGACAAGAATGTTGATGGAGCATGAATTTTCTCTCTCTAAATGTTGTGGATATAAGTATTCCCATCTGCCAATATTTGTGCATCATGCATCATAAACTTCAACTTGTACAGGGAAATATGTAGTCAACACTACAGGGGTTTTAGTTTTTGGCGGCATTTTTTTCATCATTTAACGGCATTTATTAACGCCGCTATAAGATTGTGGCATTTGCGGAAAAATGCCACACAAAGTGCTGTCTATTTACGCGTCGTGGTAAATAGCGGCGTTTTCGAAAAAACACTTTAATATTAGTGGCGTTTATATCTAAAGCGTTGTCATTTTAGCTGTGTTTATATATTTTAGACGCCGCTACTTTAGAGGCGTTTTCATCTAAAAATGACTCAATATTAGCAGCATTTATATCTTTTAGTCGTCGCTATTTCAATGACGTTTTTATGAGATAAATGTCGTTATATTGACGATGTTTGTAATAGAAAACGCCGCTACTTTAGAAGTGTTTGAATATGAAAACACCTCAATACTTGCGACGTTTGTATCTTTTAGGCACCGCTAATTCAGTGGCGTTGTTATGAGAAAAACGTTGTTGTTTTAATGGCGTTACTATAAAAAAAGACACCAAAGTAGCGGCGTTTGCTGGAAAGAGCACCGCTACTTATAGTGGCGTTTTATACTATAAACGCAACTAAATTATTCATTTACTGACAATGCTCAACGCAAACGCCGCCATTATGTAAAAATATATATTTTTTAATTTCTTATAATAAATTTTATTTTCAATAAAAAGTTTAAATTCAGAAACTGAAATTAATTTTAACTTCATTCATGATTAAATATACATATAATTAATACAAAGTTTAATAATTAGTATAATAACATTCAAATATTGTAAATACATTAACCAAACAAAAAAATTAAAATGTATGAAATGGATGACTACATACATTTTGCTGGTTGCCAATTGATGAAGAAACTTTTCCACCTTGGTCACTAGCGTGTTCAACAACCTACTAAATAATACCATATAATTTTTAACACTTCATTGTATGCTTATTTTTTATTTAAAAATTTTAATATTTATTAAATATAATACCTGAGTTGATGGAGCACCAAGATCATTTCTTAAAAATTGTTGTTGCACAAAATTCATAAGATGATCGAATCGATCATGCAGCTGCTGAAATTTTGCACACTCTAGCTCCATTTTAGCACGTTCTTCTTCAATTTTGGCACGCTCTTATTCTCTTTCTGCTTCCATTTGCTAAAAACATTATTACATAGTTTGCAACTCCTCTTTCAATATTGAAATGTCTTGCGAGGTAAATTACGGAGAGTTATGTCCATAGTAGGCAGATGGTGTTGGACCCAATCCAAGGCCTCGGACCCATTCATGCCTTTCTTTTCCACAACTTCTATGAATATCCAATTTTTTATTTCTTGCATGTTGAGAGAACCTTCATATGCTACTTCAATCTCAACAGTCATTTTCTCTCACTTTTTCTTGTGAATTTGTCATATACAATTATCAAGTTTAATGATTAATTGATTATATGTTAAAAAGTGTTAATATTTACTTTATGTTAAAATAGATGATACAAATTACCATAATTTTTTGTGTTTTGACATTCATGTAAAATCCATCTTTTTTTTGTGTGTTACGCGAAAAAGTTTCACATGTCCAATTGTACCACCCATCTTATTCTCTTATACAAAAACATATGTTATTTGCTAGGATACATATCAACCATAACTTATTTATGCATATCAATCATGTTAGTTAAGTATTAAAATTTCGAATAACTTTAATATCCTTTATTTATATTTTGGCCCTGTAACAACACAATAGTCTTAAATATACACAAAGAATAAAAGCATTTTGGGCTTTCACACATATCGATCATAAAAATCAAATTCAATTAGTTTCTCCTGGTTTACTATGAAGGATTGAAGCCATTTAATATGTTGAAAGCCATCATAAATTTATTTTTATATTTGCCTTTTATATGCAAAAATATTCCCAAACAGACATAACTGATAACTTTTTCTCCTATATTAATTATAGAAATCAAGTTCAATCAATCAGACAAACTTAATATCAAGTATTGAAGCTATCGAAACTGTTAAAATACAACAATAACAACAACTAGATAATAAAGGCATAAATATGCGTAAATAATAACTTTTCATACATATCATCTGTGTAACTAAGTTCAAAACTTTCGATAAGTTTATATCAGGTATCAAAATAATGAAATCTATTAAAACAGAACAATAAATGTTAATTTCCATATTTACCTTTTAATGACAGAAAAAGTTCATTCATTGGAATAAGTTAAGTATCATAAACTTACGATTTCTTTTTGCTTTCTTACAAAACTTTTTGATCCACTTGTGTGGCTATATTTTGTTGCTTTTTGCTATCAATTCCAATCTGTTCTCCTTCTTGTCATAAAAAATAATTGCGTATATGATAAAAATACAAATATTACCAACTGAAACCATCAAACACTTTCATCATTTCATTTTATTATACAAAGTTATAAAATAGTATCTCTTTTTTTCTTGAGAACCAAAATCTAACAAGTTATTCATATTGCCACCTAATCACATTACGGGGAAAATTTTGCATCATCGCCTCTATAGTAGTATTTCGATCGAAATACTTATTCTTCAAACTATGTTTATAATCTTTTCAATTATTTCCCAATGACTTAAGCACAAATGAAGTTGGTATTTCAAGTACAAATCTTGACTGTAATAATACAATAAGAAAGTTTGAATAAGTAAACAAAATGTAAAATAAAAAATTTGAATATATCTAATTAATTATTCTAATACTTCAATAAAGTTTAACGTATCGACCTTAACTTCTTATGGAATATTGTGCCATGTTTCATAATGAATAGGCAATTTCATTCCATTACGGGCTAGCATGCCTAGAAATCTAGCCAATAGTTGAGCTTCTTCACCAATTGGTTGCCTATCAGAATTTGCAGACACTACAATACACTCGTTATGAGGGAGTGCAAACAATTCTTTCAAAGTTGTCCGCCTTCTAGTCTTCCGTTGACCATTGTTATCAACTATAACAAATATAAAATATATTTGTAAAATCATAATACTTTTATCATTATACTCGAATTCTAAAATTGCAATATACCATACATGCATTCAAATTTAAAGCATAATCAATTGATGGGGTACTATCTAAACTTGGAACTCCCGTATTACCAGATCCAATATCAGTTGAAAGGTTAGAAGTGCTGGAGTTAGATTTGACAGTACGTTCATTTACCTTCAAAGGATGCAGTCCATAGCCAATATCTACAGGTGCCGTAGATGGTTCAGAACTAATATCTCTGATATATTTTCTTTTCAACCTACTTTTTCGCATTGTAGCTTACCTACATCATAAAAATGAATATATAAAAAATGTTAGTTCAGAAGATATATAAAGACAATAATTATACAATAGCGAATGTGACATTATTTATATACTATTATTTACTACATTATGTCTTAAACACTCGAATTATAAATTATAGGTGCACGAAATCATGGTTCGTAAATGTCTTGAGTAACATCTTCATGGACCCACTTAGCGTAGGTACTAGAGATATTCTCATCCAAGTTTTGTTCAGCAAAAAGATAATATTCAGTTCCATGATCAACATCATCTTTGGTATTTGGCCCCATATCAAATAAGTCTTTAGGTGTGTTTCAAAGAACAACAAACCAACCTAATTCTTTCGAATCTTTAGAGTAAAATACTTGTTTGACTTGAGATGAAAATATATAAGGTTCATCAATGAGTTGTTGTCTAGTGTGAATTAATCGAGAAAAATTCACAAGTGTAAATCCGTATTGATCTTTCTTAAGATCTCTCGTACTATTCACATAAGCTCAATCACACTGAAATAAGACAACTTTTCACTTGCCATAATAATCTAACTCAATGATGTCATTAATCATGTCATAATAGTCAACATTTCCCTCTAAAGAGTTTGTGTCCTTAGCACTAGCATAGCTAGTAATTGATGAAGTCACAATAACTCTTGAATTTTGTGTACTTCAAAATCTCTCATGGGATTTTACGTGAAATCTAAATCTATTGATGATGAAACCTTTGTATCGTTTTGCAATCCAGTTTAGACCATGTGAAAGATATTTCACCTTTTCACTAACAAGCCTTCCACTACAAACCTATAAAAGTGGAATAAATATATATATGTTATTAATGTTATTTTTACCGTAAGCATTTTATGTAGATAAAAAATAATGAGAAGTATGACATTACTTACAGTTGCTCCTAACCATTCATAAAGTTTTCAGCGAACAACTTATCAACCTCTCGAGGGTTTAATCGTCGATAATGTGCATGATGTCTCAAATTATTTCTATACTCACTATAGAGCATCATGATAAAGTATTAATACTAAAAAAAATCACAATAAATTATGCCTAATGTAATGAATAATTTTCTTGCTAAACAACTTACGTGCGAAACGATTCAATTGAGTCATGATGAAAAAGAACATATCGATGTGCTTTTGCCCAAAATTTATCATCTAACTCCACTAATTCAGCTTTGTATATGGGTTGTCAAAACTTTGAAAAAGATAATTGTAGGCTGAGTCTGTATACTGCATACCAAAATTTCTCGAAGGTCTATTAAATTTCATTTCAACATCTTCCAAATAACGAGAACAAAATGTCATACACTCTTCTACTAAATATTCTTTAGCAATAAAACCTTCTGGATAACGTTTGTTGCGATAATAAGACTTTAACCTCCCTAAAAGCCTATAACATAAAACATTAGTCATATGTCATTTTAAGTAGATTGGCTTGCTAATCAATAAAAATATAATCAATCTATTAACAAATAATACCTTTCAATAGGATACATCCATCGATAATAAATCGAGCCACCGACTTTTGCTTCATATGAAAGGTCAATAACCAAATACATCATAATAGTGAAGAAGTTTGGAAGGAAGATCTTCTCTAAATGGCATAAAATAATTACAGCTCGATCTTGAACTTTGTCAAGCTCTTCCACATTCATACATTTCTGAAATAGAGATTTAAATATGTTAGTTAATTCAATTACCACAGAAGTCACTTGCTTTAACATTGATGAGCATAAAGCAATTGAAAGTAAGTTTTGCATCAAAATGTGATAATCATGTGACTTTAATGAAGAAAGTTTTTTGCTCCTTCATATTCACACATCCTGATATATTTGATGCATAGCCATCTAAAACTTTGACATTTTTTAAAACCTTGTAAAACACATTTTTTTCAGCTTTAAAAATCTCAAAACAAGCAGCAGGCAATTGATATTTGCCATTAGGAAGTAACATCGGATGAAGGTCTGGGCAAATCCCCATATCAATTAATTCAAGCTAACTCTTTAAGTCATCATTGGATATTCTATTCACATTGAGAATTATCCTGATAAAATTTTCGTAAACATTTTTCTCTATGTGCATCAAATCAAGGTTATGATGTAATAAATTATATTCCTAATAAGGCAACTTAAAAAATCTACTTTTTTTTCCAACTCATACTCATTAGGGTTATCTATTTTATTGTCCTCTTCATCACTTTGAACATCAAAATCAATAACTTTTATATGACTATCACCAACTTACATAATACGAGGCCATACACCTTCAAAGACTTCCCTCACTCTTTTCTTTGATGGAGTCATTTTTTCATATGTCAAATTTATATCTTTTAACTTTGACAAGATATTAGACCCACTAATGGGTAAATGCGATCTTCTCAACTTTTCAGTTCCATCAAATAGATGTTTTTGGAATCTAAATCGATGATTATCATCTAACCATCGATAATATCCCATATAACAGAACTTTCTACCGTTACGTAACCACATCGAACATATCTATGTAGCACAACATAGACAAGTATAATGACCTTTTGTACTCTAATCAGATAAATTTATATAAGCAAAAAAATTATTGATAGTCTATAATAAAGCAGCACGCATATTGAAGTTCTTTGCTTTTGACGCATCATAGGTCTCAACTCTTTTTCATAATTGCTTTAACTCTTTAATAAGAGATTGTAAGTAGATGTCTATATCATTACTCGAACTTTTTTCTTCGAGAATTATCATAGGCAATATAAATGACTATTGCTTCATAGCAATCCATTATGATAAATTGTAGGGAATTAATACAACTGACCAAGTACTATAAGAAGTATTAATCATTTGAAATGAGTTGAATCCATCAAATGTCAGTCCAAGTATAACATTTCGAGGATCAGATGCAAAGTCTGGAAACCTAGAATGAAATGACTTTCAGGCCAAAGAATCTGCAGAATGCCTCAATAATCCATCATCCGTTCACTTTTCATAATGCCACCTTATTATATGCAATTTTGGAAGACATGTAGAGTCGTTGAAGTCTTGGTATTAATAAAAAATAGCGTAAAATCTTAACAAGCTTTTTTTTTACACATACCTCATCACCATCATCATTCAAACTTTCATCGAAGTTTTTATCGACCTAACGAGAAATACCACACAAATAACAAGATTCTTGATTTTTTTTATCCCCCCAATACAACATGCAATTATTGGGACAACTATGAATTTTCTCATATTCGAGACCTAAATCCTTGATCATCTTCTTTGATTCCTTACAAGATTTAGGAATTTTTGCAAAAAAAAACATTTTTTTCATAAACTGTAATAATAAAGTTAGAAAGTTTCCCGTTTATTCACATAAGCATTTCAAGTGAAAAAGACGAACACAGAAAAACAACTTTGAATGCTTCGATCCCTTAAAAAGTTCTTCGTTCATCTCTTCAAGCAACTTATAAAACTTTGATCTTCTTCTCTAGGTTGTTGGTCACATAAACCTATCCTAAGTTCACTAAATTCATGCATTTCAACATTGAACTGATTAAATCCTTCATTTTAGGGAAAAAAATTATGAAAATTTTGGTTATGAATGTTAAAAGCATATCACAATATGCCTTCAATGTCATTGCTATAAATGGATCATGTCGGTGATGAGGAGCCTTTAATGTTGAAAAAACTATAGTGGAAGACCTTGACGGTACAAACTCTCTATGAAAATATCAATTAATATATCCCAATAGAAATCCAATACAAATTAAATGCTCATAAACAACTTGACGCATTTGTCACTAAATATTAGCACATTTCACACATGGGCATAATATCATATTATCTTCACTTGTATTCTCAAATGCAAAATTAAAAAAAATTTTCACTTTATCTCTGTACTTTTGACTTAATCTTGACTTTTGCATCCAACTCTTATCCATTTATTAGTTGCTACATTATCAGACCAAATGTATATAAATAATTAATATGAAAACGAACATGTACAATTGCATAGTTTACTATGTTTTAAACAAAAGATAATAACAAGACTAGTACTTACACAAAACGAGAACTCTTTGTAGTTGTAAAACTCTGCTACTAGATATTAGCTACCAGATATTATGATTATTAAAACTCTGTTGCTAACGTAGACAGTACCTAAAAGTATTTGTAGTTAAGGTTGACATAAGGTGAAATAAGGTGGGTTTTGTAGAAAATTTTTTTCACAAAAAAAAATCATGAATTGCAAAAGCTGAAAGAATAGTCGAATGAAGTAAAAGCTAAAGTCAATAAGTTATGAATAGTCAAAATAAGGTTCTAAAAAAATAGTGCTCGAATACTAAAAGCGGAAGGAAAAGGAAAGTAAATTATATTTGGTCTGAAAAGAAAAATAGTATAATAATGAAAATGAAGCTTGAAGTTGGTGATTGGATGCACTAAGTTTGGGAAG
Source organism: Durio zibethinus (assembly GCF_047325235.1). Taxonomy (NCBI): domain Eukaryota; kingdom Viridiplantae; phylum Streptophyta; class Magnoliopsida; order Malvales; family Malvaceae; genus Durio; species Durio zibethinus. The sequence goes on from NC_143183.1 coordinate 934,116, forward strand.
ATTTTTATTGGACAGGATTATGGAAGGCATTTACTAACAAAAAATGCCAATAATAATTCCCACATAATTATTTTTTAAATATATTATAGGCGCCTTGAACATATCGTCACACAAATTGTAAAACTATTATTGAAGGCATATATACAAGAAAGACAACTTTAATAATTGCTATCATAGTTTATAGATAATTACTGAAGGCGATTGCAGAAAATAACGCCTTCAATAATTTTCCTAAAATTTTTTTTCCATATTATTAAAGGTATTTTTTATTATAAAATGCCTTCAATATACCACGACGATAAATGGAAGGCGTTTATTAGAAATGACGCCTTCAATACACTTTTAAACTTAGTAATCCATTACTGAAGGCGTTTGTTAATAACAGACGCCTTCAAAATTTTTTCACCAAATATTTTGAGAATTATTAAAGGCATATTCTATTGTACAATGCCTTCTATATACTGTCACACAAATTGTGACACTGTTATTGAATGCGTCTTTTATTATAAAATGCCTTCAATATGCCACGATGGTAATAGAAGGCGTTTATTAGAAAAAGCACCTTCAATATGCCTCTAAACATAGTAATCCATTATTGAAGGAGTTTGTTAATAACAGACGCCTTCAAAATTTTTTCACCAAATATTTTAAAAATTATTAAAGGTATCTTCTACTGTACAATGCCTTCTATATACCGTCACATAAATTATGACACTGTTATTGAAAGCGTCTTTTATTATAAAACACCTTTAATGTACCACGATGGTAATGAAAGGCATTTATTAGAAAAGGCACTTTCAATATACCTCTAAACATAGTAATCCATTATTGAAGGCATTGTTAATAATAGACGCCTTCAAAATTTTCTCACTAAATATTTTAGGAATTAATAAATGTGACTTCTACTTAAAAATGCCTTTTATATGCAGCCACCCAAATTGTATCATAATTATTGAAGGTGTCTTTTATTATAAAATACCTTCAATATACCACGATAGTAATGGAAGGCGTTTATTTGAAAATACGCATTCAATATACCTTTAAATTTAGTAATCCATTACTGAAGGCGCTTGTTAATAACAGACGCCTTCAAAATTTTTTCACCAAATATTTTGAGAATTATTAAAGGTGTTTTCTATTGTAAAATACCTTTTATATACCACCACACAAATTATGACACTGTTATTGAAGGCATATATCCAAGAAAGATGCCTTTAGTAATTTCTATCACAGTTTGTAGATAATTATTGAAGGCGATTTTAGATAATAACGCTTTCAATAATTTTCTCAAAAAAATTTACTCAGATTCTTAAAGGCATCTTTTATTATAAACCGTCTTCAATAATTTGCTAAATTCATAATTATTGAAGGTGATTTTTTACTGAAAATACCTTTTATAATTTTTAGAAGGTGTTTTTTTTAACATATGCCTTTAATAAGTTTGTTGGACTAATTTAAAGGCATATAATTAAAGGTGTTTTTTTTGTAATAAACGCCTTTAATAATATCGAATAAAATTTTTAGGTCATTATTGAAGGCGTTGTTCCATGGAAATACCTTTAATAATTAATTTTATATTCATTTCCCTACCTTGAATATAGGAATTTACAAAGGGTTGGTACATAGAACGATTAAAAGTTGCATTATTCTACCAAACAAACCAAACCCTTAAACACTTTTCTAGCAGACCATTCCTTTCTTTCTCCCATTCGTCATCACCGACCTTCAACAAATCACCATTGCGAACCTCTGTTTTAACTGATAAGTCTTTTTTGTTTTAGTTTACTGTTTTATTTACGCCTTCAATAGAGAATTTTTGTTTTCTCAGTTCTTTAATATTGACATATGCATTTATATATTTTCATTAACATCATCGTCAGCATAGTCGTCTAAGATTCTATTCATATTACTAGTATGTTGTTTCTATGTAATACGCATTAAATATTGTGGTTTGCTGAACCTTGTTGACTGATATTGTATTACCGAATGGTATTGTATGATATTGGGGGTTTGAAAAGTCATTTTTCATGCTAAATGGTTTGCTAAACCTTATTGTCTAATATTGTTTTGTTGAATGGGTTTGAATAGGGGCTGAATGGTGTTTCTGAGTGGTTTACTGAATGGTGTGTATGACCATATTGCTGAATGGTGTGCTAAATTCTGTTTCTGTACATAGTATGGTATTGATTGTATTAAATTAAGTATAATTATAAATTTAGAGGGTCATATTGTGTAATTCATATAATTATGATCAATATTGCAAGTAATATGAACTCCGAACAACATCATTCTCCTTCTAATGAACATATATAAGAAAGAAATGTAGGCCAAAAAAGAAAGGAAAGGGGCCCAAATAAACAAATCAAATTGACTGACACAAAAATTCATATTGACTTCAATCAAAGTGGGTAACTTATGTTGAAAGGTGCTACCAATATGGCTACTCATATTGGAGCCATTGTTTGTCGAAAGATTTTAATTACATACACTGATTGGCGACGAGTTCTTGATGATCTAAAAGATGAGATACGGTAGTCCGTTGTGGTATGTTTATTTAACTATTTCATAAAATTTGTTACATGATCATTTAATTGAAATTCAATATGTTGATACTATTTGTGTTAACTTATTTAGGAACAGTTCGATGTCCCAATTGAGTGTAAAAATATTGTGTTGCAATCTACTGGGAAAGCTTTCAAAGACTTTAAAAATAGATTGACAACCCAATATATTTTACCATTGGCTGGTGAAGGTGATGTTTTGGCTGTTTCACCTGCAGCATATGCAAATGTCATAACTGTAAACACCATTTTTTAAAATTATTATTATTATTTATTTATTTAATTTTTTTTCATTTTCATTTTTCTTTAATTTTTCTTTTCTTCTTTCTTTTTCCTTATCCGATTCAAGTTGACTAAGCATGAGTGCATTAAATGCACTATCCTTAAAATTTAAAACCACCACCAGCAGCCGCCAACACTAGCCAACTGTGAATATCAGTTTATCATGCCAGTTGAAAAAATGAGACTCAAATCCCTGAAGATCTGAGATTTGAACCCAGCAAGCTCTATAAAATAAAGCTTATAATCTGCGGAAAAAGAAGGGAAAATAATAAAAAAGGGGCGAAAAAATAGAGCTTTCTGTAAAAAAAAATTATTTTACAAAAATAAAAAAAAATAAAAACAGTCTCTTGGAACGGGGAACCCAACATTAGAAAAAGCTATCTACAAAAAAAAAGTTAATCGATTTTTTTTTAAAAAAAGAAGGGAAACCGAAACTTTGAGCCTCGATTTACGTCGATCGAGGTTATTTTCGATGAAAAAGATATCAGATCCAGAAAGCGTACGTCGAGGAGAACGTTTTGGCATCTTTTGAGATTTTTCGACAACCGATCGATGATCGACCGACAACCATCGACGACGGTTGACACAACAGACGGTGACTGACCAACTAGTCTAGAAAGAGAGGGTTTGAGTGTAGAGAGAGAGGGGGAGAAGAAAAAATGATAAAAAATTTTTTAGGCCTTTTATAGATACTGCTAAAGCCAAAATGACGTCGTTTCAATAAACTTTCAAAACGACATTGTTTTAGCCTCTGAAGATCCGTGCATCGACCCGTGACTCGACCCTGGGTCCACGTATTTGACTCGATTGCCTGACTCATCCTCAGACCCAGACTGGTTCATTTGACAGACCCAGGCCGGGACGAACCATCCCTGAATCGCCAAATCGAATCGAGCCATCGATCCGATCAGACTCGCGTTGATCGGATCGTTGAATGGTCCGATTCAGGTAAAAAAAATATTTTTTTATTTTTTTATATTATTTTTGTTATTTTAATTATTATTATTGATATTTATGCATGTAAAAATGTTTAAATTTACAAAAATAAATTTTTATTATTTTATAATATTAATTAATAATATAAAATTACTAAAAAAAATAAGAAAAAAAATTTTTATCCAACGATGAAATTCAAAGGTATTTCGAGTAATGATGCCTACGAAATCTCTAGGTAAGAAGATTTTTTTTAAGTACTACCAGCGTAATGGAGTGTTTATAAAAAATTTTCAATAAAATAAAAATTTTCCTTTTTTATTATAAAATAATAATAAATAAAAACTAATTAATAAATTAAGAATAAGTAATAAAAAATAAGACAAAAAAGAGAATTTTATCCGATGACGAGATTATAAAAGTATTTCGAGTAGAGATGCTTTAAGAAATCCCTAGGTGAGAGGAGTTTTTTTAAATATTACTAATGTATTTGAATATTTATATAAAATTTTTAATATAACAAAAGTTCCCCTTTTCTTCAAAAAAAAAAAGAGAATAAAATATGTGCATCAACATAATAATATTCTGCATTGCATACGTGACATAATTTTTACGAAAAGTAAATTCAGACCTCCTAAGATGAGATTCTAAGGTATTCTGAGAAGCGATCTTAAGAAATCTCTAGGTGAGAAAAAATTCGTTTAATGTTACCAACGTAATGGAACATTTTAAGAATTATTTCAATAAAAAGGTTCTAATTTATTTTTCTTGAGTAAAATTTGAATAATAATTTTTTCAAAATAAAACAAAACAAACCAATTTTCAATAAATAAAAAAATCAAGAAAATTATTTTTCTAAACACTGAGAATGAGACTATTTTTAATCAAAATCAAAGGATAACACATAGTTAAGTTATACCATTTTTAAACGGGCGTCGTGAGAGTGCTAATCCTTCCCCACGCGTAACTGACTTCTGAACCCAGACTGTTTCGCAGACCATAAAATTATCTTTTTAATAAATTTTAATAAATTTTAAAATCTTATTAAAAGGATAAATTTTAATATGTGGCCAATCACACATAGTCAAAAAAGATTGGTGGCGACTCCATTTTTCATTATTTTTTATTTCGTTTCTAAATTCGTCGGATGGACACAAAACCGTTACGACAGTTTGGCGACTCCACTGGAAAGAAATTGTTTTTAAGAGTCAGGCCAAAATTAACTAGTTTTATCCTCAAATTTTAATTTAAATAGTTCTAATTGATTTCTTAGATTTTTATTTTTCATTTTCAACCAAAAAAAAGTAAAAAAAAATTCAAAAACAAAAAAGTTCACACACATTTCTTTTACTATTTTCTTTTATACTTTATTTTTCTGTATATATTACTTTCAATAAATTAGGATACATTTGCACACATAATGACATGCTGCATTTCATGCATAAGCTCGATACCCGAGTTCTGTCCTTTATAGGAGGAAGTAAAGTACCTATACCCTCGTGAGGTGATAACCTCTTCAATGGCAAGCGAAATACTTCTACTCAAATTGAACCCTTTCCATTCATAGCCTGTAATGGGTGAGGATGGGAGCCCTTTACTAGTCTAGCGTGGATGACAGTAAGGAATAATTTGAAAACCTTTAGACACGTGTCAATCCAAACCCAGCATGTAATAAGCATAGGAAACCAACCTTAGGTACAGCTTCGTCTACCTTCTTGTAAGAAATGCCTAAGAATAAAAGTTATGTGTAATACAAAACAAAACAAAAAAATCTAAAAAAAAAATTATTTTCAAACCCCATCCTCACACTAACTTAATTTTATTTTTATTTTTTTTACATAAATTATATCATACAGTTCTGCATTGAGATATTTGCTTTAGGACATATTTCTCCTCAAGAAGTTTTCATGGATCCCATAAAACTTCAAATTTGCTCATCTTCAGTCAATGTCCCATGTGAGCCGTATAATGAAGTATATGTTTGGTCAAAAGAAGCCCAATAAAATAATGAAGATTGCTTGCCTATCGACTATGTGTCAAAGTTGCCTGAAAAGATGCATTTGGATCTCACACAGAATGATTTAGAAGATTTAGCTGCTATCTAGGGATAATTAAATGAGAAAAGAAAAGAAAGCTTTTGTAAGAAGTATGGGCAGATTGTATCCCTCATTTCAGTAGTGATCGATAAGCAATTGATAAGGGCAGTTATACAATTTTAGGATCCATCCTATAGATGCTTCACTTTTAATTGAAAAAATTTGATGCCAACTATTGAAGGGTATTCGATTTTACTCGGGACAAAACTATAGTGTTTAGATAAAGTATTCACTCGAAAGCCAAAATCAGGTTATTGCAAAAAGTTGACCAAGCTTATGGGGTTAAAGTGGAAACCATTGATTCTTTTACGAAGCCTAAAGGTGAACATCTCGGCATTCATTGGGACTTTTTTCGAAACTTCATTCAAGAGCATTTAAATGATGACAAAGGCATGGCCATGTTTGCTTTATCATTGTATGGCATGGTAATCTTTCCAAAGACTTTGGGTTACATTGAGATAACTGTGATGGATTTTTTTAAGCAAATTGAAACCCAAGCAATTAATCCCACACCAGCAATCTTAGCAGAAAGCATTCGATCAATGAATTTCTGTTGAAAAAATGAAAAGGGATGGTTCATAGGATGTGTACCGCTATTATATGTGTGGGTTATAAGTTGTTTTAAATGCGGGAAGAGTGCATTTTTAAAGCCGTATCTACAAAACAAAGCATCAATTGAAGAGTTCTACAAGAGTCAATGGCCAACATTGAAGATTAAGAAAGAGTGGGTCCTTTTCTTATAAAAGATTACCGATGATGAAATTGAATGGATGACACCTTGGATGCCTCAAGTGCCTTTGTTGTATTATAAAGGAAATGAGCCATGGATACCGTTGTTAAGATTATGAGGTATTATAAGTTACGCTCCGTTGATGGTGCTTAGGCAATTTGGTACAAAACAATTTATTCATGCCACTCATGGCTTGGTTCAGGTAGAATTCATTTGTGGAAAACTAAATTCACTAAGAACCTCAGAGCAGTTAATCCAAGCCTGAAAAAAAACATGAAGAATGAGATTAGGGCCTCTTATTGACAAAGTCACTCATGATTATCAGATTTGGAAAGCAAGACAACCTAGAGACATAGTACTCTCTCCTGATGATAGCTTACACCAATCAGCTAATCTTTCAATAAAAGTACAATTATCAGAAGTTGAGCTTGTGAAGAAAGAATTAGAAGCTGAAAAAAAGAAATAAAATGAGAGAATTTGAGACTTTGTAAGAAGATGGGACAACTAAAGTATGAAGTAGAGATACAAGGGAACAGATTAGAAAAAACCATAAAAGAATGAGATGTGGTTAATAGTGATTTGAAAGATTTACACCAGGAAAATAAAAGGTTACAAATCTAATTCAAAATTAAAAAAGTCACTAAGTCTTACCTTAGTCAACAACACGAAGTGGATGAGCTCCAAGAAGAAATAAACCAATGAAAAGGCAAAGCATAAGAAAAGCAAGAGGAGACCACTAGAATTTTTTAAGAATGCTAGAATTGGAAAATGTTATACTCTACAACTTCAGCAAGATTGGAAGAATGCCAAAAAGAAAAGAAAAGAGAAAATAAAGCACTTTGAAGTACTAAATGAGACAGAATCACTTCATCGGATAATCCGAAGGTTAGAGCTACAACTGTAAGATCACAAGAATTATATTTTAGTAATGATAGATAAGTAGCATAGAAGGGAAAAAGATTGAATCTTTACATGTGATTCAAAAAGAGATGCTCATATGATGTAGAAAGTAAAAAGTTTAGAGAGGTAACAGTACATAAAGCATGTAACTAGTTAAGTTTGTAAGGCAATAAAAAAGGCATGAGAGATGGTTTAAAAGGTATAAGCATTAAGACAAGAAGTCAATCCTGTAGGAGAATATGGACAGCACCTAGTGAACTTTTTAGACGAGGCAAAAGACCATTATGAGCAAGTCAAACGCTTCTATGGATATAATTCTAGAATGATAAATCTCATGTAATCAAAGTTGTATGAAATCAATGAAAATTTATAATATTGAAATTTGTCCATGGGCAAATATTTTTTACTTGCATTCATGCATTATTTGCATAATTTTTGTTTTTATTTTCAAAAAAAAATTTCAAAAAAAATAAAATTTTTGACACATGGCATTTTGATTTTTCTAAAAATTTTATGGTAATAAAAGTTCAAGAATAGCTCACCCTTCAAAAATTTTAACTCAACCCACTTGTCATTCATATAATACCAGGACTCAAACAAGAATTATAGAATAAGAACAGACCAGTTGATTTGAAAGAATCGAGAAAGCTTAAGAAGAACTAAGAGAGGATCTCAGTACAATAAATGGATATGCTCAGGAAACTTGACAAGGAAAAAGTAGTAGAAAAAAAATCTTAGCTTTCAAGAGCAATCGTCAGACATGGTGGATCCTGTTTACCCTCCAGGTTTTGAGCCACAACCGACTCAACCTTCTCAAGAAACTATAGTACAAATTCTTATTCCCTATGGATCTTATCCAGGAATGACATTCACACCTATTTTGGGATAATTTTAAAATTTTGTTAATCTTGTTATGATGGAAAAATCGCCCGAGCCAATCCTAGTTCCTAATTTGAACGATCCCAAAGAAAAAAAAAGCTAAAGATAAAGATATCTGAGAAAGTAAAAGATAATAGTGCCAAGAAAAGATAAAGTTATTAGAAGAAAGGTTTAGAGTAGTGGAAGGAATAAATTTTTATGGTTCCACAGATGCAACCAAGCTTTATTTAGTCCCTGATATGGTCATTCCGCCTAAATTCAAGGTCCTTGAATTTAAAAAATATGATGGCACAAAACGTCTGATGACCCATATCACCATGTATTATCAAAAGATGATAGCACATACTCACGATGAGAAATTGTTAATACACATATTTTAAGATAATCTTACAGGTTCTACAGTTAGATGTTATGTTCAATTAGATAGGACTCGTATTCGTTCTTAGCAAGAGCTTACAAAGGTATTCCTTACACAATATCGACATGTCACAGATCTAGTTTTAGACCGTCTATCTCTACAAAGTATGAAAAAGAAAACAACTGAAAACTTCAAGAAGTATGGACAAAAATAGAGAGACGTGATTGCACAAGTCCAACCTCCTCTCATCGAGAAAGAGATAACTGTTTTATTTATGAATACTTTGAAAACACCATACTATGATAGATTAATAAGCAATGCAACCAAGAATTTTACAGATATGGTGATATCGGGTGAGATTATCGAAACTACCATAAAGAATGGCAAGCTTAATACATGAGAAACAAATGGAGTAAATAAAGGTGGAGCTCTCAAAAAGAAAGAGAATGAAGCCCAAGTAGTAAACTATGTGGGGCAACAATTCAGAGGTTCACACCCTACTCTATACCAATCTACCAAACCCATTACCCTTCGTAACAACGTTACATCCATCTTTCATCCATATCAACCATACCAACCATTATAACCATTAGTTTATTCATATCATTTTTAGCTATCTTTTTAGACACCCACCTATTCTTATAACCGTTCTGTTGTACCTACAAGATCAAAATGGAGAACTAATAGTGATCCAAGAGCCCTAAAAAATATCCAAGAAAAACTCACTTTTGATCCCATTCTCATGACATACACAGATTTGTATCCTTGACTTGTTGAGAAATATTTACTTGCTCCTATTATTGTTTAACCTTTGAAACCTCCGTTTCCCAAGTGGTATGATCCCAATTCGCATTGTGATTATCACTATGGGAATCCAAGTCATTTCACTGAGAATTGTACTGCTTTAAAGTGCAAAGTGCAGGGTTTAATCAATAAAGGGTGTTAAACTTTGATACCAACCAACAAAAGACTCCAAATGTTAATAGGAACCCTCTACCGAATCATACTAGGCCATCAATAAATGCTTTGGTTGATGGGTAAACAAGCTATGTGAAAAAAAGAATAGAAGAGGTAAAAACTCCTATGGCTAAAGTGTTTGAAGCCTTAGTCAAAGCTGACATATTGAAGCTAATAGAATCTCAGAATTGCTCTAAAGTAATTAACTCAACTAAGAGCTACAATTATCACAAAGGTTTTTTGGGGCATTCTATCGAGAGTTGTTACCAATTTTATTAAAAGGTGTAGAAGTTGATGGTTATGGGCCAAATAAAGTTTTACGAAGAAAGAAAAGAGTTGACAAAAATTAAAATGTCTACCATTGATTCAAAGAATAAGTTTATGCGTAGATCGATAACTATCTATTATGATGAAAAGCTGACATTGAAGTTAAAAAAGCTCATCTCCTGACCAATGGTGACAATTAAAGTTTATGATCTTTTGTCATATCAGAATGATAAAGTAGTACCATGAAAGTATGATTATGATGTCATAGTTAATCCAAATACTGTAAACATAATGGGCGTAGGAGGCATGACCTGAAGTGAGAGATATTATACTCCAGAAGATTTAGAGAAAGCCAAGAAAGAGAAAGCAAAGGTAGGAGAAGAAAAAAAGTTAGAATAATCTTGTCACAGCCTTAGGAAAAAAATTTTAAAAGCTAGCCTTTGTGAGTAAAGCTTGTGAATTTTTAAAGCTAATAAAACATAGTGAGTATAGCATGGTAGAACAGTTGAACAAGATGCCAGTTAAAATTTTGTTATTGTCATTATTGCTCAGCTCAGAGTCACACCATAATGCTCTATTAAAAGTGCTAAATCAAGCATATGTGTATCATAATGCTTCTATTGAATATGTGGATCAGCTTGTTGGTAATATGACAATTACAAACTATATCTCTTTTAGTGATGAAAAGATTACTTTTGAAGGTCGTGGAAATACCAAAGCTCTTCACATTACTGTTAAATGTAAGAGTCATATAATAGCTAAGGTTTTGATTGATAATGGCTCATCTATCAATGTTATACCTATGACTACTCTAGCAAAACTCCATGTTGATGAATCTTATATGAAACCTAGTCATATGATAGTTTGAACCTTCGATGGAACCCGAAGAGAGGTATTGGGAGACATAAAAATGTCATTACAGATTGGCTCGTACATTTTTAATGTGAAATTCTAAGTTATAGATATTTCTCTTTCATACAGTTGCTTATTGGGTAGACATCCATATGATAGATGTTGTTCCATCCTCATTACATCAGAAAGTCAAATTCATTATTGTTAGGAAATTGATATGTGTAGTAAGAGAAAAAGATTTATTAGTCACCCAACTAGTAAATACTTCTTATGTAGAAGCAGCAGATAAAGCTTTAAAATGCACATATAATTTTTTTGAGCTGCTAATGCAGCATATATGGTTGAGGGATCTAAACTATATTCGTCACACTTATCTACGACAATTGAAATGGTTGTCAAACAGTTTATCAAGATGGGATGGCGACTTGGAGCTGAACTTGGAAAGAACCTGCAAGGAATCACGAAGCCATCGACCGTATATGATAAGAAAGATAGATTTGGCTCAAGGTATAAGCCAACAAAAAGGGACAAAGTGACAATGGTGAATGAAAAGAAAAATAAGAGGATGGTTAATCTTGAGGGATATGAACCGGAGTAGAGCCCATAGTCATTCCATACCTCTATGATTCTTTTCGTTCGAGAGGATATATTTATCCAGATCTACCTACAGCCTTAAATGCAGGATTCATGAAAGAGTTTTTTGAGCTAGCCATTCAAATGGTGGATGACGAAGAAAAAAAAAATCGAGATGAAGAGTTGTTCTGCACCATTGTTTTACAAATTTTGAGCTAAATAACTGAAGAGTAGTAGAGTTGCCTATTGTCTTTAAAACTTCTGAAAAGTAATCTCTAATTGCTTTTATAAGCATTTGGTGATCTTTTGTAGTGTCTTTATGTTTGTTATTTTACTAAAAGACTTAGAAGATGCATTCGTATTCCTTCTATTATTTTTATCTTCATTTTGCTTTTCATTTACTTTTTCCATCATTTTCTTGCCATTCTATTTTTGTGTGCCAATATTCTCTTTATCTTACCCTTTTGTAGGGTCCCAAATAATGAACATGAAGATAATCATGACAATAATCTTGGATTTGATTTTAAAAACTTAATTTATGTTGATGAACTTGATAATAAGGAAGATTTAGATAATTACACACTGTCTCTTGATTTGTTAAAATTAATGAAACATGAAGATAAATCAATTGAACCCCACCAAAAAACTATCGAATCAGTAAATTTGAGATATGGTGAAAATAAAAGAGAGGTTAAAATTGGTACATCTCTTTTACCAGTTAAAAGATAGAAGTTAGAAGAGCTACTCCGAGAATATGTAAATGTATTCGCATAGTCTTACCAGGATATGCCAGGACTCAGTATTGATATTGTAAAACATAAGTTACCTTTGAAACCAGAATTTAAACCAGTACAGTAAAAGCTAAAGCGTATAAAACCAAAAATACTGCTAAAAATAAAAGAGAAAGTGAAAAAGTAATTTGATGCTGGATATTTGGAAGTGGTAAAATATCCTGAATGGGTAGCCAACCCGTTCTCAAGAAAGATGAAAAAGTGAGAATGTGTGTCGATTATCAAGACTTAAATAAGACAAGTCCTAAGGATAACTTTTCTCTACCCCATATCGCTACTCTAGTAGATAATACTGTTAGGCACTCCACATTTTCCTTTATGGATGGTTTCTTAGGCTATAATCAAATCAAGATGGCTCAAGATGATATGGAAAAAACCTCATTTATGATCATGTGAAAGACATTCTGTTATAAAGTCATGCCTTTTGAGTTGAAAAATACTTGTGCTACTTATCAAAGAGCAATGGTGACTCTCTTTCATGACATGATGCATAAAGAGATAGAAATGTATGTGGATGATATGATTGCAAAATCTCGTGAAAGAGAGGATCATGTAGTCAATCTTAAAAAGTTATTCCACAGGTTGAGAAGATTTTAGTTGAAGTTGAATCATACCAAATGTACATTTGGAGCCAAATTAGAAAAACTATTGGGTTTTATGATCAGTGAAAAAAGAATCGAAGTTGATCCAGATAAGATACAAGCCATCCAAAACTTATCTCCTCCTCATACCTCAAAAGAAGTACGAAGTTTCTTAAAAAGATTAAATTATATTGCTCGTTTCATCTCTCAACTCACTTATAAGTGTGATCCTATTTTTAAGCTTTTTAGAAAATATGATATTGGAGAATGGAATTATGAATGCCAAAAAGCTTTTGATAAGATCAAAGAATACTTGTCAAATTCACCTGTGTTGGTGCCACCGATGCCAGTAAAACATTTGATTTGATACTTGATAGTGCATAAAAATTCAATAGGATGTGTGCTGGGGTAAAGAGATGAAATTGATAAGAAAGAACGAGCAATTTACTACTTGAGTAAGAAAGTGCTGGGGCAAAGAGATGAAATTGATAAGAAAGAACGAGCAATTTACTACTTGAGTAAGAAATTCACTAATTACAAGTCCAAATATTCACCTTTAGAGAAGATGTGTTGTGCATTAACCTGGACAGCTCAAAGACTTAGACAATACATGCTTTATCGCACTACTTAGCTTATAGTAAAACTAGATCCTATTAAGTATATCTTCGAAAAGCCCTCATTGACAAGGAGAATAGCACGATGACAAGTTATGCTTTCAAAATATGATATTATTTATATGACTCAAAAGGCTATTAAGGGAGTGCAATAGATGAATTTCTTACGGATCGTGCAGTCGAAGATTATGAGCAAATGAAATTAAATTTTTCTGATGAGGATGTGATGGCCATTGAAGAAAATAAACCTATTAAAAAATCATAAATGATGTATTTTGATGGAGCTACTAATGCTTTAGGACATGGTATTAGAGTAATTTTGATATCTCTTGATGGGCATTATTACCCCATCACAGCCAGGTTAAATTTTAATTGCACAAACAATGTGGCTGAATATGAGGCCTATGTTATGGGTCTACAAGCATCAATTGAAAAGAAGTTCAAAGTGTTAGATGTGTTTGGAGATTCAGCTTTAGTTATTTATCAGTTACAAGGTGAATAAGAGATAAAAGACTCTAAGTTGATCCGGTACCATAAATACATCTCTGAGTTGGTCAAACAATTTAAAAAAGTTCAATTTGAGCATTTACCCAGAGAGAAAAACCAAATTGCTTATGCACTGGCTACTCTAGCTGCAATGATTAAAATAGATGCAAATATTAAAGTTCAACCCATCAAGCTGGATGTGAATGATGTAGCAGCACTTGCTCAGGTGTCGAAAAAGAAGTTGATGGGAGGCCATGGTATCATGATATCATACAATACATTAAAAGCCAGTAATACCCAAAACATGTAAAAGAAAATGATAAGAAGACTATCAGAAGATTGGCTATGAGTTTTTTCATTGATGAAGATATCTTTTACAAAAAAGGTCGAGATCAAGTGCTTTTAAGATGTGTAAATGCAGCTGAAGCAAAGAAAATTATTGAAGAAGTGCATGATGGAGTTTGTAGGGCACACATAAATGGTCATATAATGGCTAGATAAATTATGAGAGCTGGCTATTATTGGTTGACAATAAAGGGTGACTGTATTGATTATGCTAGAAAATGTTATAAATGTTAGATTTATGCTAACAAGATTCATGCTCCACCATCAACATTACACGTTCTGGCTCATCCGTGGCCATTCTCTATGTAGGGCATGGATGTCATTGGTCCCATCACTCCAAAAGCTTTGAATGGGCATAGATTCATTTTTGTGATGATTGATTATTTCACCAAATGGGTAGAAGCTGCATCATATACTAGCGTGACCTGATTTGTGGTATGTAGGTTCATAAAAAGAGAGATAATATTTCGATATGAGCTTTCAGAGATAGTTATTTCTGATAATACTAAAGACTTAGACAATAAAATGATGAATGAAGTATGCACCCAGTTCAAGATCCATTATCATAATTCGATACCGTATCGTTTGAAAATGAATGAGGCAGTGAAGGCTGCGAATAAGAATATCAAAAGAATCCTGAAGAAAATGATTGATACTTATAAAGATTGGCATGAGAAGTTGCCTTTTGCTTTGCATGCTTATAAAACATCAGTCCGAACATCTATTAGGGCCACCCCGTCCTCTTTGGTATATGGAATGGAAGCTGTGCTATCGATCGAAGTAAAAATTCCCTCACTGAGAGTCCTAATGGAGGTAGAATTAGAGGAAGCAGAATGGGTTCGAAATCATTATGAGCAGTTAACTTTCATTGAAAAGAAAAGACTGTCAGCACTTTGTCATAGTCAATTATATCAAAAGAGGATGATGAGAGCACATAACAAGAAAATTCATCCCTGTTGCTTTAGAGAATGAGACTTAGTGCTAAAAAGAATCCTTCCAAATCAACATGATAATCGAGAAAAATGGACACCAAATTGAGAAGCCTGTATGTGGTGAAAAAAACCCTTTTTTGGTAGGGCATTGATTTTGATAAAAATAGACGGAGGTGATTTGCCTATTCCAATAAATTCAGATGCTGTAAAGAAATATTTTGCTTAAAAAAAGAGAAAAAAAATGATGACTTATCTAAGCTGAAAACCTGAAAAAGATGACTTGGATATGAAGGAGAAGCATCACCAAAAAAAGATCCCACAACATCGGGGCAAATGTAGTTTGACAAACTTTGAAGGATTAAAAAAATCATCTGATTTAGTTTTAGAAAAAAATCTGAGAATATTTTACTCGTGATTATCTTCTGATCATTACTTAGGGCACCTTTGTTTCAACTCAAACACTTTTCCATGCACTTGTTATCAGCCTAATGAAATATGCTAACTTTCTTTTAGAAATAATGCCTATCCATTCCTCTATTCTCATTTGATATTTTCATTCACCGTACAAATAGGAGAGATGTGTGATTACATTTCGTTTGTCTTGAACTGAAAATGATGAAAGAAAGACAAATACCAAAGATCCTAGCATTACTTTAAAAAAAAAAGTTAACAAAGGCAAATGAAAAATAATGAGAAAAGCATAACAAGACATTGATGTTGCAGACCTTTGAAGAAGAAAAGTATTGTTAAGGAAGATTACAATGTTTAAAATAGATTGGTTATATGGCAATTGTTGAGAATTCTGATTAAAAAAAGTAAGAGATTTCAAAAACCTTTTTACTACAATGGATAATTTTGATTGCATTACATGCATTACATCCAGAGCACTCAGTACATGCATCCATGAGCAATTATAATAAAGATAAAAACTTTTCATTTCTAATAATAAATGAAAAACAAGATTTTGATATTCGGATGAAGATAATAATCAAACAAGAGATTTCAAAAGATAGAAATTTACTTGTTCAAAGATGAGAACTCAGTTTCAAAAACAGATGAGAATTTTTTAAAGTTGTTGAGCCTTTGCTGAGAGGAGCTTTTCTAATATGAGATTTTTTTAAAAGTTGTTGAGCCTCTGCTTAGAGGAGCTTTTTCAAGATAAGAATTTTTAAAGTTGTTGAGCTTCTGCTGAGAGAAACATTTCCAAGATGGAATTTTAAAATTGTTGAGCCTCTGCTGAGGGAAGCTTTTTCAAGATAAGAATTTTTAAAGTTGTTGAGCCTCTGCTGAGATGAGCTTTTTCAAGATTTTTAAAATTGTTAAGCCTCTGCTTAGAGGAGCCTTTTCCAAAATGAGAATTTTAAAGTTGTTGAGCATCTACTCAAAAGAGCTTTTCCAAAATGAAAATTTTAAAAGCTGTTAAGCCTCTGCTGAGAAGAGCGTTTTTAAGAGAATTTTAAAGTTGTTGAACTTCTGCTGAGATGAGCTTTTTCAAGAGAATTTTAAAAGTTGTTGAGCCTCTGCTGAGAAAAACTTTTCTAAAATGAAATTTTAAAGTTGTTGAGCCTCTGCTGAGAGGAGCTTTTTCAAGAGAATTTTAAAGTTGTTGAGCCTCTGCTGAGAAGAGCTTTTTCAAGAGAATTTTAAAATTATTGAGCCTCTGCTCAGAAGAGCCTTTTAAATTTTCAAAAATGTTGTTGAACTTCTGGAGTCTTAAAATAATTTTTTTTGTGCTCAATGTTCTTTTTCTTTCAAAACAAAAATGGTTGTTTGTTTGTCTTTGCCTTATTCTTGATTCTCAAAAATAGGCAAAGAGGGACAACTGTAAACACCATTTTTTTAAATTATTATTATTATTATATTTTTTTTCATTTTTTATTTTTTTTTATTTTTTTCTTTCCTTCTTTTTTTTTTTCCTTTTTCTTCTTCCTTATCCGATTCAAGTTGACTAGGCATGAGTGCATTAAATGCACTCTCCCTAAAATCCAAAACCACCACAGGCAACCACTGACACTAGCCAATGCGTGAATATCAACTTATCACGCCAATTAAAAAAATAGGACTCGAATCCTAAAGATCTGAGATTTGAATCCAAGTAAGCTCTATAAATAGAGCTTGTAATCTGCAAAAAAAAAAAGAGGGAAAGGAATCAAAGAAAAAAGGTAAAAAAATTTTTTTTAAAAAAGAGCTTTATGTAAAAAAAAAAAAGCAAAACCATTTTGCAAAAACAAAAAAAAAGGGGCAGAAACAGTCCCCTGAAATGGGGAACCTAGTGCCAAAAAAGCTACCTACAAACAAAAAGTCAGTTGATTTAAAAAAAAAAAGAGATCGAAACTTTGAACCCCGATCTACGTCGATCGAGGCTATTTTTTTATGAAAAGGATATTGGATCCAGAAAGCACATGTCGAGGAAAACGTTTTGGCATCTTTTGGGATTTTTCAGCAACTGATCGATGATCGGTTCATAACCACTGACGACGATCGACACGACGGACAGTGATCGACCAACTGGTCTAGAGAGAGATGGTCTAAATGTAGAGAGAGAGAAAGAGAGAAGAAAAAATGAGAAAAAAAATTTTGGGCCTTTTATAGAAACTGTCGAAGCCAAAAAGACGTCGTTTTAGTCTTTGAAAATCTGCGCGTCAACCCGTGACCCGACCCTAAGTCCGTGCAACCGACCCGATTACCAGACTCATCTTCAGACCCAGACTGATTCATCTGAACTAACCTAGGCCAGGCCTAACCATCCTTGAACCATCAGACTAAATCGAACCACCAATTTGATCGGATCCGCTTTGACCTAACCATTGATCGGTCTGATTTAGGTAAAAAAATTTTTTTTTTGACTTTTTTTAAAGATTTTTTTATATATTATTTTTCTTATTTTAATTATTATTATTGATATTTATGCATGTAAAAGTATTTAAATTTACAAAATAATTTTTTATTATTTTATAATATTAATTAATAATATAAATTTGATAAAAAAAATAAGAAAAGGAAATTTTATCCGAATATGAGATTCAAAGGTATTCCGAGTAGTGATACATACAAAATCTCTAGGTGAGAAGATTTTTTTTTAAGTACTACCAGCGTATTGGAGTATTTATAAAAAATTTTCAATAAAATAAAAAATTTTCTTTTTTTATTATAAAATAATAATAAATAAAAACTAATTAATAAATTAAGAATAAGTAATAAAAAATGAGACAAAAAGGAAATTTTATCCGATGATAAGATTTTAAAAGTATTTCGAGTAGATATGCTTTAAAAAATCCCTAGGTAAAAGGATTTTTTTAAAAATATTACCAGTGTATTGGAATATTTATATAAAATCTTCAATATAACAAAAGTTCCCATTTTCTTAAAAAAAAAAGACCATAAAATATATGCATCAACATGATAACATTCTGCATTGCATACATGACATAATTTTTACGAAAAGTAAATTTAGACCTCCTAAGATGAGATTCTAAGGTATTTCAAGAAGCGATGCCTAAGAAATCTCTAGGTGAGAAAAAATTCTTCTAATGTTACCAACGTAATGGAATATTTTAAGAATTATTTCAATAAAAAGGTTCTAATTTATTTTTCTCGAATAAAATTTGAATAATAATTTAAAAAAAAAAAACAAAACAAACTAATTTTCAATAAATAAAAAAAATCAAGAAAATTATTTTTCCAAACACTGAGAATGAGATTATTTTAATCAAAATCAAAGGATAACATATAGTTAAGTGGTACCATTTTTAAACGGGAGTCATGGGGGTGCTAATCCTTCCCCACAAGTAACTGACTCCCGAACCCAAACTGTTTTGCAGATCGTGAAATTATATTTTTAATAAATTTTAATTAATTTTAAAATCTTATTAGAATGATAAATTTTAATAGGTGGCCAATCGTACCTAGTCAAAAAAGATTGGTGGCGACTCCATTCTTCGTTATTTTTTATTTCATTTCTAAATTCGTCGAGTGAACACAAAATCGTTACGATAATAACTGTTGAAGATTGGATAAATTTTGTTCAATATCAATTTTCAGAAGATTTCTCGGTAGCAAAACCATTACCAAATTAGTCTAAGTTTATAAGTCTTTATGCATTATAGCCTTTGATCTTCATATGTGATTGACGTAATTTCTTGATATTATAAAAATTAAAGAACAACATCAGGGCCAAACAGTAATATCACCATCGGACAGCAAGAAAAGGATACGCAAATGTAAAGTATGAGCTTGTATGTATTCGCATACTTGATTTATACTCATTAATGAATAATTATGAATATTCATTTCATACATTCTGATTCTTTTATTATGATAATTTAATAAGAATCGGTGAGCTCAAACACAAAAGTTTTCAGATGAGATATCTGGAAATAAGAACATCTACGAAAGGATGGATCTTTCACAGATGAAGCAACCGAGGAAATGGTAAAAAAGATTGTATGTATAACTGATTTTTTTAAATAATGTATGATTGGCATTGTGGATGTATGCATGAATGTCTACTAGCTTGTGTAGATTTGTTCTAACAGCCCAACTTATTATTGTCTTTCAGGATGATTATGCTGCCAAAGTAAAATCTGGTGAACAGGCAACCTAGTATGACGAAGATCCTTTGTCTTTAGCATTAGGCACTAAAGAAAGGCCTGGTTGGGCTCATGGGATTGGTAATTTTATCTTACCATCAACGTATTTTGGTAAACAATCTAAAATCTCACGAATGAAAAATGCACAATATAAAGCAATAATTGAGCAATAATAGCAACAAATTAATGACTAGGAGCAACGCCTTAATGACCAACAGCAAAGACTCACTGCTTTAGAGTCTATGTTAGCAGTAATGCAACAGGCTATGTCAGTACCCCAGCCTGATAGCATCATCCCCGTATGAAAAGCTTTCAATGCAAGTAAGGAAGCCATCCCATCATTCGTTACCACTTAAAAAGTATGAAATTATTTATAATTTGAATATTAATTTGTTTATTACATTGATTGATTTGGTTTTAATACTTATATTTCATTACATATTGTAAAAGGATGTTCAGACTCAAAATCTGACCTTTGCCTAAGCTTCTATGGATGAGTTAATAAAATATTCGTTGGAGTATTGTACTGACAGAAACTTCATATCCATTGAGTCTAAGGAAGACTTATTTGATAAACAATCATTTTCTTTCATTGGTGTAGATGAGGTGAAAGAATTTTGTGAAATAAATGAATTTTGTGAAATAAATGAATTTTGTGAAATAAATGAATTATCAGCTGCTGAAATTGTTACTTATATAAAGTTAGCTTATAAATACAACTATGCACATTCAATATGTAGTAAGTTAGTATTATAGTGTCACACTAACCAGCAGTGTTGATTGGTATCGTATAGCTTCCTATACAGAGAGCTGAAAGGGAGATAATTGACGAATAGATTTATATTCATTGATCTCAACTTCATTAGTGAGCAGAATGACACAGTTGTGTATCGTACTAATCATGTGATTCAATGCATGAAAAGACTGATTGATTATTATTTGCTCCCATATAATGCGCAGTAAGTTATATTCCAACCTTAATTACTCCAACCTGCTCCATTCTATGATCTAATGCATATTCTGAGTATATCATTGTTATTATTTTTCAGTCGTCATTGGGTGCTTATTGTGATTGACACCAAATCCTTAATGTCATACCTTCTTAATTCAGTTAATCCAACGGCGATGCCTAACCCCGATATTCAAACTTTTATAAAGAGATATTACAATACTTTACTATATTATACATGTTCTGTTGTTTCATAAAAAATTTTATTTATGGTACCACTAATTTTTTTTCTTTTCAATTTAGGATAATATTTGTATTCAATAAGAAGATAAAGAAATCGAAAAGGGTGTCATTACTGGTAAATGTCAAATTTATTCTTTTAATACTGAGTTTGTGTAGATAAATACTTTTTAAATAGACTCAATTTAATTTTCAAGTACCTCATCAACCTGATAATACTAAATGTGGATATTATGTCCTTCGGTTTATGTGAGAGATACTGTTACATGATTTTATGACCACACCATTCATGGTTAGTATAAATTTCATATACTCGTTATATATTAAAAAAATAAAATGGTACATTATGTTCCCATTTGTTAACATTGACTTCTTTTTTTTTTTTTAGTAGGAGGGTAAAGAAAGCTTCACGAAAGAGGAGCTGGATGAAGTCCGTAAAGAATGGTGTGATTATGTATTGTGATTGTTATAATGTCTAGATCCGAAGATCTAACGCTAAACGTTGGCTTAAAGGAGTCACCACCAATCTTTTTTATCTATGTGCGATTGACCACCTAAGGAATCTATCCTTTCAAGGAACACCTAAGCTTAAAGGTCCCTAAAAAAAAAGGTTCAGGTCTACTAACCAGAACAGGGTTCAAGAGTTCGGTTACGTGTGAAGAAGGTTATAGCGCTCTCACAACGCCCATCGAAAGATGGTACCAGCTTAATTTTTTGTTATCCAATAAGGCTTAAAAAATTATCAAGTAATTAATTATTGGAAATTATTTTCAATTGACTCTAATACTTTTAGCAAAAAATTGAGAAAATTCTCTCACCTCAAGAGTATGCAAGGAAACTACTGTTTCTTTGCAAAGGCTCCATCATTGGATTATTTAAGATTAAAAAAAATTCAAGAAAAAAAAGAAAAATAAATAAAATAAAATAAATGATTCAGCTGTAGATATAAATCTTTTTCTCTTCAAAAATTCATTGCTTTTGTACAAGAAAAATTAATACTTTCAACTTTTCTCCAAAATATTTTTTCAAAACTTTAATTTCGAGAAAAATTGATACTTTTAACTTTCCCTAAAAAAAACCTTTTTTAGAAAATTATTTCTAAAAAAAATTGATACTTTCAACTTTTCCTCGAAAATATTTTTTTAGAAAACTCATTTTCAAGGAAAATTGATACTTTCAATTTTTCCTTAAAAATATTTTTTTTAAAACTTATTTTCAAGGAAAATTAATACTTTCAACTTTTTCTCAAAAATATTTTTTAGAAAACTTATTCTGAAGGAAAATTAATACTTTCAACTTTTCCTTAAAAATATTTTTTTTGAATTTTATTTAAAGAAAATAAAATAAATAAAATAAAAAGTACTAAATAATTATAATCTAATCAATAAGTAATAATAATAAATAAATAAATGAAAAAAAACCTTGAACGACTCGGCTTAGCGGCTCGGCTCGAGGAAGAAAACGGCTCGCACTCGGGTCACACGCAGGTTGGCTCTCGGGTCAGGTCGCCCTATTTCAAAATACACCGATCCTCTGGGAACAGTAACGCCAAAACGACGTCATTTTCAACAGGTATAAAAAGGCTATAACCTCTGTTTTTCAGTAGATCTCCCTTTCCCTCTCTCTCTCTTCCTTTCCTTTCCTCCTCTCTCTCTACCCGAATGAAAAACTTCGATTGAATCTTGTCAAATTCTGGAAAACATCGTCAGAATTTGAGTTTTTCACTGAAAGTTCATCGAAAAGTTGATCAATTTTCTGGAAATAGTTACCGAAAATTAGGTAACTGATCAAAAAATTCAAACGGTGCCGAAAAAGTCACCGAAAAATTCAAACTTTGTCAAAAAATTCAACCAAAATCTGAAAATTTTTCAGAAATTTTCAAAAAAAAAATCACCCAAAATTCTCCAAATTTTTTTAAAAATTCTTGAAATTGTTTCTGATCTTTCTGAACCTCTTTTTTTCTTCTCTTTTGCTCTCCCTCTCTTCCGACGTTTATTTTCTCTGTCTGTGTGTTTCCTGTTCTATTCCAGCACCTATTTATAGGGATTAATCAAAAGAGTTTCTGATCAATCCCAATTTCCTTTAGGATTTGGATTTAATCTTTGAATCCAATTCCAACTCTGCCAGCCCCAAATTCAAACCAGAATTTCAATTGCTCCTAATCTAAATTCCAATTGGGTAAGCAGAAAAAGAAATAAAGAAAAGAAAAAAATAAATATAATATATTTATAGATAAAAATATTAATAGATAAATAATAATAAAGTATATATACATTAACAGATAAATAATAAAAAAATAAACAAATAAATAATAAATAAATAAATAAGGTACAAAAAATAAAAATACAAAATACAAAATAAAAATAAAATAAAATGGGCTAACCCATTTAGACCAGGCCCAATTGATCCGGGCTTGGATCAAATTGGGTGTCTATAGCTGCCCCTCATTATATATTTTCTATGAAACAGGAATTTTGCAAAGACGTAGACACTCATTCAAGACTCAACTTGGCACATTTTTTTTTGCTTCTTTTTTTTTCTTTTTTTTTTTTTAAATTTTAATCAAAGCTCCTCTAAGTAGAGGCTCAATGACAGATACCCAACAACTTTGGAAGAATAAACGAAGGCTCCTCTAAGCAGAGGTTCAATGACTTTGGAAAAATAAATTACTCCTCTAAATAAAAGCTCAACAATTTCAGAAAAATAAACAAAGCTCCTCTAAACAGAGGCTCAACGACTTTGAAAAAATAAATAAAACTCCTATAAACAGAGGTTTAACGACTTTTGAAAAGTAAATTGCTCCTCTAAACAAAGTCTCAACAACTTTTGGAAAGTAAATAAAACTCTTCTAAACAGAGGCTTAATTACTTTTAAAAAATAAGAGGCTCCTTTAATCAGAGACTCAATGACTTTTGAAAAATAAATAAAGCTCTTTTAAACAGAGGCTTAATGACTTTCGAAAAGTAAATTGCTCCTCTAAACAGAGGCATCACGACTTTGAAAAAATAAATAAAGCTCATTGACGATCAAGTCCAAAGGAGTTAAAAATCATGTTCGAAAGAATTTCAGGAGATTATGCTCAAAGGTCTTACAAATCAACCCTGATACCGAGAAATATCCTATTTCAAAGATTAAAAACTTACCTGACAAGCTTTTTCTCAAATTTAAAAATGCATTTACATTTGTCTTCTCTATGTAGGATGTTGGAATACCCCTACTTCTTGAATTTATGCACTATATTTTCTTGAATGTAGTATATGCTATACAATGCATGCTATGCAAATATTGGCTAATTGATTCCTATTCAATTGTGGTACTTAAGTTTCTCAAGCTCTTTTCTTAGGCCCCAAACCCTTGATTCTTCAAAGACAAAATTACGCTGATTTTTTAAGATCAAGCCAGTGTAGCTCTCAATCATCTATTCCATTCAATTCTCACATTTTTCCTGTAAGAAATCTCTTTCCAAATTCAATGTCCTTATTAAAAACTGAACATCTCGATTCTGCCTTTATCACTCTTGACTTCTTTAATGTAATGTAAAAATCTTTCATGCCATTATTCATTTATCAATCATTATTCCAAACTCAAAAAGTAAGAATGCATTTGCATATTTCTTCCATTGTAGGATATTAAGAAGAAAAGAATAAGAATGGTTGAGAAATAGTCAACAGAAGAGGCACACAAAGAGTGAAATAGAATATCTTTTATTAGCAAGATGTTGACAAACTTTGGCCAAGAAAGAATTATAAGGATAAGTATGAGGCGACAAAGCCGAAAAATGAACAATCGGACAATCATGATAACACATCTTAAGGTTTTTCTGAAAATTCAACCATCTGATGCATTCAACAACTTAGAATTCCTCTGAATTTGCTAGTCTCCATGTCAACGAATTTTCAAATTTGATGTTGTATTCCCCTTATCTAAGTTACCTTTTCAGGTTTTCAACTTAGATAAACCCCCTATAACTCAAACTGCCCTTTTAGGGTTTTCACCTTGAGTCCTACTTTTTCATTTCTTTTTTTCTTTTTTTCTTTTCATTTTCATTTTTTTCATTTTTCATTTTTCATTTTTTTCATTTCATTTTTTCTTTTTTTTTTAAGCATAGTATTTCTTCACAGCATCATAATTTATAAGATGGGGTAAATCATTTCCATCCATCTCAGTCAGTATCAGTGCTCCACCCGAGAAAGCTCGTTTCATCACATACGACCTTTCTCAATTCGAAGTCTATTTTTCTCTATTATCGTGCTGGGTTTTGAGGATTCTTTTCAAAATCAACTCTTCTTCTCGAAAGTAATGGGGTTGAATCTTTTTGTCATAAGCTCTCATCATTCTTTTTTGATATAACTAATCATGACACAATGTAGTCAATCTCTTTTCTTCTATGAAATTTAACTATTCATAGCATTCTTGAATCCATTCAGCTTCTTCCAATTTAACTTCTTTTATAACCTTCAAGGATAGGATCTTCACTTTCACTGGTAGTACAGCTTCTATCTCATAAATCAAAGAAAATGGGGTTGCCCCAGTAGAGGTGCTCACTGACGTTCGATATGCATACATTGCAAATGGTAACTTCTCATGCCAATCTTTATAAGTCTCGATCATCTTTTCAAAAATCTTTTTTATGTTCTTATTGGCTGCCTTAACTGTCCTATTTATTTTTGGAAAGTATGGTATTGAGTTATGATGCTTGATCTTGTATTGAGCACATATTTCTTGCATCATCTTACTATTTAGATTTTGGCATTGTCTGAAATAATTTTTTTTGAAAGTCTATATCTACAAATGATCTCTCTCTTTATGAACTTGTAAACCACAGATTGTGTTACATTTGCATATGATGCTGCCTCCACCCATTTCGTGAAGTAATCTATCATCATAAAAATAAATCTATGTCCATTAAAAGCCTTTGGGGTGATAGGACCGATGACATCCATGCCTCACATTGAGAATGGCCAAAGTGGTACCATAACATGTAAAGCAGATGACAAAGCGTGGATCTTATCAGCATATATCTGGCATTTATGGCATTTACGAGCATAGTCAATGCAGTCACTCTCCATTATCAACCAGTAATATCCTACTCTTATGATCTATCTCACCATCATATGTCCACTGGCATGTGCCCCACATATTTCATCATGTATCTCTTCAATGATTTTTCTTACTTCAGCCTTACTAACGCATTTTAGTAATACTTGATCATGATTTTTTTTGTACAAAAAATTCTCATCCAGGAAAAAACTCACAGCTAATCTTCGGATAACCCTTTTATCATTTTTTGTTGCTTGAACTGGGTATTGCTGATCTTTAATATACTATAAGATATCATAATACCAGGGTTTTCCATCATCTTCTTCTTCTACATTGGAGTAATGAGCTGGCATATCTTTAACATCTAGCCTGATGGATTAAATATCAGTATTGTCATTAATTCGAATCATTACAGCCAGAGTAGCTAAGGCATCGATAATCAGATTCTCTTCTCGAGGTAAATGATCAAACTGGATATCTTCAAATTACTTTATCAACTCTAAAACATACATATGATATAGAACGAGTTTTGAATCTCTCGTCTCTCATTCTTTTTTCAACTGATATATAATTAGAGTTGAGTCTCCAAACACTTTTAATGCTTTCACTCTTCTATCTATAGCAGCTTGTAAACCTATGACACATACCTCATATTTAGCAATGTTATTTGTGTAATTAAAATTTAACCTCACTGTTATAGGACAGTATTATTCTTCTGAAGAGATCATAATCACCCCAATTTCTTGTCTCAAGGCATTGTTAGCTCCATCAAAATACATTTTTCAACACTTTTCTTCATGCTTCCCTTTTTTCAGTTGAAAAATAGTCATTAGATCTTCATCAAGAAATTTTAACCTCATTAGTTCATATTCTTTAGTAGCACGATCTGCAAGGAACTCCGCTATAGCACTCCCTTTTATTGCCTTTTGGCTTACATATATAATATCATATTTCGAGAGCATTACTTACCATCTAACAATTCTTTTAGACAAAAAAAGCTTCTAAAAAATGTATTTAATTGAATTCAGTTTTACTATGAGCCATGTGGTATGATAGAGCATATACTATCTGAGTCTTTTAGCAATCCATGCTAATGTACAACATATTTTCTCTAATGAAGAATACTTGGATTCATATTCTGTGAACTTTTTACTCAGATAGTAAATAGCTCTCTCTTTTCGGCTAGACTCATCTTGTTGCCTCAGCACACATCCCATTGAATTTTTACATACTGTCAAGTATAGGATTAAAGGTTTTCCTAGAACATGTGGCACTAACACTGGAAGATTTGACAAGTATTGTTTAATTTTATCAAAAGTCACTTGACATTTCTCATTCCATTTTCTAGGATTATTCTTATGAAAAAGCTTAAATATGGGATCACATTTGTAGGTAAGCTGAGAGATAAATCGAGAAATATAGTTTAATCTTTTCAAAAAATCTCAAACTTCCTTTGGTGTACTCAGAGGTGATAAATTTTGAATGACCTGTATCTTGTCTGGATCAACTTCAATTCCTCTTTTATTGACCACAAAGCCTAGTAAC
Organism: Durio zibethinus; assembly: GCF_047325235.1. Taxonomy (NCBI): domain Eukaryota; kingdom Viridiplantae; phylum Streptophyta; class Magnoliopsida; order Malvales; family Malvaceae; genus Durio; species Durio zibethinus. The sequence goes on from NC_143183.1 coordinate 961,616, forward strand.
TTCCCTGACTTTACCCCAAAGGTGCACTTGGCTGGGTTTAACATGAGTTGAAACTTTTTCAATCTCTCAAATATCTTTTTGAGGCTGGTGACATGATCTTCATTCTCATAAGATTTTGTAATCATATCATCTACATATACTTCAATCTCTTTGTGCATCATATCATGAAAAAATGTCACCATAGCCCTTTGGTATATTGCTTCAGCATTCTTTAACCTAAAAGGTATGACTTTGTAACAAAAGGTTCCCCACATAGTCACGAAAGTAATCTTTTCCATATCATCTGCAGCCATTTTTATCTGATTATATCATGAGAAACCATCTATACAGGAAAAAATTGAATGCCTAGCTGTGTTATCTACTAGTGTGTCAATATGAGGTAAAGAAAAGTTATCCTTTGGACTAGCCTTATTCAAATCACGATAGTCTACACATATTCGTACCTTTCCCTCTTTCTTAAAAACTGATACTATATTGGCTACCCACTCTGGATACTTAGCCACTTGTAGAAAACTTGCATCATTTAGCCACTTGTAGAAAATCTGCATCACTTAGCCACTTGTAGAAAACTTGCATTAAACTATTTTTTCATCCCTTCTTTGATCTTTAGTAGCATTTTAGGCTTTATTCACCTCAATTTCTATTAGACTGGCGTATATTCTAGCTTTAGAGGTAATCTGTGCTCTACTATCTCTGTGCTTAACCTTGGCATATCTTTGTAAGACCAAGCAAACACATCTATGAATTCTCAAAGTAGATCTACCAAATGTTACCTATCTTCTCATGAAAGTGAAGTGCCAATTCTGACATTTTTTTTATTTTTTTTATCTCTCAAATTCACTAAGTCAATTATCTCTTGATAAGACTCAATTAGTTTATTTTCTTGTTCGATCAATCTCATTAGGTCCAAAAATATAACATATTCTTCAAAATTCTCTTCATTGTCAAGTTCATCAGTGTTAATTGAATTCTCAAAACTAACCTCTTGATTGTTATCATAATTATCTTCATGTTCATTTAAAGACTTGAAATTGGATGAAATGGGATATGTTGATAATATGTGTTTGAAAAAATGGCAATAATGAAGACATAAGAAAAAATGAATGAAAATGCATCCTTCCTAATCTTTATTAAAACAATAAAAGATAAATGACCTAAACAAGAAAGATCACCTTAATGCTTTAGGCAATAACTATTGAGATGTACAATTATATTGAATTAGTTTTAAAAGTCAAAGGCACTTCAATGACACTCCAATTATTCAGCTTATAATCTGACGGACAAAGACGAACCCACTTTTCTTGATTAAGCTCCACTTCATCTTCAATAGCATGAATGGTTAACTGGGCAAAAGTTCTTTTCATGTTTTTTCTTGTATTTGGGTACATGAATTTTTCAAGTCTGAAAGTCTCGTACAGGTGTGGGATAACCATTAGTCTTACTGTTTTACCTACTTACCTTCTCTTGATCTTCCATTCTGTTACTTCATAGCCTAAACCTAACCTTTCACTATTGTCTATCACTGTTAGGGGTTTCTTTATTCTCTGTAAGTTTTTTTTCAGTCCTAATCCTAGATACCAACCCTTATTAATGACTTGACTCGTCACTATCTTTGAAAAAGATTGATTTTTAAATCTTTCACCTACAGAATTAACTAGCTCAAAAGATCGATAGGAGTTATCTACTGCTTCTTCGATAGCCTCTACATACGAAGCATTCAACGGTTGGGTCACTAGTATGTCTTCCTCCTTAACTACCACTACCAATTGACCTTTTACATTAAACTTGATCTTTTGGTGTAAGGTAAAGGGCACATCACCTGTCATATGAATCTATGACCTTTCCAATAGACAACTATAGGATGGAGAGATATCCATCCCTTGAAACTTCACATTAAAAGTGCACAGCCCAATTTGTAAGGGCATCTCGATATCTCTCAAGACTTTTCTTTTAATCCTATCAAAAGCTTTCACGATCATCTGACTATCTTTTATATGAGAGTAGTTAATGGGTAACCTTACCAAAGTTGACATAAACATGACATTGATAACGAAGCCATTATCAATAAGAACTTTAGCTATGATATGGCACTTGCACTTGATTGTGATATGCAAAGCTTTGGCATTTCCCTTTCCCTTCGAGGGAATCTTATCATCGTTAAATGAAATGTAATTCGGCATGACTAGATTTCCAGCCACATATGCTTGGTTCAATACTTTCAGTAGGGCATTTCGATATGGTTTTGAATTCAATAACAGTGATAATAATGAGATTTATGCTGGCATTTTGTTCAACTGTTCAACAACTGAATACTCATTGTGTTTTACCAACTTCAAGAATTCACAAGTCTCTTTTTTTGACACCGACTTCGAGCAATCTTCTTCAGATTTTACTTCAGGGTTATTTCATCCTTTTTCTTCTTTGGCTTTTTCTCTTCTAGCCTTCTCCAATATTTTTGGAGCGTAACACCTTCCACTTTAGGTAATGCCTCATACACCAATTATATTGGAGGTGTTAGCTTTAGAGATATCCCCTTCTTAACGCTAAACTACTGTATTACAGCCATATTTTTAGGGTATAGCTTTATCATCCTTATATAAGAATAGAGTCGAAACTTTAAAAGTTATCAGCCTGGGAATAAGTTTATCTAGAATTGATTTTAGCTTATTCTCACAATGAATTGTCACTGACTTTAGAAACAGCTTTATAGGCTTATCAGCTATGGATACTTCAACACTTTCTAAATCTTTTCCCTTTTTGTAAACTTTCATCTGGTATGAATCCAAGAGTTTTTGCACCTTTTGGTGAAATTGCTTACAAGTTTCGATAGAGTGGCCCATTGCCCTATTATGATATTTATAACTAGTGCCTGTTATATATACTTCATGATAGTTGTGTGGATTCACTGGTTGTATCATGTCAGCTTTTCATAAAATATCAAATAGCTTATTAAAAGGTGTCTTAATATCTGTCACTTTTTTCTTCAAATGGCACTCTGTTCTTCACTCAAAGCATTCACATTATGATTAGGCAAAAAATTGCCACTAACATTTGGTGCAGTCAACCCTCCTGTATCAAAGCTAATCATTCCATCCTTGATCAATCGTTACACTTTATGTTTCAAAACGGTGTAATTTTCAGTAGAGTAACTAGCAATCCTATAATGATAGTCACAATGGGCTGTGGGATCATACCACTTAAGATAAGGTGACTTGAGGGGCTCTAATTTACTATGAGCAATCAGATAACTGTTGTAAAGTTCACGATATAATTTTGTATAGGTTATTGGAATTGGATCAAATACAAATTTTTCACGAGTAATTCTTTGCTCCCGTAAACCTCCAATTGGGCTAGCTAGACGAGTCTGAGGCCTTGAGGTAGGTTGAATGTTAGGACTATATATGGCATTCTGGGGCCTAAAAGAAGGTTGATATGTTTGGAGGTAGGATGGCTGTGAGATGGGTTGGTATGGATAAAGAGAGGTGTTGTTTATAGCAGGATAATATGGGGGGTATCCTTGTGATGGGTAGGATTGATAACCCCTGAATTGTTGCCTATCAAAGCTCACATCTTGAGCTTCAATTTTTTTCTTCTTTGGGGTTTTTTTGTTGGATGCTTCACCTTCTTTCAACTTGCCATTCTTGATGGCACTCTTAATAATTTCTCCCAAAATTACTATATCAACAAAATTTTTGATTACATTTCCTATCATCTTTTCATAATATGGAGGTTTCAAAGTGCTAACAAATAGTACTGTAGTCTCTTTCTCAGTCAGAAGAGGTTGTACTGAGAAGTTACATCCTTCAATCTCTGGATGTATTCTTTAAAAGACTCATTTACCTTTTTCTCCAGGTTCTGTAAAGACAAACGATCAGGAACCAAATCGATAATATGTCGATATTGATTGATAAAGTCATGAGTTATATCGTTCCAAGAATGAATGTAGGTTCTGTCCAGCTAGACATACCAGTTGACAGCAGAGCCTGTAAAGCTATCTTGAAAAACATGCATTAGTACTTTTTCATTATGGGTATGGGTTATCATCTTCCTATAATACATGGTGATATGAATTTTTGGGCACTTCGTACCATCATATTTCTTAAATTTTGGTACTTCAAATTTTGGTGGGATGACTACATCTGGGATTAAACACAGCCCAGCTGCATCAATAGAACCATAAATTCAATCTCTTTTATAGCTTGTAATCTTTTTTCAAGCATACTAATCTTTGGATCTTCCTGAGACTCTACCACCTTTACTTTTTTTTGCTCTTTCTTTTTCAAGTCATCTAGATCAAGAATCAGTTCTACTGTCTTTTTAGTAAATACAAGATTTACATAGCTATGGTAATTCCCTGGATTCCAAGCTGATGATATTCTAAGGTATACAGGATATGAGAACTGTTGTGATGGAATATCCTATGTGGGCTGAGCTTATTGTGGACTGAAACCTAGAGGATACAAAGGGTCGACCACTTCTTATGATGAAAGGCCTTATTGGCTTGTGTTTTCCTCTATTCTTTTTTCCTTGTTTAGCTTATTGAGAGCATTTAGAATCTTGCTCAACTCATTCTCAATCTTTTTCTGTGCTTTTTCTAACTTTTCAAATCTGTGAGAATTTTCTTGCTCTATTTGTTTGGCTCTAGCTCTTGTGTTATATCGATGGACAGGGTTCTTGTTAGATGGAGCTATCCTTGAACCTTGAATACCATATTTTAGAATTAGTAAATTTATATGACTATCTCATGGTTACTTTGTTAAGTGTAATAAGTGATAATACAATGAACGAAAATGCATGTATGCAAAGAACATTTGCCTTAAGATGGTATTTAACTAAAAAATTTCATTTATTCCAAAAAACTTTTATTTACAATGAGTTTATCATCCTAGAGTTATAACTATAAAATCATTTTATCTGCTCATATTGGGCCTTGGCTTCTTCGATGAAGTTTAATAGACACTGTCCATGCTCTTCTACTGGGGTCGCCACTTGTTTCTTACCTCTGTCTCATCTATCATCTTTCTTACCTTGCATACCCCTTTACAAATTTGGGTTGCTAGGTGCTCAATGTACTTTTATCTTCTTAAGTTCTCTCTTTTACCACACCAAACTTGGTATGATAACTCTCTATGCTTTTTAACCAATACAGCAATATGATCTTCTTATTCATTTAACTTTTGCCTCAACCTACTTATGTAGTTATTCAACATGCTATTCTTTGTCTGTACTTGGGTACTTTCTTCTTCCAATTCAGCATATTCTTGTTTCAATCTTGCATTCTCTTCAGTCAGCTCAACAATGGTTATCTCTTTGGCCCTTTTTCTCACACATAACCTTTTATGTTCTTGGTGTAGCTCTGTTAAGTTTTCAACAGCTGTATCACATTCTTTAGCAATTTTACAAACTCTGGCTTCATGACTTTCAGCTCTATCTTTTCACTGATCTTTTTTGTCTTGAAGCTTCTAAATTTTTTGCTTTAACTTATCATTTTCAGACTCAAACTCTTTTGTTGCAAGCTATAATTCTGATGGGATCTCTTCAAACTTTTCTCCTATTGGCGGTTGAAAGCTTTCATAAATGAATACCATTTTTTATCTTCATTTTACTCTTCAAGGCAAATACTCTAGAGTGACTTTATCAGTAAATGGTCCATGACTCATTCTTCGGGGGTTTTTCCATGCTTTAATCATCTCATTCATCTTCTGAAATGCTTTTGGCTCGCTGTAAGAGAAATCTAACTGATGAAGCCCATACGTCATAAGAATGAACTGTTCTACCCCAAATTACCTTCTCACTAGGAGTGGTGCATAATTTGTTACTCCCCATAAACCCAAAAGTGAGACCACAGTATTATCCCCACACTAATACAAAATAGGCTATTGATTTATCCACGGGACCGACCATCTTACTTCGATACTGGTCAATTTTTGTAAGAAAGCTATCCACTCTTTTTTAGATTTTTGTTCTGACCACCCACTTTCACAGAATTTCTTGATCAGAGCTCAATTACGGACATAAAGCTTCGAGAAAGCACTTTTTCTCCATTTGAAATGGCTTTTCATCCATAAGTATAATAACTGTATGCAACCTATAAAGCATCATTCATTTCGACAACAGTAACTCAAAAATCTGATAGTCTCTGCTAATATTACCGTTGAAGGGTTACAATCATTGATCACACTCTTGAAAAAGTCAACCACTGCTATTTTAATGTAACCCAAAACCTTTGAAAATATTACCATTCCATATATAGCTAAAGCAAATACATCTAACCCTTATTCTTCGTTGGCATGTTGCACTAGAAACTCATGAAAGAACTTCCAAGATAGGCAAACTTGTTCTTGTTTCTTCTTTGTATGAGAATCCACAACTTCTTTGTCTATCTCCATGAGTCGAGCCAAACCCTTATGAAATTCTAACTAATGTTTTTTGACATATATTTTATCATGAGCCTTGAGGTGCAAACCCAACAAAGTCGAATATTCTTCGATGGTTGGTGTCATGTCAACTTCATTGAAGATAAAATACTTGTATGCAGGATCTCAGAATTATGCTACAGCTTTGATTAGTTCATCATCGACAACTACTACGAGAATGTGTGCTATATGCTCGTGTCTCTAGCAAAACTGCTATTGTCTTAACAGACTCATCTTTTTCCATATATCAACCAAATCTTTCAGATTATTTTATTTGAAGAGGATAAATGTTTCCTGAGACAAGGTAGAATCATATCCGATTGGTAAGTAATCCCTTATCTTCAGTTGAATCTTTTCTGACTGGACCCTTACTTCGTTAGGTGACTCACAAGGTGTTAATACAGATGAAGAACAAACTAGTCGTTCTGTGGAGTCTATGAAAAATTTTTGTTGAAGACCATCTTTCAAGCAAATGTTTTTTATGCAACTTTATGATATGAGTATGAACCAATGCAAAAGAATGAGAGAAAAGGTTAGTATGCCTAGAAAAAAGAAATAAATAAATAACTAAGTAAATTAAAACATCACACAGAATAAGAGGAATGAACCCTATGCTTGTGGTCAATTCTAAAAGGGAAGAATGATGGCTCTATCTATAAGTTAGGCATTCTTAAGGTTCACTATATGTGGTTTGAGGTTAAAGTCTAAAGGTTTTCAAATTGCTCTTTACATCATTGTCTATCACAGACTAGTAAGATACCCTAATCTTCACTCATTACAAGCTACAAGCGAAAAAAGTTCAATTTGAATAAAAGTATTTTGCTAGCAACGACGAAGGCATTAAACCTCATAAAAGTAATAGGTACTTTACTCTCTCTTAGAGGGACAGAGCTCGGGTATAGAGCTCATGTTATGCATATGCATATGAATGATATAATTAATAAAGTAAATAAACATGAATGAATAAAAAAATCTATACAAAAGGTTCAATTTTATTAGGCTTTTGGATAACACAAATTTATTTGCTGGCCTGACTCTTAAATGTCCCCAGTGGAGTCGCCAAACTATCATAACGTCTAGAATCCAGGGATCTATCGCTAGACGTTGACTTGAAAGAGTCGCCACCAATCTTTTTTATCTAGGTGCGATTGGCCACCTACGTAATCTATCCTTTCAAGGAACACCTAAACTTAAAGGTCCCTAAAAGAATAGGTTTAGGTCTACTAACCAGAACAGGGTTCAGGAATTCGGTTACGTGTGATGAAGGTTATAGCCCCTCACAATGTCCATCGAAAGATGGTACCAGCTTAATTTTGTGTTATCCAATAAGCCTTAAAAATTACCAAGTAATTAATTATTAAAAATTATTCTCAATTGACTCCAATACTTTTAGTAGAAAATTGAAAAAATTTCCTCACCTCAAGAGTATGCAACGAAACTACTGTTTCACTTGCAGAGGCTTCATTTTCGGATTATTTAACATTAAAAAATTTAAGAAAAAAATAAAATAAAAAAATGATTCAGCTTTAGATATAAATTATTTTCTCTTCAAAAATTTATTGCTTTTGTACAAGAAAAATTGATACTTTCAACTTTTCCCCAAAATATTTTTTTGAAACTTTAATTTCGAGAAAAATTGATACTTTCAATTTTTTTCTCAAAAATATTTTTTAGAAAACTTATTTTCAAGGAAAATTGATACTTTCAACTTTTCCTTAAAAATATTTTTTTTGAATTTTATTTAAAGAAAATAAAATAAATAAAATAAAATAAAAAATACTAAATAATTCTAATCTAATCAATAAATAATAATAATAAATAAATAAAACTTTGGAACGGCTCAACTCGACTCGGTTCGGCTCGAAAAAGAAAACAGCTCGGAGATGCAGCTAGGGAGCACGCGACTCAGCTCGGCTCAAATTCAAAAATGGCTCACACTCGGGTCACACTTGGGTTAGAGCTCGGGTGATCCGATTTCAAAACATGCAGATCCCCTGGGAACAGTAATGCCAAAATGATGTCATTTTTAATAGGTATAAAAGGCTATAACCTCTATTTTTTAACAGATCTCCCCTATCCTCTCTCTCTCTTCCCTTCTTTTCCTCTTCTCTCTCTATCCGAATGAAGAACTCTGATTGAATCTCACCGAATTTTGAAAAATATCGTGAAAATCTGAGTTTTTCATTGAAAGTTCATTGGAAAGTTGGTCGGTTTTTGGAAATAGTTATTAGAAACTGGGTAGCTGGCCGAAAAATTCAAATTTTGTCAAAAAATTCAACCGAAATTTAAAAATTTTTCAAACATTTTCAGAAAAAAATCGCCTTAAATTCTCCAAAATTTCTAAAAAATTCCTGAAATTACTTCTGATATTTCTGAACGCTTTTTTTTTCTTTTCTTCTACTTTCCCTCTTTCCTAGTGTTTATTTTCTCTATCAGTGTGTTTTCTGTTCTATTCTAGCACCTATTTATAGGGATTGATCAGAAGAGTTTCTGATCAATCCCAATTTCCTCTGGGATTTAGATTCAATCTTTGAATCCAATCCCAACTCTACCAGCCCCAAATTCACGTCAGAATTTCAGTTGCTCATAATCTCAATTCTAATCAGGTAAGTAGAAAAAGAAATAAAGAAAAGAAAAAAAACAAAGATAATATATTAATTGATAAAAATATTAATAGATAATAATAATAAAGTATATATACATTAACAGATAAATAATAATAAAAAAATATATATGAATAAATAGTAATAATAAATAAATAAGATACAAAAAATAAAAATACAAAATACAAAATAAAAAATAAAATAAAATAAAATGAGCTTACCCATTTGGATCAAGCCTAATTGATCCGAGCTTGGACCAAATTAGGTGTCTACAGTCATTTATCAATGTGGATAAACCTTCAGGTTAGACATTGTTGGTTTAATGTAAATATATATGGAACAAATTGTTATAATGTTTTTAACATGTCATTTTGAATGGAAACTTTAAGTTTGTATATTGGGGGTATTGGTTTAATATTATTGTTATACTTAATATGAATACACTATGTATACTGAATAAATTACTGAGTACGATTATTTTAAAAAAGTATATTAATATGACAACGTTATCAGTTTTAATTTCGGATATGTAGTCAATTTTTTTAAATACAACAATGTTCATTATGCAAATTTCAAAATGTAATTCATAGTATCAGATATATAAACCAAATGTTTTCTAGGCATAAATATATAACTGACAACAAACGTTTTTCTAAGCATAAATCTAGAATTGTCTTCACATATAAAATATCAATTATATTTTTTTGATGCGATTAGTGAAGGCATTTTTAGCAAGAAAATACCTTCAATCAACCCAAACTGAAAACATTGAAGGCATTTTTTACCCAAATCGCCTTCAATAATCCTCTAAGAAAATTATTGTCTAAAATATTAAAGGTATTTTAGGTAAAAAATGCCTTCAATAATACCAATTAAAAATTAATAGAATAGATTATGAATGGCATTTTCCTACAGGTAACGTCTTTAATAATCCCAATAAAATGTTTATCAAGGCATTTTTGGATATAGCCACCTCCAATAATCCTACCATTATGATTTATCGTTGGGAATATTAAAGGTGTATCGAGCCAAAACCACATTCAACCATCCCATCTAAGTTTTGTCTATGAAATATTGATGGCGTTTCTTACAAAATTGCCTTTAAAAATAAAAAAAAAATTATTGATTGGATTATAAAAGGTGAGTTCGGTCAAAAACGCATTCAAGAAACGACTCTATATTTTTTCTATAGATTATTAAAGGCATCTCTCCACAAAAAATATCTTCAATATTATATGAAAATTTTTTTAAAGCAACTGGTGAAGGCATTTTTGCCAAGAAAATGCCTAGAATAATCAATAACAAAAAAATGCTAAAAGACAGATTGAACCAACAACCTTATGATGTGATTATTGAAGGCATTGTCTATAAAAAAATATGCCTTAACTATTCACCGAAACTTTTAATAAAAAATATTCAAGGTGTTTTACTCGAAAAACGCCTATAATATCAAGTCTTGGGTGGCGTTTATAAGTAACAATGCCGCTATTTAAATACTTAGTGGCATTTGGATAATAAACGCTTGAAGTTTTATAAAATCACGGAAGCTAGCAGCGTTTATAAGTGAAAGGCTATTACAAAACTACCGCTAAAATACCATTTTGCTGTAGTGCAATCTGTAAATTCTTTTATCGTTCAATTGATTATGCATGATCATTTTCTTTGTATTTTATCGGTAAAAAAAAACATCTGGAATTCCAAACATATCAAAACTGCCTTTACACATGTTTTGACATCAGAAGCATTTTATCTTGTTAAGCATAAATTTTGTTTCCAATCTATAAAATAAGAGAAAAGGCTAGAAATTTGTCACAGCAGTTGGCAAGGAAGTAATACCATAGATAAAGTTTTTTATAGGAAAAAATTCCTTTTGTTAGTTTCTAAATATGAATTACTTACAGGTATTTCAATGATTTTATATTGCCTATCTCTTTTGGTATACTACCAGTAACATTGTTCCATATAAAATTCCTACCCAAAAGGAAACAACAGAAGCAATAAGTTATGGTGATGATGCAGTAATTTGACAATAGCTCAATGACAGACATGGATGAAGACTTAATATCTCTACTAAGATCAACCCAAAACTTAAATGTTGACCTGATACCACTTACAATATAGTTAAATTGGATAGTTGGCCCAAGTTCAGAAGCAAGATTTCCAAAAAGATTCAAATTTAACATCCGCCTGCATCACAGGAGAAACCATGCAAAAAATAGTACTAAAACATTACCCTGGTATAATTTTGAAAGATGTGTCAGTAAAATAGACCATCTTAAGTTTAACATTTCACTATTGTTAAGGATTATCATCTTAAACGCCACCTGTGAAGAATCAAACCCACTTTGGGAATCATTTCACCCCACTATTGATATATAGAATACTAGTTCAATCGATAATGTAGAAAAAAATAATCAATAGCAACCAGTAAATAAATGAATAAGCATACAATTCTTGAACATGGAAATAACCATCATCTTGTTTCGTGGTGTAGATTACAGCAGTCCAGTTTGATGTACATGGATCACTTTTTTCCTAATTTCTGAGATTTTTTTTTTTAATTTTTGAGTTTACACCTAATGCATCAACTGTAAGTCATCACAAAAAAATCATTTTAAAAATGATAAATAATGGAACATGATGAAGTGCCAAATGGTCTCTAGAATTTATCATTTTCTTTTCTCATAAAGTAACTGCAAAAATTTAATCTTTATTATTACTTTATTAGTTGACTTTGTTTATTTTAGTTAAATATCTTATTTTTAGAATAAAGAGTAATTTGGATAATTATATTAAATTCTTTAGATATTTTTCTATTATGTGTAAAGAGTAAATTACTTATTTGATTTGTTATTTTAAAGCATGAAAATCTTTAGTTTTAAGGCTAAGAATATTCAGTATTTAACTTATATATTTTCATATAATTCTAACATTATAATAAGAAAAACATAAAAGAATAAAATTAATTTATTCTAGAGATTTCTTTATGGTATCAGAATACGATTTAAATTGTTGAAAATTTTTGCTAAGAGTCTAGCATAGCATGCGAAAAAGAGAGGTTGACATCGGAGGTTACCTCTAATCCCGAAGCTAGTGTTTTCCAATCACTGCAAAACATTACCACTCCTATTGAACAAATTTTTTAGCACAAAAAGATAATTTTCTAAGTGCCTTGAGTGTAAAACTAAAGAAATCAAATTCATGAATTATGGATTCAGATGCTTCAAATTATATGACTAGAGATGCATCTATATTTAGTAAATACAACCCGTGTCATAAAAATTTTACAGTTCAAATTGTTGATAGGTCACTTTCAAAAGTAACTAGTACAAGTTCTATTATTATTTTTAAAAAGATAGCAATTGATTCTGTTCTGTTTGTCTCAAATCTAAGTTACAATCTACTTTCTATAAGAAAACTTACAACAGACCTTAAATGTGTTACTAAGATGTGTGCAGGACTCTATATCCTATGTGATACTCTAACCCAAATAATAATAGGGCTAGACTAATACCAAAACCCATCAGTTTATTAAGAGATTGATTAATAAAAGAAAAATTGCTGAGATATTAAATGAAAGAAAACCTAGCTATTATGAAATACAAAAGAAATAAGAGTTCTTCTTTCTCATCTTCCTTAAGGCTAGAGAGAATGAAAAATCAAGTTGGCGATTCAAAATCAGAGGCTACAATCAAGTTAATCCCTAAATATGAGTATATGTCATCCTTTATTTTAAGAAAAAATTATTATGTTGATTGTTATTATATGGAGTTAAAGTTTTGAGAGAAAAACTAAGAAAATTATGAAATCTTTCATTAATTTTCATGATCCCTTTGGTTAAATTACTGAGCTTTGTTTATTTCATGTTTTTAAGATTTATTAATAATTATTAAATGGAGTTTAATAGCTGAAAATGAGGATTTAAGTTTTTAAAGATAAAGAAGAAATTTTATTTTTGGATGAGATGTTATAATCTATAATAGTAAATAAAATAGAATTCTGTAATAATGGATAGGTTATTGCTATGATCATTATAAATTATTGGAAAACGTGTTGAATCTACTTTCCAATAAAACAATGGAAGTCAAATCTGAGTTTCTTATGAAAAGTTGCCTAATCTGTGCTTAAGGATATGCAAGTTGTAAGACAGTAGCATTAGGGTTGAATTACGAAAATTATCTTAAATTTTATTTAAGGATTTATAGATTAAGCCATATATGTTTGGAAAGCTTATTGAGTCTACTTTCCAATGAAATAAGTGGAATTGAATTTGGATTTTCTTATGAACAAATACATAATTTTTATGAGAAGGTAAACAGGCTATCTGGCAGTAGCATATGATATGGATTGCAAAAATGGTTATAATTAATCCATAACGAATCACGAGATGAGCCATACATGGTTAGAAAGCTTATCAAGTCTAGTTTCTAACTATTAAAAAGATTTTAATTTTGAGTTGGATATCTTAAGATATAGTCATTTTAGTGAAAGTAGTGCAAACTGCTAGAATTAGTTACTCGAATTAATTCTTGTTTAACTTAATTGTTTTAGTATAAGCGTCTCAAATTGGTTAATTAATTACTGTTATGTTGAAATTATCTTGAATAGGCTATTAATTATTTGAGAAGAAAAACTAGGAGGTGGAATCAGAAGGAGGTAAGTAGAATCTCATACACTTTTCTTATTTTCAAACCTATGTATATATGTATGTTTTTAAATGAGTAAATGTTTTATTTCTTTATTTTTTATATATGAAAATAGGATCAAACATATAATTATTTTGTGTTTTTGCTATGTAAATTATGGATCATGCTTATGAATGAAATGGGAAAATGATTTATATTTAAAGAATGATTTTATGATAGCTATGTTTTTACATCCATGAGAAGTGAGATCATCGATACTAGAACTAATTTTAAGACCCTGGCTAATGGGTAATAGTAGTTAATAAAGACATGATCATACGACTCTGTTAACGGGTAATAGTAGATAGCGTAAGGCCTTAGCTAGCAGGTTATAATAATTAGCAATGTTCATGATGATAAAATTATCGATACGGCCAATGTCACGAGTTATAGCAATGATTGTAGCTAACGATAAATGAATGATAATGATAATTTATGATGATGATGATTTATGAAGATTTTAACCATTGATCTATGATTTGTATGAAATATGTATTTGACCGTGATTTGTGATTTATAATTGATAAATTGATATATTTTGACATTAATTTATGAATTTACGAAATATTTGACAAAACGATGATCTTGAAATGTTTTGACATTATGATTTGATGACTATTTTGAACACTCTATATGATATATATAAAAATGATTTTTGATCCGATAAGGTGTGTGAGCCTATACTTGCTGAGCTGTGATTTGCTTATTTTTCATTTCTTTTCTTTTACAGATGATATGAATGTTAAATATGATTGGTCTTATGAAAAGCTAGAAGAATCTAAACACTGAAGAACTACTTAGAGAATAAGATTTATGAAGTATTATTTCTTTTAGTTGTAATACTCAACATTAAACCTTTGAAGACTTGTTATATAGATATTTTACTTATTGAGAACCTTATTTTATTTGAGAGTTGTTCAATGATTAAGAAAGAAAGCTTCGTATTATTTTGTGATTTTACTTCAAGGTAATATGATTGAATTGCATCTTGGTCTAGGGACGTGACATCCCAAAAGCTAATGATTCTAAAAAAACAATATCAAAAGACCTCTTGTGTGGTTTCATCCTTCAGTAATAATAAAATAATAATATAATGTTGTAGCACTATTGATTAGGTCATCCAAATTTTTTATACCTCAAAAGGTTGTTTCCCTCATTATTCAATTACAATCCAAACATACTCATACCACATATTCTAATTAGCTTTACAAATCATCTCATCCATTTTCAATGATACATAATGACATTTAAGGTCCCTCTAGAGTAAATAATATTGCTAGCTCTAAATGATTTGGCACATTTATTGATGATTGCACCAAGGTTACTTGGGTATTCTTTATGAAGAAAAAATCGAGAGTGAGCCAACTATTCCAAAACTTCAACAATATGATCCAAAATTAATTCAAAACCAAAATCCAAGTGTTGAAAACCAACAATGGGGGAGAATATTACAATTCAATTCTTGGATCATATCTGATGAAGCATGGTATAATTCATCAAAGCTCATGTGTTGACACTTTTCAGTAGAATGGTATTGCTGAAAGAAAGAATCGACATTTGTTGGAAATTCAAGATCCTTCATGAAGGCTGCCCATGTACCTAAGTATTTTTGGGGTGAGGCTATTCTTATTGCTACATATCTAATAAATAGAATGCCTTAGTTCTAAAATTTCAAAACCTTTGCCAATCCCTTTTCAGTTCCTATCATCACATTCAGATAATCTTGTCTACTCCATTAAAGTGTTTGGATGCACTGATTTGTTCTTACTAGCCAACAAAACCAAAGCAACTTAGACCCCAATTTCATCAAATGCATATTTCTTGGATACTCCCTGAATAAAAAAGGATACAAGTATTACTCACCAATAACAAAGAAATTTTATCATTCCATGAATATTACCTTTTTTGAAAATCAACCATATTTTTCCAAAATTGTCATTTAGGGGGAAAATCCAATCACAAGGAAATATCAACTTTGGGAAGATCCTATTACCAAACCACCAAACACTTCTCAAACTCTCTTTCACATCCAAAATATTAATGAAATCCTTCAACTTCCTTTCAAGTTCAAAACATCCAACCAGATCCTCCAAGCCTAAAGTCTACATAAGGGAAAACAAACAAAGAATTGATTATCTATTCAAGAAGACATAAAACTCATAAGGATCTAGGAGGATGTACACCTTCAAAGCAAAATCAAGAATCTAAACTAATACCAGAGATACTTGAAACCAGCACAGGTAACACTTTTACTGAATCTGATGCAATTAAATCTTTTGATGATCTTGATCAATTGATTACTTTAAGAAAAAGTGTGAAATCATGTACTCAAAACCTATTTTGTAATATAGTTTCTTATAGAGGTTTATCACCCAGTTATCCAACTTTTATTACCACACTAAACAATATACAAATTCTCAATAATATTCATGAAGCACTCATGCTACCAAAATGAAATATAACTATTTTAGAAGAAATCAAGGCCCTAGAAAAGAACAAAACATAAGAGATTTTAGAACTATCCAAAGAGAAAAATCTAGTTTGGTGTAAATGGATTTTTACTGTCAAGCATAATGCAGATAGAAGTATTAATAGATTCAAAGTTTGCCTTGTTGCAAAATGATTTACTCAATCTTATGGTATTGACTATGAGGAAACATTTGCTTCAGTTACTAAACTTAATTCAATTAGGGTATTATTATCATTAGCAGCAAATCTAGATTAGTCACTCTACCAACTAAATGTCCAAAATGCATTTCTTAATGGAGACCTAGAAAAAGAAGTTCACATGAAAATCCCTTTAGGATTCAAAAACCAGGTTAATTCTAGCAAGATATGTAAGCTTCAAAAATCTTTATATAGTCTCAAATAATCCTCACATGCATAGTTTGATAGACTAACAAAAATGGTAAAAAAAGTATGATTTTTCACAATACTAGACCAATCACACCATCTTTGTCAAACATTCACCTGAAGAAAAAATAGCCAATCTTATTGTTTATATGAATGACATTATTCTTACTGGAGACTATGTAGAAAAAATTAGCAACCTAAAGAACCTCCTAGCTAAAGAATTTGAAATCAAAGATTTGAGACACCTCAAATATTTTCTTGGCATGGAGGTAGTTTGCTTAAAGAATGGCATATTTGTTTCACAGCGTAAGTATGTCTTGTACTTACTAAAGAAAACTAGAATGCTTGGATGCAAACCTTCTGACACCTCTATAGACACAATGAATAAGGTAGGAATGAAAAAAGGAAGTCCATCAACTAACAAGGGCAAATATCAAAGGCTTGTTAGAAAACTCATCTCTATCTCTCATACAAGATTAGATATTGGTTTTTCAGTTAGCTTAGTAAGCAAATTCATGAATAACCCAACTGAAGAACACTCGAAAGCTATGTATCCAATCTTATAGTACCTAAAGAAAAGTCATGGTAAAAGATTATTTTTTAAGAAGATATCACGTTGAAATTTACACTGATACTTATTGGGCTAGATCTGTTATTAATCAAAGATTAACTACTAGTTATTGTACTTATATGTGGGAAATTTTGGTTATTTGGTGAAATAAGAAGCAATCTGTGGTGGCTAGAAGTAGTGCAGAAGCTGAGTTTAGAGCTATGTCTCATGTTATATGTGAAGGAATTTGGCTAAAAATATTACTAGGGGAGTTAAAGGTCTTTGTAGAAGAATTCATGAAATTTGGTGAAATAAAAAGCAATCTGTGGTGGCTAGAAGTAGTGCAGAAGCTGAGTTTAGAGCTATGTCTCATGTTATATGTGAAGGAATTTGGCTGAAAATATTACTAGGGGAGTTAAAGGTCTTTGCGGAAGAATTCATGAAAATATTCTGTAACAACAAAGCTACCTTAAGTATAGCAAAGAATCTTATTCATCATGATAGCACTAAAAGTGTAGAGATTGATCATCACTTCATCAAAAAAAAGATAGAAGAAAGAATTATTATATTAGTTTATACTCCGACATGCCTTCAAACTGCAAATATACTCATTAAGACTCTTTCTCAAAACAACTTTGAGAATTTAAAGTCCAAGCTGAGTATAATTGACATCTACCACCTAGTTTGAGGGGGAGTGTGAAAATCTAATGTTTATTATTACTTGATTAATTGACTTTGTTTATTTTAGTTAAATATCATATTTTTAGAATAAGGAGTGAATTGGATAATTATACCAAATCTATTAGATTTTTTTTATTAGGAGTACAAAGTAAATTACTCATTTGATTAATTGTTTTAATACATGAAAATCTTCAATTTTAAAACTGAAAATATTCAGCCTTTAACTTATATTTTCATGCAATTCTAGCATTATAATAAGAAAAATATAGAAAAATTAAATAATTTTATTCTACAGATTTCTTCACTAACAAAATATGAGCAAAAATAAAGGATTTAAACCAAAACAAAATCAACCTTCCGACGGAGAAGTAAACTGTGGTGAAGTAAGAAGAACAAAGTAACATGAAACAAGAACAATACTTAGTATTGCCTTTGCCATCTGTCAAACATAAAGGTTCAACACAAAACATTCTTATGATCAGTACAAATATATTAATGAAAAGAACATCATTAAAATCTATACAAAGAAAAAAAAACAATAAATTACTTCATAAAACAATTCAAAAAGACAAATACATTAATATTTTTTTAAGAAGAAAATGAAACAAACACAACACTACTAATTAATTAGCAGAATAGTTAAATAAAATGAGTGAAATGCATGCCATTCTTTCCATTTCTCTCAATTCTAGTGTTAATGAACCTCAGTGCAACAGAAAGAACAGAGTCAGCAATATATGTAGATGCATTTATTAAAAAGTTGCCTTTAGTCGGTGCACGTGGTTTGAAGTTCGTTGTGGATTCACGATGGCATTTTTAGTGCAAGGGGTTGTGAATGTGATCAACTAGTTGACTTTGTTATCAAATCATCAACTTGTTGATCGAGAGAGATACAAAAGGAAGTTGACATATGATAAGACACGTTGAAGGGGCTATCTGTCGGATTCATAGTATCTGTACTATCTCATGCACACATCGATTTTTGCATCATCAATCCAAAATACTGTCTTCATTATTAACATGATATTCTATGTTTATTTTATTTTCCAGTTCTTATGTGTAAAAACAAAGCCGTACAAAGATAATAAACTTAGCAGCCATTTGTTTTCCTAATATTCAACATTATGAACTTAATTTCATCATGATTAACTGATAAGACCACATTTGATTCCTGCATTGAGTATCAGCGAGCTCTGATGGTGGGGATTTCACCGCTGACAAGTTCACTTCCTAAGATTTCAGTGGTCCTTAATTTGGATTTCCTTCCAGAGTTGAGAAGCGATGAGCCAACCCCTGACCATTCGGAAGTGGATGCATCTGGCTCTATTGGAATCATATCAGGCTCCGGAAGCAGTAAGCATAAGTTCTCTAACTCTCTCACAATTTCCAACATTGTTGGTCGTTCCTTGGGATCATCCTGGCAACACTTCAGCGCCAGTGCCATAAATTTCTTGATACTTTCATAAGAGTATGAACCCATTCTCTGGTCTATGATGGAAAACATCAATCCTGATTGACAAGCTCCATAAACCTGCAGTAAGTGTTTACTTATGATTTCACTAAAGAAAAGAAGGGTTCTAGATTTCCAGATTGCTTGCCACAATATGTTTATTTACCAATGAGAAAATTCCACAGTAGAAG
This sequence comes from Durio zibethinus, assembly GCF_047325235.1. Taxonomy (NCBI): domain Eukaryota; kingdom Viridiplantae; phylum Streptophyta; class Magnoliopsida; order Malvales; family Malvaceae; genus Durio; species Durio zibethinus. The sequence continues at coordinate 981,045 of NC_143183.1, forward strand.
ATTTTCGACTTAATAATAGCATCACGGTGTTTCTAACTGTTTTGTTCAATTAAGAATGTTGTGATGAATTTAGAGATACAAAATCAATCCTATATTCACAAGTATAATTATTTACATTACAGACTTGATATAGTGTAGAGATTAACTGTTTTTTCTTTTTTCCCCGGAGGGGGGGGGGGGGAAGGGAAGAAAAATCTTCCAGGAAAACTGAATAAAGTGCTTGTGGCAGAAAGATAAAGAAGCTTAGCAATTGGTACCTCTCGAACAATGTTTCTGCCATGAGAGATAGGCCGCATCCCTGTCAAAAGCTCCAGAAACACTATTCCAAGGCTATAGACATCACTTTTCTCTGTCAACTTGTGAATCAAGAAATATTCTGGATCCAGGTAGCCCTATATAGAATACAAAATGGAAGTGAATTTCATGATAACATTCCACTGCAAGCAAGAACTCATGCATCAAATTACAGCTGTAACATTTCTCAAAAATGATGTGTATAAAATATATTTTTAACTGCAGCTCAAACCAATATACGAGTTCCAGGTCGCTCAGAAATTGGCAGATAAAGTTCAAGGTTTCTGTTCTTGGGGAAAAATTAAATCCCTATCCCTGGTGTGAGTGTAGAACTAAGCTATGCTAGTTTGCTTGTGGAAACGTGATATATTTATCACAAATATCTTACTGGTGTGCCTTTCACAACTGTGGATACATGAGCTGAAGCTCCTTCAACATCTGGTACTGGTGCAAGCCTTGAGATTCCAAAATCAGAGACTTTAGGGGTAAACTTGAAGTCCAACAAAATGTTGTTTGCCTTGATATCCCGATGAATGATCGGCGGATCAGCTTCAGTATGAAGGTAGAGGATGCCTTTGGCTGAACCCAATGCAATACGCAATCGCATGGAGAAACTCAAGGTATGTCTGTATCTATCTGTGATTGGTTCACTTAAAACAATGTAAAATTTTGCAACAATATACATTAACTGTCAAAATCAGTGAACTGGAAAATAATTTTGGTAGATTTTCATCTTGAAGGAACCAGACAAATATCAAGACGAAGTCAAAAAGCATGTGGAATTAGAAAAATGGCCAGGATTTTCAGAAATTATACGTTTGAAAGAAACCACATGTACAGTTTAGCCAAAGGAAAAGTATTGCTTTATTTGGCATCAATAGTTTCATTCTGAAAAGTAAAAACCTCTACTTGATACAACTGAGCCCTTAACATCAGAAAAACATGACAAATTTACCTGAGAGAAGATCATGGAGAGAACCGTTGGGCATAAACTCGTACACTAACATCTGCAAAGAAAAATGCCAAACATTATCTTTCTTTTTCTATGCAAATATTAGATGCATCTGATTTAAGCTGAATTGGTATCTTTTCATACAATGGGGAAATAAATTCACCATGTCTAAGACATGCATAATCAGCCAATATAATCAAAGGAGCATTAAAGGGTTCCTAAGGGAATATCCAAGTTTATTGCAGCCTTGAAATGTAGTAGGAAAGATTTATCCAATTAAAAATGTGCAAATAAAGCTTAAAATATATAGCATATCAGCAGGTCTGCACCAAGATCCTACATTTATCAGATAAAATGTATTGCGCTCAAGTGAAATTTCGATGGCTTAGGTATCTATACATAGGCTTTTCTCATGATTTTCGGTGACGGATGGCTTTTTTTTTTTTTCTTTTCTTGCTAAATCTTCGTTCCCCTTGTGTTCAGTTAATTTAGTTTGTTATATCATACTTTTCCAAGAAATGGCACGGAATGCAATGACTGCACCTGCTCGCCTTGTTCGCTACAGTATCCAACCAAAATAACCAGGTTCCGATGATGTAATCGTGACAGCAGTTCTATTTCAGTTATGAACTCTATCTGACCCTGCAAAGATCCTTGTCGGGCACGCTTAATTGCCACTACTGTTCCATTAGCCAAAATGCCTCTGTAAACCTTTCCATAGCCTCCTTGACCAACTTGAGAGGTATCTTTGAAACCGCTTGTAGCTGCTTCAAGTTCTACAAAGCTGAATTCCTTAACACGTTCAGTTCTGAATGGAACTTTTGAAGCTGCAGTGGGAATAAAAAAGGAACAAGGATCATTGCCGTTATATATGGTAAACAAGAGATGATATCCAGGCCTGGCGATTGAGAAATTATATGTACACTTACTTGACTGTTTTTTTAACATTTCCTGCCCGAAACTGGTGCGCCTTTTATAGAAGAGGACCATAATAACCAAAGATAGTGCAAGTACAAATGTGGCCACTATGATTATTCCTATTAAGACACCTTTAATTATTCCTGATTTCACAGCAATAACAAGAATCATCAAGCTAATTTCCACTAAAGAAATTAGAGTAGTTGAAACTACTGGAGCACCTTGTTCAACATACAATCTACTAGACTACGTATTAATCAGAGGGTTAACATTGGAAAGGGAAGAGCAAATGACAAAAGCATTTATGCACATGCCTAAAATTAGACTAACAATTTTAATTAGCTGGTTTGGTCAGACGTTCCTTTAAAAAAAAATGGAAAAAGGATAGGAGTCATTTATAACTATAATAAAAAAGAAAAATGAAATTTGTAAAGGAAAAATTAGATGCTTGGTTGAAAAAGAAAAAAGAACAAGAAAGGAAAGACATAGTAAAGATACCATTTGAATAATGTGGAGGACAAAAAGTGATCAGCTCATATGGACCAAAGGTGTCATTCGGAGGGATTGAAAATGTAGCAATCATGTCAATGATCATTTGTATCTCATATGGGTTGAATTTATGCTTCCTACTGGTGTATTGAGGGAAAAATTTTAAACTCAGCCGTAGCCTAGAACCCCGTTTGCCATATAAATGATTCCACAAATAGTTGATAAAAATCCAAGCCAAGACTGGTTGTTATGAGCTCCTTATATGCATCAATATATGGTCGAAAATCTAATATGGTAGGACTTCTTAAAAGTAACCAAACTAGAAGAGGTATAGCACAGAAGCCAACAGGAGATTCTGGGACATATTCACAGTTCTCACTAACTGGACAAATTTGAGGTAGGCAGATGTCAGTAGAGTTATTTGAGCTTCCAGGCACAGAATAATCATCTCCAATTGTAATTCCACAGAAATGGGCTATGTTTAGTTGATTTGCTGAGACACAGATAGGATTGCCCTCAAGCCTAAGTATCCAGGAAGCACTAATCAGAGATTATCAAAGTATTTTGCAACTGTTATGTTAAAGTATATTACATACTTTTTCATATGCAGAAATAAATATCAAACAAGGCTCACCTAATTATAACATTTGAAGGAGGATCTATACTGCCAGAAATATTTGAAAGCAAATTATTCCGTAAATCTCTGCAAGTAAAGCATGTGCACAGAGGGTCAGGTATATATGTTATCATGAACCAGGCAAGTCCAGCAATTCCTCCAACTAGCTGGACGTAATTAATCTCAATAGCAGAAAATATATCATATGTATCTCAACAATATCCTACTTTCCTGTTTCTTTAAGAAACCTTTTTGCAATAAATGCATGCAGCTCAAAATGATAGCTTTCTGCCCTAATGACTTACATGAGAAGTGTTGCTTTAGCAGTAAAATTCACATTTTGCCAAACATTGGAGGGAACATCTCCACTTAACGAATTGTTTTCCACTGACCTGCAACAAAAGGTTAGCTTCGTTAAGTCCATTGGTCATAATATCATTCGACTTGAGTAAGATAGTTTCTCAAACATTTTCAAAAACCACTATAAAAGCAATCAATCAACATTGCTGAAACATGCAATATAAAATTTCTGCAAAGGAAATTGGCAACAAAAAGTGAAGAATAATTCTTACAATCTCTGAAGATTAGGAAGGCCAGAAAAATTTGAAGGGATAGATCCATTCAGCAAATTATAGGATAGATCACTGCCCCATTTAAAGAACAAAAACAATAATGACTCGTTTTAGCATAACAAATCAAAGGAAAATTCATATAAAGGTACCAGCAGCTAAAATTTTTTTGTGTGCGTGTGTCAAAGAGTGAGAGAGAGAGAGAGAATTGAGTTTTGATGACTTTGTACATGAGCAACCCTTACATAGTTGTGATATTATCAGAAAGCTTATTTGTTGGGATCCCTCCTGTAAGTTGGTTATGTCTCAGATCACTGGAATATGGACAACACAAAGAAGTGAGATACAGTTAAATTTGTTAATCTGCAAAAAACGGTGGTTGTATTGCTTAAACCATTTGCGTACAGGAAAACATCAATACTCACATATCAAATTCACAAATTAGCATTATCTCAGTATGACAAGCTTGATATAAAAAATATAGAACAGAATTACTGGTAAAAATATCAGCACACATGCAGAAATATTACAAACAAAAGCAATAGAACACTCTTAAAAAGTGCTCAAAGACTTACGGAAAACGAAGTGGTGTACTACTGAAATCAGGAATAGCTCCTTGCAAGTTGCAGTTCCTAAGACTTCTGTTGAGATGAATGGAATAGCAGTTTGAGGAACAGTATAAATTTAAAGAGAGAAACTGTAAAAGAATGGTGAAGACATAAGACCATAAAAGCCCTTGCTACAACTCTGAACATTTGACCATTCTTCATATACTTTCAGTTCTCCCCAATCTGAACATGTTTGACGGTATGCTTTGATATGAAAACCATGACTAAACTGAAAGTCAGTTGAGAGGGAGAGAAAGAAACTGACAATTTTACCAGGTTGGCCATGTTACCGTGAGAAGCAGGAATCTGATTTTCACCAAAATTGTTATTATCAAGTTGGCTACAATAAAAAGAAACATATGAGAATTATCATAATTCCATTCAAGGAAACCATATTTATTTCAATAGACAGCATTAAGATGGAAGAACTTTCGGAAAGAGTGTCTCACACCGGACGGGAAGCTGTTCAATAACCCTTCAACTAATGATCAGTAAAATTGCACAGGTTAATTCATTTCACAAGAAAATAGATTAATAGAGATGCTTCACTGCATCAAAGGCTTTAGTTTGTTTGGATGTATCAAAGGCATGTAGGATAGAAACAGTAATAGTACTGTCCAGCAACAAACAAAAATATGGGATCCTTTACTTTGCATTTACATGATACTATTAGTTAATTATGAACTAAATTGCTGATATGCTTCATCTAATAGCAGCAAGATACAAAAGGAATTGACCAGGAACCAGCACCCAAAACCATGATATTTTGTACCCCGGTAGAAGAGAATTAATCTAATAGTAGTGCATAAGAATACTTAAAAGGAAAAGCACACATACAGTATTTTCAAGCTTGGCATCTGTGAAAGTTCTGGTGATAGATAGCCCGATAAGTTATTGTTGTCCAACAGGCTGCACATCCATGGTTATAAGATGATTATAAGTTTCTAAAATTAGTGACAAACACAAGAATAGAAATTATTAGTGAGCTTACAAGTGTTGAAGTTGAGGCATGTTGGAGAGCTCCGGTGGAATCTGCCCACTGATTGAGTTGTTGCTCATGTGACTGTAGTTAACAAAATGCTCAAAAAAGATTATTAATGCAATTACTTCCTAATATAGAAGCATTTAATTTAGTATTATTTACTCACAAATGCTTGCATCTGACCAGATTCACAAAAGATTTGGGCAGTGATCCTGATATCTGATTCAAATCTATCTGAAACATTATTAAGTTAGGCAAATAACCAAGTTCGTCCGCTAAAGATCCTGAAAGCTGATTTCCACTTAAAAACCTGCAACCATGAGTACTGGTGTAAGCTTTCTGCAATCATTTACTTGAAGTCGTATCTTTAACAAAAAATCTCTTGCTCCGTCGTTACAACGTGTCAAAATTATAAAGAAAAACTGGAAAAAAAAAAAAAAAAAAAAAAAAAGAGAGAACAAATCAGGAACTATTTCCTAGTGATTATGTAACCGTATCTATCTGCAATCAGATGATAGATGAAATCACAGAATCCAATCTGAAGTTACTTGCACAAAGTAAACAATTTAAGAAAATTTAGAAATAGGACTAAGCCTCACAAAGTAGTATTAAACTTAAAGAAGAAAAATGCAAACTAGTTTTTGAAAGTTCTGTTTCTAATTAATATGTCCCACAGTGTAATTAACTTATTATGAGCTTTAGTTATAAACTTTAGAAATCGTATCCATACAAAGTCTATGGTATTCTAATCAACCTTCTAATCCATACCAGTCACCATCTGCCAGCACCCTCTCTTTTCTTTTGATTTTGTTTTTTGTTTTCTTTTTTTTTTTTGGGATGACAGCCAAAACATGGAAACAAAAATTGAGAACCAAAAAACCTGCTGACTAATCCTACGTTTAATAAGCAAATTTCTGTTCCTAGGAGAATCTATGATCCAGTTGAAACCAGAAACTTTACATTGAACAGAATCAACTATTAGCTTGAAAACTTTAGTATTTGTCTGACAAGGATGTTGATGAAGCATGAATTTTCTTTCTCTCCAAATAATGTGGATATAGGTATTCCCATCTGCCAATATTTGTGCATCATGCATCATAAACTTCAACTTGTACAGGAAAAATATGTAGTCAATCTGTAAATTCTTCCATCCTTTAATTGATTATGTATCATCATTTTCTTTGTATTTTATCGGTAAAAAGAAACATCTGGAATTCCAAACATATCAAAACTGCCTTTACACATGTTTTGACAGCGGAAGCATTTTGTCTTGCTAAGCACAAATTTTGTTTCCAATCTATAAAACAAGAGAAAAAGCTAGAAATTTGTCACAGCAGTTGGCAAGGAAGTAATACCACAGATAAAGTTTTTTATAGGAAAAAATGCCTTTTGTTAGTTTCTAAATATGAATTACTTACAGGTATTTCAATGATTTTATATTGCCTATCTCCTTTGGTATACTGCCAGTAATATTGTTCCACATAAAATTCCTGCCCAAAAGGAACGAACAGAAACAATAAGTTATTGATGGTGATGCAAGAATTTGACGATAGCTCAATGACAGACATAGATGAAGACTTAATATCTCCACCAAGATCAACCCAAAACTTAGGTGTTGACCTGATACCACTTACAATATAGTTAAATTAGATAGTTGGCCAAGTTCAGGAGTAAGATTTCCGGAAAGATTCAAATTTAGCATCCGCCTGCATCACAGGAGAAACCATGCAAAAAACATTACTAGAACATTACCCTGATATAATTTTGAAAGATGTGTCAGTAAAATAGACCATCTTAAGTCTAGCATTTCACCATTGTTAAGGATTATTATCTTAAACGCCACTTGTGAAGAATCAAACCCGCTTTGGGAATCATTTCACCCCACTACTGATATATAGAATACTAGTTCAATCGGTAATGCAGAAAAAAAAATAATCAATAGCAGCCGGTAAATAAATGAATAAGCATACAATTCTTGAACATGGAAATAACCATCATCTTGCTTCGTGGGCAGATTACTCCAGTCCAGTTTGATGTACATGGATCACCTTTTTTCCAATTTCTGAGATTTTTTTTTGGATCTTTGAGTTTTCTCCTAATGACATTCAGTGCATCAACTGTAATTCAACACAAAAAAAAAATCATTTTAAAAATGATAAACATTGGAAAATGATGAAGTACCAAATGGTGTCTAGAATATATCATTTTCTTTTCTTATGAACTAACAAAATATGAGCAAAAATAAAGGATTTAAACCAAAACAAAATCAACCTTCCGATGGAGAAGTAACCTGTGGTGAAGCAAGAAGAGCAAAGTAACATAAAACAAGAACAATACTTAATATTGCCTTTGCCATCAGTCAAGCATAAAGGTTCAACGCAAAACATTCTTATGATCAGTGCAAATATATTAATGAAAAGAACATCATTAAAATCTATACAAAGAAAAAAAAATCAATAAATTACTTCATAAAACAATTCAAAAAGACACATAAATTATATTGGTGTAATATTTTTTAAGGAGGGAAACGAAACAAACACAGCACTACTAATTAATTAGCAGAACAGTATCCATTCTTTCCATTTCTCTCAATTCTTTCTAGGAATCAGAACTAGATAGTGTTGATGAATAAAAGAGCAACAAAAAGAACAGAGTCAACAACATATGTAGATGCATTAACGAGCCATAGGAATGATGAAATGAAACCCCAATGCAATGCAAAGGCAAGATGTAAAAGAGGTTGTAGTTCAAGAGAAGTTTGACGGTTTAATTATGCAGAAAATTGGATATATAATGAGGTAGAGAAGCAGACATCGATTTCTCAAAAGGATCAATTTTTTTTGATTGCATGATAGACTCCCCTGAAAAACATTGGCGCGCGTGTAAACGAGGTATTCAACTAGTAGCGAAGGTGCCAATTGGTATCATTCCAATAGCTGTCCAAGGGGAAAAGGCTTTCAAGCTTCAGTGTGCCAAGCGAGCAAATGTCTATACGAGGGGGAAGTAGTGGATTTAAAATCCTAATCTATTAGGTGTGAATTGATCTAAGTACAATTATTGTTTCGTTTTTAATTCTTGGGTTGGAGTTACATCAGGCCTATGAGTGGTAAATGTAGAACATTCTTGTCAAATATAGCAAGTAAAAAGAGTAGGTAAAATGGAACTTTCCAAGTTGGAAATTTTAAGATTTAAATGTGGTTTTCAGAATCAAGGACTTTGTGTTTTAAGATTTAAATGCTTGCTTAGAGATTGGAGTTTAGAGACATCTTAATTCATATAGGTGCAATACTTGAAATTATACTTCAAGTCTTTCCTCGTGACAGTTATACTTGAGATTTAGAAGTTTTCAACACTAGGCGGGCATGGAGAAATTGAAGTCAACTCCACCTTGTGGCCCATTTGTGACCATCTTCTGTTCTTTATTATTATTACTATTATTGTAATAACGCAAGGCAATTCTGTAATTGGAAGTTGAACAATAATAGACTTTTTAGCTTTATATCTAATGGTGAGGAACAAATAAGTGGAGCGGAAGAGATCGGAAAAGGTGATTCCTAAACACTACATAATAAGATACGAATTCCCAGATATTCATAGTCGAAAGTTGGAATCAATCCATACTGCAAAAGGAATCAGTTATTTTTGTAATCAAGTAGTAGAGAAGGCAGGCAGGCTTTTGCATTCCCATTCCTTTGCTTGTCTGATTCGTTGTGATGACAATTTGCAAATAATGTCAAGTATCAATGGCATCTGGGGGAGTGAGACAAGCAGGCCAGCAGCAGCAGCAGCAGCATTCAGCATAGACAAAGGAATTCTTCTATGAAAATGAATATGACAACAATCCTTTTCATTTTGCAATATACAGCCAATAGCCTTGAAAATTGAAATACTATGAAACAGTGAACTGTAATATTCAATGTCCGATTAACTCATAAAAGAAGGTAGGACTGGGGAGTGATCCTGACGGAGTCAGTGAATTATAACCCTACACCTAGGCAAGAATTATTCTTTCTAATATAGCCAATCATCATCATCATCATCAATTGTCCTTTATTTGCTCATTTATTTTTCCTTTTGATGGAGTAGTATTAAAAAATCCGTTCGATTAATTGTTTCACCATTCAATTAAGGTCTTTTTCTATGATGCAGTAAGACTTCATTTGGAGAAGAGAAATCCCAAATGCTAAAGTAAACGGTTCCATAACATCACTTACAATTATAATTAAATTATTAAATTAAAAAATATATTCATTGACAAGTAATTTAATTTTTATAGTATAAATTATGATAAAAATTATTGACATAAAAATAAAATTAATTTATTAAAATTATGAATTTACAGGCTTTAAAAAAACCCTTCATGCATTGAGCTGGTCTAATAGCGAGTGATAAAGACTAGATAAAAATGCCCCCCTAATGTAATTGGTATTGCAAATCCATAGCAAATGAATCACTTGGTAACAAAAAACATCGGCACAAAGTGTTACAATGAAAAAAGTATGACTAAGACTTACATACAGATCTCCTCCTCTTATGTCCCAAGCCCCTGTGAACTCTAATAGATGAATCACCATGATGAAAGCACCTAATTGAAGTATGAACTGATTCTTTAATACCCTGGATACCAAAACATACCCTTAATGCCCTCTGGATCAGGTTCAAAACCTAAATTCCGATAGAACTCCACAACTGCAATGAAGTATAACACAATTATTTTGAAGCAATTCAACAACTTACATACATATACATATGCGGCATAACTTTTGAGCAGTAATTGAAGAGCCAATCTGTTTTAACTTTTCAGATTGGACTTGAAGTTCAATTTCATGGCAATTAAGTTAAATTTAAGCATACCTTGACTGTCCGCAAAAAGTGATATGTTACCAATATCCCTCTGTAGAAGATGCCTTATCAGCTTTTCAACCATGGCCTTACCAAGGCCTTGGCCCTGCATTGTGTGTATGCTTTAGAAAGCAATACTGAAGATTATCAAACAGTTTTTTTTCTCCCAGGAAGTGTGTGTGTTTGGTGGGGGGGGGGTGGGGAGGATTCAAGCACTTGGCTTATAGATCCTACTAAGAGCATTGAAAAAATTTTTATATCCCAAATTAAAAAAATAAAAGAACATTGTTTTGATGATCAAGACCTATTCAATCTGGACTTCATTTGATCTAAATAGCTGTTGCTGGTTGGTTAATACCAAGGTCTTTGTCCCAAGGCAGCCAAATTCTCTATTTTACACATCAAAGGCAAGATCATGCCAGATTAGGTATTCCAGTAATAAGTAGATACCTTCTCTCCTCAACCAGAAAGCACAAATACCTTATACTGATTTTAACAGAGAATTACAGTTCATCTACAAAGACTTCCTAGTTAACTATTAAGATTTTTGAGGATCTATCCTGATCTATTGTGCTGTACATATAGAGCTTTCTGCTCAGGAAGATAACCTTTACATACAAGACAATCATGTTTTCCACACTCAAGTACCTGATAGCTAGGATCAACAAGAACATCCCATATTGTAGCATTGAACGCATGATCTGATGTAGCACGAGCCATGCCAATTAGCTTCTTTTGCTCATTCCCTTCTGTCAAAGAACTTCCCCAAGTACACTAAGATATTTATCAATAGTTTTAGGAATAGAAATATAGTTAATAGAGATTAACATGAATTACTAAAATCAAATAGCAGGCATTTTAACATTAACCGCATACCTGAACTAGGCAATTTCCTAACAGAATGCAATGTGGCAACCATGTAACTATTTTTTAAAGCTGTAGCTAGTTTTGACAATGGTCTCCTTGGCCAGCCAACCTATTGAAACATGAGATTATGGGTGTCAATAAATCCAACATCTACAAATCAGGTGCAGAGTACGGCGTTACTTAAAGGCAATACACTTGCAATCACTGTGACAGCATACATACTCCATGAGGCATTCTCTGCAAGCATCCTAAGAAAGATCCTTACCTTATCACACAGGGCTTCAAGCTCATAGACATCCACATCTCCTCCGGAAGAGAATATTATTTGTTCAACTTCTCCATCTGGTTGAGACTTTTCAACAAGCACAAATTCTTCTGGCAATGGTTCTTCCTCTTCCTCAAGTGTGGAGGGTGGTTCAATGATTTGTGCTGTGTTGTTCTTCAAAATCCTAGGACAAGAAGCAAAGCAGAGGCTTTCTCCAATGAGACTAGAGAAATGAGACAAATGTGTTTGTTCTACTGGTACTATGGTGAACCTGAGCTAGCCGCTAAGGAGAGAAAAAATTAGATAATTGAAGAGTGAATTCGACAAACACAAAAGAATGGGGATCAGTATCTAGGGCGTCCCAAAGCCTTAACCAGTCCTTTTTACCGCTGGATGAAGGCCTCATTCGCTTGGATGAAATTTAGACTAAAACCCATATTATCCTTTGGGATTAACATAACACTTAACAGAATGATCACAGGAACAGATAAAACTGAAACAATCTAAGATTACCAATCTCAGCATACACGCATGTGATCAGTGTCTATGGTTTATAACAACAAACAAATCAAAGTACCCAGATCTGATGGACTCCCAAAAGCTAGCCTTAAGTCGACATCCCTTAAGCTTTCTGTTTGCTGCAAAAACAAAACAGAACTGTTTAAATCCTAAATATGTTAGTATCATTCAATCTTGTCTGGTATAACAAAATCTGGGGAAAAAAAAAACCTATGAAGTCAACTCACAAATAGAACAGTCAAATAATAGAAAAACTGCCAGCACAAAAAGGAACGAACAAGTAGTTTTCCATTAACTTAGTGTAAATAATAAAACAAGCAGCTTTAAGACCTTTGGAACCATAAAAGAAAAGAAAACCAGAGATGGGGCAAAAGTAAATACCCCTCCAAATCTCATGATTTAGATTGTGAGGAAATAACAACCGATTAGATACTTGGCGATAACAATCATAGGAAACAATTGGGCATCTGCAAAAGAACAAATGAAACACCATCAAATAAAAAGATTAGGAAAAAAAATTGAGAATCTTTTGAAACTGAGTTCTTACAGAGAAGACGGCGTAGCAACGTTGTGAGTAAGCATTTCTTTTTGTTTATGTTTATTTGTGCTTGGTGGTGTATAGTTAGGACACTTTCTGCTTATCCTGGTCGACTCGACATCCTCATAGAGACATAGACACCGCAGATGCCAAGTATCATCTCCCAGTCAAACATTTCTTCTATATTACCTTTTTTTCCTTCTTGTTTTTTAGTTTTATGTTGAGCCCCTGCCTATCCCTAATTTGATTGCAGTTGGCTATAAGCAAATAAAAAAGGGAATATCAAATTGGGGCAATGCACCGAGAATAATTAGAATGTATTTTTTTTATTTGAAGTTATCAAATTTGATTCTTAATCATTAAAATTAAAAATATAACATTATACTAATAAAATTTATGTTATATTACTAATGTCTTATTTTTTATATTTTTAATTTTTATGATTAATTATGGATTTATATTGGTTTAGGATTTTATTTTAATTTCATTGCATAAAAACACATTTAGTCTTTCATTTTGATTTTTGCAAAAAAATCATGTTTTAGATTTATTTGGATTTCTTATTTAGGATCATGTTTGATTTGATTTGATAGTTTATATATTAATAAATTTTTAAAATAGTGTTTGGTACAAATGATCATTTTTAAAATTATAAAATTTTATGTATGATGATTAAATTATTATATTTTATAAGCATTTTTTGATTTTATGTGATAACAGTCTTTGATTATTAAAAATGATCAAATCATTTTTATGGAGAGTCATTTAATTCTTATTTAAAAGAATGAGAAACCTTTTATCAAATAGTAATTAATATTATTTATTTAATATGTTAATGAAAATTTGACTTTTTTTAAAATTATAATTATTTTCATTATAAAATTTTATATTTTAAAATTAATATTTATTATAATGAATTCAAAATTAATTTGTGTTTTTTAAATATTTAATATAATATAATATTTTATTTTATTTTTATTATGAATTTAATAGATTAATTTTATTTTTTAATTCAAATATTTTTTACATAATTTATATTATAAAATTAATTTACCTATTAATAAATATATTTTTAATTCAATAGTTTAATTAATTTTATTATTAAATTAAATTAATTTTTATAAATTATTATCTTTAAATAACATTAAAATCATTAATTTGTGATATATTATCATTATAATATATATGAATATTTTCGTTTTTTTAAATAAAATAATTTTTAATTTTTAATAATACTCAATATAATAATATGTAATTACTAAATACAATAATATAATATATATGAAGTCTTAATTATCGAATGAATTTAAAAGATATGTATAGTAATAAGACCATGTCTAGGTCTTGCTCCTACCCAAATTTAAACCTGATTCATAAATACGTCCATCTTGAACATATCAATATCAGACCTGATAATGTAAATTATTGGAGGATAGGGAATTAAGCAAAATTTCTTTGGCAGAAATTCATGGTTTTTAATTTTTGGAAAATTTATTTTTATTTACTATAAAAAAAAATACTAGTGGTAGGAACAAATAATTGATGGAAATGAATATAAAAATAAAAAATGCAAATGTACTTGTTTGCAATAATAGCGTCTTTATAGAGTTCCGTGCCACTCCTGTCGCATCCACTCATCTTCAACTCTCGTCATGGATTTTCTTCTATTTACTAAACTGCCATCCAAATTCCCGGGCCCTCCACTTCCACAACACATGTGAACCTTTCACTTTCTTTTCTTTTTTTTTTTTGACTAAAAGTAAAAAGATACTGTTGTGGCCGTTGATTTTGATCAATGACCAGCTTTATAAAATCATTTCTTTTTTTTTTTTTCGAAAAAACTTTACAAAATCATTTCTAATCAATGTTGCAGCTGGTAAAAACTTCGTACTCTATTTTTAAGATTTTGGTTTTGAATTTTAGAAAATAAAAATATAATTTTAAGATGGGATATGATTTTTTTTTGTACATATGTAATTATATATAAAAGAAATTATATTTATTGATAAAGAAAGGGAAACCTTAGTTCCTCTTTTGTTATATATTATTTTTTGGTTAAATAATTAATATTTTGAAAAAAATGATAATATTAAATTTATGAGATTTTCGTGTTAGGCGGATCATTTAACTAAAATATTTATTGGTATAAAAGCAACGAATTAAAAGATAAATAACATGATTTCATAGTAATATTAAAAGAAATCAAAAAGTGAATTTTAATTTATATTTGAATATGAATCCCACATTAATTATTGAATTTTTTTATTATATCAAGAAAATAAAACCTTAACACAAATAAAAAGAAAAAAGAAAGTTGATTCAAAATCAAATTCTTAATATCTCTAGCCACTAAATCAATTATTGAATTGAATGATTGAAAGTTATTATATTATATTTTATCTATATTAATTACAATGCCTTTGCCTACTAACTTTGGCAGTGTTTTGAGTTTGTTTCTAAAAAATAAAAAAATAATATAGAAAAAGAAAAGAAAAAAGTAATGTAAATTATATTTTAAATTAATTATTAGATTTGATATTTAAAGATTGTGAGTTTAAAATAATTTATATGTTTAATGTATTTTTTAATCCAATATATAATAAGGTATAAGGGTTTAAGTATACATTTTTAAACTTAAAAATAACATAAAAATGACATGACACATATATGCAATAGGGTTAAAGGTTTTAATATATTTAAACATAATATTAATATAATATAAATAAAATAAAAATATTAAAATGATAACTTAAAATTTTTATAATAAATATATATGGTGTAACAAAATTAAAAATATATATTTTATATTTTTTATTGATATAAATTTTAATATATAATTTTTATATAAAATATAATATAAATATATAAATTTTAATATGATATAAATTCACCGAGATTTAATTAGGTGTCAGTCACTTAACATGGCGCAGGCTGCAGCCCTTGAACTTGGAAACTGATAATTTGTTTCGGCTTTTAAGAATGGCGTGAGTGAGTCAGCAGTCATACCTCTTTAGTCCTTTTAGAAAAGCAAAAGAGAATATGGATTGTTGGCGTGGCTTGGGCTGCCTGTTCCATTCCACTCAAACACTGTTGATTTTGTTTTGTTTAAATTTATTATGAAAAGGTGAGAAAGATAAAGGTTGCGTCTAGAAAATCCTCACTCACCAGGAGGCTATTTGCGTAAACTGAGGCAAACCAGTACCCTTTTCGTATCAGTTATGTTCATAGATCACAATCATATAAGACACAAGTATGTAGTACATCTTACTCTGCCATCAACCATCATTCCCATATTCCTGCCTGCAAATGGCTCTGCACTCTGCTCTGCTTTGGACCTGAAAATCAAACGTCAACCAAGAAAAAGCTAAAGGACACAAAATGGTCTCAGACAACACTTCCCTCTCTTCTTCTAATCTTTCCCCAGCTCCCAAGTTTGCCAACTCCTTCACCACTCGGTAATCTTTACTTACTAATTATTCCTCTTTTAAGTCTTAGCACCAACACCCTCATGCATTATCATCTTACTGCTTGACCTGGCAAACATTGATCATGTTTCTTGGACTATAATTTGGTTCTTTCTTTCTTTTCTTAATGATTAGTACATTTGCTTTCTGTGGTTATATATAAAAATCGTTTTAGGTACTAAAACATTTCCTTTTTGTTTTATGTTAAGGATTTGCATTATAATAAGGAGATCCCTTGTCTTCTTCATACGTTTCTTTTTAGATTAAGATCAGCTCATTACTCAAATGTTATGTTGGACTTGGGATTTAATTAAATACGATTTTTTTACAGTTATTAATAGCTAGGATTTTTTTTTTTTTTTTGTATAAGATTCTGTTTGATTGAGTTTTCCTTAGGCTCTCTACTTTCCCTAATTGAGAGTGAAGACAATGATCTCGCTTTCGAGATGGAGAATGAAGCTGGCGATGATTTCTTTGCTGTTGAAAAAGTTGAAACAACTGGCTAATCAAATACAAAGCCAAATTTGTTATAAACCTCAACACCAACCAAAATTTGTAATTCTTACTGTTACTCTTACTGTCCAAATACTAGTAATAAACAAAAATGTCTATCAAGTCATGGAAAATGAAGGAAATGGAAACAAGGGTTCATATTATCAGCCTGCATATTATTGTCCATAAGGAACCATCAATGGAATATTAGGCTTTTATATGGTTCCAATTCTGTGGTTGTGCTACTTGGCCTAAAATTCTTTCTGGTGCAATATTGTTTAATAGTATACTTTTACCCTATTTGGCATTCCTGACTTCAAGCTCTTCATGCAGAATCTTTTCAGATGTTGCAGGGGATATTACAATTGCTGTTGGTGGAGAGTCCTTTCTACTGCATAAGGTAAGCTTTTCTTTCAAAATCTTTTAGTCATTCTGTTTGTACATTATAATGAGTTCTATTTCATATTTATTGTTCAAGTTTATAATTTCAATAAAGCACTTTGGTATTTAATGTTTAGCTGTTGTTTTTGATTTGATATCATTGAAGTTTAACAGAAGGAATGGGGAATCAGATCTTTCAATCCAAATTGGTAAAAGGTAAAAGTAAAAAAAGAATTAACCACCTTATGACCATGCATCCCTGCACAATTCAAAACATAGCTTTATTTTGCTACACCAAGCTTGAATGTGTTTACTCTGTAATTAGTTGTACATGAGGGTAGATATGCATTGGCAATTGCAACTGTATTCGGTTAGTGATTGAAATAATGGGCTTAATTTTTGCCTTGCACAGAAAGAATATGTGAATTTCACATTTCTTAAGTACTTCAAATTAATTGAAGCATGTTTTTTGTTTTGGTACTCTCAAGTTTCCATTGGTATCTCGAAGTGGAAAGATCCGGAAAATGGTTGCTGATGGTAAGGATCATAATACTTCAAAATTGGAGCTCCTCAACTTTCCAGGTGGACCTCAGACATTTGAACTTGCCATGAAATTTTGCTATGGCATGAACTTTGAGATCACAACCGCAAACGTTGCCTTCCTGCGCTGTGCTGCAGAATATTTGGAAATGACAGAAGACTACCGGGAAGAAAATCTTATTGCACGAACAGAGGTTTACTTGAATGAGGTTGTAGTTCTAAGTCTTGAGAAGTCTGTGGAAGTCCTTTGTACTTGTGAGACACTACCACCAATAGCAGAGGAAGTGGGAATTTCAAATAGATGTGTGGAGGCTATTGCCATGAATGCATGCAAAGAGCAGTTGGTGTCAGGTTTGTCTCGGTTAGACTGTGATGGTGAATCTACAGAGCTTAAGAGTGGATGTCTGGAGTGGTGGATTGAGGATCTTTCAGTTCTAAGGATTGATTATTATCAGAAGGTTATCTGTGCCATGGGAAGAATAGGTGTTAGACCAGACAGTATTGTTGAATCATTGATGCATTATGCTCAAGCATCATTGAAAGATATTGGAAAATGCCAGATTTGGAATCCAGTACGAATAAAGGCAAATCCTGGCATGGGAGAAAATGACCAGAAAACAATTGTTGAAATCCTTGTAAATCTTTTGCCAACGGAGAAGAGCTCTTCTGTTCCATTGACTTTCCTGTTTGGGATGCTTAGGATGGCAATTATGGTGGAAGCTACCATAGCCTGCAGGCTTGAGCTTGAGAGGAGGATAGCTTTTCGATTAGAAATGGTTTCAATTGATGATTTACTTATACCATCTCTCCGGACTGGAGATTCTCTGTTTGATGTCGATACTGTCCACAGGATACTTGTAAATTTTCTGCAGCGGATTGAAGATGAAGAAAATGAAGATTGTGAGAATGCGTCAGATGGCCTTGGTTCTCTGGGCCATGGTTCTTTGTTGAAGGTGGGACGACTTATTGACACATATTTAGCAGAAATTGCTCCTGATCCTTATTTGAGTTTGCAGAAATTCATTGCTATGATAGAAATATTACCAGATTATGCTCGAGTTATTGATGACGGTCTTTATAGAGCAATTGATATATACTTGAAGGTAATTTTCCTTTCACAATTCAATATAAACTCATTATATCTTGGAAATTATTCTATGTTTTCCTTTAACTAAAGGGCATATGTTGTTCAAAGTTATGGGTATTTTCTCTCATTTTAATATCTTGTACCTATGGTGTCCTTTTGTGGTTGAGATACCTTTCAAGCATATAGTCAGAATCTATGAGCAGAATGTTCGTTGTCTATTTTAGAACTGAAGGTATATATTGACCTACATTCTATGCTCCAACGGACCATATCACAAATAAAAAAAAAATCTTGGCTGTTTTCCATCCAGGGGTTTTTTTTTTTTTTTCTTCAATTGCTTAAATATTCTTATTCTATTGGTTCAGTTTCCTCAGAAATGGGGTTATTTCTGTGCCCTTTCCCAATGGGAACTTCATTGCCTGCCAATTCTTATATTTTCTTTTATCTGGGGTTTGAAAGATCGTGTGTTTGATTCTAAAAGAAAATTTGGGTCTCCTTTGGCAACGTGTGTTTATGATGTCAAAAGATGACCTTGTTTTGTTTAATCCCATGGATTAATGTTATATTTGCTCATTTTAAATTTTAATTGTAAGAATAACATCTGGATGAATATTAGCGCCGAAATGTTATACATGTATTCTAGGCATTGACTTGATTTTTATTGGTTTCGATTAGGCTCATCCAATGCTAAGTGATCCTGAGTGTAAAAAGCTCTGCAAATTAATAGACTGCCAGAAACTCTCTCAAGAAGCCAGCAATCATGCTGCACAGAATGAGCGACTCCCTGTACAGATGGCGGTTCGAGTCCTATACTTTGAGCAGCTTCGATTGAAGAATGCCTTGTGTGGAAGCTCCGGAGATGGATTCCTGTCCCAGAAAGTAAGCAGTGGTGTCCCTAGTGCAGCCATGTCACCACGAGATAATTATGCATCTCTAAGAAGGGAAAACCGAGAACTTAAGCTTGAGATATCAAGAATGAGAGTTAGAGTGAGCGAGTTGGAGAAAGAGCAGATGTTCATGAAACGGGGGTTGATGGATAAATCAGGAAATGGAAAAACTTTCTTGACCTCTCTATCTAAAGGAATTGGAAGGATTGGGATATTTAGCGGGGCGGGTGGAGGGAAAGGGCAAAAAACAGGCCGGAAGTCTCGGGGATCGGACGCCAAAACCGGAAGGAGTCGAAGGTATTCTGTCTCTTGAAACTTAATTTGACCTTTGTTGTGTTGAATTAACGGTAGGAAAGTAGGACCTGACGTTTGTGATTTCTGAATGTATATACATACCTTTCTTGAGGAGGCAATTAATGGCAATGGCATTTATTTTTTCATAATGGTAAAGCAATGTGCTATATGTTGTATGTTCAGCCTGGATTTGTTGACCATGGCCTCTTTGACTAAGTAGATTATGCTGATTTTACCCAAACTTAGCAGCCCAGAGGCCACCGTCTCAATAAAAATGGAAAGAAAGAAAGCTGAGGTAGTTTAATTCTCTCTGAAAGCAACATCCAGGCGTGCATGTCAAACACTGGTAATAGAACCGCTTCCCTCCTCTGTCTATGGCGAAATTTCTTGCTAACTTTATTTCGGTTTTGGACCTTAAATGATATTTTAATTTATTTATTAAGAAAATTGAAAAGGAAATAATTTTTGTTTTATTATTCTATGCACCAACCGTGGGTAATTCCACATTTCCATTTTTCAAGTAATTTATTATTTTTTTCTCACCAACCAACCAATCAGTATGGCTAATTTTTTTTCTTTTATTTGAAAATAGCAAGTCAAGTGAGTATTGCTGGACACCCTTTAATTCCATTCCATATATGGTTACATTAATTCATTGTGGGCAATGATTACACGTGATTGACTTTTGTTGAGATTTTGGTGAACAAGTAAATATGAAGAAGTCCATTGGCCATTGCTGCTTGGCTTGGGTTATGTGGTTGTCTAAACGATTCAAGTAAAGAAAGCCAATTGACAAGTTGATTGCATAAGCAGATGCAGAGGCATCCCATATTGTTTTTGTTCTATTAAGGAACACAATACATTGGATTAGGGAGTTTGAAAGTTCGGTTGCCCAAACATTCTCCTTGCAAATCCGTCCATTGGTCACCAACATTCCCCCATATCCTGTACCCTTCTTCCATTAATTGCTTTCGGATTTCTGACTTGAAAACCACTGCACTTTTCCCTTTGAAAGGTTGGGTCCTGTTCATTTCAAACAGAAAAACAAACTCAGTATCCTCAAACTTCATCACATTTACTTGTTTAACGTCTTTAATAAGATAAAGCAAATCATGAAAAACTACACACTGACTCCGATTTCAAGATTGGACAGGTGGGTAGCAAGGGGAGGCAGGTCACTATATGTCAATGTCAAGTTGCGTGGTCGGACAGCTGAGGATGAAGAGGGACCTGATTCTCAAATGGCTGGATTCGGTGCGTCTTATGTATGACATTTGGGTGCCTGATAACTCCAAATTAATATAACTAAGACTTGCGTGGATGTTGACTCTGACACTAATTTTCCACCCCTATACTAAGCAGCGTTCTATTTTGTAATTTATGATTCAAAAGTTGTAAATAGCATCTGACAATTATATATGCTAATTGGAACAAGTATTAATTAATTAATAATATAATTTGTTTGCAACTATTCAATCTAATTGATCTTCTATTATGGTTTCAAGGAAAGTTTAAGTTTGTTTCCTGGAAATTTCTCCAGAAATAAGGAGATTAATTCTTGCCAAGAAATTAGTACTCCACATGAATATATAAGATCAGAAGAAAAGTAAAAGCTGGCGTGCCAATTCCAATGAACATCTTACCTAAAAATCAACCTTTCATAGTCAATGAATCCTTGGTTATGCAAATTGGCAATGGTAGCAGGGGCTAAGGTCTCTTCATCCCTCCCAGTGACCAGGAACACCTTAAATCCACCTTCGACCAGCTTGGTAAACAGTCCAAGGACTGCAGGAATCGCTGGACACCCTCCCTTCATTGCCCATGCCTTGAAACCTGAAGGATCATAAGGATCACACCTACAAAATGGCTCACAAATTAAGTTGAAAGTATATTAGCTAGGAAGGAATATCTGTTGAGCAAATCAGTTGTTTACCCGTATTTCTTTCCCTTGTAGTAAAAGATATTTGAGAGGCAGGTGTCATCAACATCCAGGATCCATGCATCCATGCCATCGTCAGCCACAACTAGATCAGTAATGTAACTCTGTATTTGTTCCACGATATAGTTAACATCCTGCTCGTATTGCCCGCCAATCATGTAATTTTCAATGTAGCCAAGGCAATGAATCGGGACGGTGCGCCACCCCCGGACATTGTTAGCCTCCACCGCCAGGCGCCAACTCAAGCACTGGTTAGAGCCACTGTCAGCTGGTGCGATCGTTTTCCAGTAGGGCTTTGTACCAATTGCCTTGGAAAATATTGCTAAGAAGAAAAATATGAACATCTCTCGCACCCGCTTCACCATTGCTGAAATCATATGCTGTTCCTACGAATCAAAACCCAAATGCAAAATATATGTCTCAGTTATAATTGGAACGAGAAATTATAATTTAAAGAAGAAAATTTTTATAAATAAAATATATACTTCATAGCATATTTATGTTATTGTTTTATAGCATCTATATCATAATTAACAGCAAGCCTCTAATGGCCTTAAGCTAATCATAGGCAAATTAAGAGAGATGAAGGAGAAAATTAAAGATGTCAACCAGCTATATAACAATTAGTAGATTATTTCATTGCTATACTAACTGCTTGGATAAAATGGATAGAAAAATATTGTTTTTATCTTAGTGGAATTTCGAATATTTGGCTTAGCTATTGGCGCATATATCTCTCACCTCAATAAACAGGAAGCCCTAGCGCACCCCCCCCCCCCCACCCAAAAAAAAAAAACCCCCATTTAATCATTAACTAATAAATAGAAAACAAATGGATCAAAAGGAGAGATAAAAAGGGCAATCACCATTACTAGTGTATTTCTTGGCACACGAATTGCCAAAGAGAACGAGACAATGGAGTTGAGGGATTTGGTCAGGGTTGGCTAGTTTTATATAGTTAATAGAAGGCAAGACGAGCACTTGGCAGCCATCATTAGATGATGGCAATGGAATTAACGTAAGCTGCGGGCAGGAAGTTTAAGTCCACATCTAGAAGAATATTATATTCTTGTGTAATTTTAAGCTAGCTATAGGAAGGAAAAATGGCAGCTTTTGTGGAAAATATATTCATCTTCCTGGCACTTTTGCCCAAACAACAAGGCCTTGTCTGCCACGTACTTGAGTTTGCACCAATCGAATTATAAAAAGCTATTATTGGTTGACTTCTGGTCTTGCATTTTTGGCTAATTTCAGAAGCAAAGGTGCATAAGCAAGCTTCAATAAGTGGCTTGGGAATGAAATTAATAGCCATAGATATCATATTAAAACCAAAAAGCGACGGTGCCAATGGCTGTTGTTTGTTTGTTTTTTCTTCAACTAAACAAAGAATCCAATGGAAGAAGATGTTATTTCCAAACCCAGACATAATTTAAGATCAAATTATTTAATTTCCCAACCTTACAATTTGAGTGCATATTCTTGCCATTTGTTGTACTCATCAAACAAAAAGACAATTGATTAAACTTAATTTTGATAGCATTGCGTGAAAGATAAGGAGGAGAATAGATCCAATGCCAAGCAAACAAAAACTGTGTGCTCAAAACAAGTTATCCTAACAACACAAATAATACTCTTGGAATAAAGGAAGAGATCTCAAAAGGATAATGAAAGATGTTAAATATATATATATAGATGGGCACAAAATTAGCAACCTCTCTTTGGAGGCTGTGGCCTGCAAAGAGCAAGAAATGTGCTATATGTCGGCAACAAAAGAACACAGCATCTGATCAGATCATTTTAGTGCAGTGTTTGAACTGCTTTAACTACTATACTGTGCTTCTCCTCTCAACTGACAGTTGAACGGGTTTTATTCTTTTAAGTCTTTAACCCATCATCCACGTTCACAAAATTCTTGAATGGATGCGAAATTTTATCATTGAACTGATTCTATATGGAGTGGATTATTTGTTTTGCTTTTTCCAAGAGGATCTCCGATCACTTAATTTATTTTCTTAGTCAATGAAGTGTTCGAAGGTACAATAATTTGAAGGCCGAAAGGGGCCAACTATGAAAAGAAGTGACGGGTAGATTAGATATATAATTCACTTTTTGCTAAGTTTTCAGCACGTGGCATGCATATAGTATAAATCAATTGCAAATAATTAGTCAACCAAGTCAAATGCAAGATTAGGGAGTAGAGATATACATTATCCGTATATCATAAATTATTAGATAATTATAAAAAATTTAAAATTTTTAAAAATAAATATGTAATTATGTTGAAATTAAATAATAATATGAAGATTTATAATGTACTGATAAAATATAATATTTATATACAAATATAAATGCATCAAAATATAAATTCGAAAACTTTTTTTTTAAATTATATAAATCTGAAACTTAACTGTGGTAAACTTACACGTTAGTTATAGGCATATGGCCTTGACACTTGGAAAAGCAAATTATAAGGGATATGAACACAAGAACAACAAGTACCATGATAAATTTTAATTTTAATTTTGTATTAACATCTGATTTAAAATCAGTTAATTAAGAATGCATGGAGAGAATTGATTTGAATATAAAATCAAAATAAATCCAAAACGTAAGCAATATAACATCACTTGAACAAACACAATATTGCATAAAAAATTAATTACATGAAACTCACAATTCCCTGTACTAATTATACATGCATGATAAATTAAGATTACTGTTGTGATCAAATTAACAATAGAATAAACATTATTCTTGCACATATATACAAGTAGAAATATATCATTTATGAATAGCTAGTTTGAGAAACATAATCATAATTGTATTGAATTAAAACATGAAGATATAACAGAAAGCTATTCATAAACAACCATGGCAGGGCAGCCCCACTGTCAAGCGATGCATGCACACACGCGTGTATATATATATATATATATATATATATATATATATATAATATAGAAAATGGAAAAAGAAATAAAGCACAATCCAAAGAAAAATGCAAAATGAATAACCCTGCAAACATTAATAGGTTAGAGAAAGGAAGGATGGTACTTACAAAAAGACCTTGCAATGTAAAGCAAAAGCAAACGATAACAACCAACAACCAAGATTAGGTTGATATATATATAAAGAGAGAATAGATGAGATGAGATGAGAGCAGAAACCTTAAACCCTCTACTTATGCAGCAAAAATGTGGGTGCGGGTGTCGTCAGAGAGCACAAAAAGGGTTGTGATGATGTGGTCCAGAAGAGGAATGTGCCAGTGAAAATATCACAAAAAGGGTTGTGATGATGTGGTCCAGAAGAGGAATGTGCCAGTGAAAATATTGATGATCAAATAAAAGCGAGGGAGTAAACCAACCGCCGGGGTCTGCATTAAGCAAGGAAGCAAGGGTTAACCACAAAAGTGGGGTTGGAGTCAGAGCACATACACTTCCACACAAAGTGGATGCACTGCTAGCCTTCCTTACGTAGTGTTTAGTCTATTATTAATTATACAATCCCCAATTCCATTTTTCCTTTCACCATTTAATTACCTTTAGCATTTGCCATGCATGTGTTTACCGCTGCTCACTCAAGTCTTCCATCTTCATCGAGTGCATCTGTAAATATTTTACTTATTCTGTATTCCAATCCTTGTTCAATGTACCAATGCTAACAATTTATCATAATAATAACAATTAGGTGCTTCTCATCTCGATGCCAACCTACTTTATAGTCTGAACTTGATTCAAGAAACCAACGAGGTGTTTTCTCAGTGGCTTGATACCCTTCACATTGTATCAGATTCCATTTGATCGAATTCAATGTTGAATTTGGTCTAGCTGTAACTTTGTTGACAAAATCTATTTGTTTGTTAAGTTTATTATATTGCTTTTAGAGTAAATTACACCCAAAGTCATTAATGAACTTTCACTCAATACTCATTTGGCTTATTAAACTTTCATTTCTCTCGATAAAATCACTTTATTTGTGTACCAAATGTAGTCCTCTTAATAGAATAGGCATATTACATGACTACCACGTCATTTTCCATAATTTATTTGGATAGATTTTGTTAGGGAAACTAGATTTGATTTACAAATTAAAGTTTAATAACCCTATTGAAATAAATTATAACCCGACGATTCAAATGAAAATAAAATGAAAGTACAATAACTTTGTGTGTAATTTACTCATTGATTTTATATTCTAGTCAATTTTGATTTAAATTTTAATTTGTATTTGTAATTTTATTAAAAAAAATTGTGATTTAAAAAACGATTGATAAATCATAACTCGACGATTTAAATGAAAATTCAATAACTTATTGTATAATTTACACATTGATTTTATATTTTAGTTAATTTTGATTTAAATTTTTATTTGTATTTGTAATTTTATTAAAAAAAAACTGTGATCTAAGAGACGACTGAATATAAATTTTTATTACTTAATCGATCCCATGTAGGTAGGAGGGTTTACACATATTTGGGGAGCTTTAAAGATGATATTAGTAGCATTACAAACCAGTGCCACTAACATATTCATATATATCATCATCATGATTAATTTCATTCCCACCATTACCATTATATAGAAGCGCAATGGGGGTGGTGCATGCGTGATTATCCTCGTTCCAATTCTACTGTACTAGTGCTGTTAATGCATTGACTTTTAGTATTGGTTTCTTGCAAGTCTAATGTGTGTCCAATTACAGGTTATAAGTCAGCTTATATTTATTTATTTTTTTCTTTTTTTTTTCTGTATTAGAACGTAATTGGCAATGCAAGAATTTTGCTTGATTAATTTATATGATCCTCTTGAAGAATGCTTGCTACTTTTTGAAATATATATTAATTCTACAGTGTGCATCAGGTGGAGTAGAAATCTATCTTCAAACTCCTTCAAGCATGCATGCATAAGGCAACATTAGCCAATGGGAGTGAGCAAATGTCCAACCAATAATTTCGTTGGATTGTTTCGAAAACTATCAGAGAGTAGCAAAGCAAAGCAAAAGGCCAGAATTACTATTATTGAGTCAACCCCTATAGGGTTGGATTGGATGATTGTTGTGAGAATGGAAGATGATGAGTGAAGATTTGATTTAACCCATCCAAAATAAATATTAATTGTATCACTTAACCTTCCACTTTCACTTTCAGATGACAAAATTCAAGATGACTTGTCAATCTCCCATTATCAGCAACCAAATCCACCTCCTGATTCCTTCTCCATTTATATCCTGAAATGGTAATGGGAGAGTGATCACTTCTTTCTTCATTTCTGTCAACACGTATTCAAGTATATTGCCTCATGACCCAAATTATCACCGTACGTCCAAAATCTCAGCCAATTAATTCCTCGCTAAGTGTTAGTTTAACATATATAAATTGGCCTGCCTCTTGACTAAAAATTAGTTTATTCTACACTTACCTACTTAATGTTATTATTTTAAAGGAAAATTGTATTCTTATAATAAAAAATAATTTTTAATGTAAATCACTAATTATTACCATAATAAAATCAATTTGATTTTTTTTATCACTACTATAAAAATTATGGATAAAAGGAAGTCAAAGCACAAGTCATCAACATTGGATCACAGGTGGCTTTTATATGGATATGGAGGTGGTGGTGCATGTCGAAGTTTGGTGGGCTTATTATGATGGCCCGTACACTCTTCGTCACCCATCACTTTCTGAAATATATATGTAACTATGTATATATGGTCCAGCAATTTTCATGGCTGTTGACGGGTGAGGAAGGACGATGACCCATCTAACCTTTCTTTAATTTGACTGCAACACTGTTGCCGCAGGGGTGGGTTCTCCCGCCATGGATGGCCCTCCACGATTCACAGGACTTGCCCCGGATTTGTTTTGTTTGGTTTGGTTGGACGACTGTCACGTCAAGGCTTAAATCTAATGGCCTTGGATATTTGCATTTCATTTCCAAAAACTCGCGTAAATCCTCCAAATTTTGGAATTGAAGACTCAGAGTCGGTGGCAAACTCTATACGTATATACATACATATATATACACGTGTATATATATAATATATATAACTCAAAATTTAACTATTCAAAAACATTATATATTTTTTTTATCCATTCGGAAGGAAATAAAAATTGAGGTTCGTACTTTCATCTTGTTTGTTTTCTTAAATTTTTTAATCATTAAATCAAGAAATCGAAGACACTTAAAACACTTTATATGATACATATTTTTTACTTTGAGATTAAATTTTTGAATTTAATCTATATTTATAATTTATAATATATCTTTAATCTATATTAATATATATAAGCACGAATGTGAAAATTTTTTAAATTGATAAAATAAATTTTTATGTTCATTATATTTCAAAATTATCATTTAAAAACTTTTTATTATACATATTAATAAGATTCATCTGATTTAAAAATAAAAAATTTTACTTTCATTAAATAAATTTACTTGATAAATTTATTTAAATAAATTCAATAAATTATTTTTTTTTTAAATCTCTCATGACTAGTCTTTCCCTGAAAAGATAAAATCTTTTTTTATTATTTTTTTCTTTCTCCATTAAATGATTAAAAGTTCAAAATATTTTATTATGTAATTTATCATTAAAATGAGATTAATGTGTAACATTGAAAAAAAAAAGGTAAAAATTACATCAAACTTTTCAAGCTTAATATATTAGAAATGCTTTTTCAAGTAGCACTAATTAGTTCTCATGATGATGTGATAATTAATACAAACTTAATTGCATGAAAACTCATACCTTTTAGGAAACTTGGATTGTTTCTAAGCCACTTTGAACCTTTTATCTAAATTAAGAAAATCATTAAGTTTAGTTTAGTTCACTTTTACTTAAGGGTAAGAAAAAAATCAAAAAATCTAAAAATCGATTAGAAATTGTAATATTTGATTTAATTCAAATCAATTTTTTTTATTCAATTCAAATTAAATTTGAATATTAAATATATATATTATATTTAGATCAAATTTTGAATCGAGAAGTAAAAAAATCGAAAAAAATTGAACCAAATCGAATTATATATATTTTTTTAAGTTTTTATATATTTTTTAAAATTTTATAAAATAAAAATAATAATTTTAAATCAAAATCTACTTAAATATATTAAAATTTTATAGTAAAATGATATATAAAAATTTAAAATATTATATATTAAAAATCAATAAATTGAATTGAACTGATAAAATTTAATTCGATTCGGATTGAATAAAGATTTGGTTTGGATTTGGATAAGATTTTAAATTTTCATAATAATATGTAATATCAAAAAAATTGAATTGAATCCAATCCGAATCGAACCATTTATCATAACATATAGATCTGAAAATTTATAAATAGATTGAATCGAACCGTTTATCATAACATATAAATCGAAAAATCTATAAATAGACTTAATAAATTGAGTCACCACCATTTTATTTTACTATGTGTGATTGACCACTTAAGGAATCTATTTTTTTAAAGAGCTCCTAAGCTTAATTAAGGGTCTCTAAAATAATAGGTTCAGGTCTATTAACTGTAACAAGATTCGAGTGTTTGGTTACATATGTGAAAGATTATATCACCCTTACATGCCCATTCGCAAGATGATACTGTTTTATTTTAAATTTATCTTAAGGTCTCGATTCTAATGGTTTAAATCTTTATGTATTGAATATTGAAAATAATTATTAAGACTCTCCATCAAATTGGTAAAATTTTTAAAAATATTTTCTTAATTCAAGAGTATTTAAGAATCCTATTGATTTCTTAAAGAAGCTCCGTCGTCGAAAAAAAATTAATTTTTTAATGTTTATTTTTATTGAAAATATATCCAATTATTCCACAATTTGGATAAAACTGAAAATATTTTCTTTTTGAATTTCTAAATTATCCACCGTTTGAGCCTATTTAGAAATTATTTTTATTTCCCTTTTTTTTAAAGAAAATAATATGATTATTATTTTTCTTGAAATTTCATTTAAATTCTTTCATCATTTGGGATAAATTTAAAGAAATTTCTCATCTAGAGATTTTTTAAAGTTTCATCATTGGGTAATTATAAAATATTTTCAATCAAATTTGAAAAAGAATATAATTACTTTTATTGAAATTTCATTTAAATTATTTCACCATTTAGGATAAAATTAGAGAAATTCTATCTAGAGATTTTTTAGGAATTTACCATTTAAAATTTTTAAAAATTTCGTCATTAGGTAATTAGTATTTTTCCAAAATTTTATTAAATTTTTATTTTTTTTGGTTTTTTATTGAGAATAAACATTAATTATTATTTTTGAAACTTTATCTAAATTATTCCATCATTTGGGATAAATTCAGTAAAATTTCTCACATAGTAATTTTATAAAATTTTACTATTTGAAATTTTTAAAAATTTTATCATTTGATAATTATTATTTATTCTAAAAAAATTTATTTTTTTATTTTTTAATATTTTTTTAAATTTAATTATGCAAAAAAAAACTTACAAAATAAATAAATAAAATAAAAAATACCAAAACGACTCGGCTTGACGGTTGAAATTCGGCTTGACTGCAGACACAGAATGCAGCTTCGGAGAAATCGACTCAGCTTAGCTCGACTGAGGGCCCCGATTAAGACGCGGGTCAACGAAGTGGGTTGCGCTCGAGTTGGGTTAGCTTGAATGGAAACATGTGGATCTTGAAACTTTTTAAAACCAAAACAAAGTCATTTTGAGACTGATATAAAAGGTTAGTTCTAGACTTTTTCTTCATATTTCTCTTTAATCCACTATCTCTTTTCCTTCTTCTTCTCTCCCTCTCTTTCTAGAACTGAATGAATTTTGGTTGAATTTTTGTTGGATTATTGAAAATCTCGTGGGAATTTGAGTTAGTTCTCCAAAAGTTCGTTAAAAAATTCAACTTTCGTTGGAATCTTTAATTGGATTTTAGAAAACTTGTTAAAAAATTTAATCAGCTCTGAAAAATTCAATTGGCACAAAAAAATTCATCGAAAATTGAAAAATTTCTAAAAAATTTTCAAAAAAACCAAAAAATTCTATTTCACACCCATAAATTCCTTAAACACTATTTTTTGTCTCTGATTTGTTTTTTTTGTTTTTTCTATCTGTGTGATCTATGTTTTTGTTTTTTTTTTTTTTTTTACCTTATGTTGAAGTTTGATGTACATCTGTATTTATAGAGTTCAAAGTCTTAAAACCCTAAATTAAAAAAGAGTTTTGATCCTTTCAAATTTAAGAGTTTATCCCAACTTTAATAATTTTATACAAACAATTCAAAACAAATCCAACCACTTAAGAATTTTTCATAATTTTTTTATTTAACTTTTATTATTATTTTTTAATTAATAAAAATAAATAAATCCTGGCGAGGTACCTATATCGTTATCACCCATATTTTTGCTTTTTATTTTTTTTATTTTTAATAAAAATAAATAAAATGAAAGCAAAATAAAAAATCTAACCAAACTTATTAATTAATTGATTAATTAATTAATACGTAATTGACCAAACCAAACGCGACACAGATCCAACCAACTTTTGCCTCTTTTGGTCAACGTGAGATTTGTTAAATAGAGTAGCTCCCATTTTCAAAAGGTGGGGACTCACCATATTTAATGCTTTTTATTTTTGTTGACTGCAAAATAATTCCTACCACAAAGATTATTGGGGCTAATAGCGGTTGCAATGTCTCTCAAAATGTTTTATGAAAGTTTCTTAAAAAAGAAGGCACAAAAACAATAAAAAAAAATTAAGATTTTGAAACAAAATTTCATGTTTTGCTTTAAGATAAGTTGCATCTACTACTTGTTTATTTTTTATTAAGGGTACAAAATAAAATCATGTTCTTAAACAAGGGAAAATATTAACTGTTATGGAGAATTTTTTTAAAAATTAAAATTAGTATTTGTCTCTACTTGAATTCAATGAAAATAATAAATTAAATATAAAAATATTTTTCAAAAAAAATTGTGTTTAATATATTATATTAATAAAATTATAAAATACAATGCATTAGTTATATTTTTTTCTTCAATATCGCTTTAACTAGTATCATTAGACAGTAATTAATTTCTTTAAATATTATTTTAACTAACTTTAATCAATATATACCTTTAAACATCATTACTTGAATCCTTTACTCTTATTTATTCATTTAAAATGTATTGTTACTAATATCTTACACTGTTAATTATCAAATATATAATAGAAAAAATATTTATAATATCATAAAATTTTAATACTATATATAATTTAATATATTTTATGTTTAAATGATTTAAAAATATGTAATTTTGAAAAAAAAAAAAAAGGTAGCATCTTTGTCCACGGACTGATGATCTGGCCTATGAACATGAGTTTGTAATTGTATATATACTTAGAATATACTCCACTAAAGATATTATTTTAATTCATCCAGTATAATATACTCAATAATATTCTCAAGATGACATAACGGTATTACAAGCATCTTAATTAGAATAATAATTTGTATAGAATAAATACACCAATATGCACACATTCAATAGAATTTATTCAAGATGAAACTTTAATTCATCCATTTAAAATCCTTTTTTATTAAATATTGTAATTTAATTTGGTTTTATTAATATATCTTGTATCATAAGCTTTGATAACACATTTTAAAAGTACCACATCTAATATATATATATATATATATATATATATATATATTATATAATAACATATATAAATAAATTTGTCACATAAGTGCTTATATGAATAACTCTCTTAAATGACACATAAAATAAATTTTTTTTTAAAAAAATAAGATAGTTTTTTTAATTACAAATTAGATGATTTTAAATTTATTTAAATTATAATTGAAAATTAAATTAATTTAGAGATATATATTCTAAAATTAAAAATATGAAATATAGATTTTATTTTTTAATAAATAATTTCAGTTGTTTATCAAATAACCTTATTTAAAAAATTATTTAATTATAAAAAATTTTCAAACATGTTTAAAAATTACAAACATTAAGTTTATCCAAATTTTTTAACAATCCTTTTTATCTTGATTTAAAAAATTATCTTTTTAAAAATTTACGTAAAACATTAAAAATTCAAGCATTTTTATATAAGATTTTGAAAATTTAAAAAATTTTCATATTAAATATTTAAATAATAAGATTATCAAAATGAGTATATTCATTTGAATTCTAATTATTAAATTTATATTTCAAATAAATGCAAAAAATTTTATATTATCTTTATCACTTATTACATCCATTTTAAAATTTTAAAAATTATCTATTTAACCTCAATTGCCACTAAAAAATTTTTCTAAAAATTTAAGACAACAAATGTAATGTGTTATATATCAATTTTTTTATTTTTTTAATAACTTTTTTTAAGGTATATTCTATTACTATTGCAATTTTTTTGTTTATAAATTTTTTTAAGATATATTTTATTGTTATTACACTTTCATTCTTATAAAAAATAATATTTTTTCACATATTTTCTAACATTTTTCATATTTTGTATAATAATTTAGTCAATATTATTAAAGTGAAATTGTGTTAATGTTTTTTTATTATTTAATTTATCATTCAATAATATATATTTTTATTTTTTTTGAAAAAAACATAATTTATTTTTATTTAATATAATTTTATAGGTGTATAAATATTATTATAAACAAAAATATCCAAAAGAAAATTACAATCTTTTTACTGTTTTTTAAAAAATTATTTTTTAATGACAAATCAATATATAAATTTTATATATGTTATGAGTTTTAAAAATTTAAATATAATTTTAAAAGAAAACTAATATGTATATATATATTCATATTAAATAAATGAAATTATTTCGTATATCATATGAATTATAATATAATTTAATATATATTGTAATAAAAAATATAAAAATAATACCCTTATTGAACCAGTTGAAACCAAAATTATATTGTTTGCAACTATTTATAAGAAATAACTCTTTTTTTATATATAATAATAAAGAATGAAGACCCGTTACCTGTCTATCGATCCTGTTCCAAACCTTCGAGGCTTCCACCTCAAAAAAAAAAAAAATTGTAAAATTATTTTTAGGGTAATTAATCCGAGTAGAGTAAAACGTGGACGCAGATTTTTCTTTTTTTGTTGGTTGATTTTGGTGAAAAGAATCACATGTCGCCTCCGAATAAACTCAAGATCTGGCATTTCCGTATAATTTTATTTACAACTATTATTTATAAGAGAAACAATATAATTATTAATTTTAATAATATAAAATACGATAATATGATAGAAATATAAAATAAAATAAAATAAAATAAAAATTATATGATTTAAAATTTTAATAATAATTATATATAAATTTAATAAAATAAAAAATATATTTTATATTCTTATATTAATATAAATTATAATATATAATTTTTTATAAGATATAATATAAATATATGAATTTTAATATTTTTTATTGTATAAAAATATGAATTATTAAATCTAATGAAACAACAAAAGCTGTGTACGTAAACAGAAGCACGGATCTGATCTTAAAGAGAAGAAACAGAGCAGCTAGCAATGCGCAGATCTAAACACCACTTCACTTCTCTTTCCGACATATGACTTAAACTTAAAAGGTATATTTAGATTAAAAAACAATAGAAAAGAGACAGATAAGTGACGGCGCGGTGACTAACTGTCTTTGCTTTGCATTCCCAACATTTCTCTTTTGCGGTAGATCTCGAGCTTCCTCAGCCTCTCTCTCTCTCTCTCTTTCTGTTCGAGGAAAGCTGCATTTTAACAAAAAAAGAAAGAAGAAAGAGAGATGGATTTAGGGTTGGGAGCAGCTGCATAGCATAGGAGTGGGAGCAGGCAATAATTGGAACCCAAACAAGCCAAGATGATGAATAGGAATCTAAGGGAATCTCTAGTGGGTCGCAGGAGAAATAATATCAACAACATTTCGTCGGCGTCCCATCATCACCGCCGTGGTCAAAGTTTGAATAGTGCATTGATCCCCAGGGATTCCGACGAGAATTTGGATCTCTTTTCCAATAACCGCCGCAGCCTCTCTGTCGCCTCTTCCGATGAATCCCCCGATGGTACAGACAATTCACTTCTCTGCATGGGCCTCCTTTCTTTTTTCTTTTCCTTTATTTACATACTTTTATTATTACATTTAGTTTGTCGGTTTCAAGGGGGGCAGTTGGCTAAGCTTCTTCTCAATTCTATTTGGAACAAAAGAAAGCTTTTTTTTTTTTTTTAATTAGAAAATGATTGACGGTTTTTCAATTCTATTTGATATAACATCAGAAGGGAACGATGTCGTTTTCAGCAATGAAAGTTGACCGAAGTGACATGAAAAACGCTTTAGTTTTAATAAGTTTGAAGCTTGGATTTTGATATTGTTTTGTGGTATCAGTAAAACTGGGAAGATTATCAGTTGGATCAGCAAAAGTGGGAGTGGGAAAGGATGGCCTTGATGATCTACTTTCGTCTACCGATGGAGGAAAGCATGACTATGACTGGTAAACCACAATACTAATAATTATTACTCTAATCTCTTGTCTTTCGTTAATCTGAAGTTTTAAATTGTATGATAACTATGTTATACTAAACAAACTTTTAGTTGAATATTTAGAGCCTAAGTTTTAATTTGATTGCTTTCGTGATCAAATAACCGGTTGACAACATTTATGGGTAGTGTGTCGCTGTGCTTATTCGATTGAGACTTGAATTTCAACTCATTTGGTAATCCTTGTCTCTCTCTTTAATAATAACTACTAATGTCATTAGGCTTCTAACTCCTCCTGGAACTCCGCTGTTTCCTTCGTCTGAGGGATCTGAATCTCAGTTGACTTCACTAGCTCCAAGAAGCAATTCCAAAGTTAGATCAGTTTCAACCACAAAGGCTTCAAGGGTATGCATGTCCTTCTTTTTTTTAAAACTCATTTTGTCCTAACTTTTATTTTTCTGCAAGTTCTGGCAGAATTAGGGATTGATGTCTATGTGGTTGCTCTCTTTTTTGGTTGGAATTTGATTGTTGTTGAGCTAGCTTCTGGGTTGGCCAGTGCCTCAGCCACTTGAAGTTTGCAACCATGAATGACTAATTTCTCTGTTATCTCTCTGTTTCAGCTTTCAGTTTCACAATCTGTAAGCAATCATTCCTCAAGACCCACTAGAAGCAGTTCAGTAACTCGGTCTTCTCTCTCTTCTTCGTGTAGGGGCACTTCAATTCTCAATACAAGCTCAGCTTCTGTGTCATCTTATACTAGACCATCCTCTCCTATTACCCGCTCGCCATCTACAGCAAGACCTTCAACCCCATCTGCCCGCTTAACAATATCACGGCCTTCTACTCCTTCAAAAGTCCGTACATCTCCCACCAGCTCTTATATTGACAAGAGTCAATCCTCGCAAAGTTCAAGGCCATCAACTCCAACTTGTAGGCCACAAATCCCTGCTAACTTGAATTCAACAGCTAATCAATCAAATTCTCGTCCATCAACTCCCACACGTCGGAATCCAATTCCTTCTCTGGCTTCAGCAGCTGGTGCTTCACCTTCTGCTGGTCGCATTGTTTCAAAT
The DNA here is from genome assembly GCF_047325235.1 of Durio zibethinus. NCBI lineage: Eukaryota > Viridiplantae > Streptophyta > Magnoliopsida > Malvales > Malvaceae > Durio > Durio zibethinus. Next base: position 1,017,145 of record NC_143183.1, read on the forward strand.
GGTCGCAATGCAGCTGCAGCATCTCGACCAAGGTCCCCAGGTCCACGAGTCCGCCCCCTACAACAGCCGGTTGTGCCTCCTGATTTTCCTCCTGACGCACCACCAAACCTTAGAACAACTTTGCCAGATAGGCCAATCTCTGCTGGTAGGTCTAGGCCTAGTAGTTCTGTCACCATGAAGGGAAACCAGGACACTACTAGCACTGTAAATATGCCAAGAAGACATTCATCACCAATTGTCACTAGGGGAAGACTCAATGAACCCCCTGGCAGGACTCGTGCCCATTCCAATGGGCAAGCATCTGACATACATGAGTCTCGAAAGACTTCGCATGTCTCAGATTTAGCTATGCGGAAACCTGTTAAGTCCTTAACAACCAATGCAGATAGCACGGGATTTGGGAGGACTATTTCAAAAAAATCACTGGATATGGCTATTAGGCATATGGTATGCTTACCTTCTACTTTTTATTGAAAACTTCTCATTGAAATCTAGTTGTTCCAAAAGTTAGCCATTTTATGTGTTTTAAAACCTTTTCTTTTTCTTGATCATGTGCTAAGTACTTTAAATGTTGCTAGGGGGTGGGAATAGTGTCATTGAAGTAGATTATAATTGTTGGTTTCCACCAGCGCCATCATTATAATTGCTTCCTCAACTCAGATATTTTTATATTCTATTATCATCATGAATAGAACATAACCATGATCCAAAAATTTTAGCCGAAATTGTCAGGGTCTCAAAGTGTTAACTTGGATTTCTGAATAAGAGCTTGGAGTTGCAATGGCATGTTTAACAGTTGGAATTGGTTGTGATATTTTCCATAAATGCTTCTGTACTAGTAAGAGACTGCATTATGTTAGGTTGCTAAGAAACAAATGTTCCAACTTGCCTGGGATGTATATAGTCTATCATGCACGACAATCCTAACACCATTTATAATCTCTGATGCAGGACATAAGAAATGGCTCAGGGAGCATTCGTTCCCTTTCAAGCACAACCCTTTTTCCGCAAAGCATCCGATCTTCCACTGCCAAAACCCCATCTCTTCATTCCTTAAGTGCTTCAGATTCTGTCAATAGCAATGGACGCCCTGGTAGCTTGAAAAATGGAGACTTCTCTAAGAATGGAAATAGTATTAGCAGACCTGCAGAGAATGGAAGTGATTCCCATGATGAGAGATACTCTGCCAAATTAAGTGAGGTGGACATCTATGAAAGTTCTCGTTATGATGCAATATTGCTGAAAGAGGACTTGAAGAATACGAACTGGCTGCATAGTATTGACGATAAATCCGATCAAGGATCCATCTTTGATAATGGATTTGAGCCTCTGCCTGAACCTTTTGGGCTATTATAACATCTAAGAAGTGGCTTTAATTTCTTCTTCCTAATTCATATTTATTTATTTTTTCTTTTATAATTTGCTCTCTTGTAATTATTTGGTTACTTTGCAAGAATGTAATATGACAGCTTTTACCACTGAAAATGAGTGAAGAAGGCAGCAAGTTTTTCTGCAAAAGAAAATTTGATCTTTAATTGGTCTTCTGTTGTTCATCTGTTTGCCCGTAAAGAGTGAAACGGAATTTTGTCCTAAGACCTACTTCTTTTTGTCATCCAGGCAATTGGAGCCTTACACAGCTAAAGGTTATCCATTGAAATTGAGACAGGATAAGTTTGCAAGCTAAAGCGAACCTTGAAATTCCCATGAGATTATTGACCAAAGGGAAGATAATCATAATTGTTAATTTCATTTCGATATTAATTGTATTGATTGGTACATTTAAGTTATGCCAAAATATTATATATCAAAAAAATTTTTTTGTATCCGATTTGCTATCGGATAATATTGGTTGTTTTTATTGATTTCGGTTGATATAATGAATTTTTATGAATTAATTTATTTTGGTAGGTATGAAAACGTGAAACATATTTTTTAATTTTTAATTTATTTTTTGTTATTTGATTATTTTTAATTTAATAAAAATAAAATTGACAAAATAATCTTTAAAAGTTAAATTTTTTATTTTTAATTATAACTTTTTTTTATACTTTATTTTTTCAAACTAAAATATATAAGTATTTTAATCTCTTTCAATAAAGTAATTATATTTCTTTTTTAAAGTTTGACAATTATAGAGTCAAGATTAATTTTTTTAATTTATTTGCTTTTATCTTAATATTTGTATAAAATAAATTATTTAAATATTATATGATCAGATTAAGTATTTAAAAATATTATAAAAAATTTATGATATTATTTTTATACTTTTAAATTTAGTTATTTGATTTTTAAAGATATTAAATATTTATTTTTTTAATTGATAAAATCATATATATATTTATAAATATTTTTATACTAAACCTAAAAATCTGAAATAATATATCAAAATCACTAGTATAAATTCTATACCATTTTTTTAAAAAAAATTAAAATATTAACCGATATTAACAACTTTAAATATAATGCTATCAGGATTCAGGACCATTGGGCCACTGGCGACTCACTGTGTTCCTCCTCTCCAGCCATGTCGTGTTATCAACTGGTTTGATTTGGGAAAGGATCCACTGTTGTGTAGACTTATTGTGGCCCAGGCTACACAACAGTGGATCCTTTCCCAAATCAAACCAGAATAATTCCACTTATCAGGACTTAAAAATGAAAGAATTTTTATACTTCATAAACAAGTCAACGAAAATGGATTAGAAGGAAAATGATAGCATAATTGTTTCAATCAGAAGAAAAGAACGGCATAGTCCTGGGGATAAGAGCAAATGATTCAAATGCATCTGAAACATGTCAGGCTAGCCATATTATATCGCCTCCGATCTCATGTGTTAAAAAAAATATGTAAATATAATATAATATATATAAAATTTAAATTCAAAATTTATGAAATATTTTTTATAAGATAAAATTATAAGATTTTTAAATTAAAATAGATAATATTTTATAAATTAAGTACAAATTTTTATAAATGATATCAAAATAAGAATCAATCAATAAAAATTTTTATAAATGATATCAAAATAAAAATCAATCAATAAAAATTAAATGTTACATCGTAAGAGTTATTAAATATTACATGATAAAAATATTTTGATCTTGTAATTAGACTTAATTTGATTAAGACATCAAATTTTAAAAATAAAAAATTTGTAATATTTTTAATTTTATATTAAAATAATATATAAAGAAGATATAATATATATGTCAAAATTTAAATTTAAAACTTACGTGATATTTTTTATATGATAAAATAATAAAATTTTTAAATTAAAATAGATAATATTTTTTAAGTTGAAGTAAGTCACCGTAAATATCCTATCTATAAAAGATTAGAAATAAATTAAAAAAAAAATGATTAACCTAACTTTAAGCAGGTGGGAAGAGAACACCAGGCTTTTGATAATGTCAAAATCAGAAATAAAAAAAAAAAAAAATGATTAACCTAACTTGAAGCAGGTGGGAAGAGAACACGAGGCTTTAAAAATGTCAAAATGGCCTTTGCATTTTCCATTTTTTATTTGATATATCCATAATAATCTACTCAACTAACACTGATGGAGGTAGTTATAAAATGAATGTCAAAACGTCTCTTTACCTTCTTGCCTTTGACAGCACCTTTAGGAACAAGAATTTTCTTGCCAACCAACCGAGGGAAATTAAGTGCATTATTAGACCAAAACCATGGAATTTCCTGCTGCGTATGGTATGAAAGTCTGAAGAATCCTATGTCAACTCCAGGCATAGATGCATATTAATAACTTGCAGTATTTGAGGAAGTTTCTATACATGTCAAAGGCCACAAAAAAAGGCCAGAATCTTCAAATTTTACCAAACGCTTAAATAATTAATAAAGTATATGTTAAGCTGGAGACTTTAGAATATAATAATAAGCAAACTAAACCTTAACAGGGTATTCCTCATTATCTTATAAAGAATTGAGTGGAGGCTAATCCACCAGTGTAAGTCAAATATTTTCCTTTATGATTATAATAATAATACTAATAGTTGAACTTTGAGAACAACCCCACCTTCATGTGCTTCAATTATTACTTCCCTTCATCCATTTGATAAACTAATCCAATGGATTCTTCTATCTATTGGATTGGAAAATCATTTCAAAGGATGATTTGAGCTTTGCATCTTTCTTTTTTCTTTTGGGTTTTGGAGAAACGAAACCCTTTGGACTTTATTGTAGCCATGCCAGCAGGAAGGGGAAGATAGAAATCACTTTCAACTTTGTCCTTTTGTAATTGTAGTATGGTATCCAAAGCCAATCTTCCACCTAATGTAGGCAAGAAATTCATGAATCAGAAGAACTTATCTGTCATAACAATCACTTTTCACCAAAATGCATGTTTAAGTAGCAATTTCTTGTTTCAAGAGATGAACAAAATAAGTCATCGGTTTGGCCCAACTGTTCATTTGTCCCTCCTTAAATGGGTTGGACTGTCCTATAACTACAGCTTGTAAAATCATAACCTAATGTCTTCAATGGAGATTACCTGATAAAATCAAGTATATAATATATAGTATAAAAATGTAAATTTTGGACCCACCAAATAGGAATGAGAATTCTTTTATCAAATATATATATGAGGAATTTCAACATAAATAGGTATGAAAATGTACGCTGAAAAATGGAAGATTAAGGCAAAAAGATTATTACATTTACACTCCATTGAACAACCTATCACTTTGAATGAAAAGGCAAAATAATACAATTTGTTTGATCAATCCATAACATGATTAGTAGCAAAAAAATTTGCGCTACTTTAGCAAATATTGAGGAAGCTTGAAACATTTGTGTCTTCCAAGCGAAACCTGACTCACAGCTGGAGTTGGACAACTTTCGTAACGGTGGAGAAGGGTTCACCATGAAAAAAAAAAAAAAAGAATCATCATTGTCTTTTTTCTTTTTTTTTTTGTCCATTAAAATTTAAGTTCATCTTTAAGATTAGAAGAAATGGTTAATTTACAAAAAAAATTTATTAATTTTTTTAAAATTTTTAAAATTTATAAATCACTTAATAACAAAAAAAATCATAGAATTCAAACTTAAATACCTTAGAATCAAACTTTAAACCTTAGCCGTTTCCTCCAACCACAAATCATCATTGTCTTACCATATCTTTTCTGTCACATAATTCTCCCTCGTAGGTCCTCTCATGAATTCACCAATGGACAGGATTAGTTAATACTAACTGAGAAAAAAAAAAAAAAAACGAAAAAGTGAATGGGTACCGAGTAGTGAGTCCAGTCAACCTACTCTACTCACCATGGTAACGTCGTTATTTACGAATTGTATTTTGCTTTTGCATTTCAATTTTTGGTCAAACAATATTGTCAGTCCAATGGCTGGAATCTAAGACCATCAACGGAACGTAGAGTCTTCGAGATCTGCAATTCGAAGTTTAAGGTCCGACGTTAGCTTAACGAAGAAGCCTGGGCTGTCGGCTCCTCCAAAACCTTAAAAACACTCACAACTTAACTCCTTTTATTTATACTTTGGTTTCTTTTCTTTTTTGGTCTTTCTTTTTGGTGAGCGTATTGTTGAAGAAATGCCGTTGGAGGAATCCAAGACCAAGAATTGCCATTTTAGCTTCTTCTCTTCTCCGTTTCTGAGCCTCGTCCTTTGTCTCAGCTTCCTACACCATCCTTGGTAAAGGTTGTTTCTCTTGTCTTTTGCATTGTCTTTATGCTCGTTATTATTTGTTTCTTTTCATCTGGTTTTTGGATTTTGGTTGTTTTAACTCGAATTCCATGTGTTTTGTTCCTCAAAAAAAAAAATAAAAAATCAAAATGCAGTGATGGGTTTTTATTTGTCTAATGAATTCTGCAATTGCTTCCGGTAGAAAAAAATCATAGATTCAACTCAATTCTGATTTATTTGCTATTTTAATATGTTTCTTTCTTTAGCTTTGCTCTGTTTTTTTTTCTTTAAAGTTTGAACTTTGGACTTGGATTGCTAAATCTTAAATATTGTATCAACATTATGTTATTCATCTTCAGATTTTCGGGAAAATTAAGAACTTTGGTTTCTTTTTTTTTTGCTTTTTTTTAAATGGAAAACTTTTGAACAATTTGGTGTTTGCTAGAATGGTAGAATTCGTTTCACAAAATAAAGAGCAAACTTTTCATGGTTATAAATAAATTTTCTTAAAGGAAAACATATTCTAATTCTCTGTTTAAAGTAGTCGTGTTTGATTGAAATACTAATTATGTTTGAGGGTCAAATAAAGCAAACGCCTTGAAGCAACAAAACCTTGATTAACTGCTGTCATCTCCTTCCTTGTAACTAGCTGTTATGTTTATGGCTCCACATTCCAAAAGCTTGACTTTATAACCTCTGATGAATTAAAAGTAAATATCTTGTCATTGTTTTTTGCCTATTTGGGTGAAAAAAATAAAAAAAAAAAAAACTTTGGACAAACCAATGTTTTTATCTCATGTTCTGTTGTTATGTTTTTTCTTTGATTTTTGTGTTGTGTTGTGCATGTTTTTATAGTATGTAGTTTTTCATATATTTATTTGAAGTTTTAATTTTATAAACATTATATTTGTTCAATTGTTCTTATAATTCCTTTTCGCTTAAGTATTGACTGCTTTGACTATGATGGAGAAAATTTTTAAAGCTGAAAATGCTATTCTTTTAAGATTTTGCATTGCTTTCTTTACTTCATTCCTTTCACTTTATTGGATTATGCTTTTGAACCCATTTTGGTGATGACTTGACTTTAGTTAATAGTGATACTTATAAGTTTTTAATCTTTGTTCCAATTTTATCATCAGTCAACATAGTAAACCTTTTTCTTCTTTAATTATGCTCTTTGAAAATTTTTAACCTTTTGTCCTTCATGGGAAAAAGAAAAGAAAGGAAATAAATCATTATTACTGGTAAGAAAGCTTTAGGCTGAGAAGAAAAGAGAAAGCTTAGGCTGAACTCATCTCTTAACTATTTGCATGATGTAAATTTTGTTAGATGGATTTAAATGTTTTGATCATGGAGTTACTTCTTTGTCTCACCAATAATGCCTGTTACATAAAAGAACTTTTCTCTTCTGTTATTATTTGCCTTGTTTGAGGAAGGAAAACACATGTTTTAAAATTACATTGCTTTGCCAGGGGAATGAGGACTGCTGAGATGAAGCTGCCATCCTATTTTGCTTCAATTGCCTTCCTGTTTCTGTGTTGCATTTCAGAAACAGTTGCTGACCTAAACTCAGATAAGCAAGCCCTCCTACAGTTTTCTGCCTTAGTTCCTCATGGGCGGAAACTTAACTGGAGTCCTGCTACCCCGCCATGCACTTCATGGGTTGGCATCAATTGCACCAAGGATGGATCCCGTGTGCTAGCTGTCCACCTTCCTGGTGTTGGACTGTATGGTACAATTCCAGCCAACACACTTGGAAAGCTGGATGCTCTCATGATCCTCAGCCTCCGATGCAATGGTCTCAGTGGGAACATTCCATCTGATGTACTCTCCCTTCCCTCTCTTCGTTACGTATACCTTCAGCATAACAACTTTTCAGGTGACATTCCTTCCTCTCTCCCTCCCAATCTGGATTTTCTTGATCTCTCCTTCAACTTCTTCACAGGCAGCATTCCAACCACAATTCAAAATTTAACAAACCTGACTGGTTTAAACCTCCAGAATAACTCCCTCACTGGACTTATCCCCAATTTCAATCTTCCAAGGCTTAGGCTTTTGAATTTGAGCTATAACCATTTAAATGGATCAGTACCATCTTCCCTCCAGAAGTTCCCTGCTTCTTCTTTCATAGGGAACTCTATATGTGGGCCTCCACTGAACCAGTGTCTTACAATCAGCCCTTCACCTTCGCCTTCCCCCACTTACTTACCTCCAACAGTGTCAGAAAATCCGAGAGGGGCCTCCCATAAGAAATTAAGTAGAGGTGCTATAATTGCCATAGCAGTTGGGGGTTCAGCACTAGTGTTTTTCTCGTTGCTTATGCTTGTACTTTGCTGTTTAAAGAAAAAGGATGGTCAAGGTTCTCTTACATCAAAAGGAAAAGGTGGAAGGAGTGAGAAACCTAAGGAGGATTTTGGGAGTGGGGTGCAAGAGGCTGAGAAGAACAAGTTGGTTTTCTTTGAAGGTTGTTCTTATAATTTTGATCTTGAGGATTTGTTGAGAGCTTCTGCTGAAGTGCTAGGAAAAGGGAGTCATGGTACAACCTATAAGGCTATCTTGGAGGATGGAACAACAGTGGTTGTGAAGAGGTTGAAAGACGTAGTTGCAGGGAAAAGAGAATTTGAACAACAAATGGATATTGTGGGAAGGCTTGGTCAGCACCCAAATCTTGTGTCCCTTCGTGCTTATTACTATTCCAAGGATGAGAAGCTGCTGGTTTATGACTACAATGCAGCTGGCAGTTTTTCCTCCTTATTGCACGGTACATTTATCTGATCATCTTCTTTCCTTTTTCATTTTATGTCCTGAATTATACATTACAATCATGTTTGAAGATCAATTATTGATGTGATTTATGGAATAATTTACTACTAAAAGTTTTTGAATGATTTTTTAACCTCTCTACCATAGATCAAATGGAGAAAATTAAGCAGTTGTCTACTGCCAAAATTTTGATGCTCCGACTATAATTCCAAAGGATAATCCCTTTTCAAAGCCCTTTGTTTGTAATTTCATTACAGGAAGCAGGGAAAGTGGACGAACTCTGCCAGACTGGGATTCAAGGGTAAAGATTTCCCTGGGAGCAGCAAAGGGCATTGCCCATATCCATTCTTCTGGAGGTGGAAAATTCATCCATGGCAACATCAAGTCCTCCAATGTCCTCCTCACAGAAGACTTGCATGGCTGCATTTCTGATTTTGGATTGACTTCTTTAATGAGTTTCCCAACCGTTACATCTAGAAGCGCAGGATACCGAGCTCCTGAAGTGATTGAAACACGAAAATTTACTCAAAAGTCTGATGTCTACAGCTTTGGTGTACTTCTCCTAGAGATGTTGACAGGCAAAGCACCAGTCCAATCATCAGGGCATGAAGATGTGGTCGACCTTCCAAGGTGGGTTCAGTCTGTTGTTAGAGAGGAATGGACTGCTGAAGTGTTTGATGTAGAGCTAATGAAATATCAAAATGTTGAAGAAGAGCTGGTGCAGATGCTTCAGATAGCAATGGCATGTGTGGCAAGATTGCCGGACATGAGGCCTACAATGGAGGAAGTAACTAGGATGATTGAAGAAATTCGGCCATCTGATTCTGAAAATCGGCCCTCATCAGATGACAACAAATCGGGCTCAAATACTCAAACCCCATGAATAATGCAGCCATGCTGTCGTTGTTATGAATTCAGATGTAAGGAACAACAGTGAGGATTAAAGTTGCATGTTGTAAGGTCTCCATCTATGTTGTTCTAACCGTCAAATTCTTTTGGGATTTTAGCATAACAAGATGTGTCTACTGCCCTCTTTCTCCCCTATCTAGATTAATCCAAAACTGTGGGAAAGAAAAAGGGTCAAAATTATAGATAGTGTTAGGAAAATCAGTGGAATAATAGCATCCGTTGTCACAATTAAAGCCAACATGTTTTGTTACATGCCAGACCATTGCATGTCCCATGGGTTAACTATCCCATCAGAAATATTGCACATGGTGTGAACAACAGCAACAAGGATGACAGTTGTCCACAACATATAACAAACATAAAATTAGTATTTCCCTGTTGGCATATACATTACAAAAACGATGTAGAAAGCCCAATTTGGCCAACTATATCTAGTTCAAAAGTATACCATATCTATTCCAAATAATAATAATCAATAGTAAATGAAAATCGCATCTAAGCTAAGACTCTGAGCATAAAGTATTGCTAACCATGTCATCACTACTAACATATTTAGCGATAAATGATATTAACCGGAATGGAGCATCAATCAGGGGAGCATCTGTGAGTGGCACAGCATTGTCTTCACTGTCAGTAGCCTGGGACTCCAAATCCCTTAGATCAGTATCATCCAGAGGAATTTGCACAATTTCTCCAGAGTCCCCAGCTTCTACAAAGAGTGGAAGAGGGGCGGCAGGTTGCTCATCCACATTCTCACCATCAATTTGGTCATTGTTAATTGGAAAAGCTTCTAGAGAATCCAACTTTGGAGCCAATATAGAACCATTCTCAATGGATTTAGGTAGAGAATCGGACATTTCACTGACTGTAGAATGTCCTGCTGCCATACTTTGTAGCTCAAGCTTAACATACAACTCATTCACCTGCCACAGAGTAAGGCAAATTCACAACATGAAAAAGTCCTTGTTCATTGGCTTTAAAAAGAATAGTAGCAAAAATAAATTATAATGTGTTGCAGGACAAAAGGCACCTTCTCAACTAGCACTGCATTCTCCATGATCAGTTTGTTGACACGAGCACTTGATGCTTCAATCTGAGAGTTCAGGTCCTCATGGCCAGAAGCTTGCTACATTGGAGAAAACTAGTCAACTACATTGTTCTCTCTTCCTAAATTTCTTCAGAGACATAAATGCTGTACGTTATAACCTTTAATTACTAAGTAGACCATAAGTAATTAATTGTTCACTTGTTTGAATATATTCTGAATAACTTCAATACACCAAAATTCAAACCAACTTTTGGCAGAGAAACCCCCCTATAGCAAACAAACAAGGAGGCAAATCTAAATATATCTCATGAATCGTTAATTATGGTGAAACTAGCAAATTTGGTTCAACCAGAAACAGAATAGGCCAGACACTAGAGAAAAGGGGAGCTAAAACTGCAGCTAAAGGAAGCAAACCTTTTTAACTTCATCTGATGAACAACCAGAGGTCATGTTCCTCCCAAGGTTTTGAATATAGAACTGCAGGGCTGTTACATTTTGTGTGAGCTGCTGATTTTCTTATGAAAGCTTACTCCTGGATTCTTCCAAGTCGACCACCTGCCAAGAATTGTTTTAATTTCCACATCAGAAAAAAAGTCCGGAAAATATTAGCCCTCTACCCCACAAATACGTGCATATGAAAATACATATTAACTTTAGTATGTTGTAACCAAAAAAAAAGAAGAAAACTTTAGTATGTTACTGCTTTCAGCAAATGTGATTCATTTTCATATTGCAATTGTTGGGTTGTCACCTCTAAAGAAGGCTGTAAGATGTCAGAGGGTTACAATGTGATTCAGTAAGAGAGAAGTTTAAACTACTACAGGAATTTTTGGTCTGACAACAGCAGATAGAAAAGGTAAAGCAGTCCATCAAATTCATTTCTTAACTGCTTGATTGTCTCTTCTAAAGTAGCCTGTATAACACAAATGCTTAAGCTACAAAACTAAATACAAAAGAAAAGACGGGAAATATCATAATATATTTGAAAGAAAGAAGGAAAAAGAACAAACATTTTCTCGTTTAAACAAAATTTAACAAGATAATTTTGCTTATTTCCTCCCATAATAACATCAATCTAACCTCCTTTGTATGTAAGATTCCTTTTCATTTTGTAAGTGTTGGATTGTCACTTGCAAAATTGCCTGTAAAACTATGACAAATTAAGCAGTGTTTGGTGATACCAGTTTTAATTTATTTAAAACAGGGACGAATTCCTTTTGTCTTTACTCGTTTAATGCTTTCGTGACTTTTTGTCTCACCTCTTTCCATATTTAGAAATAATATGTGATGACCATATTTATTTACAAATAGTAATTACAAGAATGGAGATTTGATTAGATAATTAATGCATGATTTATTTATTCAAATAATAGGATTATATTCTTACCTGCAATTTTTTTTTTTGGTTTAATTTTAATGAAGAATATTCACGGAATAAAATTGATTATTTAGTTTATTTTTCAAATTTATTTTCATAAATGAGGAAAAGAAATTATACGTATTTTATTTTTTGTCAAACATGTTTTATTTATTTTAATTATTTTTTAAATACATCTTTAAAAATATTTATCTTCTTATTAATTTTGTTTTTGAAATTTAAAAATTCTCAATAAATGTCTCATTATTATTATTATTATATTTATACAGCTGAAATTAAAATAAAGAAATATATTTTCTCAATAAATAAAAAAAATTATGTTTGAAACCGAGATTAACTCGTGAGTGGGGCATGTCAGACTCAGATATGTCATGTGTATAAGAAGGTTGGAAGCCCCAAAAATTACTTCTCTCTCTCTTTTTGTCCGACTGTTTTCGTGAGTGAAAAATCAAGGGATTGCGGGTGGAGAAGAAGCGGTTGTAGGGTAGAGGAAGAGAGAGATCTGTTTCAAAGTTTGAAACTTGAAACCCTTTTTACTCTCTTTTATCCGCTGTATCCGTCTCAACTCTAACCCCAATTTCTTTCTTTCCTTTTCTGGTTTTGGGTATTTTTCTGTTTACTTTGTTCCTTTCTTTCCTTTTCGCTACTTTCATAAGGTTTGTTTTCCGTGTGTATGCCATATATTTTCATTTATGAGATGGGTTTTTGTGATTTTTTCCTTAGGCTCCAGTCCAGGTAGGATTCTTGTTATCTGTTCAAGCGTTATGGCTTCAAAGCGGATTTTGAAGGAACTCAAGGATTTGCAGAAGGATCCACCCACTTCTTGCAGTGCAGGTCCCATTTTCATGTTCTAGATATGCATTAATTTTTTACCCTCATAATAATATTATCTTTGATCCTTTATTTATAACAGTTTGGCTATCTTTCTTTGCTCTGATTTCATTTGATGTGCGTCATGGTTTATGTATGGTCAGACTACCTTTTCATTGTTTCTAACTGCGTTGTTGTTAGCATATGAATCGATTAAATTCCAAACAAGATTATATGTATAGTTATATATAGATATATCCTAACTAAAATTTACTTTGCCTTTATCCATTCTGAGTGCTTATCGCTGAAACATTTTTGTCATAGACATGGGTCCAAACTCCAAAAGTATTAGTTTACAAAGTTTCAGAGTCCCATTCTTTGGGTCTAAGCTTTCATTTGGTGTTTATGTCTCTAACCTCCTCTTCATCCAACCTGATTTTGATGCGATTGGAAAGCTTTTCAGGTTTTTTTTTTTATATATATATATGATTTTCTATACGTGTGATTAGCATTAGATGCAGCTTGATAAGGATCAAACCATTATGGTAAAATATTTCTTTAGTGTATTTAAGCCCTCTCCGTCTCAAAGGTTAGACTTTTTGGGGTTTTTGTGGATTATGATTTATTGCCATTCACTTAGTAGTATCCGTCCATAGACATGTATAAGTTTGTGAGTATGCATTTCCTTTCCATTTGGTCAACAATAGGAAAAATGATAATGGTCATGTGCAGCCATGGATGTTATTTAGTAACTATTGGTTGCTTGCATTGTTTGTAATAGGTCCTGTAGCTGAAGACATGTTTCATTGGCAAGCAACAATCATGGGCCCCTCTGATAGCCCTTATGCAGGAGGTGTATTTTTAGTTACTATTCATTTTCCTCCGGATTATCCTTTCAAGCCTCCCAAGGTAATTACTACACCTGCAATTTTTTATATCCCTTTGTGGTGTGTGCAAAAGGTTGTTTTGAGTGATACATACTCGTTTGAAGGATGATGCTGCTCTGTTGTTTAGGTAGCATTCAGGACCAAGGTCTTCCATCCAAACATCAACAGTAATGGGAGCATTTGTCTTGATATCCTAAAAGAACAGTGGAGCCCGGCACTGACCATTTCCAAGGTTTGACGTTACTACAGCTAATATATGGTAATTCTGTTACAGTATATGTCTAGAATCTCTGTTTTGGCTGACCATGGCATGCATGTCTGCCTTGCATGGCTATACTACTTTTTCCCTGAGAAGATAAGTATGGCAGTTTTAAATGATTTCAGTCTTCGGTGGGTAAAATGACTTGCCTATGGGTTATAGGTTAGACTTGTACTTTTTGAGTTTGAATGCAAAATTTGAACAATCACTACTGATATTGAGTGATTAATATCAGAGCAGAAAGACCTTGATGAAATCTCATCGGGAATATGCACCAACTTAAGCCACTTTTGATGATAACCATTATATTATTATTATTATTATTATTATTATTATTATTATTACTAATCCTTCCTTGCATCGACTTCTACTGCTGTGTATCGGAATTTTAAGTAATTAAGGTCAAAATCAATAGAGCTTGTCTCAGAATAGGAACACATGGTAGAAAAACTAATTCAAGTGCAAATCAGGTTCTACTCTCAATCTGCTCATTGCTGACTGATCCAAACCCTGATGATCCACTTGTTCCGGAGATTGCTCACATGTATAAGACTGATCGAGCCAAGTATGAAGCTACTGCACGTAGCTGGACCCAGAAGTATGCCATGGGATGATGGTGGTTAGCATGTAATACCCTATTGGCTTTTGCATGTTGTCAAATGTGTTAACCCTTTTGTGTGTCCCTAAAGGAACTTGTCATTGTGCTTATGCTTTGGATATCTGAGAATAGAATGATGCAGACATTTGTATTGTGCACTCTGTAGCTTGTGTGAAGTCCTTGTTTTGTTCAACGTTGAAGTAGCATCAATAATGTATCATCAGAGTCTCTAGCCCTAAAGTGCTTAACTCGATTTTCAGTATTGAACATTATGCAAGATGGGGCGATTGTTATAATAGATATGCCTTTTGTTCCCATTTTATAGCTATATGAAGCATTTCTTGTTAAATCAAATATACATTTGGTCCAAAAAATCTAATACCAGAATGAAAATGGACAACATTCAGGGGGAAATTGTGAAGCAACCAAAGTTTCACTCTTTGGTTTGATCAGACCACCTTTGTAGTGTCTGGTCTTCTTTTCTGACCATGGCAAATGGCAAATTGGCAGGACGACTTCAAACCTGTTTACAAATCCACACCTGGGAGGTGGCGACATGACCAATTGAGGAGCAACTGCAAATGTTTGATAAAAAATTTCAGTAAGATCAAAGTAACAACTTGTTCTATGAATAGAGGCGCTTCTAATTCCACTCATTTTACTTTATATTTGTTCTACGAATGAACGTATATAAAATCTTATTAGCAATAAATCCTCATTCCCTGCTTGAGAAACAAATAGTTAGTTTTATTTTAAACCGGTGTTTGACCCAAGAATTTATCTGCTACAATAGGAGTACAACATGATTTTTCTTGTAATAACAATAACATGGTTTTGGTGAATGGTGATTAATTAATAATTGATTTTTTAATAACATAATTACGTAATATGATTTAAATAAAATAAATATATATTTATACGTGTAATTGTTCGTTGATATTTTTTCTCGTTGGTTGGTATCTTAAAAAAAAGGACAATAACAAGAAAATGGTTAGATTTATTTGTAAAATTTTTAATTTGATTTTTTTTACCTTAATGTTTATCTGATTAAAAAAGATATTATACACTAAATTCATAATTTTTAAATGATAATTTTAATAATATGTTAATTATCGGGTTAAATTTAATTTTTATTAATCCAAAGTCGATGAAATAAGGCTGTTCACAAATCGAAACGGTGAAACATGGGGGCATATAAGTAATTTGACAGTAAAGGTAATGATTAAACGGTCACGGCATAGGTCGTTGACGCTTGACTCTAATTATTATTATTATTTTTTAGAAAAGGCTTGACTAGTGTTCTGGTTATTTGATTTCTTATGTTTGTTTTTAGCTTATTGGTCTTTTCAGAAATTTCAAAAACATCATTTTGGTTAGGTTTTTTTAATTCCTGGTTCCAAAGTGCAAATGTTACATTGATTAAAGCATCTAATCGGGGATTGCGTGCTTATCTTTTCAGGTAAATTATCCGCTGCTTTGTTCTTTCTTCTATGTGTCGTTTTATTAATTTTCTTCGATTTACATCCCTAATTTTCTTTTCTATCACTTTGTTGCCATTTATAGAGGACTTTCCGATTATTACGTTTTTTTTTTTGACCTTTTCCTTCTTTTTTTTTTTTGTTTTTGTTATAAGCGAAAAGGAAAAAAAAAAATTTTTTTCGGTTTAAAGAATTAAAGCTTAAATTTTTTATTAGTTATGTGAAAAAGCTGTCTGTATCTCAGCATTATGTTGGAATTGTTGTTGTATTTTGATTATTTTTGCTCAATTGAATAAGGGTTTTCATTTCTGGAGATTTGCCTTAGCTTTATGGCAAAGGTTTGAGAGCTGGTTTTTGGATATTCATAATTTCTGGGCTTGGAATCGAGGATCTACTATGACTTTCTAAAACTAAAGATGGAATTTTTATTAATTTTTGTTAGAGAAAGCTGTTAAAATTGTAAATGCTAATTAACCAAAGCTTGGGGGGTTGATCTTTGATGAGTTGGCAAAGTTGATATCCCCATCATTTCCTTCTTTAGGATCATATAACAATTTAATTAGAACAGTAGAATATTAGGACTGCTAAATGGACACTTAGATTTCATTTGTTGTTGTCGATGATGACTTCTTGTTAATGAGGGTTACTTTTTTTTAACCTTAACAACCCTTTTCTTTGGGTCTACTTGTGTTCATAATATATACATAAATTTTTTAATTCTATCAAAGGACTGTTTGGCCAAACAAGAGCTATTATGCTTTTAGAAGTTTATTGTGGATATGGATGTAGAAGGATTTAATCTAATTGCTCTGTGATTGGTTACTGTAAATGAATCAATGGTTAAATTGTTTTTGGCCATGGGTTTTGTCTGTGATTTCTGGACTTTGATGTCTTTATAACTTTCAGTGTGCTGATACATTGCTGCAGCTGGCATTTTTGCAATTTAGAAAAATATGGGACATTGCTTCAGTAAGGTAAGTGCTTTTAGCACATTTCAATTGCTGCGTCTTGAACTGCTTTTAGCATATGGGAATTAGTTTATAGCCAGTGTTACTGCTCTTGTAACATCTCTTTCCTTCTTTCTTACCTAAGAGTTATTGTTTTTGTTATTTTTTTGTCCCTTTTCTTGCCTTTCTTGCCTTTATTATTTTAGTTCTTTTTCTATTGGTGAATATAATTTGATAATTTTATTAACTGTACTACCCCAAGATCAGGATATGTTTTTAATCTTTTGAGATTTGAATATCTGATGAGTGAACTTTGCTGGCTGAAATGTAATGAATCTTTAATTAAAGGACCTACAAAATTCTGAAACGTTTTAAAATTAAAGTTTGCTGATATTTTACTTCAATTATTGGACGTGTGAGCTAAAGGTGCAATGAAGAGTTGAGGGCTATTCCGTAGCTGTGAATAAAAAAATTAAAAATGCAAGAAGAACTCTGCGAAGAAGAATAGTGGAGCTCCTACTGTTTCTTGGAAACTGAATCAGTATATGTTCTTATGTAGCTACGATTTTGTTCCTTTTGTGTTATACCGTTTGTTGTAATCTGTCCATGCTAATGATAGACCATAAATTGATTTTTTTTTTAATTTTATTTTATTCAGGTGTTTAGTGTATGGATATATTTTGTAGTTTGTTAGGGGAACCGATTTTCTAGACCTCTTTGTTGGCTCACTGTCTTTTATGTATTGTAAAAGTTCAATTTAACATTTATTTATAGAAAAGAAAACAAGTATTTCACATTAGTGACAATTCTAATGCCTTAAAGAGTGTGTCTCAAGATACTACTGTCTTGCCTTGGGGAATGGGGTGCACTCTAAGAACGCTATTCAGAACACCGATGAGATAAATGGTAGTGCTTTTGTTAATTACGTGTTCTTTTAACTAACAAAGATAACGATTGTCTCTACTTTTTTTGTTTCAACACTTATTGCACAAACCTCATGTGTCTTCATTTCTGCCTTGTTAAAGTTGTATGAAGAGAATTTATGATTCCTGTGATACTTGTAGGCTGGTCTAGCTGATTTAGAAGAGAATGTTGAGTTTCTTGGTGGAAATGTGCACCCTGTTACCTCCAAAGAGGATTGGGATCAGAAGTTGTCTGAAGCAAAAAGAGATGGCAAGATTGTAAGTTTCTTATTGCTTTCTACTCAGGAAAGATAACTGGGCAGTGGTAGCTTCGGTAGAGGAATTTTGCCATCTTTTTGCAAACGTCCCTTTGTTTTATGAGTGATGTTATCTCATTTGTTACGTGTTAATTTCTATATGCTTTGGGGGTAGTTATGTTATGATCTCACCCATGAAAATTCTATGTGTGAATAGCTACATGCCTACATCTATGATGCTGCATTGTTCATCATGAATGCCTCCTCAAGAGAACTCATCAACAATTACTAAACCTTAGTTAGAAAAGCTGTGTGATGTTTTTATTTGAGTTAAACATAATAACTGGAAACATTATTTACCAGGACGATACAAATTTTCTGTGATTATTTTCTTCTGCCCGTCTTATATTGAGTTTTAAGTTGGACGAGGCTTTGCAAAAATTTCGTTAACACTGCAATTTGTCTGCATTGTGGATTTGCATTTACTTTTTGGTTTATATTGATGAGGTGGCTTCATAAGCATGAAATATCATTATGAGTCCTTTTTTATAATGCGTGCAGCTTTATGGATCCCTTTCTCCTTTCATTTGCTTTTGCCTGAAAAGACTACTTGCTCTTAGTTCACTCATCTGTGTTATATGCAATACATTTTATATGCAATCATTATGAATGCTTGATTTATCTAATGTTTGAAGCCCAATGATTTACTAGGTGGTTGCAAACTTCAGTGCAGCATGGTGTGGACCTTGTCGAGTGCTTGCACCAT
This sequence comes from Durio zibethinus, assembly GCF_047325235.1. Taxonomy (NCBI): domain Eukaryota; kingdom Viridiplantae; phylum Streptophyta; class Magnoliopsida; order Malvales; family Malvaceae; genus Durio; species Durio zibethinus. The sequence goes on from NC_143183.1 coordinate 1,035,803, forward strand.
TCTATTGCGAGCTCTCAGAGAAATACCCTTCTATGATGTTCTTGTTGATAGATGTTGATGAGCTAACTGTAAGTACCGAATAGTGTTTTGTAATGTCTATCTGCCCCCTCCCTCCAAAAGGTGTTCGTGTATTCGTGTTTTATTTATTTATTTTGTGCATATATATATATATATATAATTGAGACATCAATTTAGTGGAGTGGTATGTCTATACCTTAGTACTGTTAGTGGAACTTGCTGCTACAAGAGCTTTGTTCCCTTGCATGAAAAACAAATTTGGCTTGACATATATGAATCGAAGTTGTGCACTCTAGCAAATATATAAATAAATAAATAGGATCTTCCCTAGGGGCCAGACCGGTTTGATATGTGATATCCACCGTCGTAAAAGGAAATTAAGGTTTTTATGATGGGGAGTGTCAGGTCAATGGGTCTCCTTATGTAGCTAAGAGATCAATTTATAAATAGACAAATGAACACTGACTTTTTAGTATTTTTTTTAGTATCATTCATGTTTTTGTTGGGAAGTATCCAAATTGATTGGTGAAAAATACAAATGGATTGTGTGCTGCAGGATTTCAGCACATCATGGGATATTAAAGCCACTCCTACTTTCTTCTTTCTTAAAGATGGGCAACAAATTGACAAGCTTGTTGGAGCAAACAAGCCGGAGTTGCAGAAAAAGATTACTGCCATTTCTGAGAAATGATATTTGTAATGGTTCCTGTTTCAGAGAGTAGCAAGTTGTGTTATTGTTGTGAGCTTTGATTGTTTACTTTGTAAACCCTTTTTTTTTTTTTTTTTTTGTTGTGAGCGTAGCCACACCAGTAATTTTTGCAATGCCTGTTTGCATCAATGGACAATGACTCTTCTTTCAGAAGGACTTCCAATGAATGACCCTGGTTCTGTTTCAAAGCACAATACTTTCGTCTGAAATGCAAAAAAGTTAGTTTTCATATCCAGGTGTTATTACTATTTCTAATTAGAAATGAAAATAATAAATAAAGATAACATGCCATATTTGAAGTTCAATCAAAAGCAAATATTATAACAAAATATTCATACAGTTTCGCACTCCTATCTTACATTTTAATAAGGTATATAGTTAAATTATCACAAACGAGATGTTTGTTGGCAAAAGTTGTTGTGACCTCAAATGTGTGTGTATATAATGTGTGTGTGTATATATATATATACACACATATATATATATATATGACCAAAATTCATAATCTTAATTTAATTTAATGATAAATACTTTTTTTTCCTAGTTTGAAGATCAAACTCCGCTGTCACCCTTTTGGGCCTTTGTGCTCGACACTTGGATGCATTCGTCATTATCATCATCATCATCGTCATCCTCATTATCAAAATAATATAAAGTTTGATACGACCATGGCCACATTATAGACTGACTATCCATCCCAGGTCTATTATTCAAAGAATTCATATGGCCGCGTAGAGAAAGTCATATATAGACAGACAGCTATCCCAATAATTCTATCCCACGTTTTGCCAGCTGATCACAATCAATTTGTCACTGTCATGCAATGGACGTTTACACATAACACCAAACTAACAAGGACCCCACCCACATGGATCACACCACGCTGCTTGGTATTCTTTTCTCGTTGTTCTCAACCATCAACAAAATGGGAGCAATGGAATGGTTGTTTTGTATCATGAAATAAGGATATGTCATAATCAGCATAATCAGTTAAATGCAAACGACACTGCAACATTTTATTTTTAACACTCTTCATGAAATTTTGGATACAAATTACAACAACTGACTTGATCCAAACGTATGTAGTGAAGGGGTAAAAATATATATATAATAATAGTAAGTAAATGAATACCACAAAGACAGCCAAATTTTTGATTCCATGATCAGCTAACAACAGCAAGAGTATTAGCTCGCCCGATTCTGGCTAAAGCTCTCGCCAAATACAATCACTTCTGCACTTCTGATCTCAACGCCCTTTAGGGTTCATGATTTGTGAGAAAACAGCACTAGGTGTTAACCCATCAGAGTCTTCACTAGCTAGGCTGCGACCACCGATGCTCATACTCATCCCACTGCTCCTGGAATCTGTCACATTACCATCAAAACCAGGGGATGCATTAGGATAGTTCTTGCCTTTATAGGTTACCTCATAGGTCCCCTCCTCAATGTCCATACCACCAATTCCCTTGCCACTCTCTTCTGCACTCTCCTGTAGCTGCAAGGCAAACTCCAGGTTCCACAGCACATCACCCATAGATGGTCTCTCAATTCCCTGATCAGCCACACACTTCATTGCAGTCTCAGCAAACTTTTTGAAGCATTCGGGTGCTATCTTCCCTTTCAGATAAGGATCCATAATCTGATCAAGGATGCCTTTCTTGTGACAATGTGCAGCCCACTCTGCGAGGCTCACTTGCTCCTTTGGCAGCGTAGGGTTCAATGCTGGACGAGCACAAAGGATCTCAAAGAGGACGACCCCAAAAGAGTAAACATCCGACTTATCAGTTAGCTGCTGGCGTCTGAAATACTCAGGATCCAAATAGCCAAAGCTACCCTTCACAACAGTGCTCACATGAGTATGATCCACTGTGGGGCCAGTTTTTGACAATCCAAAATCCGAAACTTTTGCCACCCACTTCTCATCCAGAAGAATGTTTGTTGTCTTCACATCCCGGTGTATAATAGTGTGTTTGGCTCCAGTGTGGAGATAGTGTAAGCCACGAGCAGCCCCAATGCAAATTTCAAGCCTTTGATTCCACGGAAGAGGAGGCTTTTGGGTTTTGTACAGATGTTCACGCAATGTCCCATGAGCCATATAATCATAAACTAGAATCATTTCACAGTTCTCTTCACAGTAACCAATCAATGAAACAAGGTGGCGGTGGCGAAGTTTAGAAAGCATTTCAATCTCAGTTTGGAACTCATGCACACCTTGCTCAGATAGTGGGTTGCCACGCTTGATTGCAACTTTAGTTGTCCCACCATCAATTTCTCCCTTGTAAACTTTGCCAAAACCTCCCACCCCAAGGAGTAAAGCCTCATCAAAATTGTTTGTAGCAGCCTTGATCTCAGAAAATGAGAAGTGGCGGCAAAGGTTTGAAGGAAGGGAGGAAGCATAGCTCCCTGTGGTATTTGTCTTTGCTGAACCTGCAGAGTGTGAATTTCCATACAACGAAAGAGGAAGCCATCCTGATGGGCCATCACTTGTGCTTGTCTCCTTTCCATGCCTACGTCGATGTGAAGCAGCAACAACACAGAAACCAATAACAAGAGCTAGAACCAGTCCACCACTGACTACTCCAGCGACAATTGCCTTCAGGTTCTTTGAATGACTTCGATGAGATGGCAAAGCCAATGATGGATCGACTACATCCTGTTGTGGACCAGGGGTCGGATTGGGCCCTGCAAGGTTGCTTTTAGGATCACTTATCTTGAATATTTCCGCACCATTTAAGATTGCATCATAATACTGAGGCTTGGCACTTGTGTCTGGATGCAATGCAAGCCATAGATTCTGCTGTGAATTCCCTCCAGGAAAAATGACCACGTAATCCCTATACACAGGAACATCGACTTGTTCATTTGCCAGGGCAATCACATCAACCCCAGGCTCAGCAGTTTGATTGTTGAGGAAGACATCAAACACTCTCTGATTAATCTTAGTGATGTTATCTGTAAACTCACAGAAATGTAGCCTGACCAAGTAAGAGAATCCAGAGTCAACACTGAACATCCAGGTCAAATTGTAATTACTGTTTATGTAAGCATTCCGCCCCATGGATCTAGCAGTGGTGTACACATTGCTCGGTGCAATATAAGTAGGCATGGTCCCATAATCAATCGTGACATTTGGATCAGCAACTCCTGTAACTCCAAATGCTGCCCCAAACAGGTATGGCTGATCATCATACCAAGACCGAAACAAACCTGTATCGTCAGAAGGCGAGATATCATTTCCACCCACATTCAGTCGGTAAACATTCTCGAGTGCTGTGCTGTTATCAATGATGAATGGAGTATTTTGGCCCACAATCGTTATCCCATTGGTATTACTATAAATATCAGGCATTGACAAAACCTCAATTCCATTGACAAAGGCATAAGCATTTGAAGGAGCGGTAGAAGGACTAAATGTCAAGTTCAAATGGTCACCATCTACATTGATGGAATACTCCTTAATAATAAAGGCATAATTCAAAGCTTCACTTGTTTGAGCAGCACTAAAATTCTTAAGCAGAGTATAGGCACCAGAGGTGACTGAAAACAAAGCATTGGTTGCATTTTGCCCATCATACGAATTAGCATAGAAATACAACCTAACAAACTTCCGACCAGCTACTACCGGGAAACTATAGGTGAAACTTGAGAAAAAAACCCGGGCTGTCAAGTAAGGAACTTCAGGAACCGCCGGATCTTGCGTGGCAGCTTGGGCAGCAACAGAATTCCCACTTCCCACCAGAAACTTGGACCCAACATCCGGAGTCCATTTCCGATTATTGTTATCGGTAAGATCAGATTTCTCACCACAATTTAAGAGAATTTTCTCAGTTGGTACATAATCAGCAGCTAAGACAAGTTGAAACAACAAGGAGGCAAAAATGATAACAGACATAGGAAAGGAGTGATGAGCTGGGTTCCTCATGAAGTTGACAATGCGAGATCCGGGACAGAAAAAGACTTAATATTTAAACAAGAACGATAAAACCAAAGGAAACCCAGAATTCCAAAGCCAAAAAAGCATAAAGATTTCAGATCCAAAGAACAAGCTAGCTACCTCAAAGAAATATAGATGAATCTGAAAGAATGCAAGAAAGAAAAACAGGTTGCGTGTAAAAGACGAGAAAATGAACAGACTTTCAAGCCATTTACCTTTAGGAAGCTCAAGAGAAGACAAGAGGGAACTCACTGAGTGAAATCGGAGAAGATTGCAACACAGAGATACAAGGCCTTCGCTTGTTTGGGTGGAGAGAAAGAGAAGGAAGCAGGTTAAAGCAGCAGAAAATGAATGAACCGCCCTTGGTTTCTCGGTAGTTTACTTTTGTGTCTGAATTCCAACACCCAGCTGAGCTGATTTAATTTAAGTATTTTTTTTCTTTATAAATCAAATAATTTTTTTATCTAAAAAAAATAAAAATACCGTTACTTTAAAATCAAACTATTCTAATTTACTGATATAAACATAAAAAAAATTTATACAAATAAAATATATAAAAATAATATATTTTAAAATTTTAATAAAATTTATAAATAAATTTAATAAAATTAAAAAATATATTTTATATTTTTATATAACACAAATTATAATATATAATTTTTTATATAAATTATAATATAAATATATAAATTATTAATATTTCATACGATATAAAAACAAAAATTATCATATTTATTTTAAAATTACATAAACAAACGTGAATACGATATAAAAATTCACAAATAAAAAACAAAACTATGGAAACATAAATTACCATATTTATTTTAAAATTGCATAAACAAATGTGAATACGATATAAAAATTCACAAATAAAAAACAAAACTATGGAAACATGCTTCCCTTAAACTTTAACAACCTCTTTTATACGAACTAAAACATAAAATTAATTTGTTTGTTAGTTGCGTTAACGTTGAATTAGCAGTTGGAGTTGTAATATTGTTTTTTTTTTTTTTTTTGTGAGGAAGACATATACAGTTGAATGTTGAAAGGACAAAAACACCCTTCATTTCAATGTCTTATAATGTATCTGATGAGGTTATTGATGATCGAATGACAGCTAGATTGACGATTCCCGTGAATGAAGTAGGCGACGCGTTAACGCGTGTTTTTCCTTTTATATTTATATTTTCTAATAAAGTGGAAAGATTTTTATTTTTATTTTTTCTTTTCTTTTGGGGAAACAGCTGCACATGGGAGGGGGTGATGTGGGCCCCGCCAACTTACAGCTGTCCTCCAGTTAATTTTTTTCACCAACTTCATTAAATCACCCGCTAAGCAAACCTAACAAAAATGCATTTACCTATAATTAAAAAATAAAGCAATTTTATAAAAAAATTAATACAACTGACTTTTATAATTAAAAGAGCTGACATTTGTTCTTATTTCAACATTTATAATTTTTTTTGCAGTAACTTATGATTTTTTTAATAAAAAAAAAGAAAATTCACAAAGGGATTTTTTTATTTTTATAAAAAATAATTTTAAAAATGTTATCTTTTTTGGTTTTTTTAAAAAAATTTGAAAAATCTTATATTTAGAGTTTTTTTTATGGTTGTTTGTGTAGATTGATTATTGTTAATTGTTTTGTAACTTACTATAAAAATATCAAATCTAATATTTTTAGTTTTTTAATTACATATATATATTTTTTAAATATTTTTAAAAAATATTTAAATTTTAGATATGATAATTATTTTAAAGAATTTTTATTATTTTTGTGAGATTTTTTAATTGATTTTCATGTAAGTTATTTTTTAATTGATTATTTTTAGTTATATTTTTTATGTAAAATTTAATATATATTAGTTTTAAAATTTTAAAAGTTGACTTTTTTTATGAATTAAATATATTTTTACGATTTTTTTTTATTATCTAGAAGTTTTTTTTTATAAAAATATTTGAAGATATTATAATTGCAAACAACATTTCATTCTTTCTGTACTCAACTCTTATTATATTTTTATTACAATTATAATTAAGTAAATAATCTTTTTGAAATTTTTTTTATTTCAAAACATATTATTTTTTAAAAAAATTTAATAAAAATTAAAAACAATAAACAGAAGACTCGTGGCAAACAATGAACTTGCCACATGTCACCGTGCTAAGTTTTAATCTATTAGTTATAGATTCTTCCTCCTTGCTATCCTTGACAAAGGACATAAATTAGCCTCACTCTGTTTTTTCTTGATCAAACACGTAAATGAAATCTAAAAACCAAACACACATAAATTAGCTTTGTAAACTGTAGATGAAAAACAAAAGGATTAGTGCAATATAAACCATTCCATCCAGTATCAGTTACCTGCTGCAATCATTGTAAGCTGAAACCCACTTCACAAACCAACTTTCTCATGATCCTCTAGTCCTCTCTTCTTGACTTTACTCATATTGTTGCTCTCCTCTCTCTTTTCACGCACTGTTGCAGAAACTAAAGTCTCATTTCTAACAACTTCTCATATTTGCACACACAGAGTGAGTGCCAAATTCTTTCTTTCTTTCCTGTTTGCTTGCTTGCTTTAGATTGCAAGTGCAAGTTTTATTGATGGACACTATAGTTAGATTGTATCCCAAGAAATGCTATGATGTTCGCTTATCAACTAAAACTTTGTTGAACTCAGGTGTCTGGACCCACTTCAAAAACTTAACTTGGGAGTGATATATGTTGCTGTAGACCGTAGATAGCCCAAGTTCCTTTTCCTTCAAATTCAGTTTCTAGTGTCTTCCCCATCAGCCTATCATCTTACCCTATCTGCATTTCAAAGGGAAGGCAATGACTGAATGCCAGACCAAAGCAAGAATTTTTTTTCTTAGCGTCAAAGCTAGACAGATCATTCCCTCTTCCCTACTCTTCTTGTTTCGCGATTTCGGACATGCATTAAGAACAAAGATTAGTATTACATCTGGATAGACATTGTTGCACACTACACGATGCGTGTATAAATATGTTATCCTCGGAAGATGCAAAGTACAGCTTCTGGGTCAGTTTTCACTGCCATGGATACTTGCAATAGATGCTTCATTCTTCCATTGGCCTTTTTTATTATTTTCTTCGAAAATTTGGGGACCAATGTCTTTGGTTTTAATGGGAATGAGCAGACTGAAACCATGGTGGAGGAAGCCATGAGTTATTCACCACAATTTAGCACAAGGCACGGGTAACTAATCAGTGGAGCACACAATTTTATAAGAATTTTCAGATGTTCAAGTATCAGTTTCAAGTTTCAACAGTTGCATCTAATGTATTCGTGATTTTACTTTGTTCAGGATTTATAATGTGGAAGACGTGGAAGGTGATGACTGGCAAATGGTGGAGACGAAGGGGAACCAGTTTGTTGTTAATGGTCAACCTTTCTATGTCAATGGATTCAATACCTACTGGCTGATGGTATTTTCAGCTGATCAATCCACGAGAGGAAAGGTCTCTGAATTGTTCCAACAAGCATCTTCAGTAGGACTAACTGTTTGCAGGACTTGGGCTTTTAATGATGGCCAGTGGCGAGCCCTTCAGAAGTCTCCGTCAGTTTATGATGAGGAAGTATTCAAGGTACTAATTTCATTCTGAGTGTTGACATTGCTGTTCAATTTTTTGTGAATTTTGGTTTTGAACCAGTGGCATAGGGCATTCATCAGAATCAGATAATATGGTTTTGTTTGAAAATTAGTGCAGGGCTTGGATTTTGTGGTGAGTGAAGCAAAGAAGTACAAGATCAGGCTCATATTGTCGTTGGTTAATAACTGGGATGCATATGGTGGCAAGGCACAATATGTCAAGTGGGGGAAGGCTGCCGGCCTCAACTTGACTTCTGATGATGAATTCTTCTCTCATCCAACTCTTAGAAGTTACTACAAGGCCCACGTTAAGGTAAGTTCTTTTCAACTATATGTTACAGTGTTGTTTGTTGAATTTGCTGATCAACTCTATTCTCAATGGTTTGACAAAGTGGAGCTTATTGCATGCACATTATATCAGCATGTTGCAAACTCCTACATCAGTAATTACATTTCTGTTTATCTCTGTAATTTTTTTGGCTATGTAGGCAGTGCTAAATAGAGTCAACACATTCACAAATATAACTTACAAGGATGACCCTACAATTTTCGCTTGGGAACTGATGAACGAACCTCGATGCACCTCAGATCCCTCTGGCGATACGCTGCAGGTTTGGTTTTCTTCTAAAAACTAGTGAAATAAAATTAGCTTTGTATATAAGCCACTAAATTCTACTGTTGTTATTATCTTCAAGTCATGGATAGCAGAAATGGCTGCGTACGTGAAGAGCCTGGATGCAAAGCACTTGGTTGAAATTGGACTAGAAGGATTTTATGGCCCCTCAGCACCGTCAAGGACTCAGTTCAACCCCAATTCGTATGCAACTCAAGTTGGAACTGACTTTATAAGAAACCATCAGGCTCTTGGAGTTGATTTTGCATCTGTTCACATTTATGCAGATTCCTGGTAAAAGCTATCACTCGTTTTGGAACTATAGTAAAACATTTAATACTTCCTATAATATATTACATACATTAAGCAAATTCATCAGGCGGGTTAACATTAGCAACATATTAAACTCCAGCATACGCATGTCTCTTCATCATAATATGCTTTTTTGCCTATGCTCATTGTCTACTCTTCTCCATGTTATGCATGTGTCTTAATAGATGATTTAATTAATTTGTGAAGGATTTCACAAACTATTTCTGATGCTCATCTCCAATTCACAACATCATGGATGGAAGCCCACATAGAAGATGCTGAGAAATATCTAGGGATGCCTGTAATCTTTGCTGAGTTTGGTGTCTCTACAAAAGACCCTGGCTACAACTCATCTTTCCGAGACACTCTTATTAGCACAGTGTACAAAACACTCTTGAACTCGACAAAGAAAGGAGGGAGTGGGGCTGGGAGCCTCTTGTGGCAGCTGTTCCCTGATGGGACAGACTACATGGATGATGGCTATGCAATTGTCCTTGCAAAGTCTCCTTCAACATCAAACCTAATATCCCTTCATTCTACAAGACTCGCAATCTATAACTCCATGTGTTCTTGGAGATGCCGTTGGGGTTGCAAGAAGAAAAATGCTTTGGAGGCTTTCCTCTACCATGATGATCTGTAAAACTGTCTATGGATGAAGGGTCCTTCCAGGAAAGATCAAACATATTTAATGATGGTTATTATAGATAACAAACAGCTATTATACATGCAAAATGAGAAATGAAAGAGAAAACGAGGAACAAATAAGATCTTTGTGGAGTTGTAATATGTCAGCAATGGTCTCCACAACATGATTTTCACATTATATCAGCTAATCACACTACTTAATTCCATCAATACTTTCTATCTCTATCTGCAAACTGTTCCAAGCATTTCTTTCCAGCATATCTAGTCCATGTGGATCAGAGCGTGGATACCATACCTGCTGTAAACTTATATGCACATTCCAGACTTCAAACATCGTGTGTAAGCTTTACACACAGGAAATTCTTTTGGCTGTAAGTATAGTAGTTCCTTTCTTTCCCATATAATACCATGCATTCCTAGTAATTTTGTTTGGATTCAGAGCAAGCACAGTAGAACCACAATTCTTTTTAGATTTGCTTCTCTTACTCATTTAGCTTTTCCAATTAGGATGTTAATTGCAATTTTCTTTTGCTGTCACTATTCTTAAGCAGTAACCTTTTAGCAGATTTAGTTGCAAATAGGAAGAAATGTTTATTTCACTTTCACGCGGAAATTCTCACTCAAATAGATTATCAGGCTCTTTGTTCCCAACTTATCATGTTGCCATTTCCCAATCACAGGATTGAATGAGTGATTCAAGGTTACAACCACTTACCAGCAGTAATTAATTATATCAGAACCTAAAATCGGTTAGCTTTAAGCTGGTGGAGCAAGGAAGTGCAATCTAGTGTTTGGCTGTTGCATTTCTGATTACTTCTAACATGCTTTTCTCTGTGTTCCAATGTAATTCCCAACTGATGCCAAAACTATTGTATGACTTTGTGTAACAATTCTCCAGATGACATTGGATAATATGGTCGGTACGTCATGGTCATATCATAACCATGTTTTGGCATTGATTGGGGAAGTAATTTTGCAAAAACTAGAACAAGCTATTTCAAATCAAAATGACAAAAAAGGACCTTCACCTTTGAAAATGAAAATGTGTAACTTGTGATATCAAATCAGCTATTAAAAATTATATCAAGAATGTAACTGTAATTGCTGCCAGGGTAAGTTGAATGCGTAAGTACATTTTGCATACATTGAGCAACTTGTGGAAAGGCTGGCAAGGACCAAAAGAAATATAATGAAAGATCTCGAAAGGGCAAAGATTCACTCAGTCCGCCAGCAGCACATTGGCCTAGTTAAAGCTGAATTTTGAAAGAACAGCAGCTGCCTGGTCACCACCCAACAAAAAGTAAGGATGCCTCAGAGCAGCAGCAGCAGATAAACGCCCCCTTCTAAGGAAACCTCTTTCTGAAATCAACTTTGTTGCTAGGTCCCATCCTCTACCAGACTCAAGATCCAAAATTGTAAAATCGGGCCTTAACCGGGTTTTCTCCCTCCATTGGTTCAAGTCATATTGAACTGCTTTCAATTCTGAATTGAAGTTCTTTAAATATGCTGTTGACCTTAGGGAAGGTATTGCCATTTGTAGGAGTACAATGCCAACGGAATACATATCAAATAGATCAGGACTGTTCAGCTGCAACAATGATTACACTTTCCACTAACTTAGCACTTTGAAAGGCACTTCAAGCATATGCAACTCACAGAAGCAGTAGTATTTTAATACAAACGAAACAACAGAGAAACGATACCTGCCATAAAATCGGAGAAAGAAAAGCAGCAATTGGCTCTGGAGGAGGACTTGGTGTTTCCTCTGGTAGGACATACAGCTCTGGAGGACAATAGTCAGGATCAAGGAGCCCACGGTTGGGTACATAGTTCTTGCCAATGCGAAGGTCAGTTGCTGCCCCAAAATCTATCAGTTTAATCTGTCCTCGTTTCGTCACCACTAGGTTGGCTGGCTTTACATCACGATGAACAATACCTGTGTCATGAATTTTTTTAAGCGAAGCAATAATCTGGCGCATTATTTGCTTGATGATTAATGCATTTCGTTTAACAGATTCTACTCCTTGCAACACACGTCCGAACATGACAGACTCTATGTTTAATGGGAAGCTGCGCTCTTTCATGTAATCAGCAAGTGTTCGGTCCCCCTGTCACATTGACATCTTTACAATTAGTGCTGATTGATGATGCGAGAACAAGAATCCTTACATGAACTGATAACTCTGCAATAATCTTCATGCATTTAAATAGATAAAGATAGAGTTGATTTAATCTTACATTATATTACAAATTTCAGAGTGAATTAACCAGTAAGAACAGGAGATTAGATGAATTTTGCATATTTACAACCGGCTATCGTACCTCAAATTTCCAAACAAGCCACTTCCCACCCTTTATGAATTGTGAATTTGTTTTATCAGCAACAAAACTTCCTAGGAACTCAGCACAAGTCTCAGGAGCTGCTCTTGAAAGCCTGTAATTAAACCATTCCTCATAATCTCCACATTCTTCAGCCCCTTGGACACCAACTTTAACCTGCAGATTCCCAAGAACAAAATTTTACAAAATATTTTTATAGCATCGAAGTTATATTCCAATGTAGAGAGAAGGAAAGCTTAATATCAATATGATTTGTCCGACTAGTGCATTTAAATGATCAGTTAGTTACCTTCTTGAGAATGACCTTCTCCTTAAACCTACCATCCATGTCCAGCGCTTTTCTTCCTCCTCTTTTTGGTACTTTTTCTTCAACAGAAACATTCTTTGGAACAATCACACCAGAATAAACAATACCAAAGGACCCTTCTCCCAGCTTATCCCCAACCAAAAAATCACTCCTCTTCAAGCTCCTCCTACCAGTCAAGCTGTCCAATCCTAGTTGCAGAGGAGCAAGAAGGTAAGCATCAATGGCACCTAGAAGAACACCTGGCCTTGCAGTCAAGTATATCCATGTAAGCCCTGCAAAAACAATGAAACCCCACTTCTGCACCTCTGTTAATTCTCCCGTAACGGTTTCAAACCTAACAAACCCGGATTTCATGACAGGTAATTGAGACAAAGACCGCTCCAACAAATCATCTGGGATGCTGCCAAAGAATGCATTACACCTTCCTGGGTTACATTTGAGACGATTTGTTAAAGTAGAAAGATTAACTTGGGAAATGAACTTCAGAGGAGAGAAGCAAAGAATTTTAGGATTCTGCTGAACTCTTGCTGAAGTAGGACAGAGCAGGGAAGCCATACTGGTTTTTCAAAAGGTGAACTCCTATGTTTTTATCTCTGTTGTTTTTTAACAAGTTGAAATCGAAGCATCAGCGCTAAGCAGAACTGCAGAAGGGCCAGAGGCTAGTCTTTTTCCACGTGTCTTTCATAGATTTATCCATCGAGCACTATATATGTGGATACAAAACAGCCCCGACTTGATTTCCAGTCAGCAAAAAGGTGCTAACTTTAACTGGCACCGGGCCCTTGATCAAAGAAAAAGACAAAGATGGCCTTACAGCTAAGCAGTTATGCTATCGTTCTGTTCTCCTTTCATATGTTTGTCATATCTTTGGAAAAACAGATGGAAACAATCTCATTTGAAAGTGGTGAAGTTAGCAACCTTAAAGTTTCTAAATCGAGGACAGAACATAGTAGTTGAGCTAAAATGCTCAAGTGTAACTAACATTTATAAATGGAGGACAGAACATAATGCAAATATAGAACACTTGGCCTTCTTCCTTATTTGAAACCAGTTTGATTAAAAACGTACTAAATGGGCTTCCAAACTAAATACTATTTCAGGCTTGCTATAAGTGAGCAAAACGCAAAGATCTTTTCAAACACGTAATCGTGTGGTCCAAGCCGAAACACAGTAACAGAGGGAACTACTCTGAAGGAAAGGGTGTTACAGGCCTTATGTAAGTAAAATCAGTGAAAGGGTTTACATTGGTCTTTGGGCTAGAAGCTGGAGAAAACGACACTGGCATGTTAGTCCATCGCTTATCAAAGTTGGCAATGCAATGCTTCCCAGCAACTTCAGGACGAAAACAGGGTTGGATTTCCCTCGCCTCTAGTTTTTTCCAGTTGATTGGTTTGAACCACTTGTGTCGCTTAATTTCCTCACTTCCGGTTGGTCCACTTCCCAGGCGCTTGCTGACATCTTTATGTAGCAGCTAAAACAGCAGAAAACCAATTATCAGTAATCAGTTCCTCAAAAAAAAAAAAAAAAAAAGAAAACCTCCTTGTTCCCACCCCAACCCCCCCCCCCCCCCCAAAAAAAAAAAAAAAAACAAAAATGTTAGCAGGATCACCCACTCATGTTTTGTTTCAAGCAAGGAACGCCAGGTCAATCATCAAACAGAAAAGACACAGTTCTAGACTGGAGTATTTACATTCATTCATGATGTGAATTGAGGATGGAAGGAGATTCCCAACATCCTAACTTACCATCATGAAATCAACCAGAAAGATGCAATAACGTGTTGAACTCAAAACCCAGAGAGGAGGAAATGAGAAACATAAATTAATGTTTTGAATATTTACCCCTTTCAACAGAGAATGTGCTTCACCAGAAAGGAAGGTGGGCAGCTTTATCCTCTCCTTAACAATCTTTTGCTGAATTTTTTCCCTGTTTCCACCTATAAAAGGGGGCTGCAGGAACAGAAAGCAACAAAAATCAATGTTTAATTCCCATAAACTGCCATCACAGCAAGATAGAAACCTCACAAAATGCACCTAAAAAATGTTGAAATAGCAGCAAAAAGAAACATATTTTTTATGTTATTGAGATAAGTTCTTTAAGAGACTTGCAGTTCTATATGACAGGCCTAAGAGGTCATACATAGATGTTACAAAGTCATATGATGTCTTTATCTTGAGCAAAGCATGGCTACCCATTTTCAAAGATAAGTTATGCTTTCAGTTGTCAACCAAGGATATCACACTCCATAGACCTTCTGTCTGACCCAGTGCTTGCTCTTTGCTGTCATTCCTATGTCATTCTCTACGCTTGATATGCTTATCTACAAAATCAAGTAAATTCCTAATATAGGCACCGACATTATGCAGATTCATACCGAAGACCATTTCATCATCAAATACAGAAATCAAGTAAATAAACTGTATGTCCATGCTACCAGTTTCTTAATGAAATTCATCATGATTAGATAAATTTGTTCATTAATGTCAACATTAAGGATCCACAAAAACCCAGTCTACCAAAATTTGCATATAGAAACAAAAGCTATGAAAGAGCAAATAATAAACTGGTAAGTAACAAATCAAAGGAAGTATTTGAACATCCAACAAAGTGACATTTGATACAAAGACAAGAAAGCAGCAAATGATGAAAGCACCTACCTTTCCAGTAAGCATTTCATATAATAAAATCCCAACACTCCACCAGTCAGCAGCCTTATCATGTCCCTTCCCAGTAATTATTTCAGGTGACATATATTCCACTGTTCCACACAATGAGTTTGATCTTGTATTTTCGTCAAATTGCTTAGCCAGGCCAAAATCAGTCAACATTGCCTACAAAAAAAAAATGGTAAAATGATTATTTTTAATTTACTCCTGTTACAGCAGACACAAACAAAGATATATAGATAAAGAGGGAGAAATGAATACATAGCCATCAGCGTCCAAAAGAATATTTTCAGGCTTAAGATCCCTGTGCATTATGCCATTTGCATGAAGGTGCGACACTGCAGAAACAATCTCAGCAGTGTAGAGACGAGCCAGATCCTCTCTGAAAAATAAATGAAACTTACATCAACTATTTGTTGGCCACCTTATAACAATAAAATACAAGAAAAATAGTAATACCTGAAAAGACCATGGTGATAAAGCTGAAAGAAAAGGTGGCCCCCGTTAATGAAATCCAGAACAAGGTACAGCCTATATTTGGTCTGCAAAGGAATATTTTCGATAAAAATCGTTAGCTATAAGGCATGAGCAAATTATAATTCCTTAAATGCATGTTAAAAGCATTTACAAATAAATTTCTAAAGATTAGATTCATGGAAGAGCTAGAAATTACTTGGAATGAGTATTTGAGCTGGACAATGAAAGGATGATCAACTTTTGTTAAAATATCCCTCTCAGCTTTCATGTACTCGGCATGATTCTTCTCCATTATCTTGTCCTTGCGCATGACCTTCATTGCATAAATTTCTGGTGTGCCCTTTTTCCTAACCTGATATACTTTTCCAAATGCACCCTGCCCAACAACCTTCAAAACCTCAAAATCCTCAATGCCTATGCTCCCAACCTTCGAGTGATCTCCATTAACATCTCTAGGGGACTTCTCATCACCACCATCTCCAAAAGAGTGCTCCTCAACTTCGTTGATGGTTTCTTCCTTAACACACTCTATTATATCCACTGAATCCCCCGTCTCACGTAAAGTGAGTTTGCTTAGCTTCAAGGATTGACTGACACAAGAAGAGGGGCCGAACAAAGAATGTGAGCGGCTGTAAACAATAGCTGGTTCATCATAAATGAGCTCACTTGCACCTGCAGCAGAAACGGTGCTGTCTAGTTCACCACAGTTGACTTCTATTGAAGCCTGAACTGGTAGGGGGCCGAACACATCGGAGAAATCTAACTCAACCTGCTCGGGTGCAACAGCTCCTAGAGGAGGAAACAGGAACTTAGGATCAAATGTTTTACATGTACGACCCTTGGTCAAACCAGTTAACTGTGAGGAAACCATATCATCAAAGAGGCAAATTGGCTAACTGAAACACGACTGATGAGTAAGGCTCAACCCCCCCCCTCTCAAAGTCTCCTAAATGTGCACTACTGCAGAACTCCTATCAATGGCCTTGATCAATATAAAGCTGACGTATGTGATAGGAGTTCCAAGAAACTTTGGAAGCAAGCAGAACAAGATCCAGAAGAAGAAGTTGTTCTTGTTTCCCGATTCACAGGAAACAGTGGATGATCCAGTGGTTCTTGAATTCATGAAGAGCATGCAATCAAATCTACCATTCAAAGTTCACAAAAAGATCCTAAAATTAGAAACAGAAAAATAAAATGATCTTACTTTTCTAACATAACAACGATAATCAAGAAATTGATTCAACTAAAAAAATTGGAAACAATTCAAAATTTGATCTTGTTTCATTAATGATGAATTATGGGTAAAGCAGAAAATCAAAACTTTTGAAGAGAAAATTACCAAGATCAAAAGAAGAAGTTTAGCATGTAAACTGAATTCAAAAGTTGAAAGTTCATAGGCCAACCATATAACAAGGTGGGGTTTTTTTTTTTTTTTTCTTTTGGATTAGCCTTGAAACCAAATTGAAAACTTTAACACCCGTTTTGTTCTGGAAAATATTTACGATTTGAAGTCCCTACATTTACTCTAAATATGATCAATAAAATAGGAAAAACGACTAAATTTGTAAAATTGACGTTTACAAGGATTTTCCAAAGCCAAAACAATTGTTGGCTTTTTTTTTTTTAAACGTGAGCTTAAAGAAATCTAAAGATGATTAATGAACAGAAACATGATAAAGATTAAGGAAGAACAAACGCATGCAGAAATTTGACTACTTGATAATATTCTCAAACAAAGCTAACAACTTGTTAGTTGTATTATAAAAATGAAAAAAAACCATCAAACCCAAAACCAAATACAATATTCAAGGTCATCTAACAATAAGGACGCCATGATCCATCATACACGTTTGTTTGTGCAACGAGTAACATGTAAAAAGAAAGAGCAGAAAGAGATAAAGGCAAGGTTAAAGTGAAAAGAGAAAAGAATTACCTGGGAAGGGAACGAGGGAAGGGAGAAGACGGAAGAAGGGATGGTGAAGCGTAAGGGAACTGCTTTCTTTGGTTTCTTCTACGAAACGAATGCTTCAGGGATGAAGCAACGCGACGCCGCCACTATATAAAACAATAACAACCCTCCGCTTATTCTGTTCTTTGTTTTTTGTTTAATTTAATAATATGAATGCATTGAACGTTCACTTGGCTTATTTATAACGGTTGATCGATTAGGTCGCTTTCTTTTAAGGGAAAAAAAAAAATCTACTTTGACCCAATTCGAATATGCTGCTATTCCGATTTTTATTCGAGATGGATTGGCATGGCGGAAATTATGCTTTTTTTCCTTTTTGAGTTGGCAGGCAGCCTACCGTGAGAAAATCACATTCTAAAATTACGAGAATGCCCTTTGCATTTTTTTTTGGTCAAAAAGAGATTAGGACCTACGGAAAAAAAAGGCATGATGCCTTATGCGCCGTGGGTTTAATATCGGATTAAATTTGATTAGATTTTTTTAAATATTATATAATATTATAAAATTTTAAATTTTGATTTAAATTCAAATAAAATTTTTATTAGATTTAAATTAAATTAAATTAAATTTTATCGATTTAATTCGATTTAATTTATTAATTTTTATATATTATTTTAATATAAAATTTTAATATATTTAAATAAATTTTGATATAAATTTATTAATTTTATTTTATAAAAATTTAAAATAAATATAAAAATTAAAATATATATAATTTGAATCGATTTAATCTTTTTTAATTTTTTACTTCTTAATTTAAAACTTGATCCAAATATAACATATATATTTAATATTCGAATCCTTTGAATTGAATAAAAAAAATCATTCAAACTTAATCAAATATTATAATTTTGGATTAAGTTTAAGATATTTTTTTTTCTCATCCCTAAATTTGGCCCTCAATTTGAAATCCATATAGCTCTAACAAGAAAGTTTGAGCATGTGTTACTGCATGCTAGTGAATCAAGTTGATGTAACAAAAATTTTCAATTCAATTTGAATTTAGTGTTTCAATTAAATTTTAATTTGATTTTAAATAAAAAAATAAATTTTTTGAATTCATTTAATAAAATTTAATTTGACTTTTATATTTAATTTTAAATTTGATTATGTATTTATACTCAATCTCAAATTAATATATATAAATAAAATAATATTTTTAATTAAAATAATAAGATATATTAAAATTTAAAAACTTTAATTGGAATTACTTTAATAAAAAAATTTTAACTATTCCAATTAAATTTTACTAAATAATAATTAATTTAAATTTAAATTTAAATTTTAGCTACAAATTTAAATAACTTATAAATATTAATATATTATTTATTCCTTTACTCTGGACCCCTTTTTAAACTTGGAAATTCAACACTTAATAACTAACAAATTCCAGGTACCCATTTCCCAATTATTACAAACAATGGCAGATTACAGCTTATTTAATGCAATATGGAAGCAACACCATCTCCAAGGTCAGGCTCAGAGGGAGAGGGTTATAGTCACTTGGAGTTTGAAGACAAAGGGGACAATGAATTGGAGCTCTGACGACGTCGCAGCGATGCTAGCTTGGAGAAAATTAGTAACGAGGAATTGAAGGGTGAGAATGGGAGTGGAAAAAGTGGGGATGAATTGGTAAAAATGGGAAGGAGGAGGCAAGTGATGAAGAGTTCAAATATGGTGGCAAAGCAAGTGATAAGTATCCAATCTGCTCAAAAGCTTAGGCTTTCTGTCTCGATTATGGGTGGATACCACTTCAGCCAGTACTTTGCTCTCCACATTTTTATTATTATTCCATGTTATTGTGTTTTATTGCCAATTTGCAGCTGAATTTGGAATTTTGGGTTTCATTGTATATCCAGGAAATATTTCATTACTACGAGAATCTTTACGGCTGAGTTCGGTTGTTTCTTTTACTATTCACGTTTTGATTCCATAGGTATAAAGCAAAAAGCTTTACCGGATAAAAAAGCAAGTACTAATATTTTGCACAGTTAAAAATTGAAACTTTAACTTTTTGAATACCAAAATGTATGATTTTGTTTCTATATGGAACAATTATGTTTGAAAATGTTTTGAATTTAGCCAATTGTTTATTTTAAACAAACAAAATTTTGCTTTTTACTCTTTGCCTTGTTGATTTTTAGAGAAACAATAGTATGTAGCAAAAGTTACAACCAAAAGTGAACCTAGGTTATTTGGGCAAGTTGTTAATACATATTTATTGTTAATTTTTTAGTGGCTGGTGTTGGTTGTGGAGTTGAGGCCAACCTTGCTTGCTGGGGAATCAGAAAGGTTTCTTCTACAAGATTTCGACAAGCTAATGGATTAATATGTTTTTCATATTTGGATTTAAATACTGGTAATCACATTCCAGTCTGTGGTTCATGTCTGATGTCTGTATAAATTTGCGGTTAACCATGATAGAGTGTGTGTCTCTAAGTCAGGGACTATGCTTGCCTTCACCACTATTTCAATTAACTTCCTTGCATGTAATTTTATTCATAACAGTTTTCTTTTTCTGATAGTATGTAATTTTTTTTCCTTTTTCTTTCAAGGGTTGGTGATGTTGTGCTTGTTGAAGATGAGAGAGTGATGGAGAATGATTTTAAAATGCTTAGACATGAGACTCTGGTAGGTGGTGTTCCTTACCTGTCTTGCTTCCTCTGTTTGAATGTAAATCTCATCGTTTGTGATCTATAACTTGCTTGATTATTCTTCCCTCGTTATTATATTAAAGTTTTCTTGTATAGCATAGAGTGCTTTGTGCTAATATTCTGCCATGGGTTTCATCGTAAGAAATTGACCCATATTTGGTATGATTAAGAGATGACATCTAGTTGTTCATTTGAAGTGAAATTTTATTGGTTCAGCTTGCAACTTTTAGTTGTTTTAGAACGTAGACTTGAATTGCAAGTTGGATTTTAGTTCTTATAGATTGCAACCATTGACTGTTGAAAAATGTCATGGTTCTGTCATCTATGGAAATTAAACAGAAAACTAGAAATCTTTCCATGTCTCGGAGTCAACTAGTTTTTATTTTCACTAAATTTGAAATTTTGCACAAATTGATTTTTTAAGTGATAATTCATATTTTTCCATAGTTTATTGATATATGAGTGAAGCTGATGTACTAAATTCCCATAAGATATCAAAATTTCCCTTTTGTTATGGCTGTTAGGAATCGGCTTTTTCTTTATATTATATCTTAGTTTTTATTTTTTAAAGCTCAATTTTTTATGTTTCCTAGGTAGGATACAGAGTTGTAACACCAGGACATCGAAACATTGGGAAGGTGAGTGTGCACTTTATGCACTAGAAACTTGCTGCTTATTTCAGTTTGCTTTATAATTATCTTATCATATATCTCATATGATTGTAGGTGCGAGGCTATACTTTCAACATTAATTCAGGGGCTGTTAAATCTCTTGAGCTGGATTCTTTTTGGGATATCCATCATTCCATCAAGTTTGGTAGTCTTAATGCCTTTTTTTTTTTTTATGTAGTTAATATCAAGTCGTATAAGAATGTAGATTACCAGTATTTTTACTGTCATAACCAGATTATGATTCCAGGTGAGCACTTATGTATTGCTTGTTGAAGATGTGCTGGAAGTTATTGCTGACATAGTAGTTGTTCATGAAGCTGCAGCCTCACGCATACAGAGCTTGACAAAGGCATCTTACTTGTCACTGAGTTTCTATTTGAAAGTACTTGCTTGCGAATTTCTGTTTTGGATCCAGTGATGAAGTTTGAAAGTAACCTTTGTCATTTTGAATGTATGTTAGTAGAGATGCATGCCTATTGGGCTCAGTTTAACTCAGCAACACCACCTTTATGCAACATTATTTCCATGTACATGCACTTAGAAAAAAGCTTAATCTAGCCCCTCCAATCTTAACTAGAATCTTCTATTGTGACAAACAAGCAACTTTTCCTGAGTCTGGTTGACAAGCACACATCTTTTCTACTCTTGGGACAATGTTTCTTCCATATATAGTAGTGTATCAACATCTCATATGATTACCATGTTTATACCAATAAGTGCACATTGTTATGATCTATGGATTACTTCCTAATTCTTTTGAGATCTTTTTTCATAACTACTTCTCAGTTCTAGGGATCATTTGGAGATGCGCAATGCTACCTGCTTGTCAATGACAATATATATATATTTTTTTTGACATTTGATTCTGTATGTGTTTGATATGTGCCGGTAACTCAAACTTGGTTTAACACACTAAGTTGACTAATAAGTTTTCTCATAAAGTTAGAGAAGCTGATATCTGCTTACGGTGAAAATGTTGCCGTCAGACATGTTTGCCAATATTTTTCTTTTTTATCTATAATTTAAATCCTGCCATTATTAAAATCTCAGACCTGCTTACGCCAGGGTTTCTGGGATGCCAAGAATGCTGGTATTTCCATAGATGAGCACACAGAATATGCTGATGATGAAGAGCGGGTCAGGTTTAGTGATGGTTGGAGAACTCGAAGGGGCCAGAATTCAGGTTCAAAGATGAGGGAAGCAGATGATGATTGGGAATTTCCAACGGATTACTTGTGACTAGGTTTAGGTCCCCATGCTTGATCCTTTTCTAGCTTTCTTTCATATGTAGATTATGTGAAATTGAAAATTGAAGCCATTCCTCACATGGTTATTGTAATGTTCTCTGTTAACTTTCTTCTCAAAGCTAGTGCAGACAAGGAAAAATAGTGGTATTATTGTATTGTTGGAGTCATTTTGCACAATTTGTTGCAGAATGGAATGGAACACCTGAAACCCAAGGATAGTCATACAACATAAAAGTATATAATATAACATATGTTCAATTTGAGGAATACATGGTTTTGATTGAATCTGAAAAATGAAATGGCAATGAAGCAATACACTGAATAGCATTTGTCATAATCCTTACAAGAAGTGGTGGTCCATGCTGGTCAGTGACTAGCATTACGGTATCCTATTAATTCAATTATTTTTAAAAAGTAATAGCCGTTAGCGCCTGCATCTGTTCAAATTCAAACACTCTTTTATTTTATCTGTCTCTCGCCCTTTCCTTTTCTTATCTTTCCCATTTGTCCTTGTCTCTCCAAAATCCCAAGTCTCTAAGAATGGCGACTGCTCAGTTTCATCTCAGCGGACGCAAACCTCTCCAGCCAAAGAACACGGCCACCAGCAATGACAATGTGGTAGTGAAGCAAATAAAGTCAAAGCCCAAACAAGAATTTTGGGTGGACGATTCCGACAAGGAGAACCAGACACACCATCCCATACCTATGACCATGTTTGCTACACCCACGAAGAAGATGGAGGCGGCGTTGGATTTGGATTCGTCGTTGGCGGAGGAGCTGAGCGCCATTAGGAAGAAGATGGAGCGGCTGAAGTTGGATAAGGAGAAGACAGAGAAGATGTTGAAAAAGAGGGAGGCTACGCTGCATTTGCAAATGAAGGAGATGGAAGAAAGAGGGCAGATTCAGAAACAGCTCGAAATGGAGGTTGATAGATTGTTCAGATTAAAGGAGCTCAAATCTTATTGCATGGTAATTACTAAACTAAAGCAACCTGGGAGAGTTTTTAACTTATTTATTCTTACAAACTAAACCAGATTGACTTGTTCAATTCATTGTTGGCATTGATTTTGAATTCAGAGGATATCTCCAATAAAATCACTGAGGGAGAGACAACAGGGTAGGAAGATGATTAATGAAGTGCAGTCGCTGGTAAGTTGTTTTGAGTAATACAAGTAAAGAGAGTAAAACTGGAACCCATAATTTCATTTCTTTCTGATTTTTTATTATTCAATCTTTCAGGAAATAAGGGCTGCAGATTGGGAGGAGGAATCTGTGGATGAAAACACATTGCAGAGTCCAACCCCATCAGATTCTTCTGAGTAGCTGTATAATTACGGAGCTTTTGATTTTCGTTTTGGTTTTTGTGTTTCATTATTTCTCTTAATGTTTTGCCATTTTGAAATGAAATAATATAATATAATAATATCTCATTATAGTAACTGATCTTGTTGGAAATTCAAATTCAAAGGTGCTCCTCTCTCTTTTGACTTTAGATCTTCTTTCAATTCTTTTTGCCTTGGGTGGGACTCATAACAAAGTTATTAATATCGTTTTGAATAACTTTTTAATTTTTAAAAAAATTGTATATATCAATATCAATTATTTTGATAAATTATTTTTAATTTTTTAATTTAATACAAATATATTTATAAATATACGTGAATTTATATATTATAATATTATTATTAATAAACCATAAAGTAAATATGTAATATATTCAAATTAAATAAATAAATTTCAAAATATAAAAAATATTATCATTAATTTTTCATGACATTTTTAAACACTTAATCCAATCATATAATAATTAAATAAATATTTTTTTCATATAAATATTAAAATAAAATTGAATAGATGAAAAATATTAATTAAAACTTTATGATAATTAAACTTTATAAAAAGAGTATAATTATTTTCTTAAAAAAACTAAAATCTTTGTAAACTTTAGTTTGAAAAAATAAAATTATAAATTATAAATTTCGAATAGACAAAAATAAATTTTTAAAAATTTAAACTAAAAAATAAAAACTCAACTATTAAAAAATTATTTTGTTAATTATTTTTATTTTTATTAAATTAAAAATAATTATATAACAAAATATAAGTTAAAAATTATTAAATATATTTCATATTCACGTATCAATTGAAATATATTATTCTACTAAAATAAATCAAAATTAATAAAAGCAACTAGTATCATCTTATATCAAATCCGATACAAAAACTTTATCTTTAAATATACCATATTTTGATATAACTAAAACGCACCGATCATACCATCGGTAACAAAACGAAATTATCAACTAAGCTCTCGTGATTAAACCATACAAATCATTGTTCTCATACAAACTCTTTTATACTGCCTACGCACATATAAGACCAAACAAAATATCAGAAGCTCAAATATTCTTTTTCTTCTTTATACAAAGCTTCTTTTAAACTTTGGAATAGATGTACCAGGGTGACCAAAAGATCAAATCACATACCAAAATCCCATCAAATAATGTAAAAGAAAAAAAAAATCATGGAAATGGTACAAAATAACAGCCATTGGAAAAATTAAAGCATGCCTTTATAGGATTGTTGTTGGTGCACTAAGAAATTAAAGAGTCCTAATTCTACTACCAGCATCCTCCCTACCCTTTCGAATCAAATACATCATCTAAAGGGGTTACGATAAAAGAACAAGCATTAGGCACTTCACATGAAATGCCTTCGACAAACAGAGACTGACATAAAGAAATAGCCAAAGCCTCTGGTTGCATCCAAGCTCATCTTTGCCACAAGATGTGAAACAGCTGAGTGATGATTTTGCAACAATCATCCCTCAAATACCTAGTTATCCTTAAGAAAGTCCCTATAGCAGATAAATATGAACGAAAGATTACTTTAAAGTCAATGACCACAAACTCAAGACAAACAGAATGAAGTTTCCAAGATGATCAACCCTAATGAATGAAGAATCTCCAGATTCCACTAACAGAACTTCCAATGGTTGTTGCAGTTTACACACGTTACATAGGTTGTCATAGGTTCATCTGCACTCCTTGTCTGCATTTGATAGTATGTGGTCTTGCGTTGACCACAACGACCACACTTAAATTGATCAGTTGTGGCCTTTGGTGCACCACCACGCTCACAATCAAATAAAGCTCTTTCTTTTATTTCTTTATTTTCACGTTGCCTTTGCTCACTGGCCATTTCCTCTGGGGTCATAGTAATAAGCCTATCCGGCTTCACTTCTCCCAGAAGAACCTTCCTCCTTAAATCTGGATTGTTTGGATCCTTCACGTTGAACATTATAGATCTGTACTTAAATTTCTGGGGGCCATTTGATTTACCCATCTTCTCAAACATCACAGATTCTACAGATACAGCAACCCGGATGGGATCACAAGCATTCACTTGATCCAACATGTCCTCATCAGTCTCACTGGGAACTTTAGACAAGGCTTCTACAAGAATCTCCCGAAATTTGTCACGCAAAGGATCATTACATTTGACCAATGATGTCAGCTTCGGAGGACCAGCAGGTGGCTGTGATGGTTTCTTCACATTCGACATTTGTCTCTCATCATTATAAACCTTTTCAACCTTACCAGTCTCTCCTCGGTGCGTCTTCTCAGCCATTGCAGTATCTCCATTTGCTTCCTTTTTCTCAACTTTGATGGGCTTTGTTGAATCACCTTTAGATGTTTTCTCAACCTTTACGGTTTCTGTATTGGAGAGCTTTTCAGCCTTCACAGCACTGGGCTTCTGAATTTTCTCAACCTTGACAGTACTAGTGGTGCCATTTTTCTTAGTCTTGGTAGTCTCTTCAATAACAATTTTTTTCCATAACTCAAGCAAGTCAGAAGCCACAGTATGGATCTTCTCCCTAGGATGTTTTGTGAGAGGTCGAAGCCTTTTTCCAACCTGCAATATATATGGGAGTAAAATTTTTCTGAAATATAAACATTCACTAGGATACATATAACTAAGTATATAACCACATCAAGAAGCAGATGATAATGACTAGGTAAAGACCCACTAATAGGTTGAATTTGCCACCATTATTATACAGCTATCATCAGATCTGACTATAATTACAAGGATCTCCTTCATTGTCATTGGGCAACATCTTCAAGAAGATAGAATTAAACTATAACTACCTACAATGATAGTGGTAATAGCTGGGAATTTTAAGGCTCAATCATATACCAAAATTGGCTTTCTATTGTTAGTATGACAAGATACCTAACACATTTTTCATGATAAATCTACACATGAAAAATAATTAAAGAACAAGGCCTGTTGTTTTTCATACATGAAATGCAAAAGCTTTTTAACATGCTTGATTGGGAAGAAAACAGGATGCTACAAAAGGTGTATTGAAAATGAAGGAGAGAGACACTGTGTTCCCTTACTTAGTGAGAAAGAAAAGTAAGAACAAACAAAATGTGATGGATAGATGTTTTCCCACCAACACAATAAATAGATTGAGGGTAGGGTAAATGAGGAAGGTATTCGATATACCTTACGATTTTCAACTCTTTACTCGTAATTTTATGAGAAACAAAAGGAAAACAGCACAATTTTGGAAAATAATAAAGATGTATATTTGTTATTGCCTCATCCACTTCTCTATCATTTCTTCTAGTCAGTAGTCACAATCATACTATAAACAGGGGAGCCTTCCTTTGGCAAGAACATAACACATTAAAGGCTAAAGCGTCAAAAATGCCCTTGAACAAAAATTCAATGATCATCCAAGCCCTTATCGTTTTATTGCAATCAATTAAACCGTCAAACATCTATTTTAATCAATTGAGCCCTTATTAAATAAAAATTGGTTAACCATCAACATCAATTTCTGACTAGTCAAGCGCTCAATTGATCTGAAACAGAAAATTCAGAGTTTGATTTGGTTGCAATCAAATGTCAGAGACTTAAATGATTATCGAATTTTTGTTTGAGGGCTCTTTTGACCCTTTTGCCTACATTAAACTATTCCTATATTTAGTAACTGAAGCATGTGTAATTCAACTGCCCTAAGAATCTAAAAAGTAGCATTATCAAACTCCACCAATTTGTGCGTCTGGGCGTGTCCAAAATCAAAAGAATTATTTAACCCAATATAGTTTATTCACACTTGAATTAATCCAAGGAAACCAATTAAATCAGCTTCTCTAACGTTTATAAACGGCACTACATATATATGTTATTTGCTTCCGTTTAAAGAAAAAAAAAAGTTAATTTCTCAACCTACCAAGTAATTGGAATATTTCGTAAAGATTCACAAAATTAAAATAAAGATAAACTCAGAGACAAATTAAAATCTATATATGAGATTATTGGTTCATCAGAATTTTAAAAAATAATAACAATTATATTAATTTGGGGAAAGTGAAAAACCTGAGTGGAAACAAGAATATCGTATGTGACGGGGAAAGCCTTGAGCTGTTTCAAGGCGTCAACGCATCTGGAAACTTCAGGGCCGTTGGAGGAAACGGCATCGGAGGCAACCAAATCAGCAGCTTTCTTGGCGGCCTCGAACAAATCCACCAGCTCCCTCTCCATTCGCCAAAGCGGAATAACCTAGAGTGAAGAAAGATAAAGAGATCTGTAGGGTTTCCTCTCCCTCACTTCTTATAAGGATATTTTGAAGAGAGATCAAAACCGAGAAGGAAAGAGAAACGTTTCGATTTTGATTTGTTTTATTTCGTTTGGTTTGGTGTTTTGGACCGGACTAGGTCAAGATCAGGGCAGAAACTTAGGGATGGGGATTTTGGAAATACGTATCGAACGGTTACTGTTCTCAGGCTAGTATTGATCAAAGGGAATGGACGGTTTGTTTCGTTTCCATTATTTGGGCTTTGTCCTGGGCCTGGACCGTTGGGCTTTTATATCTGCTTAATCCTGTGCTTGGTGAGAAATAATAAGATCAGCACAAAAAGAAAAAGGAAATTAAAAGGGACTTTGTGTCCTTTTTTGTTTTATACTAGAAATATTCTTGCGCCTTGCCGTAGGTTTATTATTTGCATGTAATAATTAAAGATTAAAATATATATCTAAATAAAAATCTTAAATGAGGATTTGAAAAACTCTAACTCAATGAATTATTATATCCTTAAATTTTATTACATTATCCACAAAAGTTCGAGAACCAATAATTAAAGTAATTATAGTAATTTTGTTATTTATTTGAAATTTATGTAAAATACATAACATGAAAAAAAAAAGATAATTTAAAATTCTTATGTTAAATCTACATTCCTAAATTTATTTACATTGTTAATAAAAAAATAAGTTATCAATAAAAATATCAATGGCATGTCTATGCTTAATTTGTAGCAGTGAATTTTAATTTTAGAAATGGATAAGTATAAAAGAAATAAGATGATATACCTTATTTTAAGTTGTGTTGTTTCTATTTTATTAAAGCCCACATATATTTTTGTTACAAAGATTATAGGAAGAACTCATTTAAAATAAACATGAGTGAGTTAACATATTAAGAGTGTGTTTAGTACATAAGATTATGATACGATAAAATAAGAAGGTATTATGATTAATATTAGATTAAATAATGTTATACTATTTTGTGTTTGATATATACAAGAATTAGGATATGGTAATTTATTTATTGATCAAAATTATCTTTCATTAAATTTATATAATTTAAATTATTGATATAATTTTTAAGAATATAATATGACACATAAGTTCAATCCCATAGATTAAAATTAATCTTTTCCATTTTGAAATGCTAAGAGGATAATTAATCCTCTTTATAATCGTATATATTTTTTTAGATATATTCCAAATATAGTATAAGATAGTTATCATCATATCTTATTTATCATCCTATATATTATAGATGACTCAAGGCTATGTTTGGTGTAAAGAATGATTGACAAGATAAGATAGGATAATAATCATTTTATACCATATTTAAATTGTATATATAAAAAAAGGGATATGATTGCAATGAGGATTAATCATCTTCTTGACATAAAATGATTGAATCATTCTAAAGTAAAAAGGATTAATCCATGAATTGAATTTACATGTCCTATTATATCATTAAAAATTATATCAATAATTTAAATTATATAAATTTTAAGGAATGATAATTTTGACTAATAAATAAAATTATTCTACCCTAATCATTACACATATTAAACATAAAAAAATGATGATATTATTTAACCTAATTATATTTATAATATCATTTTTTCTTATCTTATCATACTCTTTTGCACCAAATGCACCGTAAATTTAATAAAATAAGCACTTGATACAACATAACACACATTTTAAAGGAAAGAAAGGGAAAAGTGTTACCTTTGTAGCTTTTGAAAACTGTGCCAGCAAAGATCACAATAGGATTGTTGTGCTATTTAGTAGTTGTTTTTCCTTTATCTTTGAAACCATCTCAACCCACATTATAACTTTGAGAATCTGACCACTATGTTGAGGAATGAAATTCGAGTTATGAATGTGATAAATAAAAAAATAATATGAATATGTTCCACATTTTTTACTTAAGTTCTCAAAATGACATATCATGTTTGGTGATCGTTTGTTGTTATACAATTAATATTATGGTTGATGTAAAATAAAATGTGAATACATTACTTAAATATATGAGATATATAAGAAATTATTATTCAGATGATTTACTCTCAAGCTTTGATATGAGTTTTCAATGTTTAAAACAAAACTAATAATAAAAGTTCTCGTAATTACACTTATAATAAAGATAATAATGATTTAAAAAAATTATTTCATTTACTGTTTGTGAATTTGAAAATTTATACTAATGATATATGAAATATTAAATTTTTATTTTATAAATGTGATTATTAAATTTGTATATTTTTTCACCACTTTATGACCATTTTAACCCTAAGTAAATCAATAAACCTTTAAAAAATCTGTATGAATATATAAGATTAATAATTAAATTGATGTCACGAATCAAATTAATATTAATTCAATTGATGAAATTTTATAAGAATTTAACACAATATTAAAATTTTAGCGCATAAAAGTAGAATTATATTAGTAATTTAACTTTCTAAGTAAGTATAAAAATTATTTTATACAATCATACAATGAAAAATAGGATATTCAGTTCAATGGAAAATTTTTTTATCTACTGTCCTATGCTAATCAAATGCACTTTATATTATGAAAATGTTTATTAACTATAAGTTTTTTTTTTTTTTTTTTAAGTTGGATTTGTTGTATAATTTTTTATTATATGAAGGGTTCTTCACATTTACATGAATTACCTAAAATCTTTTAGTGTTATTATCAAAAAATAAAATTTTTTATTATCGTCACCTAATTTATAAATTAATTTAAAATATTGAAAAAACCAATAATTTGAAACCTAACATTTTGAACCAATCATTGTCAGATAACTGATAAACAAGTATGATCACTAATCATGTTAAAACTTAAAAAATTAAACTTGATAAACTCTAAAATCTAGAAACGGTTTGAACTGAATGAAAATTTTAATTTATCCAGAAAATTATTACGGATAAAGATGAAATTTCGTAAAAAAAAAAAGTACAAAAGGGCAATTTTGGTAAGACAAAGATTTCAGAGACATAAGCTAGAAGTTGGAAGACAGTTGCACACGTTTCTGGGTTGCGAACATCTTTGCTGAGTGAGAAGATCGGCGACCAGCAGTTTTGTCTCTCTAGTTTTACTTCCTGCTAATCACCATCTCAGCCACGCAATTTCTGGTCTCCACCCCCTGCCTCGAATCTAACGGCTAATACTAGATAACACTAGATCACAAGAGTCAGAGCCCTAGGGTCATTTTAGGAAATTCATGACAACCTTGTTCTTTCATTTTTTCGTTTTCTAAAAAAAAAAGGAAAGAAAATCCGAATTTCTGTGCGGAGAAGAAAAATGGTGGACGTTTTCTGGTAATTTGGGGACAGTTTTGGAAATTTACATATGAGTGAGACAGAGACACGCAACCGTGAAAACGGTAACACTAAGTTTCATAGCACTAGCAGGAGGAGCGTCGGTGTTTTTTTTTTTTAATAAATCCGTTTCATTTTCTCAACTTACTACCGTATTTACTGCGGTTAAAAACATTAATTAACTAAACTTTTAATCAATCGAATTCGTTTTGATTTTTAGATAATATATAAAATTATTAATTTTTAAAATTTAATTTAAATTAAATTAAAAAAAATTATCATGTTGATTAAATTAATTATTTTTAATTAATTATTTATTTTTATATATTATTTTAATATAATTTTTAATATATTTAAATAAATTTAAATACAAAATATTTATTTTATTTTATAAAAATTTAAAAAATATATATAAATTAATAAAAATATATAATTTTATTTGATTCAATTTTTTTATTATTTATTATTTAATTTTAAATTTATCTAAATTTAATATATATTTAATATCAATATTTAGTTTAAATTAAATAAAAAAACGATTTGAATTAAATTAAACATTATACTTTTAAATAAAATTTTTTTCTCACCCTTACTTTACATCAATGTTATATTCATGTGTTCGAAATTTTTTGTCAGATTTTTTTTCAGAAAATAACTACTATCATTACTTTAGAAAAAGAAAAAGGTCATTTTTTTTTTGTATGAATAATGATGTGAAGCATGATTCATGATTTTGATCTGCTATTTTCATTTGGCCAAAAAATAGAAAAAAAAAGGAAAAAAGAGTCGGCAAAGCCAAGATTGGTGCTAAACCACCCGTCTCTCTTCCGATTTCCTCGCATTACGTGCCCTTTCTAACAAAATTTAACTTTCCCCATTTCTCTCAATCGATCTGATCGCTTCTTCTCTCAGGTTTTTACAACCCTTTCCTTTTTCTTTTTTAATTTCACCTGCCATTTCACATGATTTCGTTTTCAGAGCATTGATTCGTGCTTTGCTCTTTTCCCGAGACGATAACCCCTCTTTTCCCAATTTTTTGTTAAATTGCGAATTAGGGTTTTCAGGGCTGTGTTGATAATTAAATGCTATAAGTATTATCATAGACATAGCCATCATTCGAAGTTTTATTTATTTTTTGTTTTGTCAGGTCGTGTTTCTAGTTTTGGCATTTTATTGAATAGAGGAGATCTGTGGGAGCTGAGTTGAGTTGTTTTATCAGAGATCTGTCAACGTTCCCATTCAATTCGTCGACAGAGCTCTTTCGCTTTTTTCTTTTTTTCTTATTGATTTCGTGACACTTTTGATTTTCTGTGGGGCCTGTTTTGAATCTGCTGTCTCTGATTGTATTGACGATTTGCGTAGGCCTTGTTGCTGGCCTCTTTGTCTTCTCTTCATTTGTTTTTTGAGCTGCATTGTGTTTGTCTGGATTGAAGAAGAAGCAAGATTATATGTAGTTAGCGAAGGGGGCAAAATGGGGATTTTGGGATTTATTTTTGGTATGAATTCACCGGCGACGGGAACGTAAGAACAAGGCAGAGTTTGTTGCCCGATAGGATTCTCCAATGGGGACGGTGACATTGGAGAATTTATATTATTTTTGATTTCTGACCACCCTTTACTGCCTTCATCTGAGTCTTCCTCTGTGGTGGTGCATTGCCGTGGTACTTCTGCTCGCAACTTGCCCTCCTTTCGCTGTCTTGCCGCAATGTGTCTTTTTCTTCTTCCATGTACGATGAGACCCAGACCAATTTTCTTGAGTTAAAAGGCTAACAGGAAGAGGATCAGGAAGAAACTGCTGTCTCTGCTGGAACTACACCACGTTCTCCTTTGAAACCTCTTTATCTCTTTTGCACATTCCCTTTCTGTTATTACCTCAAGACAGTTGTATTCTGCTGACTCTCGTTCCTCTCAGCAGTTCTCATTGGAATGCCCCACGAAGGATCAGGGACACTGGGTATCGTGGGGTTCCATGGAGCTGCATAATAACAGTAACACTTGTACAAGTTTTGATATTTCCATGGGTTCATCTGTGGTGCAAGATAAGTTGAGTAAGTCCCGGAGGTTTCGCAACAAAAGCGTGGATTTTGATGATAATCTGTTATGTGCAGAAAATCCAAGGCTGATCTACATTAATGATCCGAGGAGAACAAATGACAAGTACGAGTTCAGTGGGAATGAGATTCGGACAAGCAAGTATACACTTATCACGTTCTTGCCCAAGAATCTTTTCATTCAGTTTCATCGAGTGGCCTATTTGTATTTCCTGGCTATTGCTGCTCTTAATCAACTTCCACCTCTAGCAGTCTTTGGGAGAACTGTGTCCCTTTTCCCACTCTTGTTTGTGCTTTGTGTCACGGCAATTAAAGATGGTTATGAGGATTGGCGAAGACACAGGTCAGACCGGAATGAGAACAACCGAGAGGCACTAGTTCTCCAGTTGGGGGAATTCCAAATGAAGAAATGGAAAAAGATAAGAGCAGGAGAGGTTGTCAAGATCCACGCTGATGAGACAATTCCTTGCGACATGGTTTTGTTAGGGACAAGTGACCCTAGTGGACTTGCCTACATCCAGACCATGAATTTGGATGGTGAATCGAACCTGAAGACAAGATATGCTAGGCAGGAAACAGCTTCTTTGGTATTTGAAGGTTGTAATGTATCGGGGCTGATCAGATGTGAGCAGCCAAATAGGAATATTTATGAGTTCACAGCCAATATGGAGTTTAATGGACAAAAATTCCCCCTCAGCCAATCAAACATTGTTTTACGTGGTTGTCAGCTGAAGAACACGGTTTGGATAATAGGCGTGGTGGTTTATGCTGGGCAGGAAACAAAAGCAATGCTAAACAGTGCAGTTTCCCCTTCAAAGCGAAGCAAATTGGAAAGTTACATGAACAGGGAAACATTCTGGTTGTCCATTTTCCTTCTTGTTATGTGTTCTGTTGTTGGCCTTGGGATGGGCCTTTGGCTTAATCGTCACGAGGAAGAGCTTGATACCTTACCTTATTACAGAAAAAGATACATAACAAAAGGAAAGGAGAATGGTAAAACATACAGATATTATGGGATCCCTATGGAAACTTTTTTCTCCTTTTTAAGTTCTATTATTGTCTTTCAGATAATGATACCAATCTCTCTTTATATTACAATGGAGTTGGTTCGCTTGGGACAGTCTTATTTCATGATTGAAGATAAGCACATGTATTGCAGCTCCTCTGGCTCAAGGTTTCAGTGCCGCTCATTGAATATAAATGAGGACTTGGGTCAAGTACGATATGTCTTTTCGGACAAAACAGGGACACTTACTGAAAACAAAATGGAATTTCGAAAAGCAAGTGTCTGTGGGAAAGATTATGGAAGCTCCAATCTTACAGATGACTCACAACAGGACAATAACATCAGAGGTGTGACATAATAATCCCTCTTCCATTTGATAATGTCCTTACTACATGCTACAATTTAGTAATTTAGAGTGCTGGTTGGTTCTTTTTAGCTCTCCTTTGTGTTTTCCTTTTTTTTTTGTTGTTTTTGTAATTATTGCAAATTTCAGTTTCTTTATGTGCAGGACTGAATCTTCTCTTTTTTTTGGATAAATTTAAAATTCATTTAGTTATTCCTGCTTGGTTTGATTGTTGACTTGATAACTTAAATGGACTTATCAATAAAATCTTTCTCACAACTTTCTGTTGAACTCTTGATTTGGTAGACTACTTAGATTTATTTTTGGTCTCTTTTTTTTTTTTCCTCTCTTTATCCTTCAGGTGGCAGGACGATTCTTAAATGTTATGAAATGACCGGTTAGGTTGTTAGAAAGGTATGACTTTGTCTTTGATAGGGTTGACTGGCATGTCTGCTGTTTGTACCGGTCTCCTATTCATAGATAATGGAGCTCAGTATCTATGAAAATTTCCCTTTTTATGCTTTATCCTGTGATGCTGTATCTTACATTGTTGAGAAGCTAGTTGATTCCATGTATATGGTTTGATGATCTTCTTTTGAATGATGATCTTGTGATCAGAGAAAATTAATCAGTAACTTATTTCTGCGGTATTAATTCCTCCTTTTTATATGATCGTTGTAGCTGCTGCTGTTCTTAGAAGCAGATGGAAGCTTAAGTCTGAAATTTCTGTTGATTCTAAACTTATGGATTTGTTGCATAAAGACTTGGCTGGAGATGAAAGAATTGCTGCACATGAGTTTTTCCTCACCCTGGCTGCATGTAATACTGTGATCCCTATTGTTTCCCAGGATACTTCTTCTGGTCATGGAAGAAGTGAATCATGGGGAGAGGTGGAAGCTATTGATTATCAGGGTGAGTCTCCTGATGAGCAAGCACTAGTTTCTGCAGCCTCTGCTTATGGGTACACTCTCTATGAGCGAACATCAGGTCATATTGTGATTGATATCAATGGCAATAAACAAAGGTATGTACTTTTTTGTAGTTACTTCTTTTCTTCCTTCTGTCTCCATGCAGCTATTAGATCATTTTCTATTGATCCTGCACTAGTAATTTTTCAAGGCCCAAGTGTCAAGTAGTACACCTTTATTTTTCTATATGCAATTTGTTGTGTTCAAATGGAACTTTCATGTTGCAGGTTGGATGTTTTGGGGTTGCATGAGTTTGACAGTGTGCGCAAGAGAATGTCAGTTGTTATAAGATTTCCAAACAACACTGTCAAGGTGTTAGTGAAAGGTGCTGATACCACAATGTTCAGCGTTTTAGCAAGAGACACTGAGAGGGATGATCAGATGAGACGAGCAACTCAGAGTCATTTGAATGAATACTCATTGGAAGGCCTCCGCACTCTTGTAGTTGCTGCAAGGGATCTTACAGATGCAGAACTTGAGCAGTGGCAATGCAGATATGAAGATGCAAGCACTTCTTTAATTGACAGAGCTGCAAAACTACGTCAAACAGCAGCTCTAGTGGAATGCAACTTAAATTTACTTGGTGCTACTGCAATCGAGGATAAGCTACAAGATGGTGTACCGGAAGCCATTGAGGCTCTTCGGCAAGCGGGAATAAAAGTTTGGGTTCTGACTGGAGATAAACAGGAGACAGCAATTTCTATTGGTCTATCTTGTAAACTTCTGACTTCAGATATGCAGCAAATAATCGTAAATGGCAATTCAGAGGAAGAATGTAGAAATCTTTTGGCTGATGCAAAGACTAGACATGGCGTGCAATCAGCAAACGGAAAAAAACAATACTTGAAGAGGAGAAAGAACTCAGAAAATGGTTATCCTGAGATACCTGATGATTCCAAATCTTCCAATGTGCTACAGTCACATGCTGGAAAGGAAGAACGTGATGTACGTGCACCCCTGGCACTTATAATTGATGGGAACAGTTTGGTCTATATTTTGGAAAAGGATTTAGAATCAGAGGTAAGACTAATTTTTATTCTCAAGTAAGATTAACTACTCATGGTGTCTGTAGCATATTGTTTGGAGATGGTTCAGCCTTTGAATCTATTTTGAACTGGCTTTAATATGTGGATTTACTCTCCTTTTTTCCTCAACAGCTTTTCGACATTGCAACTTCCTGCAGGGTAGTGCTATGTTGTCGTGTTGCACCTTTGCAGAAAGCTGGAATTGTTGATCTTATCAAGAGCCGCACCGATGACATGACACTAGCTATTGGTGATGGTGAGTCTTCTTTTTGATAATTCTCTTTGCAGTTGCAAGTGAAGTATGTGTTTAGATTTTGCTCTAGAGGCTTCACTAGCTTCTATAGTTCGCATGTTTTAAGCTTGCAGTGATAACTCTCTGGTAATGACATTTTGGTAGGGGCAAATGATGTTTCAATGATCCAAATGGCGGATGTTGGTGTTGGAATATGTGGTCAGGAAGGTAGGCAGGCTGTGATGGCATCAGATTTTGCTATGGGCCAGTTCCGTTTTCTGAAAAGATTGCTCTTGGTGCATGGTCATTGGAATTATCAGCGTGTTGGTTACTTGGTTCTTTACAACTTCTATCGCAATGCTGTTTTTGTGCTGATGCTATTCTGGTATGTACCATTTTTTTTTGTTGTGAATTTGAGTTTTTTGAATTTCCTGGGTTCAGTGTTTGAAAGAAAGAAAAAAAAAAATCCTAGGTGATTTCCCCACAGGTCACTGTATTGGTAGTGCTGACAATACTCCCATCTAGATAACAATTTTACCTCCATTTTTTTGTTGTTTCTTTATCTTTTTCCTTTTCCAGGGTCATTCCTCTTTATAATTCTCAGCAGCCTCTTCCTCTAGAATTTGCTACCTTTTTCCTTTTGTTCTCCCCTCAGTGCAGGGTGGCCAATTGGTGGCATTGCTTCAGCTAGCTGTGCCCCTTCAACATGTCTCAAACTCTCCTTTTCACTCTCTCCTGTTTGATCTGTCTCATGTGTCTAGTGTGACTTTTCATTTCCTTTATCTTCTCTCAAAAACACAAACATGATTAAAAAAAAAAGGGAGGTTAAAATCCCCCTTTATTCTCCATAGTCATCATCTCTGAGTGCCACTAAACTCAAATCCTGCAAATTAACCCAAAATCAAGAAAGAGAGGTAAACTGGTAGCAAGCAACAGGCAGTGAGTGTGTGGAAAAAGTAGAGGAGGAACGAGTTAAGATAGGAAACATGTGAAAGGCAAAAAAGAATAGAAAAAAAAAAAAGAGAAGAAAAAGTTGGGTTTAGTGTGCCCCCACTACAACTAGATTGCTTTTGTTTTATCCAAAATGATGTTGATGTAATATAAGATTGGCTGCCTAACAATAAACACAATTTCTTTACATCCTCAAAATCTAAACATAGTAACGTATAATTCAAGCTGTAGGTCTTTACATGGGCAAACGCATAGCAATACAGTATCTTGACTATCAAGAAATATTGAGTTGTTCTCTCTGTTTTCTGCAACTTGTATGTTAATGGATGTGGGTTTCACATTGCTTTCTTTTCTACGTTGTAGGTACATATTATGCACAGCCTTTTCAACGACTTCTGCATTAACAGATTGGAGTAGCGTATTTTATTCCGTTATATATACATCTGTCCCTACTATTGTTGTTGGCATTCTCGACAAGGACCTAAGTCATAGGACACTCCTAAAGTATCCAAAACTTTATGGTGCAGGGCATAGACATGAGGCTTATAATCTGCAACTCTTCTGGATTACAATGATTGACACACTATGGCAGAGCCTTGTCCTGTTCTATATACCTCTCTTCACATATAAGGAGAGCTCAATTGACATATGGAGTATGGGCAGCTTGTGGACTATAGCAGTTGTTATTCTTGTTAATATACACTTGGCAATGGACATTCGGCGTTGGGTATTCATTACACATGCTGCGGTATGGGGATCAATAATTATTACTTATGCCTGTATGGTGGTATTGGATTCTATACCAATCTTCCCTAATTACTGGTTAGTTTTGCCGCAGAGTGTGATTCTTGGTCTTTAAAAGTTTTATTGCATTGAGTTTATATTATTCTTACATTTGGCAGGACAATCTACCATCTGGCAAAGTCACCCACCTACTGGCTCACCATTTTGCTTATAACAATCGTTGCTTTACTTCCTCGCTTTCTTTTCAAAGTTGTACATCAGATTTTTTGGCCTACAGATATTCAAATAGCCAGAGAAGCAGAGATACTACGAAAAGTGCCTCCTAATTTGAGGTCAAAGCCAGATGAAGTTTCCAGTTAACATGGACATTCCACCCTATTTTGAGATGGTTCCCCAAGACTATCCATCATACGGATGTCCTGTGGCATGCAATTGTAAGTTATGGTAGTGCATGTTCCTATCTTTTTGTGTTAAGTTTCATACACCTGTTACTAATGACATCAGTCACTATTTATAATAGATGCATCCTCTGTGAATGTTTTCCCACAATTACTAACTTTTAACATTGAAATGGAAAAAAAATCTTGGTTGTGATATATAAATGATTTTGAAATCTTTAATAATTTTACTTAAAATAGGTTCAAGGGAATATTTCGTTGCTAGTTTAGATGTTACAAATAGTCTTTGTACATGGTCAAAGCTTGAGTGGTATGTTTGGGAAGCTTAAATTATAGATACTTGTGTGTAAATACTGCTTCATTCAAACTTGGAGGCAAGTGTTAGTGTTGTGCTCTGTCAATGCCTTACATTGTTTATATGAAAAAGATGCTGGAAATTCTACTTATGGAGCCTTTCAAGTATTTGACCTATTGTGCTTTACTTGCCATTTTGGGACTTTGTTTGCATTAAGTATAGATTAACACACTGTACTCGCTGTAGTACTTATATGAGCAAATAAAAGATGGATATTGCTTAGTAGAGTAACCATAATTGAGATTGAAGGGTGTCTATCTTGGACTGGTTGGCTACCTTTTGCCAAGCCTGAAATGGAGTTATTTCTAATATTATTAACATAGTGTTTCATATAATTAACTTTTGAAATTAATGTTCAATGCTTATTTATTGAGATAAATACTGGATAAGCCATCCGACGTCTTCTTTAATCTTTTCTTAATATGTTTGAGCTTTGAAGTCTGAATTTCAGGATCAAAGATAGTTTAGAACAAATACAAGTTCTGATAAAATCCATTAAAACAGCATTACTATATTTAGTCATCTTGTTGTTATGTGATTTTGATTCCTCTGATGAGTTGCAAATTTTGATTTTGCACAAGCTTTTGACACATGAGAGCACAGCAGCATAATCAGTTTCTTTTGGAAAGGGAAAGCCAGAGGTAGTGCAAGAGAAGGACTGGCCTGGTTTACACAGCGCGTCATTTGGATGATTCTAATGGTGGAAAGTTGCCCCGAAGAGGAATCTTTGAAAATTTGAGAAAAAGTGAAAATCAATACTAGTTTGGTGAGTAAAAAAAAAAAAAAACTCCATCCAGAGTTTGTTATGGCGTTAACTATCAGCAGTCAGCAGAAAATGAATCAATTAAAAGGAAAAATATTGGAAAACTGTATATTATTATTGTTATATATATATAATAGCTGTGTATTTTTTGGCAAATAGAATGAGGTGTTGGGAACAAATACATTTTTTACATGATCCTCTTCGCTAATAATCTTTTACAAGTCCCTTTAACATGAAGCCTAACTCAAGGTTAAGAAGGGCTTCAACCTGATGCATGTTACCTCGGCCGGGCAGCCATGTTAGCACAGTATGAAGCAGATGCTCGCAATGAGGAGTGGGTGTTAATTTTTGTTTTGATCATTTATTTTTTTGGTCCAAGTTTCTGCTCCTTCCTTAATCACATAAGGCGAGAAGCTGTTGGATTTGTCGTAATGGCTATCACAAACAAAACAACGAGTGTGTCAATTATGATCTTACTAATTGGTAGCGCAACTCCAATCTGTCTCTGAATTCCTTAATAAATAAAATTGTACGGCAAACATTTCAAATCTTACGTTTCTACGTCGGTAGTCCCACTGTCTCTCTTACATCCATCCCCACATTTTGTTTTTTTGTTGAAGATGAAGTGAACCATCCATTCATTCATTCATGGTATTTAATTCACTCAACTGCCAACTAATCTCCATGGTTGAATAATGATGATGAGGTTCTAATTCAAGGGCGATGATGAGGCCTCATCGCACAGTATCACTCCTCGCTGCATCTTTATCCACAATGAACTTAGTACATTACTAAACTAAACATTTTATTTTTGGGTGATTTTAAACAACCCAGCTGTTGTCGTCTTTCTCGCACCCAAATAGCCCCCCGAAACCGTCTCTAATTTCCCTCCTTCACCGCAAAAATCCATCTCTATTACCACTCTCATAGGGCTATTATTGTCTTTTCATTTAAAGTTCTACCAGTTAAACTGAAATACTTAAAAATATGATCAATATAATAATGATCAATTTGTAATTTTTATATTATGAAAAGCCAGTTGGCACTGCTGCTGACGATATAGGCATGACATATAATTTCTGACCTCACTACACTATCGTTATAGGCTCCAACCGCTCTCTCACGCGCCTTAGGTAGATTCTTTGAAATACAAAGTTAACGACCGTCACATTGCCCATACAATCCGTAAGGACTGTAACTAAAGTGGCCTTAACAACTTAAAATCGGACAAGTTTCCGTCCATAGTTAAGCGATTGGTCAACCGCGCGTGGGCATCGGTAGTACTTAAAAGTCCTCAACTCGTGGAATTTTCCACGTTTCCTACCTTCTCTCTTCCTTGCATTTGCGCTGTGCTATGCTTTTTATTCTTTTTCGATATAAAGGTTTCTGTCTCCTCCTTTATTTAGGTTAACATTATCTCAAATTAACCACGCGCAAAAAAAAAAAAAGAATCGGGTTGGTTGGAGAACATGTCGTCGGGTAACAAGAAAGCAATTGAAGAACTTGCTCGGGGCAAGGAATTGGCAATTCAGCTGCGAGATCTGCTTGATAAGTCTTTGGGAGATGAGGGTTTGGTGGGGAGTGAAGATCTAGTAATGAAAATCTTGAAGTCTTTTGCTAATACGCTTTCCATATTAAGAAACAGCGGTGGCGACTTTGATGATGAAGTTTCCCAGAATCCCAGGAACAGCAACATGGGTTGGGATGGTCGGAAATCCGAGGATTCAGGTGAGAGTATTAAGAGTTCAAAACAAAAGGATCGAAGAGGATGTTATAAAAGAAGGTAATTAATCATTAATCCCTATTTTCTACATTATTTTTCCTTTTTTTTTTTTTAAGAAATTATACACATCTAGGGTAAACTTTTTTTTTCCTAATGTTTACATTTGTTTGCTTTAAAAAAAGTAGAGACATTCTCATTGCCTTTGGATAAGAATTCACCCTCGTCTTCTTTCTCGTTTCTTTACAAAACAGCTTATGGTTTCGCTAGCGTTTTTGGAAAATTTTGCTGCTAAAATATTTTGTTAAATATCTTTTTTTTTTTTTTTTGTGTGTTTTTTCTTAACTCCTTTTCTTAATACAAAATCTAAAAAAAATCTTAATTATTTAAATCCAAGAAAAAATTATATAAATTATTTTGCCTTTTTTTACTCTTTTTTTTTTTTAATTTATTCTTGATTATTTTTAATTGATCTTAATGTGATTTTTTTTTTATAGATCTTTAATCTCAATTATAATAAAAAAATGGAGTTTTCTTATCAATTTGACATCTTTACTTGTTTGTGTATAAAATTTTTTTAAAGTATAAATATATATATGTACTTTTCAGTGATAAAAATTAGATCTCTTGTAGTTCACTGTGTTTATATTTATCCATGTTTTAATTAAATTTATAATTATTAATTAAAAAAAAGTTAAAATTCTTTTTCTCGTCATTTTAAAAGCATGGGTGATTTACTAAGAGTTTCATGACAACGGCCTAGGAGCTGGCTAACTGTGAATTGGAATTTATTTATAATATAGGAAGTGTGCAGAGTCATGGATAAGAGACACCTCAACTCTGATTGATGATGGCCGTGCATGGAGAAAATATGGACAGAAAGTAATCCTCAATGCCAAGTATCCAAGGTATTTCAATTTCCCCCTCTCTTTTCTCAACAATAAATAAATCATCATCAAGAATATTTTGTTTTTTCAAACCTTTTTTGATAAGAAATTGATTAATTAAATACTGGGGAAACTTTAGAAATAGTACTTTCCTTTTTCTCTTATGAGTTGGATTTTATCCTCTTTTTTTCTTATGTTGGTTGGGACAAAGTTGCTATAAGCATGTTTTGTGCCATATATAACTATATTAATCTTATGTCATTTCATAAAATTGATTGAATTGAACAATTTTGTGTACATTAATCTTTATGCTAGCTTTTCTCATAATAAGAGAGATATATGTGTTTGTGTCCAGAAACTACTATAGGTGTACCCACAAGGTTGATCAAGGGTGCCAAGCAACCAAGCAAGTGCAGATGATTGAAGACAATCCTCCAAAGTATCGAACAACTTACAATGGTCATCACACTTGCAAAAATCTACTCAAGGGTTCTCAACTCATCCTGGATCCCACTTCCAATGACTCTTCCATGATCAGCTTTGCAAACAGCAATCTCACAAACAAACAAGAAAACTCCTTTTTCCCATCTTTCCCATCTGTAAAGCAGGAAAGCAAAGAGGATCATTTGCCAAGTGACATCACCTACAACCCTTCCTCATCATCCGAGTATCTTTTGTCACCTGAGCTAACGACGTTCGATTCATCAGCTCAAATGACAGTGTTGTCTGCTGATCAAGCGGATTTGATCTCTGGGGTGGTGGATTCTGTAGATTTAGAGGACTTGCTTGACTTTTAAGGCCAGAAGTAGCTAGCTAGCTAGAGAGTAACTAGTGATCATGAACTGATGATAGAATTCAGTTTCTTTGTAATCTAAATGTACAAGTATTGTGTTTTTAGCTTCTTAAGCTGCCAAGCGCAAACAGCTGTAAAATTAATTGCTGGCATGTTCTATTCAATATGTTTTACTCCATTAGCTTCATCACTTGCCAAAAACAAAACATGCACTTTTGTTATCATTTTATCAGTTTAATTTTTTTATTTGATTGGTTTTAGGAACGTTTTCGTGAACTTTGATCGGATAACTTCACTTAAATCTTGTCCATATATTTTCCTTAAGGGAAAGTGAATGTGAAACGTGTACTTGATAAGATAGAAAATATAAAGTGAAAAAAGAAAATTTAATCCATATATGATCTTCAAACAAATCATTACTTACGTTCACAGAGAACAAAATCTTTGAGGATGAAGTTCTTGAGAAAGTGACATGATTTAGGTTTGAACCAACTCGTTGGTTTGTGGTTTGCAGCTAACGACTAAAGACAGACACACATGCAGTTTTCACAATAATTTCACGAAAATAGCAAAAAAATCTAATTTGTTATCTGATAATATCCATTTGAGTTAACCATAACCAGACAAGGTTGAAAACTATTGAAATTGGGAAATTTTATTATTCCTTTCTTTTTCTTGAGCATGCTTACCTTCCTGTTTTAAAATCTCTTATCCTAAACAAATTTAACTTCGAAGGCTATTTCGTTTTCTATTTGATCAGCAACAACATTGAAATCTAGTGATGAAGCTGTTTCTTGCAACCAATCATAATCACAATTAGCTATAGTATGCCAGAATGGACCATCTTTTTCTATAAATCTATTATATATAGAATAATTTTATATTTCAGGCCATTAATCAACAAATGCCACCTAGAAAACGAGAGTCACGGACTTTAAAAAAATATGGGATGGAGCCCATTAGAGGGAAAAAAAGGGGAGGTGGTGTTCATTGAGAGTGACATATATAAATTAAACCAGACAATTAAAGAACTGCATCATCCATTGAGAAGATGAAAATAAATGATAAAGACATCAATCTTCAAATTGCAAATTCAAATTAACCAAAGTTTACCTTTCTCACCAAGTCATAAAGCTGTATATGAATGTGACATATATATATATATATATATATATTAATATCTATCGATATAAAACCCTAATTCTGGTTGTTGTAGTGGACCCCCATGGTTCAAGTATGTAACAAGTTTTGAGAAATTACTTTCCTATGAAATTATCTTCTGGAAGGACATACATGAAAATGATCATGTCACAATTTTTCATACTAATAGTAAACTATTAACAGTTTTAATTATAATTAAATTTGGATTTTATTAAACATTTTCCTCGATTATCACCATTAATTATTGATGGAAAAATGGAGATTTTGAAAATTTTAGATCCTAGGTTTGAGTGTTTGATTATTACTATATGTATTTATGTTGGTTTGTTAATTCATTTTTCGTT
This sequence comes from Durio zibethinus, assembly GCF_047325235.1. NCBI lineage: Eukaryota > Viridiplantae > Streptophyta > Magnoliopsida > Malvales > Malvaceae > Durio > Durio zibethinus. Next base: position 1,080,645 of record NC_143183.1, read on the forward strand.
AGTTTTGTCTCATGTGTTAAAAAAATGAGGCAAATAACAAATTGCATTAATTCAGAATATGAATTATAATCTTTGAAAAAATTTGAACTAATCAAAATCCTCCAATTTTTTTTCTTAAAAATTTTGCCTTAACAGTCTAGACGATCTTGAACGAACCGTCTCAATCTCCTCTCGAAACTCAATTTTTTTCCTTAAATTCTTATGTTGAAACTTTGCAGACTTTGTTCTTCAAAATATTCTTCCCAGGGATTTTTGTATCGAAAGAGAGGAGACTTTGTTCTTCAAATTCTTTTTCCTTTCCAATTGTGTACGTAGATAACTTGAGAAGCACTGCAATTATAGTAATAAATGAGGAAGTATTATAAAAACTTAATATTTTTATTTTATTTCTAAATGTTTATAATTGAATTAAAACTAAATTTGATGGCTCACAAGTGAAATTTGATTGCCTAAATCAAGATTTTTTAAATTTTGATTTGCTTAAACCAGGTGTCTTTACATTGAATTTCCAAATGATAAAATTTTACCTCATCAATACTTAATTATTTGACAATTAATTTAATGATATATGGAAATTCATAAATTAATTGATTATATTCAAAGAAATTTGGACAGTCCATGGCGTGCTCGTTAATGCAAAGGCAAGAAAAAAAAAAAAAAAAAGAGTTGATTACATAGATATAGACACAAGAAAAATCCAAAGAATGGTGAAAATGAAGAGCAATTTCATGGACATAAGGCTTTGAAAGAGAAAAGATGACAATGAGGTTGCATAAATCGACCTTTCGCCATCAATTCTAATGAAAGCATCCTTGGAAAAATGTTGCAAAGTGTGAAAGAGAGACAACAATGTGATGTAATGCTTCAAAAAACTGATTCTGAATTCCACCCCACATGGGTTTGGTGGGTCTCCCTTCTTTATCATCTTGTTTATGAATCACTATTTTGTTTTCGAGTTGTAAGTTTATATGCATGTGGGGTGGGGATGACCTGCTTTTCCAAGATTCCATGCCAATGCCAAATATATTATTAGCTGGGATCCCCTAAATTCAAGACAAAACCCAGTCAAGGGACATCAACCAACTAATTTTTGTTTACTTATGTAATAATTTTAATTCATTTAAATCTAGATAGATTATGTTTAATACACAATATTATAATAAGATAAAATAAGATAATGTTATGAATATAATTAGATTATATAATGTTATTTTATTTTATATTTAATACGAAAAAAGATTAGAATATGATCATTTATTTATTAGTTAATATTATCTTTTTTTTAAAGTTTATATAATTTAAATTATTGATATAATTTTTAAAAGTATAATAAAACATATAAATTCAATTTCAGTTATTAAAAAATAATTATTTCTATTTTAAAAAAATTAAATTATTCACAGATTAATTAAAATCATAATTAAGATCACTCAAGACCCTAAAAATAATAAATTCCTTTTCATCTAAAGAAATATCAAAATTCTTTGTCTTGTACTCTTTCATATTAATTGCCACTCTATATATAATTTATCTCTTTCATTTTCAACATAAAAGGTCTGTGCAAGTTGCAAAATGAAAAATACAATTAACCCCTCCCCCACAAAAAAAAAAAAAAAAAAAGTGTCAGCATACAATTTATCTCTTTCTCTCTTTCCTTTTCACCACAACATAGGAATTAATGCAGATCTAGAAGCTGAACAAGATGCATTTAATCCAGAGTTCCTGCCAAAGTTGTTTTTCTTGAAAGGCAAAGGTTATTTTATTGAATAAAGAAGAAGAAAAAGAGCAGATATATATGGCAACAAAGGGAGCAAGCTGCTACGTAAAAACATGATACAAAAGTTATGATCTATTTTTGGTCATACATAAATCGCAAAATCTGCTTTAACCGACTATGATAATGTTTAAATTGTGTCTGTCTTTCTCCGATCTCTTCGAATGATGAATTGTGTTGTGAGTAAAGCCAAGGATCAAATTTCAAAGCAGAAATTTTTGTACTTGATTTAATGGTCAAAATGAAAGTTCTCCCACAGTGTCACTTACTCAAAGATTTGTTTTGTATTTGGCTCGTGTTTAAATCCATAACTACTTTTTTATTTTATTTTGTAATTTAATTATTAAATTAATAATTTTTTTATTTTCACCTGTTTTTCATCCTTCTAAGTTAGGGATATTAATAGGTAAGGTAAAGTATTTTCTTCTCCATCGTTATTTTCGAATTTTTATATTATATCTATTTTTGTATTTATATTTAACGAATATTTTAAATTTATTTTCATCTCCATCATTACAAGTATTTAACCAATATGGGTAATCCCCAAACCCATAGTTTTTGAAAAAAATAAAAATAAAAATTTATATTTTAAATTTTTTTTTTAGTTTTTATTTTATTTACTTAAATAATTTTTTTATAAATATATACTAATAAATATTTTTTCAGTAAAAATATATTAATTTTAATTAACCTAAAATAATAATTTATATTATTTAATAAAAAATTATTTATTAAATATATAAAAATATATATAAGGTATGAGTACGGAACGAATACTATCTTACTTATTTTCATTACCATACATAATAAAAATTTAAAATCATATTCATTTTTATTCTGATTCTCATACTTAAAATATAATACTCATTCTTATCTCTATTCAAATTAAAAATCGAATTTTTCATTAAATATGAATAAGATTAACATTTTTATTCTAAATTCTTACCAAATATTCTAATATCAAATAAACTTAAATTTAAATATTATGAATATAAAATTAAATTAGATTCGAAATGAGCAAAAAACTATCCCTAAATTTATTTCCCTTGTCATATAAACAATCGAGACATTTTTTACTACTGCGTATAAATTACACATATGATTAAGGACTTTGTTGAATTTCCATGGAGTATTACGTTCTTGATTTATCCACGAGATAACCACTTTGGAGTCGCTTTCAGTAATAATACCGGGCAGTGGATCGATGTTAGCTTCCACCACGATTATTTGCCTAATAACGCAATTAAAATTCTTCCACACAGTACATCATTTTGTTTGAATTTTGAAAGCTAATCCTACATTTTTTTTTTACCAGAAGAAGAATTTCAATCTGACACAAACATTACAATTACATTAAAAAGTAAAGGTACATTTAAAGCATAGGTTTTTCTACCGATGATGTCTAGTCTCAGTGTAAGAAGATACTTGTAGCCTTACCTAAGTCGAAGATCTGATGTATGAATTTTTTAGAAAGTTTGTTTTTGTTTCCGTTTTCTTATAATTTGTATCGTTTAATTAAAATTTTCTTTCATTTTCTATTCTTTATATATTAATGATCTCTATACGATACAACTTAAATTCTGAAGGCTAACCAGGGTTTTTTGGATATTCAATTTGCATTGAAGTCAAGTTCATACAACCCCCAAACCAACGCTGCCGTGGACAGTGCCACCGGCAACGGACCAAACATCCACAGCAACGTAGGAAATGATATGCAGAGCACCCGGTTTCCGATTAGGGCCAAAGCAAACCCTCGTTCAAATATGGTTTGTGTGTAGGCAGGATCGGATGAGAACTGATCATCACCAGAAGCATTTATCAAGAAATTGGCATCAATCAGATATCCCAGGGCCATTGAGTAGCATAAGAAGCTAACCAACAGAAACAGTGATGCTGAACCATACTTTAGAGCATACATCCTACCCGATTGTGAGCCGAAAATTTCACTGTTGAAAAGATGGTTGGCAGTGTATGTGTTGTTTGTCAAAGCAGCCAACGCTAAGTTAACCAGGATGGCTGCGGAAGCATTGAGAATCGTGGCCATTAGAGTGTTTCTCAGGCTTTGGACTGCCAACATAGCCTTCTTATCGTCACCCTGCAATAGATCAGATTTTAATTCATACCAATGATATAAATTAACAATCAAAATTTGGTATTAACAGGGTCCCCAGCTTACCTGTTTTATGTCTAGAAACCATGTTTTCCTCCTAAACTTGTCGAGACCAATTTTGGTAGTAGAGGGCTTCTGCTTGAAGCTTTGCCAAAGACGGGCATGATAACCCAATACAAGGAAGAGACTAAAGGGGATAAAGACAGTGTCTAGATAGAGGATGAGTCCCATTTTTCAATAGAATTAATGAAGGAAGCTATACATTTAGTAGCCAAATGAAGACTAAATATCAGAGATGGATGGTGACATATATAGTGGAATTATTAGGTCGGAATGTAAAGAAATTCTATAGTTACTCATATTTCTGTTGTTGGTGGGCTTAATTTGTGGAGGACATGTCAAGGGACATTGAGTTGGGACACGCAGGAGACCAAAGGAAAGCAACCCATTTTTTTTTTAAGTGGCAAGTCCACTAATAGCAACCTAAACCAACCTCAACCACATTGTTGGTGTCAACAAGAGAATATGCTTTGACTTTCCTTCACCTTGCGTAACATTCCCGACTTGGTTGGCAATGAGCTTATGTTAGTTGAAAAACATAAAACAACAAAAATGAAGAAAGCAGCATATAATTCCCATTCTAGAACGTACAGTCGTACAGCTTGGATACAAACTCCCCCGGATACTCTTACTGAGCAGGAATGTGATTGGATCACTAATGACTTTGGTTTAATTATAAGAAATTAGGCTTAGATTACATATATTGTTCTTGCTTTACCTTATCTCCAAATTAAGAGTTTTTTAAGAGAAATAAATAAATTTGACAATCTAAAATAGAACACAATGATATAATATAAAAATGATACGAATAAAAAATATAAAAATGATATTGTTTAAAATTTTAATAAAAAATATAAATAACTTTAACAAAATAAAAAAAAAATTTATATTTTCGTGTCGATATGAATTATAACACGTAATTTTTATATAAAATATAATATAAACATATAAATTATCAATATTTTATATAACATAAATACACGAATTATGATGAGCAACAAAATCTGCTTCACTGACGGCAGTGCCACTAAAATAAATCTCCAGAGTCATACATTATATTCTCATCTAATATGGTACACGTATTATGTCACATTAATTCTTTATCAGCCGTCCAAGGAACACGTATGGTAAATGGGTTTACTTTTGGAGGGAAAAAATAAAAGCCATATTATTACAATTTTATGACTTTTTTTTTCAAGGATATGATCGTGACATCTAAGCACCATTGATTAGTTAATTAATAAAATTGATTTAGAGCTTCAAATGATATGATCAGTGAAATGTATACTTTGCAAGTTAATGGGCTCTTGACTGATGAGGCTGATTCATTTATATATATGAAACGAGGCGGAAGAAGCTGAGCCCAACAGAGAAAGGACAAACATAGGAATGACAAAGGCTGACGGGGTGGCTCTCGCATGGATCTAGTAAGCCCACATAGAAAAATATCATGACCCAATACAGGTATTGGGCTGATGAATAATAGGGAAATGAAAGGAAGGCGCCAGGTCGATGTCAATGGTTATTGTCTGGGACTCATCAGTGTATTTGCAGTTGTTGGCTGTTGCTCTCTCTTTCTTTACCAATTTGCAAAACACAATGGCAAAACCAACAGCATTCTGAGTAAAAGAATAGGAGCCCTGAACAAAACTGCTTAAAATATGAGGCAGAGAGAGTTTCATAGGGGAGGGATTAAGATTACTATGTTTGTGTTAGTGGGTTTGTTTCTTTGGTTCTCAAATGTTGACGCTTCCATCCATGAGTATAGAATGGAAGCTTTTAGCCCAAAATCAGATGCATTCTTTTTCCATGGTGGCAGTGAAGGCCTCTATGCTTCTAAGCTCCATGAACCCACTTCCCCTTCTGAAACTAAACAATCTTTCAAGGGAAAGTCCATTATCGGGTACTTTACAATTTTCTGAACTCTTTCTTCATTTGGTCTTTCCTTTTTGCCTTTTGTTTCATTTGAATATGCATCTCTTTCTAATTTGTATGCTGTTGGTGTTTGTTGCTTGGACTTTGATTCACATTATGAATCATCATCATTCCCTGTTGGAAATTTTCAGTTTTGACTCGGTTACCTTTGTGAGGCCGAAAGAGTATGTTAATAGGCAGAATGAAATGCAGCAGAACACAGGATTAGTGGAAGCAATCATACTTGATGTTAAGGATAGAGAAAGGATTGGAGGGTCTTTCTTAAAGTCTGATCATGTCATTTGCTGCAACAAGCAACTTTCAGACCAAGGGTCCTGCAAACTTGGTGAGGTTATCATCCATAATAACCCGAACAAACCCGGGTGGCCCAAACGCATTAAGACCTTTTTTCAAGGGAACAATGAAGAAGTTAAAATGGATCTTGAAACAGTTGAAATAAGCAGCACTGGGATGTACTACCTCTATTTTATGTTCTGTGATCCGCAACTCAATGGTACTCTCATTAACGGAAGGACTGTCTGGAAGAACCCCAATGGTTATTTACCTGGGAAGATGGCTCCTTTGATGACATTTTTTGGTCTCATGTCTTTGGCTTACCTTGTGCTAGGCCTTGGCTGGTTTCTAAGGTTTGTTCAGTTTTGGAAGGATATCATTCATTTGCATTACCATATAACGCTTGTTATTGCTCTTGGAATGTGCGAAATGGCTGTCTGGTACTTTGAATATTCTAATTTCAATTCAACTGGGAGCAGACCAATGGGTATTACATTGTGGGCAGTGACCTTTGGCTCTGTTAAGAAGACTCTATCTCGCCTTCTTCTTTTGGTGGTGTCCATGGGCTTTGGGATGGTGAGGCCAACTCTTGGTGGCATAACATCAAAAGTACTTCTCCTTGGTTTGATATATTTTATTGCGACAGAGGCACTTGAACTAGTAGAACATTTGGGGAACATTAATGACTTTTCTGGGAAAACAAAGTTATTTTTGGTGCTACCTGTTGCTTTTTTGGATGCTTGTTTTATTCTATGGATATTCTCATCACTGTCAAAAACTTTAGAGAAACTTCAGGTAAGACTCTTTCCACTTAAGCTATTATTAGTAATGCATAGAGATAGATGAAAGAGAAATGGTAGACATCAATGGACAATGCATATATCTGCTAACGTGGCATGAAGCTATTAGCTCAATTAGAAATCAAAATTCACTAAGCCTTGCTTCTTAATTTGTAGTGGGTTTAGTTACAAGAAATTTCCTGGCAGTAGTAGGCTCTGTATAATAAGACATGATTTTCTTGTGAAAATTTAAATTATTCATAATGATAGTCTTATCTAAATTGCAACAACTTTTAAAATGATCCATTTCTTTCCATTTTTTCCTGTTTTTTCTTGGGTGTAGACGAGGAGAAACTTGGCAAAATTGGAGTTGTACCGCAAGTTTACTAATGCACTTGCAATGTCTGTGTTGCTTTCTATTGCTTGGATCAGCTTTGAGGTAATACTAGTTCTATCCATTTTAATGTTCTTTAGGTGGCTTGGTACATGGAATCTTGGAGACCCAGTTGGCATCTTCTTCCTAGGTATTTGAGAATTAGAAGATGCTGAAAAACAATGTACTTTCTTGTTGGTCTAACATAAACAACCTTGGTAATCTTTCAATAAACATTCCTGGGAAAGCATGCTAGTGTTTGATAACATGAACATTGTTGGTAATTTGGTATCTTGCATAATATTTCCAACATGCCCTTAATGTCGACTGGCAGGTAATTCTATGAAGTATCTATATTAGCTCAAATTAATGAATCAATTTCATTTGGCTTCTTACTCCAGCAAATAGTAATTAACATTATTTTCTTTTTTTTTTTTGGTTGTACATATAGTAATTAACATAATGAATCCTTGTTATATTCAACTCAACTAAAGCTTCACTTCAAGCTAGTTGGGGGCAGGCTATATCATTCAGTATTGCATGATTAAGGGCTAAAATATTTGAAAGATTTAAACAAGCCAAATCCTTTGTGGTTCAACCAATTTAATCTTCAGTCTGCCTCTACCTCTCCGTATTCTTCATACTTAGATCAAATCATTCTTATGTGCCGAAGTATCTCTAGCTCCACATTGCTCATGACTAAACCTTCTAAGCCGCCTTTCCCTCAGTTTATTTTCAATCAGTGCCGGTTTTTGCTTCATAGTGTATTCTGTTCTACCACTATCATCCTCTCTCGTTCTACCTATGTTAAGATTATGCCCCACATTTATTAAGTTTTGATCCTACTTAGTCTAAATCCTTCAGAATCAACACACCCCTTAGTTTCGTCTACTAAAACAACATCTGCAAATGCAAATAATAGGCAGCACGGTATAATATCAAGCCCCTACCAATCTCACTAATCCAAAGTTATTTAGACTTCTAGCATGTCCTTCGTATAAATCCCTTTTAATTGGAAATTTACTATTTTTGATACCACTAGTTGTAATACCTGCAAAGACTCTTGTATACATGTCCTTAATTTGATCGTTGAGTTTTCTAATTGAGCTCGAGCTTGAGCCTGGCACTTGGTCGGCTCTCATGGCTTAGCACGATCACACCCTATGCATCACAGGGTAAAGTAACATGCCAATCTCTCTCTGTGGGAATGACTTTCCCGCAAGGGAGTGAAAAGAGAGGTCTTGTGTGCCCATTGTGGTACTTTAGATTTCTGCTTCAGAATTCCCAGGCATTCCGATGGATTCATGTTTCTCTGTGCCAAACATCAGCTAAGTGAAGTTTAACATTTTGTAGTTTCCTCTTTCCATCATATTTGTGGATACTTTATCTCCACCAATCACCCTCCCCTCCCCAGCCCATGCACACGCTCACAGACACCCAAAAGAGCTCTGAAACAGAAACAAAAGCAAACAAAAGAATAATTGAAGCTCCTCTGGTTTCTCTTGGCTCAGCTATACTTCAATGCGAATGATCCACTGAGTGAGTTTTGGCAAATTGCATGGATCATCCCAGCTTTCTGGAATATGCTTGCATACACTGTCTTGGTGGTCATATGTGTTCTCTGGGCTCCTTCACGTAACCCAACCAGGTACTTGCATTAATATTTTCTCCTTGCAGTTTGTGCATTTCAGTAAATGATGGTTGGCACTTACATTTACCTGACAAATCTCTCTCTTAAACAGGCAAGTTTTAATTTTTATGAGTTTAATGGTGACAAAATAATTTCCTTTTTGTGTAAACTGTAATATTTAAACCATACATTGTTTCTATTACTAAATTTTGATATATATATATATATATATATATCCTTACATGAAATGGAATTTTTCTTTTTACTTTAGTCTGATTCTATAGCATAGATAAATATCCATACATTAGATCCAGTGGGTCCGACTTTTCCCTGATTTCATGCATAGTGGGAGCTTTATTTCTCTGGACCTCTTGCATAACGATGCACCGGCCTCTTCCATAATGAGAGCTTTATGCACCGGACTGTCTTTTTTTAGTCTGATTCTATAGCATGGATTTTGGTGGGAGGCAGATGTCTCATATTGTGTTATATGCAACACGAATAAACAACATGAATTATCTTTAAATAGCGAGCTGCAACATAAATTATGATTTAACTACAGGTTTGAGCCAGTACTTGATTTGACTGTACATTTAGTTTGTTTTGTGGGTGATGTTTGACTTTGATTTAGAGTAGAAGGAAAAGTTGATAATAATTTTGGCCATTAATATGGTTGTGGGCTTGCAGATATGCTTACATGGAGGAAATGGGTGAGGAGTCTGATGAGGAAGTTATTGCATTGAGCAGTGGGGACAGTGCAATGAAGCTGGAAAGGCAGGCTATTATTGGAGATGCTCTTGAAGAGGATAAGCGCCAATAGATGATATCTCCAGTCTATTTTAGCATACCTAGGAAATATCTGTAAATCTTTGCCATACAGTATGTGTTGCTATAGGCATGAACAGATAATAAATTTTATTTTTATTACTCCATCCATTGGAATAGATTATAATATGCTAACTTGATAATAACAATAATTTCTTGTTTGGTTTTTGTCCAAAAAAAAAAAAAAAAGAGAAGGGAATGGGGCAGTGCAGGCATGACGTGTTTACCAATCAGGAAAAGGAACACGTGTATTTCATGTAATACAATTTACATCATTAATTATCGTCCCTGTCTTGGGTCCCTTCCTTTTGTCTTGTTCGTTAGGGGAAATTACAAACTGAGGCAATGGAATCGAAAGGCGGTTGCCACAATGCCACTCCATTGCTTACACAATACGGGTCTTCAATATATTCTTTTTTAATTATTACCACTTTGTTCTTTCTTTTGTAGTCTACGATATATCCATAGATAATGTAGATAACAAGCCAAAGCCCAATCTTTTTCTCAGCATTGGATTTATCATATCAAAACTTTGAAAAAGCTTACGACTTCTTCAACGTCTGCTTCTTTTCTCTGGATTTTCTCTTTAAAATCAAACAAACGCCTTTTTTTACCACAGCAAAAGCAGAAGAGAAAGAGAAAATTCAGCCCCCAAGAAGGATTAGGAAACTTAACCGGCCAAAAAAAGGTGACTTTTATGCTAAGGTATTGATTGGAAGATTCCCCATCTTGAGTTATTGTTAGAAAAGTTTCTCATTTTGGATCGGAGAAAAGATGAGAGAAAAGTTTGGGTTTTTAATTTGCTTATGGATTTTGTTATGTGGGAATTGTTTGGGGAGGTTTGTAGTGGAGAAGAACAGCTTGAAATTGACATCGCCAGAGTCAATCAAAGGAGTTTATGAATGTGCGATTGGGAATTTTGGGGTTCCTCAGTATGGTGGAACCTTGGTTGGTACGATTGTTTATCCTGAAGCAAATCAAAGGGCATGCACGATCTTTGATGATGTTGATATCTCCTTCAAATCAAAGCCTGGTGGACTCCCCACTTTTCTTCTTGTTGATCGTGGAGGTCTGCCTTTTTTTGTTCCTTTCTATTTCTGATTGATGATCCAATTTTGGAAGTCAATGATTTCAATTATGATGGGTTTTTCTTTTACTTTCTATTAATGTAAATATGGTACTTATCTTAATTCAATGGAATTTACTCTTGTGTTTTTATGAGTTTTACACTACTTAAATATGCTGGCAGTTGGCGCTTGTTAAATTTAGCAATGCCTACTGTGTTGATTTAAACTTGTAGGTCTTAGGTATTTGAGTTATTGTTTCCTTGGTTTCAGTTTGCTCTTCTCAACTAGGTTTAAAGGCTCCTGCTTCTCATCTTTAACGTTGCTGTTCTGGCAGATTGTCTCTTCGTCTTGAAGGCGTGGAATGCTCAGAAAGCTGGAGCTGCTGCTATTCTTGTTGCTGATAACAAGGATGAGCAATTGATTACCATGGATACCCCTGAAGAAGGGAATGCTAGAGTTGAATACGTGCAGAACATCACCATTCCATCAGCGCTCATTAATCAATCACTAGGTGACAGCATCAAGAAGGCCCTTTCTAGTGGGAAAATGGTTAATATGAATCTTGACTGGAGGGAGTCGCTTCCACATCCTGATGATCGGGTTGAATATGAGTTTTGGACAAATAGCAATGATGAGTGTGGGCCAAAGTGTGACAGCCAGATAGAGTTTGTTAAGAACTTCAAAGGAGCTGCTCAAATACTTGAGCAGAAAGGGTACACTCAGTTCATGCCACATTATATAACTTGGTATTGCCCTGAAACTTTTATTTTGAGCGACCAGTGCAAGTCACAGTGTATCAATCATGGGAGGTACTGTGCTCCAGATCCTGAGCAAGACTTCAGTAAAGGATATAACGGTAAAGATGTGGTGGTTCAAAATCTTCGCCAAGCTTGCCTTTTCAAAGTTGCTAATGAAAGTAGAAAGCCATGGCTTTGGTGGGATTATGTTACAGACTTTGCTATCCGCTGCCCAATGAAAGAGAAGAAGTATACCAAAGAGTGTGCAGATAAAGTTATCCTATCTCTTGGTAGGTTAATGCTTTATACATACTGCTCTCTATTATATTTGATTCTTTGAATAGGCCACACACGATAATGCTGCTGCTAGAGTGCTAAGAAGGTGCTAATGTTATGTTTTGATTGATTTTATTTCTTTAAGAATGGAGCATTAGACCACTGAATTGGTCCCCTTTTGTTTGGGGTAAAAAATAAGTAATTTATTCTTCCTGTTTATCCCCCAGTATATATATATAAAATGTTTCCCTTAACTTTTTCTGCTTTATTTTTACCAAAGTTAATGAAATTAGATAGTTTTTGTTGTAGCACTAATTAATTTATATACATTTACATGTGCATCTACCTGTATGTGTATTTGTTATGTGTGTGTGTGTGTGTGTGTGTATATATATAACTCTGATTTAATTGGGACCTATAAAAGCAAAAGAAGTCTTATTTTCCACAGGAAATGTTGTATTTACATCTGACAGGCGTACTTATGTTTAGTGTATTGGTCTTCCATTCTCTGCTTTATAGGTGTTGATCTCACTAAAATAGACGAATGTATTGGAGACACTGAGGCTGATGTGGACAACCCAGTTCTTAAAGCTGAACAAGAAGCACAGGTCAGGCAATTCTTAAACTTTATAAGTCCCGCAGTTCCATCTATGTCATATCTTGTCATTCAGTTTCTTATTTATGCTGTAATTATGGTTTCAGATTGGCCACGGCTCCCGTGGAGATGTAACTATACTGCCAACTCTTGTGATAAATAACAGACAGTATAGAGGTTTGAATCAGAATTTACTGCCATTGCCAGCAATTTGACTGCATGAATTACCTTTTGTAACCAATAACTTCTTTGATGGATGTAGGGAAGTTGGACAGAGGAGCTGTTCTCAAGGCAATTTGTGCAGGTTTTCAAGAGACCACAGAGCCAGCTATTTGTTTAAGTGAAGGTTATCATCTATTGCACTCAATTTACGAGCATTTTCTTCATGTGTTCTCCTTTGAAACTTACTAATCACAATTTTATTGCATAATCAACACATGCTATGCCCTCCTTTGTTTACCGTTGAACCAAATGACAGAGTTACTTCAGTGTTGTTGATTGGTAAAATGATTACAGAAGCTGTCCTTTATTAGCTGCAGACCTTTTCTCACATATCTGTTTCGGTGCTTTTGATAAGCTTCAGTAAAGTAATAGTTATCTCTCTACAAAGTTGTTCCCATGCTATTTTAGTTAGACTATGATAAATTTGTATTTGCGGGTAGAGACTACCATAGAGAGGATATTCATTAATTTATCATGAATTGTCCTTGGCAGACGTAGAAACCAATGAGTGCTTAAAGAATAATGGTGGGTGCTGGCTGGACAAGACTGCTAACATAACTGCATGCAGGGTATGTCAGTTACAGGAATTTTTTTGTAGATTAACTATATATTCAATTTAATTTTTTTGTAGATAAATATATATTCAATTTAACCTTTTTGCTGATGTCCTTTTTTACTTGTAGGATACCTTCCGAGGAAGAGTGTGTGAGTGCCCAATGGTTAACGGTGTGAAGTTTTATGGAGATGGTTATATGCATTGTGAAGGTAAATATTTTTCATTAGTAAGGAGGCAACTTAGTGTGAAATTGTTGATGGAAATGATTGGTGGTTACACTTAAGGGTTATAATCAATACTAAAACAGAAATTCGCATTTTAAAACTCATTTATATTTAGTTCCTATGCTATAATATCTTCTTTTTTGATTTAACAGCTTCTGCGGCTCTACATTGTGAAATAAACAATGGAGGATGTTGGAGAGAAACACAGGAAGGAAGGACATACTCTGCTTGTGTTGTGAGTGCCTCTCTCTCTGTCTCTTTTGCTGTTTCTCTCTCTCTCTCTCTCTCACATTTTTATTGTTTCTTAGTTATTTGGTTCTGGAATGGATTGTTCAGGATGATATTTCGCATGGTTGCAAGTGCCCACCTGGATTCAGGGGTGATGGAGTCAACAGCTGTGAAGGTACTAGGATTTCCTATCTGCTTTCTTTATTTAACATCCAGAGTCATGCTCAACACTGGAAATAGACAACTCATTGAGATTTTTGTTATCTGCTTTTAGTCAATGAGTTCATTTAATATTATGCATGGTGTTTTCCACTAATCTGTGGAACACATGTAAATTATAAGATGCTTAACCGCTATTTTCTGTCAGATTTGTGTCTACTAAGAGACAATAAAAGTTATCTATTTTAGATTCTGATGCAGTATCTTAATTTCAATTTATATTCTCGGCATCTAAAATGCTTTGATAGGAGGATGGTAAAGTCTCAAATCACTTCTAGACTTATGATATTTTCGTTTTGGCAGAGCTTTTAACTTAAAGTGCTCCTTGATTGCAGCTGCATCAAATAAGTTTCAAGCTTTATATTTGTTTATATCTCTGTTGGTGAACTATTTCTCACATATAACTGTCTCCCAGATGTCGATGAGTGCAAGGAGAAGCTGGCCTGCCAATGTCCTGGGTGCAAATGCAAAAACACCTGGGGCAGTTACGAGTGCAGCTGTAGTGGTGGTTCATTGTACATGCGAGAGCATGATACATGCCTCAGTGAGTATCTTTGGGGCCTGCAGTGATAGACAAACATTTTATGCCATCTTACTCTTTGTAGGATGGTCTCTATCGGCTATAAGTCTTTTCTTATAATGTGTTCCTGGATCTTGTACTATGGTAGGAAATGCTGGTAGTGGGTATAAGACTAAGCTAATTGTCCGTTTAATTGCCCGTTTAATTGCTTGATTTGGAGATTGGCATTTAGGATCTCCATGCCCCTCTATTGCATTATTTTCTACTGCTGATATGTTCTATTGCAAACTACGTAGGTAAGAACGTTAAAACAGGGTTAAGCTGGGGCTTTGTTTGGGTAATAATTCTTGGACTGGTTGCTGCTGGAGCTGCTGGATATGCCATTTACAAGTACAGAATCCGGGTAAGATTGTTGTAGCACTAATATATCTGATGTTCCTATGTATCCCCCACAGATTATAGAGCTCATTTTAGAACCAATTGAGGTGTTCCTGATAAGAGGCATCACATAGTTATTAGATGCCTGAGTTGATATTGACACACGCAGACCTTTAGAACCTTATAGGTATTAATAGAAGGGTATTTTTGAACCAAACTGGAAATTCTGGTTTTAAAATATTGAAACCATACCTAACTGAAATTATGTGGAAAACACAAAAGGAGTTGAACTTAATTCCTGGTTTGACTCGGTTTCTTGTTTAGTTTGGCCTTAAGTTTAGAAACCAAACTACAATATCTGAAGTTCAAATCATATCAAACCCACTCAAATTGTTCCAAATAGTGCAAAGTTGTTGTTAGGAGTTAGGACCCACCTAAAAAGCCAAAGAAACAGAAGTTTCCTTATTGAGATGGTAGTGAATTAAGTAGGGTAGGTACTTTTTTAAGGTTGAGCCAAGATGGGGGCAATTGATTGCTTGTTTCTTAATTAACTGCTTGACTTGCATCTGTTATTTTTTTGCCCTTTTTTTATTAAGGATCTGCTTTCGAGTAAAAAAGACCAAATCTGGCTAATAGGACAGATTTGGGTTAGAAATTAATGCAGCAGTTTTATCAATTAGACTCCATTTTAAAACTGAAATGATTGACAGGAGGGCTGTAATTAATCACAACTCTAATAGCACTTTAACATTGTTTCTAGTAAGAAAAGGCCTAGATAGTCTAAAGGGGGGAGCATTTTTTTTCAATGAATGATTGATGGTGAACTGAATTTTCATATTGTTCTTGGAACTTCATGCAGAGCTACATGGATTCAGAGATTCGGGCTATAATGGCACAATACATGCCATTGGATAATCAACCTAATGAAGTCCACCATCCAGATATCTAAAATAACAGCAGCCCGATGGCTAACAACTGCTGTGGGAAAAGAGGCACAAGGACTTATTCTTAGGTGGCTGTCTGCATTCTCTCATTTCATTTGGTTATTATTAGGCGTAATACTTATCCAGTGAGAAGTTGTAATTGACTTATTTGAAACCATGATGTATTTACGAATGAAACTTTGAACTAGTAAATTAATAGAAATTGGATTACATAATTACTTGGAACAAATTTAATTGTAAATGCATAATTTTTCTCCTTCACCCTTCCAAAAATCAAAATTAAAGCATAGCAGTTTTGGATTAACAGTGGACAGAGTAATTGGTTTTTCCTCGTGCAAATTGGATTAACATCTTATGCTTTACTCTATCTTAATGTATCTGTATAGAATAATAAATGCTGGACCAAAGGCACTTTTTGCAATGCTCACATTATCAACTAACTCGTCTGCCAAGCAACTTCACATTCAAAGATGCTGAAAAATCTCATACGAAAATTCACCTGTGTATACAAGAATTAAGTGGAAAAAAAATAGGACACCTTTATTATTCAAAGCTTCTAATGGACATAGGGGAATAGCAAAATATTTAAATATTTTTAACATTATCATGAAGCATCAAACTTCATTCTTTTAACTACCTCTCATATCATCATATCCATATGGATTCACAACACAAAAACAACCAAGTCAAACAAGGACCTAAAATTCGGCATTCTTTCAACATCATCAAGAGTTTGTAGTTTCTTCTTGTGGTATCAATTCTGCTTTCTTCAGAGCCAAAATGATGCTGTATTTAGATATTTTTCCTCCCTGGATCCAAGGAAAAATTAAACTTCTCAGAAAATGTACAAGACAACTGAGGATATTTCAACATTGGAATCAGAAATGGAAGTACCCTGACAGAGAAAGATTAAAAATTTACCGAGGGGAAGGGTGTCCATGCGTGTGTGAGGGGTGGGTGGGAGGAGTGAACTGGAGACCTCATGACAGAAGGTTTTGCAAAACATATTGAGTGCAGTCGCTTGAGAATTTAACATATGTTGTTATGTAAAGAAAAAAAATGAATGACAAGTATACATGTAATGGGCACATATATATTGGCCCAGGCTCAATTCCAACTCTATGTGCAGCAGATTCAGATCTTTATGATAAAGAAAAATGAGGTAAAGAATATAAAGGTTTCCCACAATGAACTGGAAAGTGTCCATAGATGGAGATTAGAACCTATTGTGCATGTACACCTTTTTTTTTTGGGGGGGGGGGGGGGACCAGAGATTGAACATACACATCAATAAAACTAACCTCAAAAGAGCACATCAATGTTCTGTCCCAGGTTCCAAGCCTGGCTTCTTATTTTGTAGAAGTTTGTAGATATAGAATGCCACCACCGCACCACTGCATAGGAAAGCAAGATGTCAGACAACATGTACTTTTCTTTACTGCAATAGCAATGCCTTCACAAACTAAAGCTCCAGCTATGAATCCAAATAAAAAAAATGAACTGCATAATATACCTGAAAGGAGTGTATGCCAATGAATAACACATGCAGGCAAAGCTAA
This sequence comes from Durio zibethinus, assembly GCF_047325235.1. NCBI lineage: Eukaryota > Viridiplantae > Streptophyta > Magnoliopsida > Malvales > Malvaceae > Durio > Durio zibethinus. The sequence goes on from NC_143183.1 coordinate 1,097,929, forward strand.
TATTTTCATGCAACTTTGAAAGAGCAAGAGACAGCACATATTTCCACGGGCAAAGATAAATTCAAATTTGTTATACATATTCATTCCTCCTTTTATGCCATCCTATAATCATGTTTTAGAATACGCAAGGCTTGTAAACTTATAGTCATCAATATTACACCCTTCTTAGCCGCACAGAAGTTAGAAGCAGCCTCTAATTTTCATGTATATATAACAGAAAATTTAAAATGTCAAAAGAATTTTATGAACCTGACTAAGGATGTAAGAAAGGTGCCCAGAGTTGATCTCTGCAAAAAGCATTGGAGCAGCAGAAAATTAGAAAAGAAATAGTAGCTAGAAACAAAATCGGTGGCAATTTAAAAACCAATAAGCAAAACAAAGTTACAGAGACAGAAGCCCCACCCGAACCAGCAAGCTTATCTCCCTCAAAAATAATACAGATGCGATGACTGCAGAAAAACATAATCCAATTAATAAAATATAAAAGATATGTAGTCTTGTATTATTTAAGTTGCAAAAATCTGCAAATTAAGAAAAATGTAGCAACCTGCTTGTCCTTTGGTGGCAAGAGGAGACGACTCTCCTCTATCATATGATTTTAAACTTGATACACTTAATGCCAAAAGAGCTCCACCTAGAATAACCCCGAACCTAATGGCAGATATGCTCCCTGTCAGCATGAAAGAAAGGAATCCCAAAACCGAAAGAATAAAACCTGCCAAACCCAAAAAAAATAAAATAAAAGAAGTTTCAAGTTTTTGTGTATGAAATTAAACTTTTTAAGAAAATGACAAATGGGGATCAAGTCATACTGACATAAATTTATGTCTACATGTACAAGAAATATTTTCATAAACCAACTTAGAGTTAACAACTTACTCGTTCCTGTCATGCATGTAAAGTTTCAAGTCAATTCGATTCCTCTATCATTTCGATCGGGTTGAAATTTTACTATTATCAAACAAATACTTAGACAATTTGACATTATTTGAAATTTGACATGCATGATCTTGAACATCTTGAATAGAGAGTAAATATTTATCATATAAGAAGATATAAAAGAATGTAAAATAAGTGGATCAATACCATAAGGTATCCCAACGTGAAAGTCGAGAACTTTGTTAACGTCCTTGAAATCATCTGCTGAGGAAGAGAATGTTACAACAATTTCTTTGACTTCTGGAGGGGAATTCTCGGCTGCCGTTGAGAGGTAAACTTTGCCTTCTTCACTGATTTCTTTTACTATTTCATTCAAATCATTTTTGGCTTTTTCTGCTTGAATTTTAAGCAGCTCCGAAGTTTCTTTCATAATAACCAAAGCTTTCTCGCAGAAAAGTTCGTAAGCTTCTTGGGACACGCTTTTCATCATCAAAGCATTTTCTTTGAATAATTCTAAAGCCTGTTTCCATGCTTCATTTGACTCTTCTTCGCTTCCTATTTTCACTTCATCCTTTTCTCTCTCTACTTCCATTTCTGAATGCTTCTAAAAAAATTGAAAACTTAAAAATCATTTTATTAATATTATCCCAAAAAAAGAAGGAAAATTGTGAGTAATAAAATGTCATTGGAATTTCAACTCACGGATTCTTCGTGGGATGCTGCGAAAGCGACGACGGATTGGTTGAAGGATATCCGTCTATTGGGAGAGCGAAAATCGAGGGCTAAACCTTTGGGAGTGGCGATAGAGACTCTGAAAGAAGACGGCATCAGCCGCAGAGACGGAGACAAACACAGTGCCATCGGAGAAGCAGAAGCACGAGTCAGTCTCTTCAATGGCTTCAAGGCGGAGCTAGCGCTAGGGCTTTTGATCGATAACATTTCTTTGGATTGTTAAATTTTTTATTATTAGGGACAAAGAAAGCGAGAGGCCAAATGCACGAGAAATAATTTTAATTTGGCAGAGAAGGGGATTTAGGAATTTATTGTTGTTGCTGGGTGTCAAAACGACGTCGGTGAGGAAACATTGTCATCCTTCCTAGTGGTTTTGTCTGGGAAATAGGAAGTAGGAGCATTATGGCTACGAAATGCGATGCTTTGATGCCACGTAATCAAGAAAAAGTTTTGTCCGAGGGGTCCCCACAGAATCGTGGTTGGTGAAAGCTGTGATATGGTACATGGAAACTACGTTGTTCTCGCTACTCCAAGTTACTTTTCTTTCCAATTGTCATCACATAATCATGTGATTCTCGATTCTCGGCCGTTGGATAGTTAATTTTCCCCTGTTTCTATTTTTTTAACATAATCTACACTTTGTTAATCAACAAATTCAACAAATCAACTCCGACGATTTGGTATTTAAATTTTTTTTTGATAAATTTAAAAATAAAATTTTAAATGCACTAATAAATTATTAAAAAATTAATTCAGATAAAATCTTAGAATATCTTTGATCACATTAATATATATATATATATATATATAAATATATCTAATGATTTTTTTTTTCTTTGGTGTGAGATTGCTTGATTGGAGGGGCAGAGGACCGATACCTTTATGAAAGCTTAATTAAGATTAAGATCTGCATATATGCTAACTAAAGACGTTTATTGTCAGGTAAAGTGAAATGAGCCTATTTTTAATATTAATAATTTATATATTTATACAAATTTAATTTAATTTGACATTTTGATTTTCAAAATCTTTTTAAATTTGGCTTATATTAAAAAGATAAATTTTAAATTTATTTATTAAATTTAATTTATATAATAAAAAAATAAAAAAAAATCTTTACTTTTTTTTGTTTGGGCTTAAGCCAAAATAAAAAAAATTTTAAATAAAAATTTATATATATACTTATCTAATTATAATATTTTAATAGTATATTTTATTCAGATCAAATATATCGGGTTTAGATTTTAATTTTTTAATCTAAATTTGATTCAAAATTTAAACGAACTTAAAAATTATGATCAAATTCTTTTAATGAATTTTAATTTTTTATCTAAATTTTTTAAAAATTTTGGATGGACTTTCAAATTTAAATGGATAATTTAGGTCTTGAACAAATTTAATTCTAAAACAACAAGAGGAAAAAGTGAAAGCTGAAGCAAATTAAAACTTTGAGGACAAAGTGAACATGGAAAATGAAAAATACGCATCTGCTCATAGGTGTTCTATCTGACACTTGAGCTTGTTACAGAACATGTGAGGTGATTCAAAGCAGATCATATCTCCATCATTTTAGTTTCAGTTTCTTGAACGGTTGTTGGAATTAATTTTAAGAGATTCAGGTCGAAGCTCATTGGTCTCCCTGAGCTCCCAAGTGTTGACAGTTTTAAGTGTATTCTATAGACTTTGAATCGACCACCTGCATGCTTAAGTTTGGCATTGCTCTATTGACAGCATCTTGGAAGCGGAAGGCTCTCGGTTGCACAAACTGTGCTCTTCAATCTTCCTGAGAAAAGAAAATTTACAATTGTTGACAAAATTGAACCATTCACACCCCGGGAGCCCCTGTATTATGCTAGAATCTATTTGGTACAGCAGATGGGCTAGTCAGGATAGGGTAGGATATCAGCATTGAATAAGTTCAGGTTTAATAAGAAAAAAAAAAAAGGGAAAGCCATACAAGTAAAATGTGGGCAGATCCCACATTGTGGTTTCAGAAAAATTTTAAAGAAACAGCACTCTTCCCTGCAGGCCAGACCAACGCATGCATGCCCCAAACAAGGATGGGAAGCTGACAGAATACATCAAGCGTTTTTATCACATCCTATGCAATAACTGACAGATTCACACGTCGCATTATCCAGTTTACAAATCAGGCTTCGAGTTCAATATCGCCATCGAGTACAATAAGCAGTACAAGGCAGAAATAAATGGAGAAATAAAGAGGAACATATGTTTGCTGATCCTATCAAACAAGGAGCATTCATGACAAATCACCTTCTTCATCATCTATAGCGACCGTATGTGCAAAATGACTAACAGTTAAGTCCAAATGTTTACTAAAATTAGGCTATCAAGATTAAAAGTGCACAACCAGGTCACACAAGAATGCACGTTCTATTGAACTTATATAAACTCTTTGCTTATGAAGGAAAAGCAACAAAGAACAAAAGCAACCAAACAGTTCCTGTTGAGAAGTAACTTATATAAGTTCCTTTAAAATCAAATTACTTTCATTTCACTTGGCGAGCACAAAAAACAAAGCATGATAAAGCATATATTTTCACTGGTCATCAAAGATCAAACCTGACGGCGAGTCATGGAGTAATGGTAAAATTGTTTCTTCGTGATCGAAAGGTAATGAGTTCAAGTCTTGAAAACAATCTCTTTGCAAAAATTTTGAAGAAAGGTTACGTATCATGGACCCTTTCTGCAAAATTGCAATGGAAAGGTTGCATATTATGGACCGTCATCTTAACTCTCGCAAAGCGAAAAATTTTGTGCACTGATCTTTTATTAAAGTTCAAATGCCTTCAAAAAAAATTAAAAAACGAATAAAAATTGGAAACCTTTTTAAAAACATATAAAAAAGACAAGTTTCACCCAAAAAAAATTCATTGCTAACGTCAAGTTTGGTCCATTGAAGTTAAAATTTGTGAATCAATTTATCATCATATGGTCATTGTCCAACCAAAACGTCAAACTTTCTCATTTATCCCCTCTAAAAAAAAAAACTTACAATGTGGAAATTGATCATCAAATTGAGCTTGACTTGGATTCACAAGAAAACAACACAGTCGATATCTTGATTAGCCAGATTCAAAAGTGCTGTCCTAATCAGACTTTAATTTCTAATCTTGTCTTAGATCTATATGGGAATTGAAGGAGGTTCCATTCTATTCTAATTACTTTATTAATTGGCGACAAATGGATCAAATCCAACTAATTAGCACATGCATGGCGTTGGCATTGGGCATTGAAAACAGGAAATTCCACATTAATTATACAAGTTAGTCTTCCTTCCTTTCTGCATGCCCCTTTTGATCTGTTGAAAAAATCAACTTAAAAGATTGAGACTCCGCGCCATTTACGCCACTCATATCCAATCTAATCAGTTCCCCAAGGCCAAAGAAAGCTGAAAAACTAAATGCTGATTTATAATTCTTGGAATGGGCATTTAGGGTTCAAACGATAAAATGGATCTTTTATTTCATAGTATAAATCATCTGATAAACGAAAACAATTTAATTAATTTGATCAAGTTAACATGTCCGGTCAAAAATTTTGAATTCCATATCAATTTGGTCACCTGCTAACATATAAAAATATTAACTTGTCGTCTCCGATTAAATGGTAGATTGTCAGCTTAACTCAAACTTTCAACGTTAATCTTAATTTCGTTACTTGAAGCTCGGATCACCTAGACTCAGATACTCCTGTCGCACAAAGCTGCAAACTTCGTAAGTCAGCCAATGTGCAAAAATTAAAAAGAAACTTCAGAAGTTAGTCAAAAACGAAAAGAATCTAAAAGCACAAATCTTGGCTTGCAACAGCCAAAAATGTCAGGTTCCAAGCATTTGAAGACGGGGAAGAGACCAAACAACAGTAGATTTTTTGACCCAAAATTTTATTTTTTTATTACATAAACATAGATAACTTGTCATGATGATCTCCTCTCCCCCATTGGGTTTGCCGAGAAATTCCAGTGGACGTAAAGCTAAACCGTGTTTGTTCTGGAAGAACAAAGCATCAAGGGGTAGGCAGGTGTTGTCGTGTTGTTGTCTTTAATGTTGTACAATATTATTTTGCTTTTACAGCTTTGTCAGATGTTCAAATAATGATATGAAGTTTTCATTCCTGTCTGGGCTTGGGGTAAAGTTAAAAAGTGTAAGACCATGTGATTTACATTAAAAGTAGCAACCCCTTTTATATAGGGTAATGTCTTAATTTGAAGTTAAATTTCTTTACTTTTACTTCAGTATTTAATTATTTTATTTTCTATTCTTCTTACTAAATAAAATTAAAAAATATTTTGTAATTTAAAAGACAAAATAAAATTTTTTTCTTGATAAAAAATAAGTAAATAATTAAGAATATTTTAAATTTTTTATGCAAATTAATCTGTCAAATTAGTTTGATTTACGAGTCTATATTAATTAGTTATTTCATCAATTTAAAAATTAAATTCCTTTTGACATTATCTATCATTCTTTGAATGGATAATTAATTTTAACTTAGTTCAGATTTATCAAATTATCTTTATTATTAGGACTAATTTTGAACAATTTAATCTTTATTATTAGGACTAATTTTGACCAATTTAGACTGTTCAAAATCTTTTATTTTAAAAATATAAATAAAATCGTCTAAATAATATTTATCAATTTTATTTTCTCTACTCTTTATCATCTCTTATTTATTATTCTCTTTGATCGATATTTGATTTAAAATATCTGAACATAAATGTTGATCATCTCAACTTTTATTCTTATTTATTTATTTATTTTTATTTTTTTCGGCACCAAACAATGTTAAAATTATTTAAAAATCACTTCATATTGAATTTAGAATAGTATTTGCTACTATAAAGAATCATTAAGGAATATGCTCCACAATTAAAAGTTTTTTTCTTTACATTATGGTGTTGAAAATAATTGTATTTTATGATTAAATTTTAAAAATTTAATTGGCATGACAATACTACGGGAAAGAACTTAATACTTTATGGGTGCTTTTAAACCAAGTAATTACTTTAAATCATGATTTGAAACTATTTTTTGACATTAAAAAAAAAAAAGACCATAGAGAAATATTGACAGAAAATCATGGCAAGTTGGGGGATGGCCAAATCAGATGGTAAAGCAAATCAGATGTACCACGTGTATGTCTCATAGGATTCTGATTTGACCAAAATAAAAAAAAAATAGAAATTCAAAAAGAAATAAATACATAAATAAATAAAAAGTGAAACCCCATTATTCATCGTTTTCCCCCCCAAAGCCCAAACCCTCTGTTTTTAGGCCTCCGGAGCTTTAATTGCTTCCCTGCTTTACTCTTCTCTTCTCTCTCATAGTCTCTTTATTACACCCAACATACCAACCACATCTACACTTATTTCCATCATTAATTATTATTCTTTTTCTTCTCTTCTTTCTTTCACTCCCCACTCCCTCTTTATTTCTTCACCATCGCCACCTTTTCAGCTAAGCTGACCTGACACAGCAGCAGCTCCAAAACTGTGTCTTCTCGCTTTCCTTTTTCCCACAGGTTTTCTGAGCTTGAGTTTCTAGTAAGTAGGTTTTAGCTTTGGAGCATTGGGGTTCTTTTTCTTAGCTGAAACTAAGAGGAAAAACCTTCGAAAGTGGTTTTGATTGAGGGAATCCGTTCTTTGTTTTTGTTTTTTTTGCTTTGGGTCGAAAAAGTTCTGCACTATCTATCTCTTTGTTTTGTTGAACTCATTTCTGACCGTCTTCTTTGTCCTTTTGCTAGCTTCATCACTCTAACTCTTCCTTCCCCTTCTCTGCCTGCTCAGTGTTCGCACTCACACCCCAAAGTTTATCCTTTTCAAGCTTCCATTTAATCTATCAAGTAGAAATAGATATAAAATACCAATACCATGGAGGCTTAGCATTTTTTTTTTTTTTTTGCTATTGAGTTGAAGGGAAAAGAAAATGCTGTTAAAGGTCTTAGTTTTTCTTGTTTTGGTATCAGTTGTTGGAAACGCTCAACAGCAAACTTTCAACGACGATGTTCTGGGGTTAATCTTCTTTAAAGCAGGGCTCAAAGACCCATATGCAAAGCTCCAATCTTGGAGTCAGGATGACAACGATTCCTGCAACTGGATGGGTGTTAAATGTGACCCGACAACTTACCGGGTCACTGAGCTCCACCTTGATGACCTTTCTCTTTCTGGTCACGTTGGCCGTGGCTTATTACGGTTACAGTTTCTTCAAGTTTTATCGCTTTCGAATAACAACCTTACGGGAACCATTAACTCTGAGCTTTCTCACATTGGGAGCTTGGAGGTTATTGATTTAAGTGGAAACAGCTTGTCAGGGTCGATCCCTGATGAATTTTTTGCACAATGTGGGTCTCTAAGGTCGGTCTCTTTCGCAAGAAACAATCTTACAGGGCAAATTCCTGATTCTTTGAGCTCTTGTTCCACCCTTGTGGCGGTTAACTTGTCGTCTAATCAGATTTCAGGGCATTTACCATCTGGATTTTGGTTTATGAGGAGCCTTCAATCGCTTGACGTGTCTGGTAATTTGTTGGAAGGAGAGATTCCTGAAGGAATTGGAAATTTGTATGATTTGAGAGAGATAAATTTTGGAAACAACAGATTCTCTGGGAGGCTTCCGGGAGATATTGGAAGTTGTTCACTATTGAAAGTGGTTGATTTTAGTAAGAATTATTTGTCTGGTAGCCTTCCGGATTCAATGCAGAGGCTTGGTTCATGTACTTCAATCAGTTTACGAGGAAATTCTTTCAGGGGACAAGTACCCGATTGGATTGGAGAATTGTCAAGTCTTGAGAGTTTGGATCTTTCTGCAAATGATTTTTCTGGTGGAGTTCCATTTTCTCTGGGAAATCTGCAGTTACTGAGGGAATTGAATCTGTCAATGAACCAGTTTACAGGTGCATTGCCAGATTCAATGGCTAATTGTTTTAACCTTTTGGCTATAGATGTTAGCCAGAATCTGTTGACAGGTAATGTTCCGTCATGGATGTTTAAGATGGGTGTGAAGAGTGCGTTGATTTCTGGGAACAAGCTTATTGGGAGCATGGAAAGACCTTTACTCCCTTCAAGAGTGCCATCTTATCAAGGCCTTCAGGTCTTGGATCTTTCTTCAAATGCTTTATCTGGAGAGATTCCATCTAACCTTGGGGTTCTTAGCAGCTTACTCTTCTTTAATATGTCCAAGAACCATCTGTTTGGTTCCATTCCGGCCAGCATAGAAGAATTGAAGAGTACACTAGTTATTGATTTAAGTGACAATATGCTGAATGGAAGCATTCCTTCAGCAATTGGAGGAGCAGTCTCGCTCAAGGAACTGAGGTTACAGAGGAACTTTCTATCTGGGAAAATTCCAACTCAGATAGTGAATTGTTCATCGCTAACAACTTTGTAAGTTCTTCCTTACTCTTTTGTTTATTTCTTTTAAGGGCTTTATGTTGTGTTATATGCATTGTTATTTAAACTTTAAAGGTTTCTTAATACTGAAAAAATTTGTATTAACACTTTAACTTTACACTATTAGGCTCTATCTAATTAATGTTAACCACTACACCTACTTTTGAAGCTGTTAGGGTGTTTTTATGGATGATTCACCGAGGGTCTGAGACCTTTAGTTAAATGGATCATGGCTAATTGGATTGGCACTGATCACCTAAAATCCATTAGTTCCTTTAATTTATCAAATAATATGCGGCTAAGTTGTTGTACAAGTAAATGGTATCTAAATGACCGTTATCATTCTCCAGGAAGATTACAGGTCCCTTGCTATCCTAATAGGCTAATGACTTGCTGTACATTGTTTGATTAGGAAGCAAGGCTGTTGCTTGCAATGTTGTAAATAGACAAAAATTGGCTTTGCTGCAATTGAATTGATCTGATTAATTTTTTTCCCTTTTTCTGTAGTCTGAGATTGATGTTCTCCTATTTTTGGGTTCAATGTAGCAGAACTCATTATACATTCAAATTTTAAGCTATGACCTCCAGTTTTCTAACAATTTTGTTCTGGTTTCTATTTCAATGGTACAGAATTCTGGCCCATAACAAACTATCTGGCTCAATCCCTCCTGCTATGTCAAACTTGAGCAACCTGCAGTATGTAGACTTGTCATTGAATGAACTAACTGGAAGCTTGGCAAAAGAGCTGGCAAATCTTTCTCAACTCGTTTCCTTCAACATCTCTCACAACCACCTTCGTGGTGAACTTCCACTTGGGGGCTTCTTTAACACCATCCCTACTTCATCTGTCTCTGGAAATCCATCATTGTGTGGTTCCATTGTCAACCGCTCTTGCCCAGCTGTCCATCCCAAGCCCATTGTTCTCAATCCTAATTCATCTGACTCCATTGGTGGCTCCTCTCCAAATCACCACCGCAAGAAAATTGTGCTCAGCATCTCTGCCCTCATTGCTATTGGTGCGGCGGCTTTTATTGTCATTGGTGTAGTAGCTATCACTCTTCTCAATATCCATGTCCGCTCTTCTATGTCACGTGCTCCTGCAGCTCTCACCTTATCTGGGGGGGAAGATTTTAGTTGTTCTCCTACCAATGATCCAAAGTATGGAAAACTTGTAATGTTTTCAGGGGATGCTGACTTTGTTGCTGGGGCCCACGCCCTGCTTAACAAGGACTGTGAGATTGGTCGTGGAGGGTTTGGAGTTGTTTATCGAACAATCCTTCGTGATGGGCGTTCAGTTGCCATTAAGAAACTGACTGTTTCAAGTTTGATTAAGTCTCAAGAGGAGTTTGAAAGGGAAGTGAAAAAACTTGGAAAGATTAGGCACCATAATATTGTAGCTCTTGAAGGATATTATTGGACTCCTTCCTTGCAGCTCCTCATTTATGAATTTGTTTCCAATGGGAGTTTGTATAAGCACCTCCATGATGGGTCTGGCAGAAGTTGCCTATCTTGGCGACAGAGATTCAACATAATTCTTGGGATGGCCAAGGGTCTGGCCTATTTGCACCGAATGAATGTTATTCACTATAATCTTAAATCAACTAATGTTCTGATAGATAGCTCTGGTGAGCCCAAGGTTGGAGATTTTGGCCTGGCAAGGCTGTTGCCGACATTAGACCGCTGCATCTTAAGCAGCAAAATTCAAAGTGCACTCGGTTACATGGCTCCTGAATTTGCTTGTAAGACCGTGAAAATAACAGAGAAATGTGACGTGTATGGCTTTGGTGTCCTGGTCTTAGAGGTGATAACAGGGAAGAAGCCAGTGGAATACATGGAGGATGATGTGGTGGTGCTGTGTGACATGGTCAGGGGTGCGCTCGAGGACGGTAAGGTGGAAGAATGTGTTGATGGGAGGCTTCGGAGTAACTTCCCAGCTGAGGAGGCAATTCCAGTTACAAAGCTTGGTTTAATATGTGCATCTCAAGTGCCATCAAATCGGCCAGACATGGAAGAAGTAGTAAACATTTTAGAGCTAATCCAATGCCCTTCTGATGGCCAGGATGAGCTGGAGTAAGCGATTAGAGATTGAGATCTTTGTGTTTCCCGGTGAAGAAGAATCCAGTTTGTTCTACAGAAAAAAAGATTTAAAACTGGTCATGAAATGCCCTCCGCCTCACTTTTCCCCCCAATTTTTTGTTCCTTAATGTTGTTTTTTCTTTGTGCCTTAATTTTTTTTTTTATCCGTTCCTTTATGGTATTTTGTTACATACAAACAATTTCACTTACTGGATTCCTTTTCACCGGCTCCATATGGCACTTTGGATATTATTCAATATCAAAGATATTTCTGTTCAACCAGGGTCTCCACTGTTGCATTATCCTGTATTTGTTTCATTATGAATGAACTGTATTTCTTGAAAGAATGAAGGAAAGCAAGGAAAAAATGCTGCCTGTAGGTAAGAAAAGGAAGAGGAAGTGAAATAAAGCAAAACAAAGCAAGCTGACAAGGTGGGAAATCAAAACCATAAAAAGTGAAAGCACAAGAATCGAATGGTATGATAGTAACACATGATGATGTTGAAGACAAGCACTCATTTGCTTTATTTACACTTTAATTTTTTTTAAAGCTTGAATTCAATCTTTTCTGCTTTTTCCTTTTTAGAATATTTGGCACCCTTGAGATACAACATGGTCAACAGCTTTTAGCAATCAAACCCAACACTCATGGTCACCCACTGATGGTCATTTTCTGCCCAAACAAACCCATTTCTTCCCTTTCAAAGTTGGTTACCAAAGTGTTTGGTTGTATCATAAGCATTTGATCCCCTGTTTTCACAATCTGGTCAATTATTAATTCTTCATTTTCAAGTTTTAATTTAATCCCTCAGGGAAGGGGCCTTGGTCATCATTGCATGGGGGTCCAGAGAAACATTTTTCTTTTGACTTTTTTTTTGAATGGTGGCAAGCAAGCAAGCATGGCATATTTATTTAGTGCATGAAAATCAAGAAATCATACCATTTCCGCCATGGGAGTCTCAAGGTTTTATTTTTTATTACAGTTACTCTTTTGAAAGAAATATTATACTAGAATTCTTTACCTAATTCATGCTGAAAATTTGTTTAAATTCTACAGCACAAATACCAGAGATAGAATCACATAAGTGGCAATCTAAGACTGAAGGTTTTTAAACTATTTTTAAATATCAACAACAGTATGATTTGTTAATAAAATATTAAAATTTTGTCATAATAATTAAAATTTAATCCTAATAATTTAAAATACAGGAAAAAAAATTGTAAGTGATTAGGTTGGACCAGCTTCTGCCTGCTGCTAACTTGAATTCTAATGAGTATAATATATAGGAAGGAAGAGTAAACGGCACGTAGACAAATCATTACTATTATTATTATTATTATTATCTAAAACTTAAAAGAAAAGGCAAAGCTATATTAATGTATTCTTGAAATTTGTGAAATAATGTGTTCAAAAACAAGAAGAATATTATAACGGGTGTGTGAATGTGATTGTTCTTTGTTTGTGAGAGACAAAATGATAGACCCCCTGCGCGACTTTTACAAGGGATAATAACGATTTAAGTTAGATTAGATTTAATTTAATTTTTTAGATAATATATAATATTATAAATTTTTAAATTTTGATTTAAATTTAAATTTTTTTGATTCAATTCGATCAAAAATAAATTTTATCGATTTGATTTATTAATTTTTAAAATTTATTTTTTATTTATATATTATTTTAATAAAATTTTTAATATATTTAAATAAATTTTTATATATAATAAATATTTTTATTTTATAAAAATTTAAAATATATATAATATAAAAAATATATAATTCGATTTAATTTATTTTTGTTTTTTAATTTTAATTCAAAATTTAATTTAAATTTAATATGTGTATTTAATATCTAAATTTAATCTAAATCCAATACAATAAATCAATTCAAATTGAGCCAAATATTAAAATTTCGAATAGATTTTCTTCCTTTTTTTTTTTTTTTCACTCCTAACTACCAAATCCTTCACCAAACGCAATATTTCTGCTTGCGGGGAACAATTTGATAAAAGAGAAATGGCAAAGGCGAGGCAGGGACACGGATACGTAGGAGATGCATTTGAATAGTGGATCCACCATGAATGGCTGATCTTATTTTGCAATCTAATCACAAAGTGCGTTGCAAATGCAAATTTGGAATTTCGACTGATCCAATGATTGATTCGACACCAATTTATGGGAGCTGCTAACAAAAAGGTGAACCGTACACACTAAACAGGCCTCTGGTTGGGGCGGCGCAGACTTACCTGAGATTCATGTTTCCACTTTGGTGTATCATAATCTAATACTAATATATCGTTAGCCATTGTTATCCAGTCAATTTGGATGAGGTTTCCAAAATGTAATCCTTCCTACAAAGTATAAATACATGAAATGGTTATTATTTTGTAACCCATTTCATGCCCTGGATTAAAAGAATTTATCACAAACTCCTCTACATGCAGGAAAAAAAAAAAAAAGAGCAGAGCGACGAGAACATTAACTCAAACAGAGAGTGGTTGGAACAAACAGCGCCATCACCCATGATAAAATGCAGAAAAACATATGTAGCTCCCTAGACAATACCTAGAGGCCCCTTTTGAGGACTTCCTATCACCATGATGACCACTAATGTTAGCAACTGTGTTGATGGACGAATTTACAGTTTCTATATCAAGTTGCCTGCTCGTCGTTCGACTTCGAGTGATTCACTTTCTTACCTTCATCTTTTCCGGTGAAAAACCTAATCATCCCAGTCATTCTCCCAGCCATCTCTGTTTGAAGACCTAGCAGTAAGACCATTTGCTGAGATATTCGCTGCATGGCGTCCCACTGGTGATTTCACTGCCTTGTCCTCATCCCAATCATCATCCCAACCCTGGTCCCAACCTTCAGCTGTTTCTACTTCAGCAGCTGCCATGGATTCTGGTAATCCCATTTCTAGCTCTTGGTAAGGTATACCATCATGCCGTCTCCTCTTCCGAAACATGCAACAAGCCCATGATCCTCCAAAAATTACAACGGTTACAATCAAGAAGTACGCACCATTTACTGGAGTCACCAACTTGTCATAAGAAGGAAGGTTTAAGAAAAAGTTTCCTTCAGAAACAAGAGGGTTCAGATGAAGCACACAATTTCCATTTCCAGCACTTAACACTAGCTCACTGCTTTTGACATCAGTCGAAGAGATATTAATCTGAAAACAAACAAGCAAATATACACATCAACTCTGGATACAAAAAGTACATGGAAACGAAGCATGAACACTTTTTGGGACATTGTTCAGAGTTGTATTCTTCAGTTCAACTATCTTCATCACTTATGAACTGAAGTTACAAAACACAATACCATTGAACCCTGTAAAGGCCTGTTAAGTGCTATTATCTAATATTAACTTCAGATTTGATGTGCATTTACATTCAGGTTTGGCCTCGCTTGTTGCCAATTGGCTTTAACTCTTAAGTAAAATGCTTAACAAGGTATCATACCAAAACTGTGTTTATCGCCTCATTTGTTAAAATTTTTGCTGATTTGCTCCTTATTAGTTGTTCACAAAAGAAGCCTGTTGGTTTCAGTTGTTAATATTGGGCCTCTAATTAAGGGTACCGTTAAGTATGTTAACCCATATCAATTGAGAAAGTTTTGTTGGTTAATTTAGGGGTTTTTTACTTCTGTATTTAGGTTGACCTCTGCTCTTATTACCAATTGGTCTTATGTAGGATGCTTAACAAAGTCCTTTCTAGCAAGTTTTTTAATCTTGTTATACAATCAATCAATCATGCAAGCTACACTAAGGGCCCCATCATAAACCAATAAACATATGAGGAATAACTTCTTATTTTTCCCTTTTTTTATTCACTTAGCTCAGCAATGATTTATTGGAAGTCCTAAAACTTAGGCAGATTAAAGATAACAATTTTGTCACGACAGTTTACTTTTTTGGGTATATTTTAATAAGTCCAAGGGGAGTGAGGGAAACTGATATGCCAAGCCTAGGTTCTTCCTAACAAGAAATCAATTGATAAATTTCATGCCTAGTTTAACAGCTGAGTAGAATCAAGGAAACCTAGCTGAGATTTAGAACTTCTCCCTTTGTTTGGATGGCCACTGGCTAAAGCCCAACTTCAACTTTTATATTCTGAATCTTATTCCTACAAAAATAGGTCTCATAATGTCCCAATATTATGAGAAAAAAATGACTAAGCAGAAGAGATATAAAAGACCATACCCTTTCAGTACCATGTTTTGGTACTTTAAGTCCCTTGCGAAATGATTCCACAGAAGGGCGAGCAAGATTGACTTTCAAAGTTTTTTCTCCACCATTGTGGACCAGAACAACCAGTTCTTTGGACCCTGGAAAGGAAAAAGGAATAAAATGAGTTACTCTCCCATCAGGAAATGTAAGAGATTAAGAAGTATGGATCACTAAAATACTATATGAATTCTTCATTGCCAACAATCAATATGAAAATAAAAATAACCTCGCTGCTTATCTCATCTTTTAGAATTAGAAAAGGAAACTGATTGGGTATCAAGCTTATTAAACAGACACTACATTATATAGTGCCTAAAATTTACACATATTTTAACTTAACATCTATACTAAGATCCATTTCTTAGCACTGGAGCAACAACATCGCATAACATAAAAATACAGCCAGGATATTTTTATAGATATGAGAACATTTGTGTTCAAGAACTTGCTATCCCTTCTATCCACAAATGATTGTTCACTTAAAAATAACCCAACAATTAGGAAATTAATTTACAGGCATTTACAATGTGTTGCAATTTCTGCCAGCTTTTACCCTACAAAAGAAGTAGGATTTATTTCTCTTCATCCATAGTGGTAAAAAGGATACAAAAACATAAACTATTCCAAATTTGTCAACTAAGCACCTATCCTGTTATTGCCTTCAATTGAACCCCTAACTTATTTACAGACAATGACATGAAAAAACTAACAACACCAGCAGAAAATGTGTCAAAATTTTAAAAAAGAAAAACATTGATGGAGGATAGAAAAATGCTTTGAGTTCAAGATAAAAAGATGAAGTACAGGTGGGAAAAAGAAAAAAAAAAACATGAAATTAAAAGAAATGGAGGGACCCTAGTGCTAGAACATCATTACCTAGTGGTGAATCAAGAGGAGGTAAAGGAAACTAGGGCAGTTGAGGACAAAAAGGTGATGAAGGGAGGTGATGGAGTGAAGTGGTGGGAGAGAAAGTGGTAAAGTGAACAAGTTTCAGAAAAATTCAGCAGAAAAGGGAAATTAAATGGAAACAGAAACAGGAAGAAGTTTTTACAATTTTTATATGCAGACACACAAATAGATAGATAGATAGGTTGATAAAGATTATAATTTAATTATAACTTAGCTAAAAAAAGCTTATGCTAATTGTACTTTTAATTATAATGAAGCTGCATACATATGAACTTGTCAATTGTATCTTTCAAAATACATTTTCAATAAGGATATTGATGGAAATTAACCCTAGAGCCACATTATTTATATTGTTAACCAAATATATCAACATTACATTCCTAGCAATTTAATCTACAACTATGTTACATGGACTCCGGTAAGGGTATCTGATAAGAGAATGTACCTGAGTGTTGGACTCTCTTTTGTCAAAAATTTTGGACTCACAAAGTAGGCTAAAAAGTATTCTAAAATAGGATATGGTAAGGGGATACGTATTCTAAACCAAACTCATTTAATTCAATAGCTCACAAAAATGCTTTCATTTTCAGAATTATTGTCTTATGGAATTAAATAAAACTAAATTTGGACTTTTATAATCTAGTTGGATTTTTTTTTGACACATATTCACGGTAATGAGGTTTATATTCTAATTGAATTTGTTTTTCTTTTTCTTTTCTAAAAGAAAAGCTAATTAAAGAGCCACAAAAGCCTAAACCCATCATGCGGACT
Organism: Durio zibethinus; assembly: GCF_047325235.1. Classification (NCBI taxonomy): domain Eukaryota; kingdom Viridiplantae; phylum Streptophyta; class Magnoliopsida; order Malvales; family Malvaceae; genus Durio; species Durio zibethinus. The sequence goes on from NC_143183.1 coordinate 1,114,938, forward strand.
TGTCTAGAATCTTCTTCTCATTTTACTCTCTTTTCCCTCTTCTATCTTTATCAAAGTGCACCAAAATCTTTCTCTATTTGAAACCAATGGAGGAAGGCAGAAAGCAGGTGGTCATGTAAGACAAAAATTAGTTCACCTCGAAGCTAATTTCAAGTTCCAACCCTTTGTCTTCCATTTAATCTCTATAAAAATTCTATTTTCCTCTTAGCTTTCTCCTTTTCTTGATCCTCTTTATAATTTCCCAGACCAGAATACTCCCTCAATTCCTCTTCTACCTCATTTTTTTTGGTCAATTTGTGGATTGGGCTTTGTCAATTTGGTGTCCAGATAGCTCACACCCATTGCTATCTCCGCTGATCACTCCCTTCGATTAGTGCTTGATTTGGTTCAATTTCTTCATTGCCAAGTCAAAATTACCAGCGCCAATTCTGCAGCCAAATCCATGTCATGTTGTGCCAACATTGGTTTAGTGATCTAATATGGAGAGTCCATGTAACAGAGATCTATACATTCACATGATTACTAAAACCATTAACCTTATATTCCCAAGAATTTAATCAGCTGCAATCACACGCCTCGCAATCAGATTCCCATTATTATCTATATTTCCTAAGCAGGCACCAAACAACTCCTAAAAGGATATTACAACCCATAAAACTGTTCATGGTAATGAACTTCTTCATTCGACCTAAAACTTGCATCATAAAGAAGAATTAACTTTCCCACTATTTTTTATCTTAGTTTTTTTTTTCTTAGTTAAGTATAAATTTTAGCCTCAAATCCCTTCAGCTGTTCCTATCTTATATATCGCTGCGCTTTCACAAATGAATGAAAATATCACAGCATATAGATAATCTCTCATAGTAGAACATCATACTGAAAAAATTAAAATAGAGAAGTACCTTACAGCAACAACTTCAAAGCAACACAGAAGGAAAGTTATTTACTCTTGACATCCATGCTTTATAGAAGATATTGTCATCCTTGTTGCTAGCTACTTCTATTTTAAATCCAGGACAAAAAGAACAGATAGAAATATCTCAATACTGAGCTCCTATCTCCTAGCTAGAAGGCCTATTCAGACTTTGTTGCATAGGGTAAAGTGCAGACAGCCTTACTAACAGAACATGGGTTTTCTTTTTTCTTCTCTATTTGTTTGTTCTTTAGCCTTTGTATTAGTAGTTGATTTCCAACATTTTAAATAATTAATTCAGTTGTAATTCTATGTATGTTCCAGCAGTTGACAACTTACTCATTAAGCATTTAACCAATTGAGCACAACAAAATTCCCAACCTAAAGGATCAACCTAAATATAAGGCTACAACAAAATCCCAAAGTTGATAGACATGGTATAGCACCACTTTAGTATCAGATTTAATAATTTGTATATGGAGGGCCTAGATATATGCAAATTTACGCATGGATTCTTCATAACCCTTTTTCCAAACATTTCCAAATATGCAACAAGCCTGGGCATATTTATGCTCCAATTGACAGAACCAAGAGCAAATATAATCGATAACATATTTCAGTGCACATAATTACTCTACAATGCAGCTAAGGCATACTCTTAAGTAACAAATATAAGCACGCATTTCTCTAATAAAGGCAACAGCACAAATCATTAGTTCATTTAAAGTTCCATTTAAGCATTAAAGAACTTAAAGAGCAATATGGAATTACCAGTTCCAAAACCCTTAATGCAGGCAATCAAGGAGTTCCCGTCTGTGCATTTGTTAGCTACACCATCACACGTTTCGGTCCCTAAATTGGAGTCACTTTCATCCCCATTTGTCTTCTTCTTCTTCTTATTCTGATCCTCCTTTGTATCAGCTCCCTTCTCAGTACTATTGGGATCCTTTCCACTATCTATTTTCTTTTTCTTCTCCTTATTATCCTCCATTGGTTTATCATTTGTCGAATTTGAAGTTGAACTTGAATTATTTCCATTACCTATTTCCTTTTGAGGAGACGGATTCACCTTCTCCGGTTTATCCGATGGTTTTGGATCCTTCTTGTCATCTGGAGGTGGAATCACAGAATCAGTTTTATTTGACGAATTCGGATCCAATTTCGATGAGCCATCCGGTTTAGGATCCGATTTGTTGACGTCCGAAACCGATAAAGGAATTGGTGACGGAGAACTCTAAAATCCCAACAATAAATAATTTTTGTTAATAAAAACAAAAATGAATATAGTAAATAAAATAATAAATGATAGAGATAGATAGGTAGAAGGAAAGAGAAATTTACGGGCGGCGTTGCGGCGGCGGTGTTGTTCTTTGTAGGAGATTCATCGGCCAAGTATCGAAGCTTCCAAAACGACGACAAAGCATTGGAAACATCGGCGACGATTAAAAACAGTAAAATCGCCGTCGTAATTGCATTTCTATCCATCGCCGTCTAAAAAAATTATTATTATTGTTTTTTTGTTTCTTTCGAAGATTAAGATCTGGAAATTGAAAATTGTCTTTGAGCAGCTCCGTTGAATAAAAAAATTTCCAAGCAAAATCAGAAACCGACTAAAGTAACTAACTAAGAAATAACTCGGAAATCAAAACGGAAGAAATTCTACAAAATTCAGCTGAGGCTTATGTTTCACGCAATTCGCTAAAAAAAAAAAAGAAGGGAGACGACGAAGATGATGAGGAATAATAATTTTGGAATTTTGGGAGATTTTTAAATTTTAAGTGTTCGATGAAAATTGAATTTCTGATTGGTCAACTCAACGAGTACACAACTTAGGCTCACTCGCTCACTGAATCACTCACATATTAGTACTAAATAAATGGTATAAGTATACGCTGTATATCTATACGGCATTAGTATACGTATAATTTACTTGAACTACTTAGATTTCTTTATGACAACAATTTTACCAATAAAATTAAAAGTGAATATCATTTAATAAATTTATTTATTTACCTAATTATGTCATAATAAATATGTAGCAATCAGTTAATTTTATTTATGAAATTTAAAAATTGTAATTACGATATGTAAAATAATTTATCTTAACATTAAACTAACAGAATATAGAGTAATTAATTTTTTAAAAAAAATTTAGAATTTGATTATAATTTAAATATCAAATGAGTAATTAATTTTTTTTAAAAATATTTTTTCGTATTGAAAAAAAGTATATTAAACTGCAAGGATAAATTGTTGTGGTTTTTTTCTTTTTTATGGCACCCAACCAATAGGAAAAATACTATAAACACGATCTAATATACTCGTTTCGTACACTCATCTAATATTTTGTTTTAAAAATGCTATTATAACTGATAAAGATTTTAAAAATTGTCACTTAAGTCCCTAGAATAAGATAATAACAGATAAATACAATATTTGAGTTCAATATTTTAATGCGTATAACATTGGCCTTAAAATATTGTTTAATTAGCCTTTTTTTTTTTTTGGATAATTGGGAGTTTTATTTTAAAAACAATAACAGATACTGCTACGCAATGAAACAATAGAGGAAACCAAAAAATATATATATAAGTAATGATGTTGGTCATAGTTATTTAATTTTAGAAATCTTTATAATTCGGTTTTAATTAAATTAATTAAATAATTAATAAAAATTATTATAAAAATTTTAATTTTTGGTTAATTTAATTTTAAAATCGAATTAATTAAAAATTTAACAAAAATATAACAAAATTTAAATATAAAATTGTTAGCTTTTTAAGCGAAATAGTGATCTAAGAATGGTGAATTTGATCTCTTTAATTCTTTTCCAAAAGAAATTAAAATTAATATCTAAATATGATACAAATAACAATAAATTGATGAACTATATGTTGCGCTTGAAGTAATAATCACAACAATACAGAAGCAATAGACAACAATCAATAATCAAATACGCAGAAAAAATAAAGCACACCAAGATTTACGTGAAAAACCCTCCAGTGTAGAGGAAAAAAAATCACGGGTTACCAGAAAAATCTTCACTATCAAATAATAGTTATACAAAGTTCTTCTCTAGCTAAAACTAGAGCTAATCAACAACTAGAGAAACAATTAGAGAAATCTCACCAAATAAGTAACTCAACAAATACACCATAGATTTGTTCCTAGAGAGCTTCAAACCCAATCTTCACCGTTCAGAATGTAGAACTCTAAATCATAAACCTCCTGACAAGGTTCCAACTTAATCGGATCATGGATCGACTTCCGTTCAACCAACTCTCCTTTCTCTTTTTTCTCTCTCTGTTTTTCTTGACTTTTTTTCTTTTTCTGCTTGGTTTTCGACATACACCTAAAACAACTCCACCTCTTTTTTATTAAGTAGTTAGGGCTCTGTGTAAAATAAAAGATCAAGTCCTATGGCCTTTACTTGGTCCAAAACTACTTACATGGGATTGGACCCCATTTTCCTAATAATCTCCCCCTCTAGCCCCATTAGGAGGAGATTCATCACCATAACAGTTTCATTTGAAACTTACCTTGGCCAGGGAACTCATTCTGACCAAGTTACTACAAAGCTCAAACTTTTTCTTAGGAAGTATCTTAGTCAACATATCTGCTACATTCTTATCAGTATGGACTTTCTTCAATAACATCTACTGTTCTTCAATCATTGAACGTAACCAATGATATCTAACATCAATGTGCTTTGTTCTAGCATGGTACATGATATTCTTACTCAAATCTAAAGCACTCTGACTATCATAAAATATTACATACTCTTTCTGATTCAATCTCAATTCAAGAAGAAAACGTTTCACCCAAAGCATTTCTTTATATGCTTTGGTTGTTGCAATATACTCAGCCTCCGTAGTTGACAAAGCAACACACTTCTGTAACTTAGATTGTCAAGATACATCTCCTTCTATAAAAGTAAATAAATACCCTGAAGTAGATTTCCTACCATCAAGATCGCCTGTCATGTTAGCATCAGTAAATCCTTCTAGAACTAGTTGTGAAACTCCATAAGTCAAGCACATTTTTGAGGTACCCCTCAAATATCTAAAAATCCATTTCACTGCTTCCCAGTGAACCTTCCCTGGATTAGAAAGAAATCTGCTCACTATACCAACTGCATGAGTAATGTCAGACCTTGTACAAACCATAAGATACATTAAAAAACCGACTGTAGAAGAATAAGGAATACTAGACATAGCTAGTTGCTCTTCCTTAGACACTGGACAAGATTTCTTACTTAGATGAAAATGATTGGCAAGTGAACTGCTAACTGATTTAGCATGTTGCATGTTGAATCTATCAAGCACTCGTTCAACATACTTTTTTGTGACAACCACAGCTTTTCAGCTCTCCTATCTCGGATAATGTCCATACCAAGAATTTATTTTGCTGGACCTAAATACTTCATATCAAAAGACTTAGACAATTATTTTTTTAACCTGCAAACCATACTAGCATCTTGTCCTATAATCAACATATCATCAACATATAATAATAGGATAATGAAATTACCATTAGGAAATTGTTTAACATACACACAAGAATCCGCTACTATTCTTTTATAGCTATGACTCACCATAAAAGAATCAAACTTCTTGTACCACTATCGCGGAGCTTGTTTCAAGCCATACAAGTTTTTTTTCAATTTGCAAACTAAGTGCTCTTTTCCTTTCACTTTAAAACCCTCAGGCTGATTCATATAAATGTCCTCCTGTAAATCACCATGCAAAAATACAATTTTAACATCAAGTTGCTCAAGTTCAAGATTCAAATTAGCTGCCAATCCCAGTACCACTCGAATAGAACTCATTTTTACAACTGGAGCAAAAATCTCATCAAAATCGATGCCTGGTTTCCGAGAAAAATCTTTTACTACCAATCGAGCTTTGTACCTCACTAATTTATCACCATCTTTTTTTAACTTGAACACCTATTTATTCTTTAATGGCCTCTTTCCTGTTGGAAGTTTAACAAGATCATAAGTATCATTCTTTCATAATGACTCCATCTCTTCTTTCATTACTTTTAACCAGTGCTCTCTATCCGGTGTAACCTGCACATCTTGGAAGCTTTCTGGCTCCCCTTCACTAGTAACTAAAATAAAATCTGAACTTGGATACCTGGTAGATGGCCTGCGCTCTCTAGTAGATCTCTTATGCTGAGACTTTACATCACTTGATGTCGAAGGTAACCCCCCTATTTAACACTCTCAAGTAGAGAGAATTGCTCTCATGCTCAAAACTAATAGCATCTGGCTCATCACTAACTGTGGCTGGCTCATTCATATCCCTAAGTTCTGTTTCTTGCTCATTTTTACCATCTGTGGCTCTTTCTTGTGGAATCTCTGTCGGTGTTGAAACATCACACTCAACAGTAACTCGTGTAGTCTTCTCATTTTTCTCAAGGTCTGTTATAATTTTTTTTTAATGAAAGACCACATCTCTGCTTCTGACTGTCTTTCTCTTTACTGGATCCCATACCCTGTAACCAAATTTTTTATTATCATATCCTACAAACACACATTGTGTGACTTTACTATCAAGCTTTGATCTCTGCTCTTTCGACACATGCATGAATGCTTTACACTCAAAAACTTTCAAATGAGAGTATGAAGTATCTTTTTCTGTCCACACTCTTTCTAGAATGTCAAAGCCCAAAGGAACTGATGGTGACCTGTTAAGTAAATAACAAGCTGTGTTGACTACTTCACCCCAGAATGACTTTGATAATTTTGCCATCCTCAATATACATATGACTTTTTTCACAATGGTGCGATTCATTCTTTCAGCTATATCATTATGTTACGGTGTTTCAGGTTCTGTCCTCTCATGCCTGATCCCATGCTTTAAGCAATACTCTTCAAAGCTTTTAGATGTGTATTCCTCACTATTATCAGTTCGAATACACTTCAAGAGTAACCCTGTCATCTTTTCAATTATGACATGAAATTTTTAAAAATACTGTAGTACCTGACTTTTGTATTTCAACATATACACTCAAGTCTTACGTGAAGCATCATCAATAAAAGTAACAAAATATCTACTACCACCTAATGACTCAACCTCAATGGGATCACATACGTCAGAATAAATTAATTCCAATCTATTTTCTTTTCTCTGAGAACTTTTACGAAAAGAAACTCTATGATGTTTATCAAACAAATAATAGTCACATGAATCGAAAGACATACCTTTGGTTAAGGGAATGAGAGACTGCCTTGTCAAAACCTGTAATCCTTTTTCACTCATGTGTGCCAGCCTTCTGTGCCACAAATTTACTGAAGCATCATTTTCAATGATATTTACCTGGTTACCATTCAATTGCATCCATGTCTTATACATTGTGCAGCATAGTTTTCCCCTTGTAACTACCATAGATCATTTGAGAAGCTTTCACTGTCTATTCTTTTATCGACTTTCATATCCCTCCTTATAAAAGACATTAATAGCAAACAAGTTCATTCTCATATCTGAAATATGTCTGACATCCCTTAAAGTCAACATATAACCTGTACTAGTTTGTACAACAATATCACCAATCCCAACAATCAGTGACACACTCTTGTTTCCCATCTTGGTACAACTAAAATCTCCTGCTTTGTAAGTCGTAAACAACTCTTTCTTAGGAACACAATGATATGTTGCTCCTGTGTCAACTATCCACTCAATACCGGGATCACTAACATGATTACAATCACCATATGTACAAATCAAAGTAACTGAATCACTATCTGAATTTACTGCTGCAACATTGCCATCATCTGAACTCTTATTTTTCTCATCTTTTCGTTCTTGCTTCAAGATTTTATAGTTTCATTTTATATGACCTGCCTTACCACAATAGAAACACTTCACTTTACCTCTAGACTTGGATCTATGTTTAGACTTACCACGGCTTTTTGGGTCTTAACCTCTGTCGATGTTTCTACCCCTGTTCTCTGTGACTAGAGCTTGATTCCCAGGGTTTACATCTTTTTACCTTGCTTCTTCATTAAGCATATTGTCTTTTGCCATCTCCAATGTCACTTTATAATCAGGAGCTGAATTAAGAACAGTCACAACTAGAGTATTCTAGCTGTCTGGCAATGAACCCAAAAAAAATAATACCTTCATTTCATCATCCATCTTAAGCTCCATAGTAGTCATCCGATTAAATATATCTTGAAAATCACTCAAGTACTCTGTAACAGATCGTCCATCCTTGTACTGTAAAGTTGCAAGCTTTTTAACAAGCATAACTTTATTCATACCTATTTTTCTCTCATACAATGCTGCCAATTTTTCTCAAATAATGTGAGCATCTGACTCCTGCACTACATGATGAAACACGCTGATATCAATCTATTTTTTGATTATAGCCAGCGTCTTTCTACCTAGCTTCTTTCAGTTTTCATCTTTCAAATCTGCTGGTTTAGCCGAATCACCCAATACTGGCTCATACAAATCTTTGCAGTATAGATGATCCTCCATCATAGGCTTCCAAATTGAATAATTCGATGCTATCAATTTTATCATGGAACTTGTATCACCCTTCATGATCCCAAACAAAATTTACTTCTATCTTGGGTTACTTTTGTATCGATGTCTCAAAATAACCCTCGCTCTGATATCACTTATTACGCCTGAAGCAATAATCACAATAATACAGAAGCAATAGATAACAATCAATAATCAAATACGCAGGAAAAATAAAGCACACCAAGATTTACGTGGAAAACCCTCTAGTGTAGAGGAAAAAAAATCACGGGCCACCAGAAAAATTTTCACTATCAAATAATAGTTATACAAAGTTCTTCTCTAGCTAAAACTAGAGCTAATCAACAACTAGAGAAACAATTGAAAAAATCTCACCAAATAAGTGACTCAACAAATATACCCTGGATTTGTTCCTAGAGAGCTTCAAACTCGATCTTCACCGTTCAGAATGTAGAACTCTAAATCATAAACCTCCTGACAAGGTTCCAACTCAATCGGACCACGGATCAATTTTCGTTCAACCAACTCTCCCTTCTCTTTTTTCTCTCTCTGCTTTTCCTGGCTTTTCTTTTTTTTCTGCTTGGTTTTCGACACACACCTAAAACAATCCCACCTCTTTTTTATTAAGTAGCTAGGGCTCTGTGTAAAATTAAAGATCAAGGCCCATGACCTTTACTTGGTCCAAAATCACTTACATGTGACTGGACCCCATTTTCCTAACACTATAAGCAAATATAAATTATAATCAAAATAAAAAAAGAATAAAAAAATTAAACACAAGAATTTATAAAAATTCGATCATTCTCTACAAAGTATCTATACACTCTTTTTGATTGTCTATACCAAAACTTGAATTCATTATTTTTTAATTAAAAATATAATTCTATATTTTTTTCTCTAAAGCTTAAGATAGAAATTTTATACTCTCTACTTTCTAAGCTGAGTAGAAACTTCTCAATCACACAAATTCAAAAAGATACCTCACTTCTTATTACAAAATCATTTAATAAAAATGTAAACTTAAAACACATCCAAAAAACTAAGTGTTTGTCTAATGAAGTATAAATAAAATTTGATAAATGAACAATAACAATAATTTGGATATAACAAATACAAAGATGTAGACTTTTAAGCTCTAACAACTCTTGATTCTTTAAGAGAATGAAAATATAGCTTGTTGACTCTTGCTCTCTTGGTTTATCAACCTTCTTAGTGTTTTGGAATGTCCAATTTATAAAAAAATTAAAGAACTAGCCGTTGAGAATGGTTTGAAAGAAAAAATATCCATTGGAAGCTTGAAAAAAATTAATTATTATGCACAATCTAGGCAGACCCGATCGATCCCCTACCCAGGTGATCGATCCTTATAGGGAGGGGATCGATTCAGTCAAGCTAGGTGGTAGTATTTTATTTTACATTTCACTTACTAATTTAATCATATCTTGAGTTATATAAATTTAAATAAAAAATCGTTTGTAGATTTAGAAACTAGACTTAAAGGTTTTTTATTCATATAAAATTTATCACTTAATTCATTATATACGAATTATAGTGAATTTTTAAAACTATCCCTTATATAGGTTTTAGATAAATATGGAGTGTCTAATGAAAATTCAAAAATTTTTTTTAAAAAATTTGGATTTTAATTTTGTTTAATCGATTAAAAAGTAAACTTAAAGAGCTTTCTAACTATATAAATTTCAAATATTAAAATTTTGTGAATTAATACAGAAAAAATAAAACAAGTTCGATGTTAAAAAACTTTATTTTTGTAAAACAACTTTATTAAATTAATCTATTTATCAAAACCAATATTATTAAAATTGTATTAAGTAAAAAATGAATATGTTTACTTTAAAAACAATAATTGTATTTTCATTTAAGCTCAAATAAATAATTTTTAAAAATAGATTTAGCTTGAGAAATATAAAAATAAAGAAAAGTTTGTTTATACTTAAAAAAATATATTATTTATTTAATATTAAAATATAAAACTTAAGAACATGTATTAAATAATTTTTTTAAAATCTTGATCATATTTATTTAGTTTAATGTTTTATCATTTCAAAATAAAAATCAAGTCAAGGCTAACAAAAATAAAAAATATATGAGATGAATTATTTTATTTCATAAACTATTAAAAATTTTAACATAATATTGATATTTAAATATTTTGTTAGATAATTTTATTTAATTTATTTAAAATATAAAAAATTAAAAAATATAATTTAATTTAAATATATTTATTATTCAATTAATTAAAAAATTAATTGAATTGATAAAATTAAATTTAATTGATTAATTTTTAAAATTAATAAATTTAATTTGGTTAATAAAAATAATTTAATATAATTTAATTAATTCAATTTTTGATAATTCAATTTGAAATTTATCGAAGTGACTGAATGAATACTCATACTTAATATAAACGAAGATGGTTGTAAATATTTTTTTTTTACAATTGAAACAAGAAAAAATCGATTTTTTTTTTTTATAATACGAAGTAGTTGTATATATTATACCCACTTTTGTGTTAAACAAGGCTCTTTGGAACAAAACATGATTTCTTTGTTGCAAGGAAGAATAAAGCGAGACATTTTTACAGTTCCAGCTTGGCTGAAGAATGCTTTAGGACAAGACCCATGGCCGCTGAAGAATGCTCCACTAGTAAAGCAGAAATTCCAGCTACAGTGAATAACAATCAAATGGAAGTAAAGTGAGTAATATTTTTATATTAAATACAGTAATTAATAGTTATGAAAATAAGAAATTCAATTCAAGCCACTTAGAGAAACCAATAAATTTGTACATTTGACGCTTTGCTACTTTTCTTTGACAATTGAGTTTCTTTTCCTCCAATAACAAGCCAAATCGTTAGCTTGGCTACCCAAAACTCAGCTTTCCCTGAGCCTGAGCCACACCCAAAAGCAAAGTTAAAGAAAAGAGCATAGATTCCTTCCCATGTATAAAAAATATCAGCCTAGAAATGTTATGATTATGACTGTTGAGAAGCTAAAGAGAATGGGTTTTGCAAGTGAAAACAAAAGCATGGACGAAGTATCAGTTGTTCTGAGAAGGTTTGGGGACGAGCAGAGCGCGCTGCTGGACCAATTTGAGAGGCTCTCCTTTGAGGTCCAGCTGAACCAAGCCATTTTGGGTAGGAGCCTATCGGAGCCAAGTCTGACTAAAAGGTCGCACTTCCAAGCTCCACCGCCAGCGGTGCAGCCACAGGGGCGTAAAGGGCGTCGTGGGTCTGGTTTCAACAGGGTCCTGAAGAAGTTGCTCAAACCAATTCTTGGCAGGAAAGGAAATGCTGGAAAAAAGCCAGTGGCTGATCCCAAAAATCCCATGTCTTGGAAAGCTTTCAGCAGATCTCTACGTTTCTGATGAAATAAACGTTATGTATTCGTTTTTCCATCCATGATATATTGATTTTTCTTTTGTTATTGTTTTTGGCAAATGGTAACCAATCATTTTACGTGTTCATGAAGCAGATACTGTAACTAATAGCTAAGAAATCATATATGACAAAGGATCAGGTCTAATCCGGTCCCACTTCGCAGATATTTTGTCTTTTTTTTTTTTTCTTTAAAAATGGAGAAATAGTGGCTAATTGAGAAGGAATATAAACTGTCTGGTCCAACTGCTTATCAGAACCAAAACGTGGCGTTTTCTTAGAGTGCTTTGTCTCTGGATAAACAGCTTTTCCCCGCCTACTCGGCTTCCTGCCACTAAGTTCAAAACTAAGCTGATTTTCTCCTCCATCTGTCCCTCTTTTTCTTTATGATTATGTTTGTCATGTCTTCTCCACGTAAAGCTGAATCTCTTGTATTTGGCAATCCATCCATAATCCACAATCCCGAAAGAATACATCACAAGAAAGTCCAGCTTGCATTGATATCAGTGTCTTCCAAAAATGCTAGCCTCATTTCCTCAGGCAGAAGCTCCATAGACTTGGTTAAAAGAAGGAAGCTAGAAAGTTTGCATTCTGACGAGAGAACTGGTAGGATTCGGCTTGTAAATCTCCTGGATAAAATTAAGGCAATACCCTTTAAAGACACGAGTAAAATTCTCAGCATCATGGAGAAAGAAGCTGACACTTTGACCTTGTCTGATTTCAATGGTCTGCTAATGGCATTGGTTACAGCAAATGAACCTGATTTAGCTTTGGCACTCTACTCCAATGTAGCATCATCTGGTTTAGCTTTAGCACCAAATTGTTGGACATTTTCCATAATGATTAGGTGCTGCTGCAAGAAAAACGACCTTGATGAGGCTCAAAGGGTTTTACACCACATGATGGAAAATGGGTATAGTCCAAATGTGATAACATTTACAGTTCTCATAAATTCATTGTGCAAAAGAGGCAAATTGGAGAACGCTTTTGAAGTTTTTGAAGTGATGGGTAGAATTGGGTGCAAACCAACGGTCCAAACATACAATTGCTTGTTAAAGGGATTGTGTTATGTAGGGAGAGTGGAGCAGGCTCACGAAATGTTGATGAATATGAAGAAAGAATCGATAAGACCTGACATCTATTCATACACAGCAGTAATGGATGGTTTTTGTAAAGTGGGTAGAGCAGATGAGGCAATGGAATTGCTCAACCAGGCTCTGGAGATGGGGTTAGCACCAAATGTGGTCACTTTTAACACTCTGTTCACTGGGTATAATAAAGAAGGGAGGCCACACCAGGGTTTTAGAGTGTTAAAGCTTATGAATGAGAAAAATTGCATACCTGATAGCATTAGCTACAGCACCTTGTTGAGTGGGCTGTTGAAATGGGGAAAGATAAGGGCAGCGCTTGGGGTGTACAAGAAAATGGTGGGTATTGGTTTTGAAATGGATGGAAGGATGATGAGCACTTTGCTTAGAGGTTTATGCATGAAATCATGGAAACAAAAAGACCTGATTGAGGATGCCTATCAAGTGTTCGAGAAAATGACGAGTGGGGTTTCTGTCATAGACCAGAGTACGTATGGCTTTGTGATTCGAACTCTTTGTGTGGGAAAGAAAATGGAGGAGGCTCTGGCTCATTTGCAGGAGATGATTAGAACAGGGAACGTTCCTAGGACGATAACCTTCAACAATGTAATTCAAACGCTTTGCACGGAGGGCAAGATTCGTGAGGCATTGATAGTCTTGGTGATCATGTATGAAAATGGTAAAATCCCAAGTAGAACATCCTATGACATTTTGGTTAAGGAGTTCAATCAACGGGGCCAGTTGTTGGGTGCTCGTAATGTCTACGGTGCGGCTTTGAAGCATGGTGTAGTCCCACATAGGGTACCACTACGATGAATGGATGATGGCAAAATTGTTCAACAAACTTATGCCAATAATTAGAATTCTCCAAGTCAAAAGTTATGAAAGGTTCATATATTGCCCAGTTCTTGTATCCACCAATATTTGATCACCTATGTTAATGAATAGAGGAACATTAACATTGGCGCCTGTGTCAACGGTTGCAGCTTTGGATCCACCTGTATCAAAATTTATTTCTCATAGTGATTAGACCAAAGAATACCAAAAGAGATATGTTGCAACTTGGAACAAAATCAAAATGAAAGAATCAAAAAGTGCAGCAAAGACAAAGGCTGTCACAAAATAGATGCATGGTCGTGACTCTTGAGAACATAATACAGCGTAGTCTTCTCATGTTTTTGGTTTCGAAAAATTAAAGGAGAAAAAGAGGAGTCATATTCAGGAAACAATTTATAGTCAGCTTTATAGCATATTAGAGCTCTTCAAGTGAACATATCTAAATTACTTTCAATTCAAGACGCTGCATTATGGCTTAACTCACCCTTTGCATCTTGCTAAGTTATGGATAGTTGCAGTTTTACAATTTAGAACAATTACATAATGGATTAGGAGTTGGGACCTTGAAGAGAAACTATATTACGTTACCTGAAGCTGTATCACCTTTGAGGCCAGGATCAACATCAACAGCAGCAAGCTGAACTGTGATGGGGAGTTCGAAACCAATAACCTACAAGAAAGTGCAGACAGATAAGCACCATCAATTGTAACAGCAGTAACAAGCAGCTGCTAATATGGTAATAATGCAAACCTTTAGTATTAATTATTGGAAACCATAACCTGCACATATACAGGCATATGAAGCTGATAAGACTGATGGCTACAAGAACACTGCTTAGCATATAACAGATGGAATTATCTTTGTAAGTGATATGGGGCACCCTCTTGACCACAGATCTCAAACAAGAGCACACATCTATGCATATCAAAAACTTCAAAATTCAAATAATGAACAGGAGATGCATGAACTAAAGAAATTATGAAGTACCTTTCCATTCCAGAAGAGCAAATTGCCGTCTATTCCCTCCTTCAACCACTGTCTTGTCCCCAACATCTGCCTCATTTAGACGGGTTTCCTCGTATGTGTTCTGTAAGAAGTTAAAACATCATTATAAGACTGACATGGGAAAGAAATAAGACAAGCATTTCAATACTATTGTTAAAGAGAAAAGACTAGATAGACTTAGTTATTGAATCTTTCTAGTAGTATGAGCATGATCCAATTCCTTTGCAAGTATCAAAGAAAGAATAGTTAACTAGCGATCATGCAGAAGATAACTAGTGATCATGCGAGAACAAATGTGTCCGAAAATGCTTCTTTTTCGGGTAATTTTTTTTCCTTGAGTTGAAATTTTAGATGGTCATGTTTGTGTAAACCCGCATTTAATTTAAAAGATATTACCTATTTTTAATCCGAAAGTCTAATAGTTTTATCTCACAAAAAATATTTTAAGTTTGAATTTAATATTTTGCTTATATATTATAACAAATGATCAGAATATTTGAATATGAGATTGAGGTATTATAAACTTTTCTCGTTAAATTTTAACGTTCATATTAAATCTAATACAAAATATAAATAAAATTATAGAATCGTATACACAAATTACAGAATTGTAGACATAGAACAACAAAATAATTCAACACAAAGCACAAACAAAATCACATAATTGCACTTATAAAATCATAAAATTAAAATAAAATCAAACATTAAAATTTTAGAATTAAACTTTTATCATATAACACTTTAACTCTCAACAAATTCTAGATGTTGCTTTCACTACCAGCCTTTAATTTCTGTTGGACTGGTAATTGTTTTGAAGTGGAGAGCATTGCTTAGATAAGAAGAAGGCAAGTGTGAATGGATTGGGCTTTTTCCTAATTAATGTTTGGCCATCAAAACCAACCTCTTTTTTCTTGCCGCCTAAACATGTTTACAGTGGCCCTTGGACAACATTATAAGTGAATCAATCAAGGCATGCTGCTGACATTTCCATCGGTTGCTTTAACAAGTTTTTTCTTAATTAATGAAAAAGTTAAAGAATAAACGAAACTCGTGTTTTGTGTAATATCTAGTTAGTGATCTAAGCCATGCGTGTTATTAATATTGTATTTTTTTAGGATTTTAAAAGAATACGTGACAACCGTGGTGAAACATTTTAATTATTAATTATATATAATTAAACTAAATCATAGAAAAATGTATATAAATATGTATAATGAATTTTAATAATTATAGTGAGATTAAAATCATAGTTTCATTTAAAAAAAAAAAAAAAAAGGAAAGAAAAACGTGGCGGTCATCACTTTCACTTGTCATCGTCGTTATTCGTTAGCCGGACATTCCTTTAAACTCCTGGTTTAAGTTTAAACCTTTGGTTTTGTCCGAGAAACGAACTGGTTTCCTGTTCCACGCTCACCCTACGCGCACCTATAGGCGTGGAGTTACTCCTCGAGCACGACTGTTTGAATTCATTAGCGCGTGGGTTGGCGTTTCTCTTTCAGAGCGGTAGGTAAACGGGTATCCAGGTCACCTAACTTTAGCGCATTATTAATATGACGTCATAAATAAACGTGAAAAAAAATCAATGGTGTAATGATCGTTGACAGTTGACACATGTGCAACGCAGAATTCCGTTGGACGGCGTGGAGATTCGAAAGACCAATTTGTCCAAAGAAAAATACGTGGGTAATTGTTATAAAAGGGAACATTCCGGGGTAATTTAGGAAATTCGCGTCTGATACTTATTACATGCGAGATATGCGTTAGGACTGAAAAGCGCCTAGTGGCGCACTTTACGCTGGTGTCCACACGCCGTATTTTTATACGCTACAACTTGTAGTTTTATTAAATACTAAAAAGTTTTTCATCACGCGCTAGTGTACTGGTGCAGCCCATAGTAAATCCTCTTGTTTTACTCAAATATTTTTGGACAAAACAGAAAATTTTTTTCAAAACCGCTGATGAAAATGTGGGCCCCGCATCTGATCGAGCGCTTTCCATTGGCGATTATCTGAACAACACGCATGGAGCGAGTGGAGAAAATACTTACTTATTTGTTACGTGAATGTAAATTTTTGACACAACGAAAATCTTTTAAATAGTACTATTACGGAAAGTAATTGATTTATTTTATATAAAAAATTGATTGAAAATTAATGATCTTTTCATCTCATCATTTTTTGTTTTTTTTTTTAAAGAAATTTTTATGCATAAAAATATTTTTTATTTTCATACCGAAAACCTCTTTATATTTTAAAATTATATTTTTTTTTCATGATTTTCATTTTTAATATATAAATTTATGCAATATCAATTTTATAAAAAATTTAAAATTAAATATACTAAAGGCAATTTTTTTCTCAAATTCCACAAATATCAAAGATATAAAAACATTTTTTTTTGTTATGTATGATTTTCTAGATAAAATAAAAAGTTTATTTTCAACTCTAGCAAATGCCTACTTCAAAATACAATTAAAATCAAAATTATTATTTAAAAAGAATAAATTAAGGGTAAATATTAAATAAATTCTTTAATTACTCATTAATTTTCCTAATCCTTTTATGTAAACCTAAACATTAAGATATAAATGTGTATTATTAGATCTTGTTTTTATATCATCTAAGCAGGTCTAACCACTCTTGCAAATAAAAAATAGATTTCTTATTAATATTTTTTAATAAAAAATTTCAAAATCTAAAAACTATTGCGTGTGGAACTTAATGTTGCATTTAGAAACTTTAATTTGAAAAAAAAAAGATTTAGATTCAAAATTTAAAAAAAAGGGTGATAGAACTCTCAAAACTTAACTTTTTTTTATTATTTTAAAATTCATAGATTGATAAATCACTATTTAACAATGAATTTGAAATATTTTAATCATTTAAAAATTAAGTTCATGTACTGTCATCCTTTTAAATATATAAGGAAATTGAATCTTAATTAAAGATAAGATAGTGTTGTATTTATTTCTCATAATTTATATAACAAAATGGGTTCAAATCCCTTCTCTCAAATTATTATTATTATTTATTATGTTTTTTATAGACTCATTCTCCCAAATTCATGCTATGGATTTTTTTTTCATTTTAAAATTAGATAAAAAAATTTCATTCACATAAAAAATTAACAAAAATAAAATGTATTTGCATAATGCAACTTATAAATTTTAAATAATAATAATAATAGTGTTTGAAAAATAGTCAGCTTTTGATATTCAACAATATAAAATAAAATCTTTCAAAATTTTAATGAATAAAAAAATAAAATAAAAGGGAGAAAATTAGAAAAAGAGGGGTTCGCTGAGTCTTGAAGTATCATCGACATCGTGCATGCAATTTTATTTTTCCCAAGGACCAAACTCTTTCTCTCTCTTCTCCCTTTGGTTTTCTTTTTTTCTCTCTCTGTTTGCTTTGCTTTGCTTTGCATGCACATGATTTGTTCGCTCTCTCTCACTATCGCCGATTCAACTCTTCCCTCATCGGAACTCACCGTTTCGTCCCTCTTTCTTTGTCGATTCTCTCCGATAAGTTCTTTTCAAACGCCGTCAGCTCAAAGTCTTAAATAGTTCAAAAAAAATCAACATGTTTTCCTTTGGCTGTGATATTCAACGTCGGTGAAACGGAAGCTTTTTCATCTTCTTCGAAAGGTTTGTTTTTTCCTTTGGTTTTGTTCTCTTTTTAAATTGATTTGTCTCTCTTTGTTTGACTGAATTTGAATCTGTTCTATTTTGCTCTTAGCTGGCTGCTTGATTTTTATCTTTTTTTGGGGGGATTTTCACTGGTTTTAATTTTTTTGTATCTTAAAAACTTTTGTAGGAATTAAGGTTGGAGCATGGCGTCAAAGAATTGCATGAATGGACTGTGCGGCGCGTCCACGTCGATTGAGTGGAGAAAAGGCTGGACTTTGCGATCTGGAGATTTTGCTAATCTCTGCGATAAGTGCGGGTAAATTGTAAAATTATAATCACTTAATCCCTTTTTTTAAGCATAATTATTAGCTAAGCTTGAGTTCATGAGTCTTAGACAGCACAATTGAATATCTATTAATTTATTTTGTGAAATTTTAAAATGTTTTGTACTGATTAATGAGGTTTTGTAATAAACTGTTGTATAGTGAATTGGTGTATAATTTACTTGAATTGGAAGATAAAGAGTAACGGAACATTTATTGAAACTATTGGATTTTTATACTTATATCACATTAGCTGAAAATTTGATTAAGTTTGGAATCATAAAAAGTAGCTAAATACAGAGGAAGAATCCAAACAAGGCGGAGTTTTTGCCCAGCTGATCCCATCAAATGAACGCCATTCTTAAAAACAATTCATTTATGCTTTATATTTGGTGTAGGTCTGCATATGAGCAATCGATATTCTGTGATGTGTTCCACTCAAAGGATTCTGGGTGGAGGGAATGCAGTTCATGTGCCAAGGTGCGTGACCCCAAGTATTTAGTTTCGTGCCTTGTCCTTGTCAATATTCTCATCAGTTCCTATACTAATACTATGGTACGTAAACTCAATGCCTTTGGTGTTGGCAGCGTCTTCATTGTGGATGTATTGCTTCAAGGAGCTTGCTTGAGCTTCTTGATAGTGGGGGCATCAACTGTGCAAGCTGTGCTAAAACGTCAGGATTTAACCCTGTAAGATCAACTTATTCGACCTTTACCATTTTCAAAAGATGTATAAATTATAATCCTGCTCAAATTATGGTTTTATCGTATGATAGTCTCATGCCAAATTCACAATAAAAATGATGCTTTAGGGTCTACGATAAAGAGAACCACCCTTTGATGGGGTATGATGATGCCTCTGAAATAATTTAATTTTCCCGTCTCAAATTGACTTAGTTGTTATCCCAACCAAGTAACGCAACCTTCTTTAGTTTGCAACATTTTAAGGGATTTGATCCTTTCTTTTTTTTTTTTTTTAAAAAAAAAGGTGGCTCCATATGTATTGTAATTTACTACCCTAGTTTTCTGTTCAAACTCTAAAAAAAAGGCTTTGTGTTGTTTTCATAGCACATTAATGTAGAATGACGTTCACACTGAAAAACCTTGGCATTTAATGATTCCAAATCTGACTAGCCTTTGCCTGGTTATACTATGGCCTGGGATCTGTGTACTTCTCTGTTGTGGGGGTAACTGAGGATAATTGTTTATAAAATGAGTGATATGTAAGGGAAAATGGATGTTATTTGTCAAAATATTGGCTTTTTCTGTTTGATATCTTTGGTATAGTAGTTCTATGATTCGATCTATTTCTGTTTTTCATAGCATTGGCACTTTCTTGCACATGTTGGATTACTGTTAGCTGATGCTTGAACTTTTAGGCCTTTATATGTGAAAGTTAAAATATTTATGATGCTTTTAAAACATATTTTTACAGATGATTGAAGATGAAAAACCTAATGGATTTGGGTTAGTAAAGGGTGATGCCGGTCAATTGCACTCAATCTCCACAGACAATCAGTTGAGTGGTGTCAACATACAAAACCTAAAGCTTATGCAGTTGAGCAACAATGCAGAAGGCATTGGGCTGAGACAATTGCTTCAGCTTCAAAATGATAACTCCGGTGGGTCTTTGGGGCAAATGAAACAGGAGGAAATTTTGCCTCCTGCAAGAGAAATTGGAAGCACATGCTTGTCAAATATTAATCAATCATCTAATGGATCTGTTCATGCTGTGAAACCTACCATTTGTAAAGCTAATATCTTTGAGTCACTGCCACAAACAAACTTGAGTATTTCTTTGGGTGGTTCATTAGGGAACCAAGATGTCTTTCCTGCTTCAGTTGTAGATGAAAAGGGTAAGATGTCTTCAGTCTTGCAACAGTCATCTAAATCTCGCCATCTTCTGCCCAAGCCTCCAAAGTCAGTCCTTGCAGCAGGTTTGGAGGTGAATGCAAGCATGGTACCCCAGATACGTGTTGCTAGGCCCCCTGCAGAGGGACGTGGACGGAATCAACTGCTTCCTCGTTATTGGCCCAGGATAACAGACCAAGAATTACAGCAAATTTCTGGAGAGTATCCACCATTATGTCATTATTGGTTTTAATTAATTGTTATGTGCACAAGCATGCATTAACTTTCTAGACTACAAAAATTTTCATGTCTATCTATTGACTGGGGTAATAAAGTCCTTAACCATGTAATTCTCCAGCTCCAATTCCACTATTGTTCCACTGTTTGAAAAGGTTCTGAGCGCAAGTGACGCTGGACGGATTGGTCGTTTAGTTCTGCCAAAAGCTTGTGCCGAAGTTAGTTCCATCCTACACTTGCAACTGATATTTGATTTACACTCTCTGTTCAGAAGCCTTGTTGCATATTAGTTAAAAATAATGGATGAATTTGCAGGAATTTTTTCCCCCCATATCTCAACCAGAGGGCCTTCCTCTGAGAATCCAAGACGTGAAGGGAAAAGAATGGGTGTTTCAGTTCAGATTCTGGCCAAATAACAACAGCAGGATGTATGTTTTGGAGGGTGTGACTCCTTGCATACAGTCTATGCAGTTGCAAGCTGGAGATACTGGTATGATCCTGAACCTGGTTACGGAACACTTCAAATTTTTTTTTTTTGTTGTTAGCTCTCATTGAGTAACATCACTTACTGAGCAGTGGTTCTCTTATACAGTAACATTTAGCCGTATGGATCCAGAAGGGAAGCTTGTTATGGGGTTCCGTAAAGCAACAAACACTGCTACTGTGCAGGTAAAGTAACAGTCACTTTCATTGTTAGCAAACTTGATCACATTATTTATTTATAAATTATCAAATAAACAGGAAACCCTACCATCTGCCATTCCTAATGGCACTCTTTCAAGTGCAAGTTTCTTTTCGGGTGCTTTTGAGAACCTGCCCATAATTAGTGGTTACTCTGGCCTTCTTCAGTCACTGAAGGGAAGCACTGATCCTCACCTGAATGCACTGTCCAAACATTTAAGTTCAGCTAGTGGTGATATTAGCTGGCATAAATCTGATAAGCATGAGGATAGGACAAGGGAGGGCTTATTACTACAATCTATGATAGCTCCAGAGAGAAAAAGAACTCGGAACATTGGATCCAAAAGCAAGAGGTTGCTGATTGACAGCCAAGATGCTTTGGAGCTGAAACTTACTTGGGAAGAGGCACAGGATTTGCTCCGCCCACCCCCAAGTATCAAGCCAAGTGTTGTCACGATTGAGGATCATGATTTTGAAGAATATGAAGTGAGTACATTTATTGGAATATTTGGGTATAGCAATGCTTATATTGGGTGTTTTGCTGCACTTAGCTCTTCCCATCTATTTGACTTTTCACCTCTGATGAATGTTCAGTTACCAGTTCTCTTTTTTGATTCCAATCTATTGGATGCATAGAAAATACTCTTTGTATTGATAAATCAGAAGAAAAACTGGGATCCATTTTGCTGTAGGAAAGACAGTTGCCAATTCTATTGTTAGATTTAGTTAATGTTTAAAGAAATACGGATATTGTCATCTTGTTTTGGGGTTGGGGGGTGGAGAGGCACTCATTAATGTGCCATTTAGTGATCTTTTTAATCTCACTATGTGATGTACATAGGATGGGCAAGTATTTATGCAGGCACATATTTATGGAGACAATGTTTCTCCTGGAAGAATTATAACATCTAAATAGTAAATTTCACCTCAATTTTCAGTAAAGCAGTGAGATTTACAATCTGATTCTTGATACACGTTTGTCCTACAGGAACCTCCAGTTTTTGGGAAGAGGAGCATCTTTGCAGTACGTTCTACTGGGTGAGCATTTGCATTTATTTTTACAGGATCCTCCAATGGTGCTTTCCTCTGTATTTTCATGCTTCTGTTCAATTACTTTAGAAAGTCTAATGATGTTAATAAACAACCATAGTATTAATATTGAAAAGAGAAAATGAATTAAAGTTAAAAGCAAGGTATCATTGATGTAATAACAGCTGGTCGTCAATAGAATGAGTTTTCTTATTCCTTTTCTCTTTGTGTGTGTGTGTGTGTGTGTGTATGTTTGTATGTTATGGAGGGTAAGGGGGGTTGTTAAAACATCATTTGTGTTAAAAAAACTTACACATGTGGGATCCAAGTGGAATTTATGCCAATATAAAATCTGAAAATAATTCATACAAATTTCAGAAATCTCAGTTTGACTGACTAAATGATCTGGCACAAAGTTATGCTGAAGGTTCATCATGCCAGCTCTGCTGGAAATCTTGAAAAGACTGGCTATTTCATACGATAAAGCAACTTATTTTGTCTCCAAGCAATTTTGTTTCCGTTAGTGTGCTTGAAAGGATCTATCTCTTCCTCAAGGTTATTTTTGGTTCTATCAAATCTTGAATTACTAAGCTTGATCTTCAGGGGACAAGAGCAATGGGCTCAGTGTGATAGTTGTTCTAAATGGAGAAGGTTGCCTGTTGATGATCTTCTTCCACCTAAGTGGACATGTGCAGACAACAACTGGGATCAAAGCAGGTCAGCGTTTTGGCAAATCATATTTCCTGTGCATTCTAATCCTTACTAATATCCAAAGGAAATCTTTTCATTTCCTTCACCATACTGTCAGGTCTTCATGTTCTGCACCAGATGAACTCACCCCAAGAGAGCTAGAAAATCTCCTTAAACTAAATAAAGGTACATTCTCTGTATATATTCCTCTTCTAAGATTTTATGTAACTATCCCAGATTTCTGCCCAATCTTTGTTCTAGTAGGGTATGATTGCCTGCAAACATATATTATAAGTAAGGGTGTAAACAGCAAAGCTGGATCCTACTATAGCTCTGAAAACTAGATATTCTAGCTTGGAAATTGCATAACACAGTGCTTGTGCATATTCATTTATGGAAGTATGCTAGTAAACTGCATATATTCATGTAGATGGTTCTCACAATGTAGGAAGCTTCTTGCTGGTACTGCATTGCAATCATTCTTAATTCTGGTTGGCATATTTTAAGGAAAAGGAGCTTATTGACTTTTCTTACATATACTTCTATTCATGAAACAATTCAAGGATCTCGCTATTGCCAATTTGGGATGATTCCATCCATGTGCCAACCTTTTTCTCTCTAGCTGGTTTAGCCATTCCCAGACATGTTATCAGCTATGATGTTGGGTGTTTGTGGTGAGGGCATCCCTGAGAAGTTTCTCTTATAGAACTAGGGAGCAAAGAAAATAGAAAATGGAATAGAAAGAAATTCTAGGGGTAAAAGGGAAAGAGCAGAGGAGCTAGAGGGGAAAGATAGAAGAATCAAGAGATGAAAACCAGAGAGAACGAGGGGGAGAGAATAAGAAGGCAGAAATTCAGTTCTTATCACTCAAATATCAATAATCCACAATTCATTTTCTCTAAGAATAAAATAAAATGAAAGAAATTCATAATATCTGAATTTTGGATGAAAATAGCCTCCCAAATTATTATAGCTACAAGCTGCAAGACCCTAACATGACTTCAAAATTCCAGTATATCCCAAATGAAAAAATAAATCCTAGGGTGGTTCTTCATCATCATTACGCGGAATTATTTTCATTGTAAATGTGTTAAACTTCAAGAGCCATAATATTGTGCATAAATGATCATAAGGTAAGGTCTGGAGTTTTTACATACATAGGTGGCTAGGTGTTGGTGTTGTCATTTGATGAGTTGCTGTAGGTATTGTTCCATATTCCACAATCAAACTGTTCCTGGCTACATATCATTGTTGAATTTATTTTTTATTCTCTGATTTACTTGATTGCATTTTTTATGCAACTTAACTGCTTGTCAAAGATTTCAGTAAATGATTAAGCTGTATTTTATTTATAGATTTCAAGAAAAGGAGAATAGTAGCGTTCCATAGGCCATCCCAGGAGCATGAATCATCTGGTTTGGATGCTTTGGCTAATGCTGCAATCCTCGGAGACAATGTAGATAGTTTAGGTAATACGACAGTGGCAACTACAACTAAACACCCAAGGCATCGACCTGGTTGCTCTTGCATTGTGTGCATCCAGCCTCCTAGTGGGAAGGGAAAACATAAGCCCACATGCACATGTAATGTGTGCATGACAGTTAAACGTCGATTTAAAACCCTCATGATGCGCAAGAAAAAGCGTCAGTCAGAGCGTGAAGCAGAGATTGCTCAGAGGAATCAGCATGCATGGGGCGCCAAAGAAGAAGCAGAAGTAGACAGCAGCTCTAAACATGCACCTTCACACCTCAATCCTTCTGAGAATGAAGCAAGGACAGTTAATGAGCTAGAACCCAAGGGCCAGAGCAACAATCTGGCCCCCAAATTGGTTGAAGCTAACAAGGGACAGATAGACTTGAACTGCGATCCTGATCGTGAGGAGGATTTGCAATTAGGTTCCACCTGTCCGAGCATGATGAATCTTCTCCAAGTAGCAAGCCTTCCATTGGAGACTTACTTGAAGGAGAATGGTCTTACAAGTTTGGTATCTGACCAGGAAACAAACTCGGTATCACATGCTCCACCACAGACCGTCAATGCCGGGAGTGAGGCACAAGATAATAGCTGTTTCCCTTCTGGTACTGAAGAGCGCGAGAGTAGGGACGAAGAAAATGGTGAAACTGGATCAGATAACGAGAACGATGCTTAATGAACTTCCTCTTCCTTTGTTTTTTTATGTTCTTTTTAACCCGTTGCTTTTCTTACAATTTTTACTCAAAGAAGACCCACAGACATGGCTGGTCATTATTACATGACATGTATACAACAAATACAATGAAATATCTAGAATATATCTAGGTTCCAGAGCCTGCCCTTTTTGATTATATATATGCCTCAACAATCATAATCTAAACAATATGGACTGAAAATTTGAGTTTCCTAAAGGCTGAATATATAGAAATTAAGGGAAGAATTTTTACAAAAAATGGATCTTTGTGTTTGCAATTACAAAAGTGACAATGGAAACCGAAAAAAAAAAAAAAACCACCAAAAGATGTGTCCCTTCAACTTCATAGATCCCCAGAGCCATCAACCAAACATGTCAAACAAATTCTATTTTATATTATACTTCTCAGAACTTCTTGGAAACTTTTCAATTGGTACTTCCTCTAAAGCATTCTTATCAACTTGATAAGACATCTTCTCCGACACTTTGCCATTCTTTTAGCAAATACTTGACCACTTGCACATCATCCCCGGATCGCCGTAGATGTCTCATCTTAACTTCCTTAAGATGTTGCAATAAGTAAGGCGCAGACCAGGGTGGAAGCCAATCAAAATTAACCTCAGGAACAAGTTCACCACCGATTCATCCACCGTTTCAATCAATGTCTCTTCACTTTCCTGATGAATAGCAAAAGAATTTCCATATAACTAGAGAACCACATGAACATTTAGCTAAAATATGTTAACCTTAGATAAAGACTCACCTTCTCCAACCCAAGAAATTCTAGAATCGATGAGTTTCTTAAGAAGTGTAGCAATAATTTCCATCCAAAGAAATGATCAATCCCCAATTCAAGATGCAGCAAAAATAGAAATATGGGCAAATCGTCGTTAAAAGCAAAGCTGAGAGCCTTCAATCGACATAGGAACAAGGGTCAGATAAATAACTAAATTGACAAAAAGAAAACACATAGCAAACAGCGAAAGAAGACCGTGAAATGGAATGAATATGGCATGTGCATGGCATAAGAATTTAAGATTGGTCATCAGGGACAGAGTTAGAAACATGGCATTTCTAATTCCTTTGAGAATTTCCATCACTCGAGGAGCTTCGTCCTAGGATACTTGATACATGTGGAAGTAAGTAGAATGGCCAATACTCACCTTGGCTTCAAGTAGGGAGGGTATTTCGTATATCACAAAATTAGCTGAGGCATCTTGAATGGTAGGATATTCAAGGTTTGGGGTCTGAAAAATGAACTGGTGATCCCCGCAACGCTCAAATTCGTCTACAATCAAGTCAATCTTCAACCTTTTCAGAGTTGGTATAAAAATTCTGAAAGTATGCTCAACCTCATCACCATGCTTAAGAGCTCCATAACAGCCAGAAAATACCCTTCTCAAAAACTCGCAATCTGGATGCCTAGCATCAACATGCAGGATTTTCAAACTGGTGAAACATTTCGTTGTTGATGGAATATCGAAAACGAAGTCGTTCCTCAGTTTTAGTAATACCAGTGATTTTCAACTTGAAAAGTTATCAGTCAACCTAACAGGAATTGTTTCCCTATTTCCCAACCCGAGAAAAAGATCAAGCTCCTTCACATTGTAACTCAGCACATAGTGAATCCATGCATTGACACGAGGTAAGTTGCTTTGCTTTGTGGTTGGAAATCATAAAATCCTAGACTGAACATCTAAAAAGCTGAGTCCATGAAAGCCAAGAACTCGGCCAACAAAGTCCATAAAATATTGATTTATATCTTCCATTTGAGGGAAATGACAATCATTGAAGTCAAGACTGTGCATATTAGTCCAAAGGTACCTTCATTTTCTAGAAAATACGGCGCCTCTTTGAACCGCTTCTTTTGTGGTAAGATGAGAGGATATGACCCACAACTTCATCGATCAATTTGCTGATAAAATCCAATTCTTCTCCGCCTTTCCTCATTATTGCTTTACCTTTCTTCAACAAATGGAAAAACAAACAAAAAGAAACAGAGATACTCAAAAAAGTTGTTTGGCAGTAAAAAAAAACATGCATGGTTAGACGAAGAAAACATATTTCCAAAAGTAGTAAAAAGATGTAACCTTATGTTATGATGCTATTGAATTAATCAAGAGTTAATTTAAATAAGAGAAGAAATAAATAGATCAAAAGAGAAGAAGATTACGACTAGAAAAGAGAGATATGAGAGCAAGGAAATTGGGTTTCTCATTCATGCTCCAAAATATGCATATACATGATAGTTTATAATTCATGAATTATAACCCACAATATAGACAATTGTTATTTTATTAACTACTATTCCTATAATCGACTAATTATTAGCTTGATAGCTTGCACCAAATAACTCTATTCTCAACTCCTTTGCATCATCTTTACTGCTAGTTTCCTTTAGCTCCTTACTAATGTCCTTGTCAGCTTATAACTTAATCACATTACCCTCCTCTTGAGAGCATCCTTGTCTTCATGGATCAAAAAGTGGAAATTGAGATTTAAGGACCGAGAAATTCTCCCATGTAGCACACTCTGGACTCAAATTAGACCACTCCACTAGTAGCTAAGTGACTACCTTGTTATTTGTCTTCATCATTCATTTATCAAACACAACAACTGGATATACTAGTGGTTGCTCATTTTCGGCCACTTAGAAGGATTATACTAAGGACATCCTTAATGCCGACATTTTTCTTTAAGAAGCTAACATGAAAAACATGATGCAATTTTAAAAATCCTGGTAACTACAACTTATAAGCTACTTTCCCAATCTTTGCAACTACAAGATAAGAACCATAATACCTTGATGAAAGCTCTAAATTTTTTTTAACATAAGAGAGGTCTGGTTGTAGTTTCAAATACATCATATCCCCAATTTGAAACTCCCTTTTAGTCCTATTTTTATTAGCACAAAACTTCATCATGTGTTGAGCTTTTCTTAATTGGTTAACTAATAACTTACTCAAATTTTCTTGTTATTTAAGTAAGTCTTCCACAATTGATACTCTTGCTTCATTACTGACATTCCAAGAAAACCCAGGAGGTGGATATCCATATAAAGCTTGAAAGAGACTTATTTTTATGGCAGTATGATAGCTAGTATTGTACCACCACTTAGCTAAAGGTAGCCATTGAATTCAAGTTTTTGACTTAAGAAAGCACATACACCTTAGGTATTGCTTAAGGCATTGGTTCAAACTGGCCATTTGACTCTTAGTGATAGGCTATGATGAATTGTAAATAAGTACATAATAGTTTTATCAATTCTTGCCACACAAAACTAGTGAAAAGTTTATCTCTATTTGATATAACAGCCTTTGGAGCTCCATTAAGTTTATGAATTTGACTTAAGTATGCCTTAGCCACATCTAAAGCAATGTAAAGAACAGAACAAGGTAAGAAATATGCATATTTGGTAAATTTGTCAATAATGACCATAATACAATTGAATTTCTAAGATTGAAACAGTCCTTCCACAAAGTCCATGGTGATATCTAAGATAAGCAACATGCCCACCTTTATTCCTTTAACACGCATCACACTATTACACATAATCTTACACTTCATCTTAGGCCAATAAAAATAAGTTTAAGTCTATAATAGGTTGTTTGGATTCCCTCCATTAAGTTTATGAATTTGACTTAAGTATGCCTTAGCCACATCTAAAGCAATGTAAAGAACAGAACAAGGCAAAAAATGTGCATATTTGGTAAATTTGTCAATAATGACTATAATACAATTGAATTTCTAAGATTGAAGGAGTTTTTCCATAAAGTCCATGGTGATCACCAAGATAAGTAACATGCTCACCTTTATTCTTTTAACACGCATCACACTATTACACATAATTTTACACTTCATCTTTGGCCAATTGAATTGTAAAGAAGTACATAATAGTTTCATCAATTCTTGCCACACAAAACTAATAAAAAGTTTATCCCTATTTGATATAACAGCTTTTGGAGCTTCATTAAGTTTATGAATTTGACTTAAGTATGCCTTAGCCACATCTAAAGCAATGTAAAGAACAAAACAAGGCAAGAAATGTGCATATTTGATAAATTTGTCAATAATGACCATAATACAATTGAATTTCTAAGAGTGAAGCAGTCTTTCCACAAAGTCAATGGTGATCACCAAGATAAGCAACATGCCCACATTTATTCCTTTAACACGCATCACACTATTACACATAATCTTACACTTCATCTTAGGCCAATAAAAATAAAGTTTGAGTCTATAATAGGTTGTTTGGATTCCCTCCATTAAGTTTATGAATTTGACTTAAGTATGCCTTAGCCATATCTAAAGCAATGTAAAGAACAAAACAAGGCAAGAAATGTGCATATTTGGTAAATTTGTCAATAATGACCATAATACAATTGAATTTTTAAGATTGAAGTAGTCCTTCCACAAAGTCCACAGTGATCACCAAGATAAGCAACATGCTCACCTTTATTCCTTTAACACGCATCACACTATTACACATAATCTTACACTTCATCTTAGGCCAATAAAAATAAATTTTGAGTCTATAATAGGTTGTTTGGATTCCTAAATGACCTATCTAGGGTGAATTATGAAGTAGTTACAATACTTAAGTTCTCAACAGACCCTGACTTTCAATATAAACCTTGTCCTCGTGTCACGTGTCAAGACTTAAGCTCCGACTCATGTGGCTTTAGGACCCCGACCATTCACTCATCCGACGTCTCAGATCAGCCTGACTATCACAATTTACACCTTTGTGAAGTATTATTCGCTTTGGCTCCCTGGCCTCACAATTTTATCCTACAAAAGGTGTCTTACAAGGAAAAGATGGTGTGAACCTTTATATACCCCAGTGATCTTTTTTTTATATTCGATGTGAGATTCGAAACTTCTCCTTAGGTCCGTAACATTCTCCTCCACCCAACCTCGTGACGTCCTCGTCACGGAGGCTGGCCACCCTACCTACCTCCCTTGAGGCGCTTGGCTTGGATCGAACGGTTTAGGGTTGACTCTGATACCACTTGTCACGAACCTAAGGAGGAGTCTTGAATCCCACATCGAATATAAAAGGAAGGTCACTGGGATATATAAAGGTTCACACTATCTCTTCCTTGTGAGGCGCCTTTTGTGGGATAAAATCGTGAGGCCAATGGGCCAAAGTGAACAATACCTCACAAGGGTGTGAACCGTGACAGTCAGGCTGATCTTGGACGCTGGATGAGTGGATGTCCGAGTCCTGGAGCTGTACGGGTTGGAGCTTAAGTCTTGACATGTGACACTTGCAGGATTTATAATAAGAGCATTTCTTTCATAACTTAATTCCACTTCAGTTACTCATTTAGGCATAAGAATGGTTAAATGCAGAACATGCAGCTTTTTTTTTTCATGTTGTCTTAATAGAGCATCTGCTACTATATTTGTTTTACCCTTCTTGTATTAAATAGTGAAATTCGAACCCAACAACTTGGTAAGAACTTTTTTTTGAATAATGGTAATAGAACTGGTCATCCCTTTTGATTCTAGTTGAGTTTGAATTGTCTTTTTTGGATCCAATAGTTTAAACATTTGACTTATACGTTCATGATTTTCAATAAGTTGGGACTTAATAAGCTTACTTTGTTCTTCCCACCATTTTAGACCTATTGAGTTAGCAGTTGTTAGAGCCGCAAGCTACCTTTACATCACTCTAAATTGCTATTGTAAAGCATCCAGTTTCACTCTATTAGTCATGGTTTGTTGTTTATTAGGTTTTCATAGATTAAAGGTAGATCTAATAAGCTCTTATACCAAATTTGTAATAGAATGATGCTATTGAATTAATCAAGAGTTAATCTAAATAAGATAAGAAAGCAATAGATCAGAAAAAAAAGATTAAGACCAGAAAATAGAGATATGAGAGCAAAAAAATTAGGTTTTTCATTCATGCCCCGATGTATATATACATGACAGTTTATAATTCATGAATTACAACCCATAATATAGATAGTTGTTATTTTAGTAACTACTATTACTATAACCAATTAATCATTAGCTTGACAGCTTGCACCAAATAACTTTATTCTCAACTCATTTACATCATTTTTATTACTAGTTTTCTTTTAGCCCCTTATTGGTGTCTTTGTCAGCTTCTAACTTCATCATACCTTATAAGATTTAAAAAAAAAAAAAAAAACTTGGGAAATGGTTTTTCTTACTTGATTCCTTTTTTTCACTTAAAAAAATTCGCTAACATAAAAGATAAAATATCATCTAAAAGTTATTCAAGAACCAAGAGGAAATGAGATTGTTCAATTTTAAAGTAGTGACAGATAAGGGCAAAAAAAAGATAGCAAGAATTGTTGTTAATTAAAAAAATAATAAATGGAGAAATAAGGGTAAAAGTCACAATTACTTATTGCAAGAAAAAGAAGTTTTTGAAAAAATAAAAAAGAATTCTTTATATACCTATCGAAGAGATATGACTTTTCATGATATAATATGTGATAAATAAATGAGATTTTTCATAAAAGATAAATATTCATAACTTAATTTCATTATAATAAACAAACATAGTTTTTCATAATTTTTTAGTTAAAAATTAAAGTTATTTGTCACCACAAAAAAAAAAAAAAAACTTATATAAAATAATTATTTTTTTAATGCAAAAAAGTGAAAAAGAAAAATCACGTATTAGCTAGAGAAAAATAATTTAAAAGTGATTCCATTATTAGATATAATATTATATATATTATTTAAATACGATTGTTGGATATAAAAATTTAGAATCTAAATATTTAGATTTATGTTTTTAATAACCAAATTGAATTATAATGCTTAGTTAAAAAAGTTTAGAATCCCTTCCTCATGAGCTATGCTCATCCTATGTAAAAAAAAAAAAAAAAAAAACTGCAAAAGCAATCTCCTTAGCTTGGCTTAAGTGAAGCTAAGCAACACAGAGATTTACATAGTATTTGGTTTCAAAAAATAGTCATTTTTTGTTTTTATTTTTCAAAAAAAAGTAAAAAATATAAGTGAAAACATGTTTGATAATTGAAAATGAAAATAAATTTTTAAAAAACAAAAATAAAAATTAGTTGAAATATGAAAACAAAAAAAATGATGTTTTTAATTATGAAAACAATGGATGTGCATTACTTTTTTTATTACGTTTTACAAGTTATCATATTTAAACACTTTTTAATGTCATTAGTTAATAAATATATATTATATTTATAATTAAATGATATTAATAGTAATACTGTTGAATATTTTATTTATTTTCTTATTTTTGCACTTTAGAAAATAATTTTTATTCTTTGTTTATCAAATACATTTTTTAAAAAATAGAAAATAAAAACTATTTTCTAAAAAATAAAAATAAAAACAAAAACAAAAACCTTTTTTCTCAAACGAAATGGAGTCGAAAACATAGAATTTAAAGGAAGAAAGTTCTACAATTCAAAAGATGGATCATGTGTTTGCAAGCAATTACAAAAGTGACGATGGAAACAAAAACCGACAAAATTTATGTCCCTTCAACTTCATGGATCCCCAGAGTTTCAAGCAAGCATGTCAAGGGAATTGAAGTTCACAATTCTCAGAACCTCTTGGAAAGTTTTCGATCATATCTTTATCTAGCTTGTTATCTGTAGCATTCTCATCAAAATTGATACACATCTTCTCCTAGACTTTGCCATTTTCTAGCAAGTACTTAACCACTTCCTCTTCATCTACTGATCTCCATAAACGCCTTATCTTGATTTCCTTAAGTTGCTGCAATAAACAGTTAGGCACAGAGTCGGGTGGAATCCAACCCAAATTAGCCTCAGGTTCTTTGACTCCATGATCATCCAGTTGTTGATTCAATATCTCCCTACTTTCCTGATGAATATGTTAACCCTCCATTAGATAAGGACTCACCTTCTCCAACGCAAGGAATTCGAGATTAGATGAGCTTTCTAAGAAGTGAGGCAATAATTTCCATCCAAAGTAATGATCAATATGCAGCTTAAGACGCAGCAAAAATGGAAATGTGGGGAAATGATCACCATCAAAACTATAGCTGAGACCCTCCAACGGATAAAGGAGTAAGGGTCAAATAAAGGCGTCTTGTATTAACGAAACCGTAGCAAACAGCAAAAGGAAGACCATGAAATGGAATGAATATGCATAAGAACTTACAGCTGTAGTGCCAGCATGAAGATTTAGAACCTTGGCATTTGTAATTCCTTTGACAAGTTTCATCACTCACAAAGCATCGTCC
This sequence comes from Durio zibethinus, assembly GCF_047325235.1. NCBI lineage: Eukaryota > Viridiplantae > Streptophyta > Magnoliopsida > Malvales > Malvaceae > Durio > Durio zibethinus. The sequence continues at coordinate 1,148,510 of NC_143183.1, forward strand.
TTGGATACCCCAGTGGAAGAAAGTAGAATAGCCAGTAGTCACATCAGCTTCTTTTAGGGTCGAGGGTATTTCATCTATCTCAAAAGAAGCTAAGGAGTCATCTGCAATTCTAAGAGATTCTAGGCTTGGGGTCTTACTGATGAACTTGTGATCCGAGCAATACTGAGAGTTGTCAACTTGTCATTAACCAACTCAATCTCCAACCTTTTCAGAGTTGGTATATCAATTCTGAAAGTATACACAACACCAACTCGTTCAAAAGTTCCATGCACAGACAAATCTTCCGGCACCGGACAGCTACGGAATAACCTATTCAAAACTGGGGAAAAATTCGCCTGGGGAATATCGAAAACGACGTCGTGTTTCAGGTTTAGTGTCTCCCGTGATTTGATACTTGACAACTTAATACGTAAATTCCTCGGATCCATTTCCCAAGTTAGACTTCGGATGCCTTGTAACTTACTCTGTTTGCTGCGTGCAACTGCAAGACCCAAAAAAAGATAGGGTTTCATGCAAAGGCAAAAACCATGCAAGATTTCTTCACCAAGTGAAAATACAAACAAAAACAAACAGAGACAGTCAAACAAGTTGTTTGGCAGTCAAGAAAAGCATGCATGGATACACTAAGAAACGAAAATTCAAGTAGTAAAAAGATTAGCCTTACAAGAACGAAAACAAAGAGAAGAAAAAAAAAAACAACCTTAGGAAATGGTTTTTCTTACTCTGATTTCTGTTCTTTCACTTCAAAGTTAATCCCAAACACGGAAGTTAATAAAAGATCATCTAGAAGTTATTCAAGAATCAACAATAAAATGGGAAATCGTGACAGAAAGAAAATGAATAAAAAGAGAAAGGAAGTTGGTTCAGTTTTAAACGGGTGAAGATGATGGAAAAAAGAAAGAAATGTAAAATTCTAGCGTTCTATAAAGATAAGAATCAAAGATTACTTATAAGGAACCAAAGTTTCAAAACTCTTTAAGCTGTAGGATCAGAATCAGAAGCACGCAGTGAAAAATGATCCTCAATTCCAAGTTATAATTGAACAAAAAGTTCCTCAATGTACATACTTCTTGAGAAGATATAAATTAAAATTAAATAAAAAACTCCCTAAATTATATAACTTTATGAAATAAACTTGATTACGAGTCTAAAACATTTATCATTCGAGTCTGACATCCTTTAAACTCTGATAACGATTATGAACATATTTATATGATAGCATTCTGGGTTGGAATAAAATAATGGGATCCGTTTTCAGATCAAGGCTTGCACTCTTATCTACAAAAACAGCTTCCCCTCTATTTCATCAATCTATAGATGGGATGGGAAGGTGGAAGAACCACATCTTTATCTTCTATATGTTGTGTTGAATTTAAAAGAAGAAAATAAACAAAAAAAAATGAAAAAATGCATACTATAAACAATCAAAATCCTTCAACACTTGCCCTTCTAAGGGTTGCTGATGATGATGATCTTCGACTTTCTTGCCTTTCTAGTTCCTCTAATGAAAGAGTAGAGGAACAAGCTCGTGGTGGAAGAGTCAATGGTAAAGCAGGAGGTCTTGTAGGAGAAACAGGAAGCCGGGCTCTTGATGGTGGTGATGGTGAGAAACTTAACCTGGGTGCTGGGGTAATAATCCCATTAAGACTCGGGGACCTTGACATCTGTTTTCCAGCAATTGCTGCGGGCTCTTGCAGAGGAAATCTGCAGGAATATTTCATGTCTTGGATGATTTTGAGATGCTCAACTATGTTTCTCATGGTCGGCCTTTCTGATGGGTCCTTCTGGAGACATCTTTGTGCAATGTCAGCCACTGTACGGGCAGCTTTCATTGGAAAACGACCTTTGAGCTGATGATCCATGATGAGTGACAATCTACAGTCATCAGCTAGGAATGGTCGGCTCCACTTCACTAGGTTCATCTCTTCCCTGGGATGACGGCTGCCAAGGTTTTTCCGGCCAGTAAGTAATTCAAGTAGGACAATTCCAAAACTCCAAACATTGCTCTTTGGAGTTAGCCATCCTCTCTCCAGGGTCTCTACTGAAATATTTGCAACAGCCTGCAGAGATGGAGAGATAATAAATAATCAATAACTCAAACAAGGAATTATTTAGGTGTAGAGAGATACAATGAAATCTAGTCAACTCATCACACCATGATTAAAAGATCAATTACGGGGCAAAATGACTTACAACTGAATTAGCGGAGATCTCTTCTGTCTCTGGGATATGACCAACGCACCCATATCCTGAAAGCTTTGCACTGAAATCTTTGTCAATCTGTATGTTGGCAGTTGAAAATTCATTGTACATTGCCTGCATATAATAGAACCTTTCTGTCATTATGCATGCATAAAATTGGAATAGAAATTGGGAAAATAAAAGCAAATTTCCAAAAGTTCCTAATCTACACGAACTAATATACCAAGAATGGGAAATTGGCTCATAACACAACAGAGCTTATTTCAAAGAAACTGTCTTCCCTTACACATGATCAAAGTTCAACTGTAGGGGCAAAATGATACAAACGAATCGGTTTTATTATCACAAAATGAAGATGCACATAGAGATTTGAACTACCTGAAATGGTCCTTCCTCATGCAAGAAAGTAAGACCCTGTGCAGAACATAAAGCAATTTTCATTCGGGTATTCCAATCAAGTGGTGGTCCATCCGATCTCCCATATAGAAGCCTGTCTAAGCTTCCATGAAACAGCCTTTCATAGACCAACATTCTCTGTTCTGAACTATCACGTGCGTGGAATCCAATCAATTTACAGAGGTTTGGATGTTGCAATAATGCAAGTGTATTTACTTCATTTATAAACTCCCTTAAACCCTACAAGAACACAGAAAGAAAACAGTGAGACCACAGAACAATATCCTCAAATATTTTTAAAATAAAAGCAACCATTTTATTTTTTGCAACAGAACAAGCACAATATTCGGTACTTGTTGAACTTTTTTTCATCACTATTGAGATAATAATAATTTCATTTTTCAATTATTGGCAGTCATACGAGGGAGAGTGGTGAATATCAAACCGTATATTTAACGAAGGCAGGTGTGTTAACTAGATGACAATACCAAAAGTATTAAAATTGCATGTCAAGAAAAATAAAATATAAAGGACTAGCAACACAAATGTTCCCCATTAAATACATCAACATTTAAGGATCGTGAAAATTGTGCAAAATAATCTAAATCACCAACAACTTCTTCTTTTAAACTGGAAACCATATCAGGCTGGCAAAGAATCAATAAGTAGAAGAATGTAAAAGAAAAAGAAAGGGATGCAATTGGGAAGTAAGTGGTTCACAAAACAGAGCATCCCATAAACCATAAATTTGCATTGGTAGAAATTTTCTTGTACCTGAGTGGATGGGTGAAGGCGAGTAACAGTAGCTTCAAACTTCTTTGAACTTAACACATCATCTCCAAAAGAAGCCTTATACATAACGGAAGAAAGACCCTCAGATGTACATTGATCAGAAGAGAAATGATGGCAAGCAGATGCAATTTCTTCATAAGCAAAGTTTCGTAGTGTTCCGGAGGGAGGTAGGGGCAACGGTCCAGATGGAAAGAGAGGGCCACTGGCATTCCCTGCTTTAAAACTTCCCATTGTCTTCATCATAGTACCTTGGGGAGATGGAAGTGGAAGAGGTTGTGGACTTGATGACCTCTGTTCCTTCACTACTCCGACACGATTCTTTGACTCTTCCTGTTCTTCAAATTCCACTGCTACAAGTGCATCTTGCTCAGCAGCATCAAGACTTGGTGGAGCAGAAACTGTACGTGACCTATGGCTGGTTGCCTTGTTATTAGGTTGAATTTGTTTTACTCTGGTTCTAAAACTTGGGGGTGCAGATTGTAGCGATCGGATCTGAACTTGGGGCTCAGGCAGAGTGGTAGGCATATGCTCCTTATGAGAAATGCGTTTTACAAAAACTGACTGCTCAGACTTTTTCTTCTTACATTTCAAAACCATAAAACACCCCATCTTATATACAAATCATAAACAGTATTTAGGTCTTCTATGTTTCTGCCAGAAGAAAATAACAAAGCACACATATCAACAGAAGTTTTGAATTGGCGACAACATATTTAATGTTAATACATAGGCGTAAGAACGCTATTGCAAACAGACTATGAGAACAACAAAAAGGGATTGGGGCAACAACTGGCTTACCAATATCAGACGAACAATTCATATTCACCAAAAAATTAAGAATCCCAAATACTAAGTGCCTAAACTACAATATTTGAGCCACCGACCATCTCTTTATGATAAAATCTAGGGTCATTTCTTAGACAAGTCACATAAAGTGGTCATTAATAGGATCATATTAAAAAAAAATAACCATGTTCAAAAGAAGAATGCATTGTAATTTACGTCAAGTACACATCAAACCAACCCACAACAGCATAGATTCTATAGCTATGGAATAAAGCCCAACTAGTAACATCTTGCCGAGCCAAAGTTGCTCCAAAATCAAATCTTTTATAACCAATTACAACAAACGACTAGATGGACTAGCTGACAAGCCGGTTATAACTATCAAATTGCATATTTGCTAAAAATCATTGACACAGCCCCATAAAAAAATCAATAACATCAGGCACAAAACAATGCAATTTACCTGGCAATAGAATTGCAAGGGAAATTCTGTTTTTCAAACTATAAAAACACCTATATCTCCACAAACCATTTTCATGGCGCAAATCACCATAGACACGACTAGGCAAGCATAAATTTGTAACAACAAAAGATAACAAATGCCTCAAGCAACGTCTGGGTAAAAATTCCAACCCCAGATCCAAAACAATCCAAACAAGAGAAAGCAAAAAAAATTATATCTACCCATAAAGCTATTAGAATTTTCATCTCTGCATGATTGATATAAAGCAGAACATACCCATTAGAGCAGTAATAAAATCAAATCAGGCAAAAACACAATCAAAACGCACCCTGAAATCATTAATGAACTTTCAATGATTTCTAGCAGAAACAAAACAAGAGGAAAAAGGGTTAAGAATCAAACCTTGGTCATGCAATCTAAAAGAGAGAGGTTGAGCGAGGCAAAATGGAGAGAGATGAAAACCCAGAAATCCTACCACTACCTTTGCAAGTCAAAGAAAGCTAATGGTAAAAGCTGTTAAGAGTGATAGATTTTTGAGGGAATGAGAGAAAAGTAGGCAAAAGCCAAAAGATGAGAAGAATATTTACTATTATTATTATTATAGAAAGAAAACGAAAAAATAAAAAATTAAAGCAAAAATGAGGCCAATGAGCATTGGTCAAACCAACCAAAACCCAAATTTAATTAACAATTAAAGCTTATCATTATTGTTATCTCTATACATTGCATTTGACACTTTTGCCCTCCACTTCATTTATATACTATCCAGTAATGGTAATTTTTTCTTCAAAGTAAAAGAATTCAGAAAATTTCAAAATATATTTCCTTTTACTTTGAAATAATTTATTTTTAAGTACAAATGTTAAAATAGTTGATGGTCTGACTGTTTGAGGATTAAAAAATATTTATTTCTATATATTTTAATGAAATTATTTATATTTTGAAATAAAAAGTTTAATTTATTTATATAATTAATTTTAAAAGATAATATTTAATAAATATAAATTTTAAATTTTTACATTTGTAATTTATTTTTTATTTTTATATTCTAATATTATTTATGAATAGTTGGATAACAAATAAATAAAATAACATTATATTAGTAAAATTTAAGTGATTTTATCATTATGCGTATTTTATTTTTTCAAAAAACATTTTTTGTTTTATTTTACAACAGGTAATGGCATGAAGGAAAATATTGGAATGATCGTGGGTAAAAGGGTAAATTAACAATATACCGCGATTTTCAACGAAGAGCGCCTCGATTGATGTGAGAGGGCAGTCAAAGTTTGAAAAATTAATTATTTTCAAAAGTATGTTTCCGGTATGGTCAAAGTGACCAACCAAACTGGGGATTTGACTATCAACGATGACCGTTCGATTCATTGTCTGTTGAAAGATCCTCGGTCAGGATCTAGTCTTTTAAAAAGCTTGGTGGGACCCATCGACATCTACAAATTTGTCCTTTGTCTAATCTGGTGACGCACACGCGGCCTGTACGCGTGGGGTAATTTTCCCGTAATCGGAAAGAAAGAAAACAATTGTGGGTCCAACCTGGGCCGCCTGAGGTTCGTTTTCACTGTTCAATCTTCAATGAATTCTGTGGCATCTAATGCAAGATTTTACGTGGGCTTGTGTTGAGCCCAATTTGAATTCAGTCTGGGCTCTGGCTCAAGCCCATCAATTTTTGGAAATTTATAAATTCCGCTATGATTTTTTTAATTCCTATAGAATTTGAAAATTTGAAAATTAAATCAGTTTTTTTATAAACTTGAATCAAGTTAAATTTTAGAAAAAAAATAAATCAAGTAATTTTCCTTTTAATCAAGTTAAAATATAGAACATTTCACATTAAAAAATTTTCTTAGTGTATTGAAATTATTACGTGAACTATCAAATATTACATTTAATACAAAATTTTATTATAAATTATATTTTAACTAGTTTTAAAGAATGCCTTGTCTCACGAATTTCATATAAGAAAGAGATGTGAGATGTGAACGGCCTTTCTCCACCTAATAGACATATTTTTGGATTGAAATATGAGCCCTCACAAATTTAAGCATTCTCACCTCTAATTTTAATTTGATAGCAATTAATGTCTATTAACATATTATTAGAAACAATGTTAGATTTAAATGGTATTTTAGTTATTTTTGGTCCGTAAAGGCTATCAACAAACAATTATGAGTATTTTTTATTTTTTGACTAATTTGACAAGTCAAATCGATTCAAGATCACGGTATTACCTTAACTCAACCACTTCATTAATCTATCCCACGGATCCGCTCGATATTAACTTGTCAATCTCTTAAGTGGATGGTCAATATCCAAATTAGCTTGATTTTCTATGTCACTTTTGACCGTAGAACTAATCTTGGACAACCTATGCTGCTTAAAACCCCACACTTTTTAATTATAAAATAAAGATATCCAAATACCATTCAAACCATCTAATAATCTTATACTCTCTTACGTTTTTTATTCTCCTTCCCATTTTCCTTTCTAGCCCATAACACATACTAACTCAAACAAACCCGGGTTCTCCTTGTAAAAAAATTACAAATTCTACAGCTACTTTATAAATAAGGCATAGTAATTAAATTCCAGAATTTCAAAGTAAAAGAATTCGATCTTTGTGTCAAACTCCACATCTCAATGCACAGAATTAAACATTAACCTAAAAATGTTCAATATTTGTCTCAAATTTCTACATCTAAAACCATTTTTCTTTGAGCTTAGAAATATACGAGAAGAAGATTTTGACAAGAGCGAAAATCACCTGGCAAGCTGCATACCAACACCAAGAAGCAGCATAGGCATAGCTCCATTCCATGCAATTCCAAGCATACTTTGAAACGTAGTCTTTGCCTAAACGAAACGCAACCCATGAACCAACTGTTGCTACAATTAAAACTATCCAAAAGCCGCTGGTTTTTCCTTTTGTGTGTCTGTTAAAATATAAAACCCAGTACATCAAAATAATTGAAGTATGAGTTATAATTCCCTTACAATCTTTTTTGAAGACTAATTGCAGCAGCAAGGCAAGAACCGCAATAACCAAAGAGCCCGCGCAGATTGATTTCTACAACCATATAAACGAAGATTCTACCATCAATTTTCATGCTTAATTGATAAACATAAAGCTAGGAAATGACCAATACCTTATTGGCAAACAGTTTCAATCGATTCAGAGCGGATTTGACATCTGGGTGTTGGAGAGTTAAGGTTGTCTTCGCACGGCGGAGTCGGAGTTTTTCAAGAAGTCTGAGGAAAGTGGATTTCAGGGTTCGTTTTTGTTGAGTGGAAATTGAAACTGTCGACCCTGGTTCCAACTGGAGTTTGAGAATGACTTTGTGGAGCCTAAGTAGGAGTAAGAAGCGCTGGAACTTCCCGGTGGGTAAGATTTTTGTAGCTTTTAGTTTGAAACTGAAGTTCTGGGCTCTGGCTTGAATGTTCACTTTCCAGGATTGCTGCTGCTCCTCTGCTTGCATTTTGCTTGCAGAGAAAGCGTATATGCCCAATGAAAGCAAACTAAACCCTCTTTGTGCTTTTACCAGCCGTTGGACAATGATCCCTTGGGCTTTATGCAAACCAAGGCCCATTAAGAATTATGGTTTGCTCAATGAGATGCAGCCTACCGGTTTTAGGGTCCAGTGTGCCTATATTTTTGCAGTACATGCATTATTTTTATTAAATTCAAGATGAAAAACACGCATTAATTGTATATTTATTTCCTTAGACATCATCAAATTCTTAAAATTAAGAGGAAATATTGAGATTTGAGATGTAATTTTGAGTGTCTCCTTGCTGACTACCACATTGAGTGTCTCCAATTGGGAATTGTAACATTATATTAAATTATTAGCAATCACTTCTAACAAAAGTAAATCGAGAAAACATAAGACTGTTAAAAAGAGTGCAAGTCGCAAAATGGGGTAATATAAACCTTGAGATTAACGACAGATAGGAAAGAAAGTTGGAAAGTGCAAGCAAAAGGGTCCAGTGCTTCAATAATTTCTAAAAGGACATCTAACTCATGTGCGCATGCATAAAAAGTTGCATCAGATCGGTTTAGTTGACTATAAGCTTGTGACTATTTTTTCATTTCTCTAGAATCTAGCTGCTGAACAGTCTATCTTGACTGTAACTCTGTAAGCATTTATCTTGTAACTTCGAACTTGTGGAACTTAATAAACAAGGGGAAAAAGTAAAAGAAACATCCAGCATTTTCAATTCATTTCCTCTCTTCTATTGAAATTCTAACAACTACAAAGTACAGTGAAGCTCTAACTCGACCCCCAGTCCTCAGACTGATGGTCAAAGTGTATTAACTTCCCTCTTGAACAACTACAACAACGCTGCCATGCTGATGATCACCTAATCCATTTTCTGGTGGTCGCCGGGCAGTGACTTCCTGGGATGTCTCGGTGTTTGATGTATCATGTTCAAGTAACGAATGCCGACAATTCGGGCAGGATGAATGTGACACCAGCCATGTGTCTATGCACCTCACATGAAATCCATGGTTACATTTTGGCAGCACTCTAACTTTTTCTCCATCCACGAACTCTCCGAGGCAAATTGGGCACTCAGTGGATGGAAAACTCACGCCTGCCCCATAAACAGCCACAGGAATTTGTTTCAAATCTCGTTTTTTTAGGCCTGTTGCTGCCAGGCGAGCCGCGACTTGTTCTGGAGTCTCCGGGGTAAACCTGTGGCTGCAACGCAGAGCGCAACGAATTATTGAGTTCAATCCCAGGGCACAGATCAAAGCACATAAAAGAGCTGCCAATATAATCACCATGTTGGTGTCAAAATTTGCCTCGCTAATGTAAGAACCAGGAATTCTGTTTCTATTTTCTGGTGGCAAGCTCATTCCTGTCTCAAGTAGGCGGCGATGCATATTCACAGTTGCTGGTAACATAGCTGAGCACTTGAAATATTGAGGAAAAAACAAAAACCAAGCAAGTTTGGTGAAACGATTGATGGTTCTGTTTGATGTAAAGCAAAAGGAAGGGGAAAAACCAATGAAGGAGGGTCAAGTTGGTTTTCCTTGGGCAGTGGGACTGAGGGAGGTTAATTCTTTTGGGCTACAGTAACGTTGTCAAGATTCCAACTAGAAAGAGACATAGAAAGAGCATCTTCTTTGTCTCTAGGATAAGAAAAAGTAAGGCTGTTATCCGAATCAGGGACCGTTTCGCCTGCAGGATTCCCCAGCTTCTTAATCAGAAACGGTCCTCACAGTACTGAAACATGTCTCTTCTTGTATCCGCAAGCGCAAAATAAAGCAAAAGATGATCCAGATTTGAAACAGGAAAGAAAATTAAAGCGTTACCTGTGTCTCTGTGTTTTTGCTCAAGGACATCAAATTCCTCCCTTTCATGGCCTGAAAACTAGAACACTACCTTCCCTATGCATTAGCAATAAAGAATGCAAGGCTAATAAATATCTAGCTGATCGTTGTCTTTGTGGGGGTCAGGATTCAGGAGATCCATGCTAAGATACAAATGGAAGATCCAGAGTTAAAAGTAGGATAAAATTGTGATGGTTGCTTTGCCTACCTATTCATGATTGAGCACTTAAAAACCTTTGATACTTGTACCAAATCCGATGATGATCCCCTGATTAAAGTTGTTTCATAACCTAGTAATTCCAGCGTGGTTTCAGCCAATGACAAAAGGGTTTGATCACACGAACGATTCAGGTTGATTTATAGTGGAAATTTTGCTGCCATTTTCTGATTTGGTTACTTATAAACTTTTGACATCATCATAAGTAGATAACTACTACTATGTAAATTATTCTTTGCCTGCAAAAAAAATCCTAACCTTTTTCCGTTCCCTAACTACAAAAGTGAACTGATGTTATCCTTTTTAATGACGAAGCAATTTCATGAAAAGAAAATGCAACTTGCACATTCTACGCCAACAACCAAAGGCATAAGAAAAACTGCAACTTTGCCAAATTACTCCAACACTCATCTTCCTGTCCCAAAATATTTATCAATGTATTGATTTTCACGGAATTTAAAAAAAAATTTTGATTCTAATGTATTTAATATTAAATTTTATATTTTTTATAAAATTAAAATTTCTTGATTTTTAATATCAAAAAATAAAAAAATAAATCATAAAAAATAATTTTAAAATATAACAAAAAAGAATTTTACATATCCAAAAAAAAATAAAACATAATTTTAAGATATCCCAGTAAAAAAGATGAATAAAGAAAATGAAACAGATGAAATAATAAATATTTGGACATAGGTTCATGCAATTAAGTAATAAAAAATGTAAATTTGATGGCAGTTAGATAGATAACATAGATAATCATGAATCAATCGAGCTAAATCTGAATTTTTGAATGTTTTTGCAGTTAGGTAATGAAGAATGTAAAGCAGCTGGCAGTTCATAGATCCACCAATTTACCATATGTGTTACTTATCAAACCAAAGCTTGGTCCCAATGGATGGCCTCAGCAACCAAAACCATAATTACCAAACCTTGTGCTTAGTTAAACTAACCTTGTTTATGGACGTTGTCACATTGAACAAGGAATAAATGGTGGTCATTTCTAACACATTAAAAATGTTGAATTTAATGTAATTTTTGCTAAAATTAATTAAAACCTATGGATATGTACTTGCTCCATCTATTCAGAAAATGAAAATGAATAAAAAAAAAGAAACATTCATTATTTGTAGTAAAGAAATTAAAATAGAAAATCCATCTTAAGTTGAGATCTGTCCAATTATTTTATTAATAAATACTATGTTTTATTTAATTTTAAAATTCTAAATATTAATATAAAAACAAACCAGCTGATTCATAAACATGTATGAATTTATGATATCAATAAACCGGAGGGGGTGAAAAAAAAAATTTAAAACTAACTTAATTGCTTAAACAACAGCGTTTGAGAAAGTATAACCGTAATGATGCGTGACATCACGCGCCCCTAGATTATCTTGTTTCGCGCCAATTTTCTACACAGTAGACATTTACAAGCTTCTCTGGCAAGCTTGTCATTTTCAAAGTTGATAACATCTATTATCTCTAGGGTTTTCAAAATCTTGTTTGGTTTCTCTTCAACTGAAAAAGAAAAATCTACAATGAGGAGATCAACGAGGAAATCCTCCATCGGAATAGGATTAGGAGTAGAAGAGCGCCTCAATTCAAATCCGGTACTTTCACATTTCCCATCAAAAGTTTTCCTTTTATTATAATTTTCCAGGAAAATTACTGAATATAGAAGGAACTTCACATTGTGTAATCCTTTTTTATAGCTTCCTATTTTTCAACCAATTGAAGAGTTAAGTAGAATTATAGTTGGATTTTCTGGGTCAAGTTTTCGTTTTTTTCTTCCCATTCAATTAGCAATTCTTTGGGTACTAACATTCCTGTTTCTTTAGTGCTTTAGCTGCTTGTACCTTGTGAACTATGATTATTTACATGCTACACCCTTGTTGTAATTCTACTATGGAGTAATGGAAAACATTACATATGATTGAAGCAACAGTTTTTAATTTTTAAGTGTTTGACTTAGCGAGGAAGAGTAACTTTCAAAGCTTATTTCAATGTTCTGTCATGATGCTTTGTTTCTTCAATTTTTTTGTTGTGTTTAACCTATTATTAGGTAAATTAAGAAACCCTTGTGCTGAGATTCGGGTAACAGGGTCAATTGTTCATCGCATGAACAAGAAATTAAAACTTGATGAAGCTTTTATGTTTGACTTTCCGTAGTGTTTTTTGTCTTGTTGATATGCAAAGATGCATTTTTGAGGGTTTGCTATACAAATGTGTACAGATTGGGAGTTTTAGTACAAGATTTTCCTTGTCTTCGTTTGTTAAGCGGGTTGAGAAACTCACTGATGATCAAAGAAACGCAATAAAGAAAGTGGGTTTTGGCAATTTGCTTCTAATACCTAATCAGATGCTGAGCAAGAATTTGCTAGTAGAGTTGATGGAGAGATGGAATTTTGAGGAACGTGGTTTTATGCTGCTTCCTGGTATAATCAAAATTACACTGATGGATGTTGCTTTAATATTAGGGATACGTGTGACTGGTGATCCGATACTCCTTAGGGAGGATGAAGGATTTTCTGATTTGGAAAGTGATTATGGCGCTGCTTTATGGAAGAGAAAGATAACAGTTGCATCACTTGAAAGTAGACTTGATTCGCTAGGGGAACTAGTTAATGAAGACTTTGTTAGGACGTTCATACTCTTCACATTTGGCACTGTTCTTTTTCCGAATGCAAATGGAAAAGTGGATTCCCGTTATCTTTCCTTCCTTAAAAATTTGGATGATATTGGTCACTTTGCATGGGGTGCAGCTGTTCTAGAGGACATTTTCATGTGGTTGAACAAAAGAAAAGAGTCAAATGTGCAATATGTTGGTGGTTGTCTTATACTTCTTCAAGTAAGTTCCAATAATTTAAGAGGCCAATGAGTCATAAACCTGTACTTTTTGTGTAATCTTGATTCTTAAGGAAGCCTGTTAATCCAAAAGGCCTCAACCTTCCTTTCCTTCTACCATTGAAAAGGAAAAAAAATGGTTTTGGGGACTCTAGTTCTAGATGTGAGAACATGAAGGTTTCATCTTATGTAGGTCATCCTTAATTTACATGATTTTTGTTATATTATTCTAAATAGATATGGTGTTATGAGCACATTGACCTGGCCCGACCAGACTTGATAGATGGCCACTTGATGTTTCCCCGTGCATGCCGATGGGAAAATAGTAGGTCTCATCAGAGACAATGGTTCACTGCAAAATTTAGGGAACTGCAGGATCATCAGGTGCAAAGTTCAGTAATCTTGAATCTGTTTAAGTGTTTTCTAGCATTTGGATCCTAATTTTAAATTTGTATAACAGATAACATGGCAGCTTCAACCAACTTCTGAGGAGTTACAATTTGATGTTATCAATGAGTTATTGGAGGTCGAGAGTTCCAGCATAGACAACTCTTCAGATGGTGGTTCAATTATTGCTGTTAGTTCCTTGCTTTGTTGTACTTTTGCTAAAATCCTCAAACAATTATCAGGCTCTAATATTTGTTTTTTACTGTTAAAGGTTGTTGGACTCGAAATAGAATCAATTGGGCATTATTCTAGTAAAGTACAAGCACAACAGGTAAAAGATATCGATTTGAAGAAATCAATAGTATCACAAAATAAACCTGAAGTGCAAACACCATCAACTTCATGTGCTTCAGTATTACACAAAGACGGCATGGAGCTATCATCACAATGCCAGAACTCTGATAAATTGACGAGAGTCAAGGTGAATTTTACCTCCTCTCTCTCTCTCTTGATATATGTATATATATAGTGCGGTTTACTTATTGGTGTGAGTTTTTTGCTTAGTTGTACTTGTGCTTAAATGCTTAAACAGTTACTTGATAGTGTAGTTCTTTACTGTTAAAGGTTGTTGGACCTCACCTGGAATCAGATGGGAGTAGTACCAGTGAAGAACAAGAGTCCAATTTGAATCAGTCAACAGCATCGCAACATTTACCAGAAGTGCAAACAGAGGCCATGGCTTTTCCGACAACACCATGTTTTTCTGAATTACAAAAGGAGCGTGGAGAACTACCATCACAGTGCCATTACGCCGATAAATTTATGAGTGGCACTGGCAATGTAAGTTTTTTTTCATCTCTAACTTACTATGTTACTTGTTTTTATTCCAAATTGTTACTTTAAATGAACATTGATCTATGATCTTTATTCTCCAGGAAGATGAATTGATTAAGAGAAATCGGACATTGAAAGTTGAAAATACGGAATTGAGGAAAGAGATAGAGGCTTTAAAAGCTGAAAACAGACAACTGAAAATGCATATCTGTTCCACAAATGATCTGGTGACTCGACTTGAGGGGCTTGTAATGGATGAGACAGACTCACCATAATTAAGATAAAAATATTTATCAAATGCTTCTTTTATTCTTTTCATCTGTATATATCAATTTGCCAAACCTGGAAGGTTAATTACTTAAATAACAAAATGCAAAATTCTAATAAATTATTACCTTGCATTTGATTTTTTTTTCTTTTGTTTTATACATAGAAGCTTTTCTAGAAGCAAAACCTAAAAATTATCAAAAATAAAAATTCAAACATAGAACTTCTTGATCTTTTGATTTTTATTTGACTAATTTATGTGAGTTGGCATTTATCTAAAAATGCATTAAAACTCGTCATCAACTTTTATTGCATTCGTATACAGGTGCAAATAGAATTATTCATGTACAAATGCATATATACGAAGTGCACCGTATGCTATTTTCCTTGTATGTTACCATGGTCGTACGCCGTCACAGTTCATTTTCTTTCATTTTGTGTCGAGCAAAACTGGATGCTGCTTAAAATTTAATATGCCCACTGATCTACCATTTGAATTCTTTCCATCACACCATTATGATGTTTGGCCTTGAAGGGTTATCCATTTTTAATTTTTCTTTAAATATTAAATTGGATTATTATTGCTTGAACGTTAACCCTGTATGATGGCACATGGTCTAGCTGAGGCTGCCCTTGTGGGAAGAACCCAGGAGCCTGATCATGGTCCAGCTTAGCAGGTAGAAAATTTTGATGATTATGGGGTATGGATCTAAATCAAATACCGTTTTCAAATGAGCCTTCATGGAAAGGTG
Organism: Durio zibethinus; assembly: GCF_047325235.1. Lineage (NCBI taxonomy): Eukaryota > Viridiplantae > Streptophyta > Magnoliopsida > Malvales > Malvaceae > Durio > Durio zibethinus. Next base: position 1,163,809 of record NC_143183.1, read on the forward strand.
AAATCCACTGTACTTGACACATTATTCTTTAGTCATTGGAAAAAGGCCATTTGATCATTAATTCAATTGAATTTTCCAGGACAAATAAAATGGGGTTTTGCTGCAAGTGAATGCATATGGCATAAGCAATTAGTAAAAATTAAAGAAAATGCAATCATTTTAAAATTTAAGACAGTGACGGAACTTAATTAAAGATTAGGATACACTCACAAACCGGATTCAGTTTCTTTTTCCAATTATGGAAAGCTGAAAACAACAACAAAGCAGCTTTCCTCTACCTAATAAGTACTTAACTTTAACATACTCTTACTACAGCTCCCCCATATAGAGAGAGCCCCTGGCGGACCCGCTTATTTCACCCTACTTGATCCTTCTGGCAACTACTTGTTACTCGCTCATGATCCATCAACTTCACTGCACCCTGCGACAATCAGAAAGCAAAATTGATATTAGATAGCTGGCGTAGCATTTGTTTAAGCTATAAAGATGAACAATGATGGTAAGCAAGGGTCTTACTTGCTGCAGTCGGTGGAGGGGCTGATCTTGTAAGGAAGATGGAGACCGCATTTGTCAGGGAGACCGGCAGCGAGATCAAGGTTAAAGGACGAGTACGAAATTCCCCTCACAGTTGATTCAATGCACCTGCACACATTCTGGCGATCACCTGAGGTCTGAGCCTCACCATAGAGTGTCTTCACCCCATTGCAGCAAGCATCTGGCAGTGGTCCACCGTTTGATACATAGGAAACGCATGGTAACAAGTGATTCACCACGTCGCTACACGTCACTGCTGCTTTGGCCACCAGGGGTGCACTCACCACCATGCATACAAGCATCAGGGAAGCCAACTTCAGGACTCCAAAACTAGCCATATTGATAACTCTGTTTACAACACTGTTATGTATATTTTTTCAAGTCTGAGTTTTTTTTCACTCAAAGCTGGTGCTTATATAGGAGAGTAAAGGAGGGATGGGTGGTTGAAGCAGCAATACAAAACAATACAATATATTTGTACATAGCTTGAAGAAGAAAGTTGTTGGCAGTTGGGTTTAATTTATTGCTTTGGTGGATACCGTTGAGTAATTAAATGCTTTTACCAAAGATGGGAGAGTAGGATTCAATTCAATTACTGCGTCAGAAGTAAAACTTTTCAAAACAAATTACTCCTACCATGTCAGTAACAGTACCAAATTCAAAGAAATATGAAGGAAAGATCCAACTCAAAACACTTCAACTATTAGAACCTGAACATCTATTACAATTTATTGCTTTGGTTTTTCTTTTTCTTTTTTATTTTTGGATAAGTTTTGGCCTTGGGTTTTGCCCCTTGAGCCTTGATTTGCACTTGGATGTAGGACTTCGGGATTTATCTTGTACGAACGATGTTTGGTGTGGATTTTAATTTAAAGTTCAGTAGTGCCCTATTCTTAATGCTATATGGAAAGTTGCTGCCACATGACCTGATGATAAGGGTTCGAATCATGAAAATAATTTTTTATAAAAATATAAGAAAAAATTATCTACAATAAATCATTTCTCGAACTTTGCATATAACGAAAACTTTATGCACTTTATTTTTTTTTAAGTAATGGCCTAACTTAAAGATATATAATATATTTCATAGTTTAAACGTTAGCAAGCATAGATATTTTTTATAATCTCATGTTTATAGTAAATTTTTTCTCTTGTCAATAACTATAGAAAATGGGTGTTGAATTATTCTTTAAACATCATTTCTTTCTTGTGTGCATGGTTGTTTTATCATTGATCAGATCATTATTGTCGGATACACTATTAAGTGCTTCATATATAATTAATAAACTCATGTAAAGTACATCAACTAAGCTAATAAATAATTGCATATTAAAGAAAAATCCTAACAAAAAAATTTATTATTTAATTTGAGTACGACGAATTTTCGTCACTATTTTATAATTGTGGTGATGTAACATGTGTAATTAATTCTACACAAAATTTGAATTTCATGATTAATTCTATACAAATTTAAGTTAAGAACCTTAATTCTTGAATAATGTATAAGATATAAATTGATGATATAATAACACAAATTTTTAATTTTTTAAAAGAAAAATATCCGGGAAAATATATTAAAATAAATTCGATAGAAATTTTGAGAAATTAAAGATTATAACTCGATTAAGATTTAAGATTAAAAGTCTTCTTCAGAAGTTTTATTTTCAGTACTCTACAGTTAGAAAAGCAATTTTTTCTTAATCTTTGTTTGTTTAAGTAAAATATGTTAACTTAAACTGCTTTAAATGATAAATTAATTTTACAAGTGGTTTAGTCAAAAACAAAAAATATATATATATATATATATAAGCTTGCGACAGAGCTTTGGATAAGAATTTTTCTTTGTCCGAATCGACTTTGATTGAGTTACAGATATTATTTAATTGTTAAAAAAATATTTTTATTTATTTTTAGTATTAAAATATATTTAAAAAATATTAATATAAAAATAACATTTGATATTTTAATAATTTTTTAAAATAATACAAACTAAATAAACAGATTTGGGATGATTAAACCTGAAATTAACATTTAAAGGTATATATCAATTACCTAATTTAAAGATTCACATTTAATTTATGAAATATTATCTATTTTATTTAAAAAAATTTACGATTTTATTCTATAAAAAATATTTCATAATCTACAGTTAGAAAAGCAATTTTTTCTTAATTGTTATTTAATTAAGTAAAATATGTTAACTTAAACTGCTTTAAATAATAAATTAATTTTACAAGTGGTTTAGTCAAAAACAAAAATGTTTATATATAATTAAGCTTGCGGCAGAGCCTTGGATAAGAATTTTTCTAAGTCACTTTAATTGAGTTACAGATATTATTTAATTGTTAAAAAATATTTTTGTTTATTTTTAGTATTAAAATATATTTTTAAAAATGTTAATATAAAAATAATTTTTGATATTTTAATATTTTTTAATATAATACAAACTAAATAAACAAATTTGGGTTGATTAAACCCGGAATTAACATTCAAAGATGTCAATGATTTAACTGTAAAGCTCACACTTAATCTGTAAAATACTACTCATTTTATAATAAAAATTTTATGATTTTATTTTATAAAAAATATTTCATAAATATTATATTTAAATTTATATATATTATATTATATTATATTTTCATAATCTTCCAACGTGGCATTAAGACGGCTGGCTAACTTGGTCATGGGCATCTTTGGTTCTGTCGTTGTTAATTAGGACATGTGCTTCTCTATTCGGCCAAAGAAGTTGGCCAGCTGATTTGCTGCTGATTTTTAATTGTGGGTAGCATGCACATGCAGTGAGTCATCTTTGGAAACACAAAAATAAAATGATTATATTGTTGGTAGTTTAAAACACGGAATATTTCACATTTGATAAAAAATTTTAATTATTGATAAATAAAATTAATTTTTATATTAATTTTATTTATATTTTAAATAATTATATTTGAATAAAAATAATTATCATATGATAAATGATCATAATTATTTGAATATAAATAAATTATTATTTATAAAAGTTATGATTATACAAAAAATTATAATCAACTAAATAAAAATTTATGTATATTCATTCATTATAAATAAATATTTTAATATAATTATTTTCACTATTTTTAATTGAAAAGTTTGAGACTTTGTTGTATCCAAAAAACTAATTGCCTTTAAGAAATTGTTTTTCATATCTCAAAGTCAAAATTCTTTTTTATTTTTTGTCTTCTCTTATTTATTTTTTCTAACAATTTAAAGGTAATTATGAGAAATTTATATTTCACATGAGAAAGATACAAGGAAAAGAAATTGACATGATTTGAAGATTAATATTATAGGAAGTTCAAGGTGTCAAAGGATTAATGTTTTTATGGACCAAAATATTAATTTTTATAAAGATCTTCATTTGAGATATGTATTTTATTTTTTGCATAATTGTTGATAAGAAGATTGACTGAATAAGATAAACATGTTAACAATTAATTTCATTAGTATGTAAAGTGAAAACACAATATGTAAAATATTGATTATATTGCATAAGATTATGCATATCCTGATATTGATTCCATAATTGGGTTTAATGAATTGTATTATATCTATTTAAAAAATCAATGCTTATAAAGACTGGGATAAGAAATAGCCTGAAAATATAAAAGAGAAAAACATGAATTGATTTACGACTAAAAGAATTATCGCTTGCTATCAAGTAATGAATTAAATTGGATTCTAATGGAATGACCGATTATTTAATTATCATGTCTTGGTTATATATAGAACATGCAATTTGTTATATAGTTTCTATGAAAACAATTGAAATAAGTAAAGGAATTTACCATAAAAAATTAGATGTAAGTGAAAAATATATGCAAAAAAATAAGATTTGATTGCAAGATTAGTTTTATTTTTAAATGATGGTACAAAAATTGAGATAATAAGTTGAGTCAAGCTATTTGTATGGTTTCTATCTTTGTTGGTTATTTATAAACCAAAGTTTTATTTTTTTTTATAAAAAAAATTATTATTGGTTCAAAATTTGACTAATATTCAATTTTCATGAAAATCAATTTAAATTAAATTGATTTATGTGAATAATTATTATTATAATATGGTGTTTTATAGGTGGATAATAAATCAAATTATTATTATTATCAAAACCATGGACAATGTGATATGTATTTTGCCTACTGGGTGTATTATATTAAAAGTGTTTTTACAAAATAAAATTTTATTGTGAACAATCATAACAAAAAAAAAATTAAGATAGAACTCAATTTGTGTTTGATGGCCAAAACAAGTAAGACAAATAAACTTAAGAATTTGGTATATAAATATTCCTGCTATATAACTATAATTGATGAAATTGGCTTACAAAAAGTAAGAGATTAAAGAGATGTTTGTTTAAAAAGAATTTATCAAATTATTATAAGTATGAGGTTTATAAAGGTCTGGATTCTAAAATATTATTCCCATTGATGATAGCATTTATAAATTGTTTCTATTTATAATGTAATAAGTTAATGCAAATTTATTATATGTAATGAATATATAATTCTATGAAGAATTGTGGCCAGTAGTAATGTTAAGTACATTAAGTATGTATATCTATGGCATCCCTATATTTTGTAAATTTTATGTTAGTATCACTAACTAAAATATGGCCAACAATTTGAGCTAATTAGATGATTGATTAAAAGAAATGGCATGTCATTAAAAATTATTAAAGCATTTGTCAGTTACTAACATTTTAGAGAATGCTCATCAATGGTTAATTAGCCATGTTTTTAAATTAAAAAAGAATATGCAAATTTAATGTTCAAAAGGCATTGGTACATGTACATGTTTTTTGTACAATTTATCATATATTACAAAAATGAAATGAATGGGATAGACTTATCTTTCTTGTATATATAAGAAAGATATAGACTGTAGAGATAAAATGTCATCATCCAATTAATATATTATTGGTTAAGACAATAAAGACATTTTTGCTTCTTATACCCAGAAAATGGCTTTTTGTAAGTTGTTAAAATGAAAATTGCACTAGTTTCCCTTGTTTTCAATAGTTTCATGACAATGGTAAGGAAGTGATTGGTTATATACTGTATTAATATATGGGTTAAAATAATAATATTGGCTTGTGAAAGCAATAAGCTTTAGAGTTAACCAATCAATGATTTAACCAATGCAAATTTATCATGAGTTTTTGTATGAAATATGAGTAGAACTCATATTATAATTATTGTGTATGCTATTTTATGAAAATGATTCTTTGGATTCATGTTTCATGAGTTGCATTGATACGATGATCTAAATATGAACATATTGATCACAAAATGATTGTAAAAGTATTTGAAATTGGAGTTAAATATACTATAGACTCTTATTATACATAAGCATATTGGTCATATGAGTAAAGTTTGAATTTATTATATATCCAAAAATGTTATGACCAATTAAAATGGTAAATAATAGGGATATATACTTCAGCTACATAATGGTGAAGAAATAAAGTTCTCATAAAATTTTAAAATCAAGTTTAGAGATTTCAATAGTCATGAACTTGGAATTGGCCATTGGGCAATTAATATATATTTTGGAAACTCATGATAATATTTGAGATAACTGATTTTTACCAAAAGCCATCACTATAAATGAGATAATTTTAATATTCAAATCTAAATGATTTGTAGGTATGATGTGAATTATTATAGTTGGCTGATAATAGTTATAAGTCAAAATTGATGCCACAATCTTGATGATGTTGTGGTAATTTTTTATTATGTATATGGTCTAATTTATGAATTGTACAAATGATTTATCTTCTATAGTTTTATATAGAGAATATTTTAAAGTATATTTACTTTGAAAGTCATGAGTAATTCAAAGATTTTATGAATATAAAAATTCTTATAATAGCAAAAAGAATGCTATTTGATCCATTTGGGTGATAAAAATGATTTTGTTTATAGTAATAAAAATTATTAATAGTATCTATAATGAAATATATTCATAATAAGTATTTATGAATTGACATAAAAAATCTTAAAAAGAGACTATAGAAGTATGACTATATTTAAAATCTGTTTATTGATGTAAACCTTTATATTTACATCTATATTTAGTTAATATATAAAAGTTTTGGAACTTTTATAAAAATATTAAGATATTTGCTAGTTATTTTTCACTAAAGGTAGATTTGGAGGCCTCCTATTTAAAAAAAAAAATCAAATAGTGAAAAGATAAATAAAATGACAACTTGATTAAGTAAATATGATATTTTGAAAAATAAATGAGACATTCTTTAATCAAAGAATGCATACTTACACATGGTAAGGGTGATACGAATACAAAAAAATAAAAATTATCACCATAATGTTATAAGATTTTAATATCATTTTATGCACAAATTATACAAACTAATAAGTTTAGATACTTATTAAAGTAAAATAAAAAAAAAAGTCCTTAAAAATCTTAAAAGGACTAAAATGATTTCGTTTATTCATTAAGTTTATCCAATTGTACTAGGAGTATAATTCTGTTAAAGATGTATAAAAATATGAAAAATAGAATGGTTGAAATTTATGAGTATAAAATTGTGGTCACAACCAAAACCAACTATTTCTTAAAATACTAAGAACAAGGCAACAATGTCTAAAGCATATAAATAATATGCAAAATGAAAAGTTTGGACATATTAACCTTAAGTAATTATATTAAAATTTTAATTTTAAATGGGAGTAATTACCATAAAAAAAAATTGAATTATGAGATATTTGATTAGTAGTACTACAAATAAAATGGATTTAAACATTTACTATAAGACACTAATAATGGGAACTCAACTTTGAATTAGTAAACTTTAATTACAAAGTTTAATGGATAAAAATAAATTATTGTTATGCGTTTGTTAAGCACTAGCAAAATCCATTCAAAATTTAGAAATTGGTGTGATCCATTGTGTAGGGAGGATGAGTTTTTATGCTCTTAATAGAGTTTTAAATGTCTAAAGTGATAGAGATATAATAGAAACTTTACCTACATAAATAAAAAAAATGGTGTCACTTTAACAAGAAGAATTATGATTTTTTTTGTAAATGTTTATGAATAGGATAAACACATGGCCATAATAATGCTAAAAACGATTATAAACCTCTGAAAAAAGAATAAATAAGTATTATATGTGTTATATTTTTAATTTTAACACTAGAAGTTGAGGTTTAATTTGCGAATACCATAAACTTTATTAAAATTTTAAAATATATACGCTATTTAAAGATTTAAATCGAGAGATACATTTTTATATTTATAATATTTATTTGTGTGAAAGGTTAAAAATTAAGCATCAATATTACAAATTAGTTGAGGATTATTAGTAGTTTAAAATGTGGTCCATCTTACATTTGATAGAAAATTTTAATTATTGATAAATAAAATTAACTTTTGTATTAATTTTATTCATATTTTAAATAATTATATTTAAATAAAAATAATTATTATATGATAAATGATCATAACTATTTAAATATAAACAGATTATTATTAATAAAAGTTATGATTATATAAAAGATTATAATCATCTAAGTAAAAGTTTATGCCTATTTATAAATTATAAATAAATTTTTTAATATAATCATTTTCACTATTTCTGATTGAAGAATTTGAAATTTTATTATATCTTAAAAGTATAATTATTTTTAAAAAATATTTTTTATACCTCAAAACTAAAATTATTTTTTATTTTCTTTTATTTATTTTTTCTACCGGTTATTACCAAAAAAAGACAACTTATTGTCCTTTGTTGTTGGACGTCCCATGCATTTACTGGCAATCAATGCAGAAAATGAGGAGTAAGGTGAAGCTAGGTGAACCCCTGGCTCTACTGTTTCAGCTACCCGGTTAGATTCTTGTCCCAATCACATAAGACCCGCACCCACAAGCTTTCTGCCAATTCAACCTTCAATTACGGCCAACTGTTGCAATGCCAGCCTACCTGTTTAATTGTTTCCTTTCAAATTTCAGTTCAGTGACCCACCATTCCTCCTCTCCTTGACCCAAATGTTATGTTAACACTGTATTGAGTATTTTGGTACGAGATATTATTAAGTTTATTAGATATTATAATTTAATATTTGTATCATATAAAATAGTTATAATTTATGTATTTATATTATATTTTATATAAAAATTAAGTAATACATACAAAAAATATAAATATAAATATTTATTTATATTAAATTTATATATTAATTTTATTAAAATTTTAAATTATATTATTTTTATATCTATTTTTATATTGTATCATTTTATCAATTTTTAATAACATTTGTTTACAGATTTGAAGACTATGAATTAATCATAAATCAATAACATGTTCCAAGGAGAGAAAAAAACCCTGGCAATCTCTTAAATGTGCACCAGAAACGACCACCTGGACAGGAAGTGACAAGTGACGAGGTAGGGTAGGGGACTGACTAGGGGTGTAAATGATACATTAATACTCGCAAGCTACTCGGGTTCGATTCGAAAAAAACTCGAATTCGGTTCGATTATTGTCGAGTCGAGCTCGAGCTCGAGTAGCTCGACTTACCGATCGAGCCGAATTCGAGTATTCTTATATCTGACTCGAGTAGCTCGCGAGCCTAATCGAGCTTTTATATTTAAATATATTTTTATTTTTTTTAATTAATAAAATATTTCGAATCCGAGTTCGAGTTCGAGTTCGAGCATGAATAATTGAACTCTTGTCGAGTATACGAATCGAGCTTATTTTTACATATTAATCGAGCTTAATCGAGCGAGCTCGAGTAGCTCGAATTCGATCACGAATCGAGCTCGAGCTTGAAAAATAAAACTCGATCGAGCTCGAGCCGAGTATCGAGCCCGGAGTTGTGAGTCGAGCTCGAGCTCGAGCTTCTCACTACTCGGCTCGGCTCGGCTCGTTTACAGCCCTAGGACTGACCCACTTGTTTACAGATTTTGTCATTATTAAATTTCAAACCCTACAACCTCAATAATTTATCTTTGTTTCAGATTTAAAAAGAAAAAAATCAAACCCTGGAAAGATTTATGATTGCTTTTAAAATTAATGATATTGAGATCGCATGAGAACTAGGGTGACAATGCAATTCGTCTTTGATAAATTTTAATTTGATTCAATTTCATAAGATTAATTTTTAAAAAATAATTAAATTTCAGATCAAATGATATTATTACAAAAAATAAAAATTGAATCGAGTTTGAATTTTAGATAAATTTGATTCGATCGATTGATATTTAAATAAAAATTAATTTTTTAATTTTTTATTTATATATATTTATAAAATTATATATTTAAATATTTATATTTTAAAAATAATATTTTATTAATTTCGAATCCGATCGAATACGATTTATATAATATTGGGTCGGATCGAGATTGAGTATGAAAAAATAAAAAAAAATTTTCGAATCGAATTCAAGACCAGCAAAAACTCATCCCGATCTAACCCATTGTCAATCCTAATGAGAACATATATGAACTCACGTGAGAAAATAATTAAAAGAATTTCAAATTAAAAGCCAAAGAAATGTACGTATAATGTAATGAAGTTTGAAATTAAATTTTGTAATTGATTTACAATGTATTAATTACTTAGAATACAAATTTATTATTTGAAAAAATAAAATTAAAAAACTTTCTATTAATTTAAATAATAACACAAAAAAAGAAAAAAAAGTATGATAGATTTTTAGTCAAGTTTAACTGTTCTTCTCTTTTTGGCTATGATCAGTTACTACTTCTATAACTAGCTTTGATTATATTTAATTAATCATATATTATGACTCCATATATAGAAAAACATAATTAATTAATTAATACCTTTAATCTTGTTGTAATTTATTTTTGCTAGTTAATTCAATTTCCTTATTCTCCCATTAACATATATACATTGCTTACCCTATCATGAAATATTGAATTTAGAGTTTAGTATAAATGATTCATCCGATTTTTAAAAGAAATAATTTTTTGTAAGATAGAAAATTCGATCTCTAAGATAGAAAGGTTTTTTTCTCAAATAATATTTTAACTACTCTTAATCAAACTCTACTTTAAAAATATATTTAATACATTATTAATCAATCAGATGATGATAATTTATTAATAAAATAAAATAAATAATAATAAATAAATTTTTTATAAAATTTTAATTTATATATATTTATTATAAAAATTAATATTTATTCAAAGTGTCATAATCGCGGTCACCATTTATCACAAAACTGTTATGATTTAGGTTCATATACTTGTGGATGTGGTGGCTCGATTTTGTTCTCAAACCTCACTCTCGCTTGGAAAGAAACTCCTCAATGATCAAATGTAAGCAACAAGTAAGACTGGAGGCTTAAATTAAATCCTCATGATTGAGATATAAAAACAAAAAAAAAAGAAAAAAAAAGAGCATATAAAAGAAATAAATAAGTGATATTAATATTAATAAGTAGATAGAGAAAATATATATGGTCGCATAAAGGGACCTCGTACACGGCGTAAAACTCTAAAACTTGGAAACTCTTACAAAGAGTAATACACAAATGGATTTTTAGGATCCATTTTTATTCTCCATTATAATTTCTCTTCCATACATGAAAACCTTCCTCGGACGAACTTCACTTCACGCTGCAATGAAACAAAAAAAAAAAAAAGAAACCATTAGCAATTCAAGTCAAAAGCTCTAGTATAAAATTTTGGGCCATTTTCTTTGCTTGTAATTTCAGCGAATTTTTAGTTAAAATTAGAACGGAAAATCTACGGACCTTTTGCAGTCAGTGCTGGGGCTGATCTGGTAAGGGATGCTCACGCCGCACTTGCCTGGGAGTCCACTAGCGAGAGCATAGTTGATGCCTGATATGGTGGTAGAAGCAGCTTTGATGCAGTTGCAAGCCGTTTGTCGGTCTGGTGTAGTTTGGGCGGCAGAGTTAAGAGCTTTGATTCCATTGCAGCAAGGTCCAGGCACAGGGGAAGCACCGTTGCTTCTCAAGTAATTAATGCATGGTGCTAGAGAGCTTGTGACCTGACCACATGTTATGGCCCCCTGAGCCAAGGGTGCACCCATAACCAAGCACAAAACCACAACACATGCAAGCTTAAGGGACATAGAGGTAGCCATATCGATTAAGTAGAGGAAAATACTAAAAATTTTACACACAACTCAAGTGTTTCAAGTACTTTGATTATAGTAAGGAATTGCTGATTGTTGAGTGCTAAGGCCTCGAGGGTTGAAGGGGTTTTATAGGGAAAAGTTGAGTAAGGGAATATGGAGAGAATTGAGAAATACGTATAAAAGGACAGCGGTAGGCGTTGGTAGTTGGCTCAATTCAATGCTAGGGTTCTTTCTTTCTTTTTCGTGTTTGTTCTTATGGATGCGTATCTTTAATGCTTTGAAAAAAGTTGTATCTACCACTGTCATCTTTGTAATTATGCTGACGTTATAATGTTATTTACTGTCTTGAATGTTGATTGATTGATCACCTACAAATTACAATCTGATTAGTTAGCTAGTAGTGTTTCCAGTATCCATAGATTTGTATAATTTGTAGTTAATTTCCCTATCAAAGATGCTACTATCAAACAGTTTTGAAACATTGATATCAAGGTAATGATATATATATATATATATATATAGATAAATAGATAGATAGATAGATATTTTTTCGTTCCTTCTTATTACTAGAAGCTAAAAATCTATCAAACAAATTTAAAGTGCATAAGTATATATGTCAATTATTTAAAACTGCATAATTAAAATTGTTCCTCCATAATTTTTATCCTATCAAGTGAGATAAATATATAGTTGGAACAGAAGTATTGAGACCAATAGTACTTTTTAATTAAAAAAAAAAAAAACAACAATAAAATGAGTATGAGAGCGCTTGGAATTCTAACAGTGAAATCTCGTACCTAATTACCATGTGAATTCACATGATTTTATTTTATTTTTCTTTCCTTTTGGTACCAAGGGAAATGAATCCACATGGTTTCGATAACATATTTCTTGATATTGTCAAACAGCTACATGACAGCGTTGCCGCTTTTGTTGTCAACCTGGAAAAAAATTCTTGTGGCTGGACATGTCCAACAAATATGTGAGACTAACAAGTTTGCTTAATTTTCCTGTTGTATATATGTATTGTTCTTAACTAATGTTTCATTCCTTAAGATTACGTTCTTAGTGTCTCATCTATAGAAGGTTTTATTGCATGAGGATTAATTTGTGTAAGATAACTAAATAAAAGAATAAACTAGAGTAAATCCAATCTATTAGTTTTGCAAGATCACATTTCAAATTCTGCTATATATTTAATCAAGGTTACTGTTAGGGTTTTTTTTTTTTTTTTAAATCGTAAGAGTAAAATAAACATTTTCTTTCATTAAAGAAAGCTAGCAAACAACTAAAGATATTTTAAATTTTTTGACTAAGCTAACATATTAAGTGGATCTTAATTTATGAATCCATGTTAATTCAACCATCTCATCAATCTATATGTTGAATCTCTTTTAATGCTGACTTGTCACACTTTAAGTAAATGAATTACATCTAATTAACTGACTAAGTCATCTATAGTACTAAGATTAACCTCGATCAACTTAAATTATTCAAAACCATTTATCTTGTAAGTATAAATAGTATCATCCAAATACTATTTTTTTCATCTTGATTTTTTCACTCTTTTATTATCTCATTTTTATATTTTATCTTGATCGATTTCTTATTTGAATATCAAATTACAAATGTTAGGATCACTTTCAACTTTTATTTTTATTTTTTTTTTATTAATTTTAAGATTTTACCCCTCAAAAATAGCTCGACACCTGATAGTTAAATTGGATTTGGATCAAGGATTTTTCCCATTTGCATTAGGGACAACTATAATAATTAGGATAATGGGAGTATTATATAAAGAGTCTGCTATTCTATGGTAAAACATATAAATATTGAAAAGGAAAAGGTCAAAAATACTTATTACCAATTTAATTAGGAAGAAGGATCGAAATTGCAACAAATTTTTGATACAATCTAAGCAGTCGGGGCAAAATCTACCATGCATTCACATGCTTAGTTTTGGCCTTAAAAGGCTGTTTCAGGTGGCATAGGGAGCTTTTGCTTCCGACAGCTCAAACCTGCCGACGGCCGGCCAACACTATTTTCATGGGGGGAGCCACTGCCACTCAAATGGATCACAGCTTCCTGTACGGACCACAGAGACCAACGTCCCTCGCTCATTGTTAAATTGTGGTCCACATATACATGGTGGTGATGCCACATGTATTGCAGGTGACAGTCTCTCTATTTTTCCCACCACATAAACTAAATCAATGCTTCGTAAAATAAATCTGGTTTCCTCTTTTTGCTTCTTAATTTCTTTTAGATATTGAAAGCTGATGGACACGTCTGCTAACGCCATCGGGTTGGCAAATTAGTTTAGTGGGTAAAATATGGTTGAAGAGAATTCAGAGCTGTGCGTACGATCGAGGAGGTATTGGTTAGCAGTTGGCTCCACTTAATGCTCTGTTTCTTTCTTTCGTTTTCAACCTTTGCTTGTGTTTGATCAACTTTTAATGCTTCCAATTTGTTGCTTAATGTTTAATTTTTAACTAGTAATTTAATTGTTAATTATTTTTTTATTAATTAATATATCATTAAAATTGATATTTAAAAATTATAAATTTAAAAAAATTTAAATACATAATAATTTTTTTAGTCTAATATATAATAAGATGGAATGTTGAAAGGTACGCCGTAATATTTATAGCTTTATCATATAATACTAAATGTTTATCATAAAATAATTTTCGTATTTTAAATATGTTTAAAACGACTATAACACATTTAATTAATTTTTTCATGTTTAATGCAGTGATGGATATTATTTAGATTTATTATTGTTGTCTTAATATGCTTGATATTCATAGACATTTTTGAAGATTTTAAACATATTTTATGAACAATAGTATTTTGTTATAGTTTGCATTATAAATATTCTTAATTTTAAATTTGAAGAATGGAGTTATAGTTTTATTTTTATGTCAATTAAAATTAAATTATTACTCAAAAAATAATTTTTTTGGTTTAAATAAGCTATTAATTAAAAACAAATAAATAGATGAATGATCATATTATATTGTGTTTGTATAAAATTTAAACTTACTTGTTTTAAATGTGTTAGTCATGTCTTAATCATGCCACATGTATAATAAATATTTTCATGTTCATATTTAATTAATCATGTTTGTGTTCACGTTTACCCCCATAACTTTAAACAACCTATCTAAACACATATATTGAAAAAGATATTTCATGTTGATGGTATCATACTAATTTCAAATCAATTTTATGGTGTGACTGAGAATTCAAGAAACCTCAAAAGGGGTGGGGACTGGGGACGAATGGTATGTTTTACACATCACCTGCCTATATTAATAACCGAATTAGAACTTGTCACATGAGGCTAAGCCTTTACATTTGAGCTAGGCGCCAGGTTCCCTAATTTGCGGAGAAATGTTAAGTGGTCAATAAATCAAAGAAGTTGGAATTGTCATTTTCATTATGTTCGTGGATTAGATTAGGAGTGTAATTGAATTGAACTGAATTGATATAGTGAGAAATTTGAGTTTGAGATCGGTTTAACTTTTAATTTTCAAATTTAAGCTTGATTTAAGGAAAAATCGAATTATTTGAACTTAACTGATTAATTTATTTAATAAAAAATGAGTTTAGTTCTCATATTTGATTTCAAACTCGATTATATGTTTGAATTTAAATTTGAGCTCAAATTAATATATATATTAAAGTAAAATAATAATTTATAATTTAAATGATAAAAATATATTAAAATTTAAAAATTCTATTAGACTTACAAACTATTCAAACTCAATATTAAAATGTTTAAATTTAGTTCTTTTGATAAATTAAATTGTTCAAACTTAAATTTTATTTAATAATGATCGAGTTAAATTTAAATTTTATTTAAATCAAATTTAAATAATTTATAAATATTAATATATCATTTATCTCTTTAAATTAGATGACTATTCATTTTGAACATGTTTCTTTGGGTTCATACGATTTTTTAGATCCACCCAAAGAATCTAGAGTTGGTCCCAATGTGGCAGTGACATGACAAAAGATTGGTTCGGGCTTAAACAAGAAAAATAACGATTCAGACCTCCCCATTTGAGGCCCAATATTTTTATAGAAAAACGTGTGAGTCGTGAGATAGAGGCAAAAGGGAAAAATAGGGCTTAATCGTGTGATTTGGGCTATTAGTTTGCGTGGATTGTCTCAGCTTGTTAACACTAATTCCGTAGTGCATGATAAGTTTGAGCCGATCATTTATTGATTATTAAATTTATTAAATATTATTTTTTAAAATTATTATTTAATTAATTAAATTAAATTTTATATTCAAAATTGGTTATTTTAGTTTAATTAGATACAGCAGAAACTTAAGGAAAAGGCACTAATTACAATTGTGCTAAGGCTAGCGTGGACTACTTTTGTGAGTTTAAAATAACCTTTGAGCATTAGTTTGCTCGGTGAATTATGATGACAAGTGCTTGTGCTTTCCCTTATTTGATAGGTTAATCTATAAATTATTTTGTGATTTTATAATATTTGAGATTCATATGTAATAATAATATGTGCTAACTTATAATTCAACCATTAAATTAAAAAAAAATTTTTCGTGTCCTCTTTTTATAGTTATTACCAAACAAAATGTTAGTGCCTTCGGAAATTAATTCTACCGTCCTAAACCTTTGTCGTTGGAAGTTCTCATTGGAGCTAGGAGAATAGATTTTAATAACTTTATATTATTCCAAAGTTTGGCATCAATAATTATATTTCAATTACCTATATTTACCGATACTCAATAATAACAATAACAAATTAAGTTTTATATCCATAATTCTACGGTCAATTATATCAAAAGTAAAAAAAAAAAAAATTATATTAAGTCGTAATTTTAAACATTTTTATGTTATTAATTTTTATCAAAAACATGTTTTTCATATACTTGTTTAATCATCGTATTATTTTTTATTATTTACATTTATGTTTATTGTAATTTATCTTTAAAAATTTTGGTCTCTTTCAACTCAAAACACGTATTTCTTTTAATTAATGTATAAATAGGTGTACGTTTCATATGTATAAATCATATCAAATAATTCTCTCTTATCTTTCCTTTAATTCGAATTACTTCTAATTCTTTTCGAATTCTTTTATTTTTAATTTTGTCTCTTCCACCCTTAATTTTTTTGTCTCATACAAAAAATTTTAATTGAGAGGTTAAATTATTTCCCACACCACAAGGAGAACTTACTGGTTGTGTCTTGGAGAGTTAGCTACCTATTATAAGCTTTAGATTTTTGGACAATCTCTGGATATAAAATCATGGTCTATATGAGAGTGAATTGTTGAAAGCAGTAAACATATGCAGTGAGTTGAAAAAGCCAGAAATAGAGAAGGTAGGATGATTGGGAAAAAAAAAGTTTTAAATTTAAATTAATTTGCTTTTGATCCAATCTAACCATCAAAACATATATAAAACTTCTTTTATACAATCATCAAGAAAAATTTTTTTCTTTTTTTCTTCTTTTTTCTTCCTATCAAAAGTAATTTTGACGAAAAAATTGTGATCAAAATGAAATTAATGTTATCTCTATTACTGTTATTAAGTTAATAGTATGGTCCCAAAACTCAACTCTAGAAATATAGATAATAGGTTATTAAAACTCAATTTAAAAGACAATTGGTGTACGAGAATATTAATTACTAGTACTAACAGTCTTAAGAAATAATAATGCTCATAAAATTATTATTTATTATAATTAGGACGGCTGTAGAGAGGCAGGCATGGGCTTAGATCCCCAAAAAATTTATATTTTTTTATTATATAAAAATTAATCCCACCTAATTAGTGCTTTGATCCTTTTTTTTTTTTTTTTAAATTATTGTTTGATTTATCTTTTATTAATTTTGGCCTTTTCTTACAGTTATATCATTTATAAGTTGTAAAAAGTTGAAAAAAATAATATTATACTTTTTATTTTTATTTGTGTAATTACCTTAAATTATAGGGGTAATTACACTTTTATCTTAAACATTTGTGTATTTTTCACTTTCAATCCTTGACTTTTAAAATTTGTTAAATCAATCCTAAACGTTATCAAAACGTAGTAAAGTTAGTTAGACCTAACGTTAATTTTCAAAAGAAAATGATTAAGAAATGGAGAACTTTATTTCCATCTTGCATTACGAATTGATTTATCGCAATAAGATTGCTAATACTTTTTATAGTGTTTTTTTACTCATATTCTGAAATATAAATATATATCAATCAAATTATAAATTAAGCTACGGATATCGATCTTTGCAATAAAAATATTAATTTGGTTGATTTAATTAATTTCGAATCAAATTATTTAAAATTAAATTAATCGAATTATGTTATTTCTTTTTTGTTAATCAAATCAAATTTTTTAATTTTAAAAATTAATGGACCAAATTAATGCAATTAGTTCAATTAAGTTTTTTGGTTAATCAAATAATAAAATATATTAAATAAAAGTATACTTTAAATTCTTAATTTTTTATATTTAAAATAAATTAAATAAAATTATCCAACAAAAATGTTCAAATACCAAAGTACTAGATTAAAAACTTTAATAACTTAAAATGAAATTAACTATTTCATATATTTTTAGTTCTATATATATTATTATATTTCAGTTAAAATTTTGATTAATTTAATTAATTTAGTTTTTGAAATAAATTAACCGAAAACTAAATTTTTTTAAAAAAATTATTTTTGATAATCCATCGAAATTAATTTGATGGTTAATTGAGTAATCAAATTTAATCAATTTGATCAATAATTCGATTAAAATCGAATTTTGAGCGCTCCTACTGATCTGCTGGGTAGAAAAGAAAGCAACGCCAAATATAGAATCAAGCGATCTGATCAAGTGGACAAAGCATAAACTTTTAACACTTGGTGTTTAACAGCCGATACATAGTTGACATAATTAGAGCTAAAACTCAAAAAGACAAAACAAATTATAAGGAGCCTTCGCCAAACCAAAGTGGAGACTGATTTGTATTTTGGAATCATGCCAAAATCTTTATTCACGCTTTCTAGATACCTACCAAAAGCTGTTGAAAACCCTTACTTCATCCCCATCTCACTTCACACTGCAATAAGTTTCAAAAACAAAGAAAATGAATTAATACTTAGAATTAGAAAGCAAAATCAAAAAGAAAAACAAAAGCAAGAAAAGAGAGATATACCGGTTGCAGTTAGTGGAGGGGCTTATCTTGTAAGGAATCTTGACACCGCATTTCTTTGGAAGGCCCACGGCCAAGTTACGTTTGATACCAGGGATAGTCCTAGCCGCATTTTGAAGGCACCTGCAAACACTTCGGCGGTCTCGGGTGGTTTTAGCCCCGTTGTTCAGGGCCCTAATCCCCATGCAGCAATTTGGTGGCAGGAATCCTCCATTCTGCAAGTATTTTATGCATCCACTTATTTGTTTTGCCACATATCCGCATGATATGGCAGTTGTTGCCATGGGTTCAACCACCAACATGCACAACAATAAAGCACAAACAAGTTTAAGAGCTGCAGCCATGGGTTTTGGTTCAGAAAAGTTTGAAAAAACAAAGAATTAAGACAAACTTTTGTATTGGAGCACTAGAAAAGCAGGAAACTTCACTTGTGTTTTGAAAGCTGAGTGAGTGCAATAGGGTAAGGCCTGGGGTTTATATAGACTACTTTGCTTTGGACGAGAGAATTTAATTGAAGGGTTTGGTTGTTGGGTTTTAATTGAATCAATCCTCTCTTATGGTTCCTATTTCTGGTTTCTTCATGGCGTCATTACAGTTGACATATCTGATATTTCACGTCCTATAATGCTTGTAAAGACCAAGATATGCAAAGCTTTGATGTTAATAGGAAAAAATGTGTTATTTTATTTATTTATTTTTCGGTTAATGTGATAATATTATATACACTAAAAAATAGTTCTTTTTCGTCTTATATATATATATATTTTTTTTGGATTTTGTTAACTAGAGCTTTTAGATAATTTTTGAAAGTTAATTAATATATTATTTAGAGTAATAATTTTGTATTAATATAATAATTAATAATTAGGTTAACGTTATAAATAGCCCTTAAATTATAACAAAATGTTCAATATAGTATCTAAACTTTTAAATTTTTAATATGATACATGAATTATTAGTTTGTTAACTAATATAACATTTACTTCTAATGTGACAAACTCCAAATAATGACACACAATGTACAAATAACTCTTTAAATATTAAATTAATTAATAAATTTATAATTCATATATTATATTAAAAAAATTTTAAATTTAAATATCATATTAAATATTTTATTATAGTTTAGAAATTATTCATAACATTAACCCTTAATAATTTTACAAATAGCGTTACATATATCATCTCATACATTCATTTCACACACTCACTTTTTATTATAGTAACAAAAATGGAAAGTACTAACATTTATATGACCTATAATAAAATTTTGAGAATTTATATATTGTATGAGTTTATGAAGTATTAGTAATAAATATCAAATATCATATAGTTTTATATCCAGGTTGGATCCTTTTATTTACTATCAATTGGTAGTAAGTTTGATGTTTAACATAGTATCAGAGTCATGATTTTTTTTTTGTTATCCTTTCCAAATCTGTCATATGGTAGGCTTATTCTATTTTCGCTTATGATAAGGTCATCAAAACAAGAAAACAAGATAAGCGAAGACACTCAATAAAAAAAAAAATTTCTTTTTCTTCCCCAACCCGATTCGATTCTTTTATTTATTTATTTATTCTTGTGACACGATAATTTTGATTATCAGATTTTTTGAATAAAGCATAAGTCTACGTTTGATAATTTTGAGTCAATTGAAGGGTAAGCCTATTTATTTATGGTTCTAAGAGCAATAGTTCTAACGGTTGACTCCATTCTTTCAAATCATTTCTCATTATTAATAAAGGGTAACGAAGATAAAATATGAGCTTGATAAGAGTCTATTAAAGTGATATTATATCATATCTAATAAATACTTAATATCTTGTAGTTTTATATTTAAATTGAGCCCTTTCACTTATATCAATTGATAGTAACTTGGATATTTAATATGATATTAAAATAATTTTTTTTTATTTTCGTTTATACGTGATAAAAATATATTAAAGTGATATAATCGTATATCTAATAAATATAACTTTAACATGAACTATAATAAAAAGAACAGCCACATCCACAAGTACACGAGATAAGGAAGAAATGAAGCAATACATTGATATACATCAAAAGAGAACATATGGCACCAAATCGTCCATCAACTCCCAATATGTGATTGTAGTTTTTTTTTTTTTTTCATATTCGACTTTTCATTAATGAAATGTGATTAAGCCATCTTTTTCAAACTAAAAATAAAAATTTAATGTAATTAAGTGTTCTAGGAGATTGAAAACTTATACTTAGGGTTTATAGTCATAGTCATATATAATTGTCAATGCATCAACAAATTAGAAAAATCCAACTATACATATTATTTATTTGTGCCACATTCATTTTTAAAATTTGTAAAATCAAAAAATATAATTTTTTTTGTCCCATTTTTTATCACTTTTTTATGTTTCAAAATTAACAGCTTTTCATTAATGCATATAAGTACAGAAGTCAAGAAATGACAAATGGTCCAGGATGAGCAACGACGGCCAATGCAAGACAAAAAAACTAGACTCCCCATTTAACCTTGGCAATTGCCATTTCTCTCTCTTTCGTCTAAAGTCGGCTGCTGCTATGGACCACACTCTTAACCTAATGAAATAATGCCACCTAAATGAGTTGGACTGTGTTTGGAATGGGCTAAGTATTGGAGTCCACATTTTTAGTTGAACACCATAGGCCCATAACCACTCAATTTCTACCAATGTTAAATATTAGGCCCATATAGCCTATCTGGTACTTAAGAATAGACCTGTTCAAATCCGAATGCTCACTCAAGTTTTGAGAGAGTTTGACTTTTGAGAAGATTTAAATAAAAAATTAAAACTCGTTCAATGAATTTGGACATAATTTTTAGATTTATATAAATTTCAAACTAAAATTTTAGACAAAAAATTTAAAACTCAATTTTCATATGATCCAATCAAATTCACGTATATGTAAATTTTTTATTTTTATATATACGTAAATTATATATAAATTA
Source organism: Durio zibethinus (assembly GCF_047325235.1). NCBI lineage: Eukaryota > Viridiplantae > Streptophyta > Magnoliopsida > Malvales > Malvaceae > Durio > Durio zibethinus. The sequence continues at coordinate 1,185,631 of NC_143183.1, forward strand.
ATTCACATATGCATATGTAATTAAAATAAAAAATATATTTTTTATTAAAATTAATTTTTATTTTTTATAAATATGTGAATTGAATATGATTTTATTAAACTTAATCTAATCATTTTTTAATTTTTTTATTATATAAATTAAGTTTAATAGGTGTGTTTACGATTTTTTTCTTAATTTGGATCGGATTTAAAAAAATTTTAAGACAAAATTTTATGTTGATCTTGGTTTGAACTAATATATAAACTATTAATATCAAGTATAAATCAGACCTAATCCATGAACACCCCTATATAGAAGTGACTTGAAAGATATTAAACTTTTTTTGTGAAAAGCTATAATACCATTCTAATTAGGTTATTGTTTTCATTACTATTAAAATAATTTTCATGAATTAATAAAGTTGATCTTATTATTTTAGAATAAACAACTTTTTTTAAAAAAATTTCTTAAAAATTGTAGGAAAAAAACAATTAGTTAGAAACTTTAAGTGAAATAATTGCTTTGACTTCTTGCATTATTAAAAAAAACTTGTCAATTATATTTAGTTAATAGTTACATTAAACATATTGTAGACCAAAAAAATCACAGTTATATTTTGCTGTTATTCTTGTTTTGAATTAGCAAGATTTAGATGAAGTTCATCAAATTAAGATAATGATGCTCATCAATTAAAATAATTAAATAAAAATTTCAAATCAATAAATTAGAAGAATTTTTTTTATTTGTTACATAACAAGTACAAAAATTTTTAAATTTAAAAAATGTAAGATAATAAACTCTATATATAGCTCACCAACTTCTGCACGTTCATTGAAAAAAAGACCTGGTTGGCTGGTTGAAAATCCACCAACACATAACCTGAATTCCAAATAATTACATGTGATTAATGAATATAACAAACTCCTTTTTCATTTTGATCATGAAAGCTTTTTTCTATGAAATTAAGTGATGTGAAGAGGAATTGATGGTGATGAGCTGGTTGGAGTTATAGATTTTTGTAATGATTTCAACTGCAAGCAATTAGGAAACAGCGTTCAAAAACGCAGTCTAACAACTCAGCTACTGGCGTCTGTCCTCTTTGCACTGTTCAATCCACCACCCAAAGGATCTTTGCCGCCATTTCCTCTGCATACAAAGTCCAGCCCTACTCTCTTTTCCAAGTCCTCTAGGGTTTCACTTTGAAACCTAAGAGTATATATAGTAAAAATGGTTTAAGCCACTTATGATTTAACTATTTATAGGATTCATATCTTGAATAGAAAGGATAAAAACTGTTTATTTATATATATTATATAAAAAAGATGGTTTAAACTTTATTTAGTATGTTTCTATATCGAATTTGTACATAAATTCAGTATTTTCTCTCAAAATGTCTGATCTTTACGAGTATTTTACGTTGGTTTTTTTTTGTTGTTTTCATTTCTTTAAGAAACAAAAACATTAATTTGCATCTAACCATATCCATTAAAAGAAGGCGTTGAGAACATAGTGAATATTGTGGCTCAGTCCTGACCAAGTCCAAGAGGATCCGATGACTAAATTTTGCATGTGCATTTTGATGCATGCAATGCATAATTGTTACCCATATTTAGTATCTTTGGCTGTTAGGTTGCTTTGCTAGTTGGCACTTGGCAGCATCCTTAGTACAAAATCTTTCTCTTTTCTGCTACCTTTTGTATAAATAGATACCCTTTTGCCCTCAAATCCTCAAAGCCTTGCTCCAAGCTATCAATAGAGTCACCCAATTGTTTGAGGCAGCTCTCACTCAAATTAAATGGCCACCACAGCAATAATATTGAAAATATTGCCATTTTTCTTCTGTCTGTTCAGTATCTGCAACTGCAGCTTCCATGCCACTAATGAAGATGATGATAATGGCGGTTGGCAAACTGCTCATGCCACATTCTATGGTGGTGCTGATGCTACTGGTACAATGGGTGAGTTTCAGACTGTGAGTATACATGACTTGAATTTTCGTTTCTTAATTAATTTGCTCTAAATTTCTGGACTACATATAATTTGTGATGTTTGTTTATTTTAGGTGGAGCATGTGGTTATGGAAACTTGTATAGTCAGGGGTATGGAACGAGCACAGCAGCTTTGAGCACTGTACTTTTCAACAATGGCTTGACCTGCGGTGCCTGCTACGAGCTGCAGTGCAATGATGATCCCAAATGGTGCATTTCTCAAACCATAACCGTCACCGCCACCAACTTTTGTCCTCCTAATTATGCTTTGTCTAGTGACAATGGTGGGTGGTGCAATCCCCCTCGAGAACACTTCGATTTGGCCGAACCTGCTTTCCTTCAGATTGCAGAATATCGAGCTGGAATTGTTCCTGTTCTCTTCAGACGGTATCACCTGCAATTAATCAATCCCAATTTAAGACAATGTATCCATCAAAATATTGTGTGAAGTTCACATTTATACGTGATGCATTTGATGGACTTTTCAGGGTTTCTTGTGTGAAGAAAGGAGGCATCAGATACACCCTCAATGGTCATTCATACTTCAACTTGGTGTTGATAACAAACGTGGGAGGTGCAGGGGACATAACTTCGGTATCCATCAAGGGTTCCAAAACAGGGTGGCTACCCATGTCAAGAAATTGGGGCCAAAACTGGCAGAGCAATGCCTACCTTAATGGCCAAAGCCTCTCCTTCAAAGTGACTGCCAGCGATGGCAGGACTATCACCAACTACAATGTAGTGCCTGGTGGCTGGCAGTTTGGACAAACTTTTGAAGGAGGCCAATTTTAGGCAAATTGCGTCTACCGTTGATTATAAATCGGGCACATGAGCGTTTTATGCAGGGGTAGCAAAGTGGTTGCCCGCTGGCTTTATGTGTGAAATTGGCGAGCTAGTGCCATAGCCTTTATAGGTACATTACATATATAGGGCCCCCCAACTATTCAATTTGGAGGGAATAAGCTGAATTTTCCATAAGATAATCTGTCAGAAATTTGCTAATTGACCATAATATCTATGGTTTTCCAATGACTAAAATAGTTTATAAATAATGGTATCTGGTATCTCAAACAGTCAAGAGTTTCAAAGTCAGAGCACTATGCCTTCTCTTTCCAATTTTTATGAACAGATTTTATGATTTATCTGCCAATACATTAGTAAGAACTTTGATTCAAGATCATAGATAGAAAATGAAAATGGATTGGAAACTCTCTCGATTTTCTTTGTGGTTGAAGCTGCAATTTATTTTATCTTGACAGGGTTCCTTAACAGCCCACTAACAAGTAGAAAGATACTTTCTTCACTGTATTGGAGCTAGAGTTGGCAATCAAATTCAAATTCGTAGGTTTTGATTTTCATCTCATCTTATAAGATTAACTTCTTTTTAATCAAGTTATGGATCCTATTTTTTTTTTTTTTAAAAAAATAAAATTAAATTTTAGATAAATTCAACTCGATATATATATATTATAATTTTATTATTTATTTAATTTTATGATTATATATATTATAATTTTATTTATTTATTTTTATATTTATATTTAAAAATAATAATTTATTAATTTCGAATCATATTATATAAATATACAAGTTAAATCAAATATAAAAACAATATTTAAAAAAAAAATCAAATCAAGTTTGATTCAATACGAACAAATAACCATCCCATAGTGACCCATTACATCTCTAATTGACGCCATGCCATATGTTTGACCTCAGTCACAAAGAACGTATCTTTTCTAAATACCGCCTTTCTTTGGTGCAAAAATACTGGTTTTTCGCATGTTAGATAAAAGAGGCATCTTCAGAGTTTTTTCTACAAAATTCACATCACTTTTCCAAGAGGACAGAGAAGTGGAAGAAACTCCATGGCCTGCATACACATCCTCACCTACCCAAACCAAATTCATCAAAGCACAATTCTTTACAAGCATGATGAACACAAATGGACATTCAAAAAGAAAAACACCGCCTCTACTTAAAAACAGCCAAGACAGCACAAAAATCGTAAGAGATTCAATAATTCAGTAAGGAGTACTTCACCCTCAAAACAATTTTGCCTTTCTCAACACCAAGCTTTCCACCAGTAACCAACCAATGACCTGGAGGATCTTGCGGCCCTTTGCTCATCTCAGTCATATCAACAAATTTTGCCAACTTGTTTACAATGTCATCTTGTGAGCCGGAACTTGAGTCACCAGAGTTGGCAGTACCCGTAGTAGAAACAACTTTCTTTGATTTGTCATTTGGACTATGGTCCCACAATGATCTTCGTACTGTGCAGCCTGGAAGCCTAGAATACAAGAGCTTCATGTACAAGACATTTCTCGACCCAAAATCCCAGACTCCAAGTTGTGCCCCGGTGACAATGTAGACACCAGAGAGGTCACCTATAAAGGTTTCAGGGTTTTCAATTGGTGCAGTACTAACATGAGAGAAATTCTTCCATTTCACGGGTTCAAACCATCTGCTATCTTGCTCCTCAGGTCCCTGCCACTTGGGAGCACCAATTGCCACATGGGTGTCCCAGTGTGGAAGTAGGATCTTTGGAAGAGAAGCTAAGTGTTGAAGATGAATACTAAGACGGTTCCACTTGATTCCTTCTAGGCATAACCGCAAGCCTGTTACTGGCTTGCGTCCAACTGAGATCTGCATTTACATTGAGCCTAGATTAAATGCAAAATCTTGTTACAATGATTCATGTTACCACTCCCCAGTAACTTTCATGAAGCGATTTATGATCAATGCTCTACATTGAAAGACTGCGGAACCATAGCAAAGTTGTTTCATGGGATGATAAGCCCCAAAACCATGAATGGATTTTCGCAGATATTTTGCTTCTCAAGCATCCAAGCAATAGTTTTCGAAAAAAGCAGTAATATCAATAATAATCTTGCTATATCTAATAATGACGACTACAGTAGTTAAAGAACTCAAAATTTTCATACTCTAATAAAATTTAAGGATAGTAAAGAGACATTTAGCAAGTGCAAAAAATTATCTATAAAAGGCAATGTTACTGATAACTCAAAATTAAAAACAAAAAAAAAATCCCGGCATTTTAAGATTTCCCTTGACCATAATAATTTCATAAGGTTTAGAATTAGTCACAAAGGCCAATCAATATTTAACGACTAACCAAAGGAGTTGGCCCTCTTGAGATGTATGGCTCTTATAATGACCACTGACGTTAATGCAACTGCAAAGGAAATTCCAGCTAATGAATGAACAAGAAAAAAAAATGGAAGAAAACCATTCTATGAAGGGCCAATCAAGCTAGATAAAGCTTGATAATCAGGACAAAAAAGAACAGCTACGAAAGCTAGTAAAGTTTCTTATAATGGGAGATAAAAAAATGAAGGTGGCTTTTGATTATTTAACATTTCCAGACAATTTGTTATTTCAAATTTCCAGGAATAGCAACAACCGTCAGCAATCCTTTATCATATGCACACACGCATATAGTAAAAAAAAATCAAGAAACCTTGCCTTAATTGTGCTCTTTTGCCATTCTTAGGAACAAGTCTCACCAACAAGTGGAAGAGATTGAAGTTTTAAGATGAAAACTATGTTGAATAAACCTATACTTGCTCTCTGGCCAAAAAAAAAGAACTATACCTGCTCTTGGCTGACATAAAGTCTTTGCCCCATCATGCTGAATTGCAAAGATGGGCAAATAGGTTCCTTCCTTTGGCGGCCAGGAATCTTGTCCCGTACAGGAGCCCATATCCTAGGAATCTGAAACTCTAGAAAATATCTCAGTTCTTCAATTGGAGGCTTGTCTGCAATCAGACCGAATATTAAGTTAGTACAAAGAGTTAATCATTAGCAACATAACAAATGAGAAAGAAAAGATTACATCCAATCAACCACAAAGAATTAGTTGAATTACATTCAAGATAAAGACTGATAGCACAAGTCAGATGCTCCTTTCCAGCTATCCCATCAAGTAGAGCAGTAATAGGATAGAAAGTCATTCCAATGACATCAGGAGAGGACCGGACAGTTTTGGCCCACTGGGTATGGTTTTGCTCCAGATCATCTCCTCCCCTCCTCCGAAAAATGACTGTAACATCCTGCAACAATAAGAAATCCAGAAAATGCAATCAAGGCTTCATGGAGATTAAGTGAAACAACATCTAGCAAGTTACATATCTGGAACTTACTACAAGGGTAAATGGTAAAAAAAGCACTAAAAGGCAATGATTTCCAGGTAGAAAGCAAATCAGTTTGCTCCATCAATCATGCAAATAACATATCTTGGCAACCAGAGGCAAGCTGCCATGTGTACTGGTCAAACATAAAAGACTTGCACCTACAACCTAATCCTAAAGCAATTCGTGCGGGAATATCTTTTGGCAACAAAAAAGCGATAAATTTTATATAATAGCCATTCCTGCATGCCCAGTCATGATCAATGATGCCATAACTGCTCAACATCATTGCCATACGAACATTTTAAGAGGAAAAGTAGGAAATACAACAAGAAAAATGACCAAACAAACAAATGCAGCTTTTTCCAACTACATGGTGTTGGCTACATGGATCGATTCAACAATGGAAAAAACAGTAAAGACTAAATCCACCCCAATAAAAACCATCATGAAGCTATCACATTCAACAAATCATTACCAAAAACAACCAACCATGCCAAACCAATTGGTACAAATTGACATGCTTAATTAAAGAGTTAGATAAAATGTGCAGGAAAATGCACTGGGTGCTTGGTACAGTAGTTTCAGTTATAGATCCAAATAGCTATCTGCACTTGTTTCTCTATGTATGAGAAAGTCCTTATGTGTACAAAGAACAAAGGCTAACTTTATTTTGCAAATTAATTTTTCGATAATTTCAAAGCATGGGCACAGCATATAACAGAATAGCATCCCAAAAATATCGAATATTCCTATGCAAATTGATTTCCACTAACAAACTGTCAGGACGTTAGAATACCTCTTTCCCATTAAGATATGGCGCACTAGTAGGCTGAGGGTAAACCCCTTGACTGTTGAATAAGCCAGGATCAAGACCCTGTAAAGCTCAAAAATTATATTAAGTAAACAATGGTCAAGAAAGTAAGACAAATAAAGGATCAAATAAAGAAAATGAAAGAAATGATGGAACTAGCCTTATCCTTTAATTTGATTTGACCTGAACTTGTATGACTTTCATTGTCCGAGAATCTCTGATTTCCAATATCCTGCACATAGGTTTTAATCTCCGTGGTAGATAAAGGTGAAGAGTGATGTTGTTTGACGTATATCACATCTTTACCACCCATAGTTACAGAAGTAATGACATGTGTCCCAAAATTTTCAATGAAACTGTCAAATAAAGCAATTTTAGGACTTGAAACTATATTCTAAGAATTTTACATTTAACAACAAATGGTTCATACCTTGCCAAGGATGATGGGTCCCAAGCAGTTGGGATAGCCCGTTTAACATTTTCTTGCAACACTGATGGCGACTTTGTAAGCTGAAACTTGGCAAGTGGAATGTAAAATCCATCCATAGCAAGTGTCTTCGTGGTCGCAGCATCAATATCTGTTGAACCGGTAAAGCTAAATGCAGAATTGAAACTACCAAGCGGAAAACCACTGGACACATTAGCTTTTTTATTAAAATACTCCACCATCTGCAGTTGGTAGTTAACAAAAGTAAATTAGAAAATGTTAAAGCAATATAAATCATGTTTGAAACAAATCAACGCAAACCAAATAATTGGAAATAGTTTAATAATGCTGGTAAGATCAGATATGTTACTGATGTTATTTCTACATTTCATCATGATCACAGTGCACTTAGCAATTCAATTACCATTTTCTCTTTCTCCAAAAGATAATTAGGCACATCATAATCAAATTCAATGATCTTATGCATTGTCTTAATCACCAAAATACTCGATCTAAGAAGCTAACCCCTCAAACTAAATTTCAAACCCACAACATAATTTGAAATCAAACACTAAGAATCAAACATGACCTTATATACTTTGATAGGAGATAATATACAAGTCCAAACAGAACCAATTACGAGAGACTTTTAGGCTAACGATTAACATTAATGGACAATTGTACTTATCAAATAATATCTTAACAAATCACATTCATGAGGAACAGTCAATGATGATGAACTAGAGGAAAGAATGCAAGTGATAACTTCAACCCAAGTGGAGAAAGTATGAATGAAACAGAATGAGCTGTCATTGAATAGGTTGTACTTATGTAACAATCTACTGATAAACATAACAAAGTTAAAAGTTTAATATAAGAGAGGAATATATTTAATCAATCGCATTATGATGCAGACTAGACGCAGGAAAAAGAAGTTCAAAGAATTTTCTTTATCCTCGGGCAGGGTTAATTACCGGTACATGGTTGGAGTTTGTTCTATGTAGTTACATTCATTCTTAACCTCAAATATCAATTAAATTAATCTCAGTTCAACTGCCACTTCTGTTTATCACCAAAATAATAGACTCATGATATATTGACTAACCTTGTCATAAATCTCCAAACCTTTAACGCTAAAGTCAAGGTTTTACTATGCATATCTACCAAAGCCCCAGAAGAAGCACAAGAACATAATTGTAAATTCAAGCTAAACCCAAAAATTAACAACTAAGTAACAAGCTAGCATAATTAATGGACAAAACACCAAAAAACACAGAAACCAAACCCACAAAATTTACCTCATGAAAATTGCAAACCCCAGAACTTTGACGGCCAAAAGGCTCCTGGGAGTTCACGATATCTCTAGAAATATTGGGAAGAACAGTTTGATCGTCCAAGTAGATATCCCTACCATGTTCCTCATCAATTTCAACTATCCTAGAACCTGTCACACCTTTACAGTACAATAACCTCGTATCGAAGTTAACATCGAATCCCCTCCCTAACGCCTGCACAGCGTTCATCGCAGTGTGCATGGCAGCTGCATTTCCATTTCCATTTTCCCCCATTTTTTCATAACCAGAATTCCTCTTTGAATTCCACTTCAGCCTCCAACTTTATCCTTGATCAGATTCATACCCAGCTCACCAAATAAGCTCAGCTCAAAGACCCAATTCCCTATTATACTGAATTCCAAAGAAATCGAATGAATATTATGAGGTGAAGAAAAGTGGGAGATGGGGTGATAGTCAAAACCACACCGTTTGTTTCTGTCTTTGAGAATGCGAAGTTGACTGAGAGACCAATAACTGGGGAGAAAAGACTTATGAGAGAATTAAGAACTCTACGTTGTATTTGTAAAAGGATCTGAAAGATAACAATCTAATCTGATGATTTCTCTTGAAATTCATTTTTTCTTGTAATATTGGGGTGAAAATAAAATAAAAATAAAAATAAATAAATTTTCAGAGTTTGTATTCCAGTGTAGACTTTCAGCTATCTTATGAGTTACGATTATGTTGTTCCAAAACCATTGACTCTGTCTCTCAAAGTCGAATTGTTTTTATCAACGAATAGACAAAACCGAAGGCAATATTACTTGTTTGTTTTATTAGGCCAAGATTCATCAATGCAGAATTAAGGAAAGTAGAACACTAGCTTTGGAAATTTTTTTTTTTAAATAGGTTGAACATTTTAGGAGGAACGAGAAGGTTAGTTTAAGCCTGAGCTTCAAAACTCTTGGTCAAAGCCCAACCTGAATCAAGTCAAGCCTATCTCGCCAAACCTTTGGACAGATCTCCTCTTTGCCACTTTAATATTTTATTAGAACATTAGTATTGAAATGGGATCTTGGGCAATCACTTTAACTAAAACTGCTAAACCAAATTGCTATGTTGCACTGTATTAGCCTTTTTTCTGATGGAGGTAACATTGATATGAACTGATAATTTTCAGAACCGTGTATCTTCTTTACAACAAAGTCAACTAGATGATGTAAATGGTGCTCTATTTTTCTTTTATTTTACCAAGGAGTTACCCCACCAACATCCTTCCTACATTTCCTTCATTTGATGACAAAATCATCATTAAAGGTAACTAATAAGAGGTTCAGTTAGAACGTATATCTACTATCACATGCCAACTTTCTTGAGTTGGAACAAGACGTAACTTTTTCAAAATTTTACCCTCATTGTAAGTTCCTTGTCCTCTTGGCATTGAACAGTTGGCGAAGGAAAGCAAATTTCCCCTTTGTTCGAACGGATAACTCAGTTATGGTTCCGTTACTTGTTTCTGCTGTCTCGCTGGTGTCAGATTCAGGCATGGATGGTGGAGGTGTAAGTGTGAAGAGAAAAGCATTCAGCATACGGATTATCTGACTGAAGCTGGGCCTCATGTTAGGGTCCTCAACCCAACATGATTGTATGATAAATGCCAGATCAGGGGATATATCTTCTGGAAGGCCGGGTCGCTCTTGCTGCATACTCATGGCATCAACCTAGTTAGTTATCTGTTAGTTTAAACATTTATAATGCATAACAAATATGTGCGTTAAAGACTCGCACCTTAAAAGCAGCAGCATAAGCTGCCTGCAAATTGGACATGCCTTCAAATGGCATGCGATTGGTCAACAATTCCCATAAGACAATTCCAAAGCTGTAGACATCAACCTTGTTATTGTAATGCTTTTTCTCTCCCTGACGCAATGTCACCGTGCTATACAACTACAATAACACAGATTCACAGTAAAAGAGTGACAACCGAGTAAGAGGAATTGTACACAAAAGTTAGTCTACTCGTAGTGATTAATTTTTCTTACAGCAACGAACCATAACAATGCACCTACATTACTGCCAGCTGTTGTACAAAACTACAACAGACTAAAAAGTGGTTCAAGAATACTTTACGTCTATTAATCCAGGCAGCTACTAAATATAATGCTATTAAATGATCCTCGAGTCTCTGGGTAAGAAATACATAAATTTCCAAGGTAAAAATATGCCAAATCTCCTTTGAGCCAAAATCACATATCATTTGTGCATACTAATAAATAAATTACCTAAAGATGGATTCCCATGCAGTCTGTTAAGCAAACCGCAGAGATTGAAAAATTTTGGCATAAAGAGTAGGTTACTCTGTCTGCAGCTAAGGTATTCGTTATCAATTGAAGTATTCAAATATAAACATATGTGTGTGTGTGTCGCCATCACAACTTCTCTTCTTGATTAAGACTTGATGACTTTCATAACAGATGTAATTCAAATAATTAATATTCTAGATATTTGAAACCACACCAGAGCAACAGAAAAGACTTATGGCCTCTAAAGAACAACCAATGAGTTAAGCGGGGGTGATGACATTGCCATTTGACAAGAAATTGCAGAAAGAAATTTAACTTTTGTAACTAACAAGATGAAAACAAAAACAAAAAGCTGTCTGTTTTGCTAATAAATAGTGGCACAAACCTCAGGGGCCATCCAGCGATAAGTCCCGGTCTCTGCAGTCATCATCTCTGTCACAGATTCTTCCCTTGCAAGACCAAAATCTGCAAGTTTCACAGACCTATGGTTTGCTGTAAGCAACAAGTTGTCTGCATTAATAAATTTCCAAATGAACTTGCAATTAGTCAAAGGAATCAACAACAGATACTGAACTATGAACAAATGTATTAAATCAAAGAGGAAATTACAATCCACATTCTGCTTTCCATGGCAGAGATTCATTCAGATAAGACATCAGCCACTGCAACTCCCAACCCAAAGCGAATACATTTAAAAGTATAGGATAGTTGTGTAATTGCAAATTCAGGTGTTCCGATTTTGAAAGTTTTCACAGCAATTCCAATATAAAATTGGAGATAATATTGCTAAATTGAAACACAGGAAACAGTCACAAGGAAAGAGACCATTGCAGCGGCAAAGAATTCCAAAGAAAAACATCTAAGCCACTAATGCACAGAAAATAAAGAAAAGAATTAGGAATTAAAGAAAAAGGGGCAAACTGTGTCCTAGTTAGTATATAAACTTCAGTCTCTGTACACTTATGAAATTATTTCACAGCTGTGAAGACATCATGCACACATGCATTAGAGGGAAAGAGAGAGAAGAACGAGATGCTGCTATAAAAGGAATCATAGCATGGCCTTTGAATTCATACAATCAAGCCTTTCCAACCACTAATTAATATTCTATAAAGGAGCATTCTGTTGTAACTGATGAAGTATGTTCAACAAGTACCAGGCTTTAGATCTCTATGTATAATCCCATTGGCATGCAGACAATCCATGGCTCGAGCAATGTCCAGTGCAAAATTCAAAGCCACATGAAGGTCTAAAACTTTTGGACGGATGCTAATTAAATACTTGCGAAGAGACATTCCTGGTAATAGTTCAGTTACTATCGCCATCAGTGGGTCCTTACAAGCTCCAAAGAACTGCCAAGGCAACAAATTCCCTACTGCATGTTAGAAACAGATAGACGATAGATTCATTTGATGCAATAGTCATATGAAAAGCAACAAAGGAAAATACTGCTGCACATTGCATTTCAAGCTTTGAACAGACTACCTTGACAAGATTCTCGTGTTTAACCCGAGACATCATGTTAACCTCACGAGCAAAACGACTCTCAAGTGCAGCTCTTTCCTCCACAGTACTCCCACGGTGAAGAACTTTAATGGCAACAATCCGATCACCATACCTGGAAAAATATTAGACTCGCCCCTATGTAACTAGGATGGTACCCTTGATCCACAACCAAATTTTTTACAATTTATTCCATCACATTGTTTCACTTCACAAATTTACAAATTAAAATACTTTTTCCCCCTAACACAATAACAAATTATTATTTCTACAAAAATCTTATACAAATAATAATAATTAGAAAGGAATAACAATGTTCAATATATATTGACTTCTCCTGTTACATCCATACAAGCATATAAAATATATTTTCTAATCTCAAAAAAAAAAAATTAAACTTGTTAATTTGGGGATAATTAACTACAAAAAAAGTTCAGATTACAATAAAAAGATTAAAAAAATGAATCTTTACCACTAAACTAACATGGCTGTTTTTCAAATTTTTTTTTTTATTTTGGCGTCTGAGAAAATAATTATGAGTAAATTAGTACAATTATTATTTACAGAGGTGTTTGAGACTGACCTTCCTTCGTAAACCTTGCCATGAGCTCCTTCGCCGATTTTGGAGCCGATAAATATCAATTTCGGGTCAATGAGCAAACTTTGATCGATGGTCAACTCTTCAGCAGCCGTTGTCGACCCATTTGAAACGACGACGCTTCCCGTTTTTTCTTCGCTGCAACTCATAGTTGCAAATTTTACAACCTTTGTTTTTGTTTTTGGTTTCTAAATTATTCCCGAATTCCTCATTTCAATTAAATTAAAATTTTTTTCTCAAGAACCAAACACTTCTTTCAAACCACCGAACCTCGAAATAATCCTTTCGATTCCTTTTTCTTAAATTCCGCAACGATTTTATAATCTTTTTTTCTTTGTATTTCGCTTGAGCTCCAAGTTTCGTCTTTGAAGATAATAGCCAAGAAAAAAGGGAAATGAAACCCTAGAAAAAGGTAAAACAAGATGAGACGAAAGCAACTTACAGTCGAAGCAAAAATAGAAAAAAGGAAAAGCCGAGATGAAGCTTAAGCTATCACTTAAAACGGAGACGTTTTAAATCATCAAAGAAAGAGTAAAGTGAAAAAGAAAAGAGTGAAGAAAATTTGAGTTTGAGCTTTGTTTGTCTCTCCGGAAAATGTGTAAAGTAAGAAGCTCTTTCGATGAAGATAATATTTCCGAGAATTTTCTTTTCCGTGTGTCAGTCTGCTCCGACAAGGGCTTTAATAATTTTTTTTTTATTTTTAAAGAGAGGAAAATAAAAGAATAAAATAGAAAAAATAAATTAAGGAAAAGGAGAGGGATAGTGTTTGGAGAAGAGTGAAGGGCCAATGATAGAAGAACACGTGATCATCGTGCCAATGCAATTGTCTGAGGTAACGTTATTAGCAAGTTGTTTTTATTATTTGTGATTTAAAGTTATTTTATTTGATTAATGATTATTAATTTTTAAAAATTACAAATTATTATATTTAATATTATTAAAAATTAATTTTTATTTTTATTTTAAAATTTAAAAATAATCTTGCATATTATAATTATTATATAAATAATAATTTTAATGTTATATTTATTTTGTAATAAATTACAATTAAAATTTTATAAATATATTTATTGATAGATAAATTAAATTTGTAATATGAATTTTGTAAAAAATATTTAAATTAAAAAATAAATTAATCTATTAAATTAATAATAAAATAAAAAATATATTATATAAAATATGAAAAAAGCACAAATTATTTTAATGTTGTTATAATGAATATTAATTTGAAAATATAAAAAAATATCATATAAAATAATTATAATTTTAAGAAAAAAATTTTAATTCATATATTAAATAGATAATATTAATTAAAATTAATTTTACATATCATTTTACTTTAATGAATTTTTTTTTTATTTTTTTGTATAAAAATTAAATCATTTTTTACAATAATGATTTTATCACTCAATAATTTAAATTTACCATCACTTATAATCACTAATATTTATCAAAAACAATAATTTAATTATCATATATAAATCACAATAATTTTTAAAATAATCACTTTATGTTAAATATTATCTAAAAAATTAAAAATAAAAATACCTATGATAAAACACTCGTACAAAATAACAAAGACATTCTCTTCTCTTGTAGCTCAATTTTACTCGACTTAATTCGGATTGATTCTCTCTATTCCATATTCTTACTTCATTAATAATAATAATAATAATAATAATAATAATAATAATAATAATAATAACATAGTTATTATTATTAAATAAAATATGATGGGATAGTGAAAAAGTTACTTGTATATCTTTTATTACTTTACTGAAACATTATGCATTTACTTTAATGAGCTTTACTTAAATTAATAACATTAAATATTACTTTTTCCTTTACATATAATTTTAAATTATAAAACTTTTTCTGCCCTATACATTAATTTTATTTTGGGTTTATCTAATTATTACTGGATTTATTAAAAGTTAAGATAAAAAAACGTGTTTCACCTGCATATAATAAAACTAAAGTAACAATATATAAAAAAGAAAGGAAACAAAATAGAGCAGATGATAAAGAGAATAAAGAAAAAATATGTAAAAAGTATGATACTTATATAATTTGATCTTTTATCTTATATATATATATGTATTAAATGTAATTAATAGGTTCGATATATATAAATTTGATTACATGATAATCAAAATTATTATTAATGTAATCACTAAAATATAATAATAATTTTTTGTGAGAGATAAAATATAATAATTAAATACTCCATTTTCATTTTGTTAAATTAATTTATATGCAAAATTAACATCTTTAATCCTTTTAGAACATCATCTAAATTACTCTTTCAGTTTTTTTTTTTTTATAATGTCTTAAAATTATTTTTTTAATATCTAAATTTTTTATTTTTTTATATTTTATATTTATTTTTTTGATAATTTTTTTATTTTTTGATATTAAAAATTACAAAATTTTAATTTTATATAAAAATTAAAGTTTAATATTAAATATATTAAAATTAAAATTTTTTTAAAACTTGATAAAAGCCGATAACACTCAAATTATTTGAGACCGTACCAATTTTTCCACCAAAAAATATCAAGCACGTGGAGGGTGAAGCGTGGCTGCTGCACGAAGTCATTGAGCAAGTGCGAGGGGAGAGATTGTTCAACATAGGGTGAGGTGGGGTCTGGCTACTCCATAAAAAATGATGAAGGTGGGAACCACGTATATCTATCGGCGCCAATCCACCATCTGATTAAAAAAACAGAGGAGCCCATTGGTCCGACGGCTCTGACACTCATCTCATCACGCTTGTGAACTTCCTCCTTACATGTCACACTGTGGGCTCCACCTTCAATTGTTTGTAAGTTATTTAACACGTGCCAAAAATGAAGAAAAATGCACATGACTCTATTCTCAATTATTTTTTATAATGCACACGAGAAACACGACGACTTTATCATTATTGACTTGACTTGATTTTATATTTTTTAATGTAAGTAATAATTTTTTAATAAAATTAATTATAATTATTCACTTTTAAATAATTGATATTTTTTCTTTCAATAAATAAATTACTATTAATTATCTTACCTCACTATCATTCACTGATTAGAAAATATTTATTTTCATTTTGTACTACAAATGTTGTTAATTTTATATATCTTACTTCCTCTATCTCTTTTTTTCTGTTACTTTTTAATATCCCAAAATTATATTTTTATACATTTAATGTTTTAAAAATTTTTTACATTAAAAATCATCAAATTTTAATTTTCTAAAAATTTAATTTTAATATTAAATATATTAAAATTTTTTAACTCTGTAAAAATTAATACTACTCAAACAATTTGGAATGAAAAAAGTATATAAATATACAAAATCAAAATTTTTGATAAAAAACAATTATTGTGAATAACCTACTCGTTTAACAAGAGGATAATTTAAGTTAGAGTCATGTATCCATTAATTAATGCATTTTTAATTTAAAAATAATTTATCTTTGCCTTCTATGAATTAATTATGATTAATTTGGTTATTTATACAAATTAAAATTAATTAGAAAAGTTAATTAATCTTAAATATTTTTTAAGAATATTTTATTTATAATTTTTTATTATAATTTTTAATTCATAATATAAATTTATATATATATGTGTATATATATATTTTGAAAATAAATCATGATAATCAATTTATGTAAATTATGCCCAAACTAACCTTTAAATTTGTAGTTTGCTCCATACAACATTATAACTTATATATAAACTTGACGATTTATATATTCGAATTATATAAAATATTAAAATTCATATATTTATATCATATTTTAAATAAAAATTATGTATTAAAATTTATATTGATATAAAAAAATAAAATATAAATTTTTTATTAAATTTATATACAATTATTATTATAATTTTAAACTATATTATTATTTTTTTTATTTTTATATTATATTTATATTATTATTGTATCATATTTTAACTTATTAAATTTACTTACATAAGGCTTCCAAATTAATTATGTTGTATATTGAAAAAAATCTCTAATATAAATAGGATATCATGATAAGCTAAACTATACGAAATGATTTGGGTTTTTTTTACAAAAAATTAATTAATTATTTAATTTTAAAAAATTGAATTAAGCTTGGTGGTTTTCAAGATTAATTGAGATTTAAAAAGCAAAGATAAGCACAAATCTTTTCACTAGTCATTGATGAAATTGGACGTTGCAACTGCCGTCGTGGCCACGAACAAAATCAAATGCTGTTGAAAACAAGTTTTTGTTTGATATCCTACCTGGCATCCCACGAAGGGAAGAGAGGTACCACCGATGGGTCCCTGCGAAGACAAAAGAGAAAAAAAAAAAAAGCAAAGGACCCCAAAACCAAGGAGCAATGATTGTGATAACAGCGCACACGTGTTGAGACAATGTGGATGATGACGCGGCAGGAGACAATAGGTCGCTCCTATGGTGATAGGATAAGGTAGTAACAAAAAAAATTTTGTTACTGGGTGTAAGAGAGTAAAATTTATTATATTTTCATTAATGTTTTAATATATTTAAAGAGTATATATTATCTTATTAATTTTGTTTGTAAAATTTAAAATTTTTATTATTAATATATTTGATAATTTTTAATTAATATAATAATAATTTAAATAAATTTTAAATCTATTATTCCCAATTACCTAATGAACAGTTAGTCAATACAATTAATCCTGTCACTTAGATAGTACACATTTGGATCGTCATGTCATACGTACTAAAAAAAATGACTCATCTCTTTTAAGGAAAGATTCGTTGAACATTTTATTAATGTTTCGTCAAAATATTATTTTAAAATTTAATTTTTAATTTTTAATTTATTTAAAATTATTAAATATAATTTGTAATTATTTATATAATTTTTTTAAAACTTCACATATATATATTTAATTAATTATTAATTATTTTAATCAGACTATCGTTTATGCCTTCAAAATAGAGGTAGTAACTAAAAAACCGTCAACAAAATTTTATGGAATTAATACTCAAAAATGAATTTATTTATTTTTATTAAAATCATAACAATTTCAGCAAACATAAAATTTTATATAATTAACACTTGGTAGCATAAGATTTGGGGTTACTTCCCAAAGGTCCATTGTCCAAAGTCCAAACCAACCAACCGGTTTATTAAGAACAAGATGCAAAAACGAGCGAGCCAGGTGTGTAAGAGGCAGGCAGGGAAGGGGGTGGTGAACGACATGTCAGTGAGGACCTTTGATGTGACCATCCCAACTGATTTCTCAGCTGACAAAAACGTGAACAGATTGCTGTGGTAGTTGTAGTTGGACTGTCAGAAATGGGACGTTGTGGGTCCCAAAAATCATTTGTCCTTGGAGGATCTTGTTGGGTAACATAGGCATTTTTTTTTCATTTCAAAACAAAAATATTAGTTTGTAAATAGAGTTACTTACATATTTGATATCTAAACAATTATGATCAAATGCTCAATTTAATACTTAAAATAAAAAATCATCATTTATTGTTCACAATATATCTCATTTTCCTAATTTTGTTTGAAGAAAGTTTAACATAACCCCCTCAACAATTTATTGGAATGAGGAAACTTTTATTTAATGTTGGCTTTTCTCCACTTTGCATGTATATATTAGAAGGATTAAAATCACATATTTATTTATTTATTGAACTTTATCTGTTAATTTTTTGTGAAGATTTATCTTTAATCAATGAAATATTATTTATTTTGATCTGATGATTTTATTATTTTATCTCATAAAAAATATCTCATAAATTTAATTTTATATATTATAATAAATATTCAATTATTTCAGTATGAGATTGGGACATCACATTTTCAATCATAATTTTTAAAATTATTAGGTTTATTTCAAATATAATATAGAAGCATGTATATTTATTTTAAAAAAAAAAAACTAAACTTATCTTTCTTGTTGAATTCAACTTTTTTTTATTGTATTTTTTTTATGAAGAAAAAGTTTCAAAATAATATATTAGTAATTAATTTAGAATAAGTCCAAGATATATATTTTTATTTTAATAAAAATTACGTTGTTTAACAAAGTAATATTTGACTTTTAGTAACACTTAGCAAAAAGAAAAACTCCTTAATTTATATTTATAGAAAGATTATTGTAGTGTCATTAATTAATTTGTAATTTTTTTTAATTTAATAATTAATTTATTAATTTTGTAAATATATTTTAGTGAACATATATATCAATTTTCTAACATTGCTATAAAAGATTATTTTTAAAAAAAGAAGAAAAATTGAAAAATATAGTATTTTTTTTATAAATAAGAAAAATATTGCAAGTAGCCTTTACTAAGGATGAACAGTTGAACACGTAGTGATAAACTGACTTCTCTTACAGCTGAACACGTAAGTCTATTATTCATAGTATTCTTACATCATTTGCCAAGGTCAAAGCCAGCTGCAAGGACTCCCAACATCCAACATCTGACCTGATCTATCTTATCTTCTGTCTCTTATTTATGACCTTTGTAGAAACTCTAATGTTTGCAGCTGTAACAAGACCATACTAAAAGGCTTTCTTTGGAGCTTCAAGCAGATCCAATAGGTAACCAATAAAAAAACTATAAATCCCTACAATTTTCTTGAATTTCCATTTTCCCTATTAAGTTTCTTTTCTCTTTTATTTCTCAATCAGTTGCAGGTTTGCATTCTGGGTTTTCTTTTCAGATGTCTGTCAAACAAGTGAGGTAAGATTTTTTTTTTTAATTAACTGACAAAGTGGAGACTTTTTCCAGTATTTTTTATTTTTATATTGTGGTTTACAATTTAGAGAAGATAATTTAGATACAGAATATGGGTTTTGATTAGTTTTATATTTACTGAACTTTTGGATTAATAAAGCAATCAAACAGTGGAGTTAGAACGGCTTGAGTTCGTTGTAGTATGTAGAATTTTTAGCTGTTTTTCCCTCTTTCTGTGGAGGAATTTAGTTTAGTAGTAACCCAAATCAGGCAAATTAAGTAATTAACTAGCGCTGATTGTTGTTCAATTTGAAACGGAAAAAAAAAATACATGAATTACCTTGATTGATCAAAGTTCTTTCAAAGGAAGCTGTACCTTAATGTCTTAAAGGTTGTTGCCATTGGTTACTGATTTAGAAGATCTGCTTTGTTGTCTTGTTTCATCGAATGGAGATGGACAATTTGTTATATGTTTTGTTTCGATTGTGGTTGATGCATTATACCTTCTCAACATAGAAAATGAGGGACTTATACTACATTCTCCGATACAGATACTTCATACTAGCCTTGGATGATGGAATCTTGGGTATGTGGCTTCTGGTTGATTATGGTGTATGTAAAATTTGGTACTAATAGAATTTAGTTTAATAGCAAATCCGCTCTTGAATAAGATACACAAATGCTGGAATCATTAGCTGAAAATTGAAATTGCAGGAAAGTGAATAATTGCTAAGTAATAATTGTTGAGATTGATCGAATTAAGTTTTTCGGGTTGAGATTGTACCGATTGGTATTAGAGAATCGAGTGGATTCTATTTACCATAATTAAGTTAGATAAACCATTTGTAGTATGTAGCATTCAACAATTTTATCTTTTTTATGTTCAGTTTCTTTCCAAAGGTGCTTGTACTTTGTTTGGAATACGAATTCCCTCACATAACCACCATTTCAGCTTTTATGCCCTCTTTCTCTTTATCTGATATATATGGGTAAAAGTCAGTTGAAAAAAAGTGTAGTGTCACAAGTGCATCATTTTCTTACGACATAACAAAACAGAACCACGAATCCATGATCGATGAATTACCTTTTATCTAGATTGAAACACAACGTACTATGTAAGAATTCAAGCAGTCCACAAAAGTCCTGTTTGTAAATAAAATAAAAGTATAATCCTGTCATTTCACTGTTTGTTGAGAATGTTTACATTCAACTTGTCTATATTGACTTAAGTATCATCCATCTAGCATTCTTGGAAGCACTTGTTTTCTTCTTTATGATATGGCCGTTGATCAATGCTTTCAATTCTTCTCACATGAACTGGCCGGTCATCGTTAAATTTTTGTTTCTCCAATTTTTATTTCAACTTCTTCTACAGTGTCTGTCTTCCATCTTAGCTTATCTATCTCTTGAACCACCGAAACCATAGCTCTACCTCGATAGCAACTATCTCTTTAACTTCTTGAGTATTAAATCTTTTGTCATGTGGGTGTTGGGTTTTTGGTCCTTTATTTACTGCATTACTTTGTAGGAGATGCAAATGTTGGTTGTCTAATCCTGGACGCTTCTTGGGCAGGTTTCTGTTTGCTAATTCATTGAAAATTTGATGAACTTTAGAAAGTAATACTAGTATGGCTGCACGATAGGCAGTGTAGTGTAGGCTGCATAATGGGCATGTTTAGCTTGTTTCTTACTATCTGAAAAAAAGGATGGTCTTGTACACTAACCAGCACAATTCTTGGCTCTTATCATGCTTCTATCAAAGGTCCAAAAAGGGAAAGAAAAGAAAAAGGATCCTCTGATCCAATAACCCTAAGAACTTGCTGGCGGGGGAATAGTTCACCGCACGTAGCAATTTTCCCGTATCAGATTATTTTAACTTCTTGCCATATTATTTAACAGACCGGAAATCTAAAAATTGTACATCACAAGTCAGGGGCAGTTGTAGTTGTTTTGTTGCTTCTGACTCATTCCTTCTACTATTTCACTGATATTTCCATTTTAATGCTATTCATCAGCTTGCTTTTGTGTATATTTTGAATCATATAACTTACATCTTTTGGTAATTGGGGCTACCTGTTTATCATATTAAGTACAATGACTACTTTCAGAGTCAGCTTTTCTTATGCAAATTAGAATATAATATATCTTCCATAACATAAAAGAAAGATTTAACGGTCCTATATGAGGCCTTAATGAATCATTTATTTATTTATTTATTTTGGATGATTCAATCAATAAATTTAGCATTTGTTTTAGTTTTAAGTCGTCAGTGCTCTGCAAAATCTCAATAGAATGATATCTTCTACTGATTTATATAAATCTTGTGTCACCCTGAAAAATTATGTTAAAGGCTATCAACCAATTTTGTATAGGAAAGTCAATGATCTGTGGTAAGTAGGCTGGTTTCTAAATCATCTTTGCCTCCTGCAGCTAGGGTCAGCTCATCAGCCCGCTTAGCCTGGTGCTTCCAATCGGTTCGAATCAATGTGTACACCATCATGCAAACACATGACATCTGTGCTGCTAGAAGCCCAAACCATAGACCCTCAAAGCCGAATTTGAATTTGAAAGTTGTGAGAATTGCAACAGGCAATCCAATAAGGTAAAAAGAACATAAATTTATGCGGACACCATCTTTTGGACGTGCAGTCCCTGTTAAGACCCCACAAGCTGCTGTTTGTGGAGAGTTGCCGACTTCGCATAACCCCAAAATTGGAAGCACATTTGAGATCAGATCAAGTATTTGTGGCTCATCTGTAAACAACTTTCCCCACCATGATCTCAGGACAGTCATGACAACGAAGGCTGAGAGGCCAAAAGCAAAGGCCATGAGGAGGCCAATTATCGCTGTCCGATGGGCACAGGATGGTCGGCCAGCACCTAAAGCCTGACTAACTCTTGTAGTAATGCTGGCGCTTAATGAGAATGGAAAATTATATAATAAGCCTGTTGTTTGGATGAGGATGCCCATTGCTGCAACGCTAGCTTTTGGGTTGTCGAGTAAGCCACAAAGGAACAGCATTATCTCATACCACCACCACTCCAAGCACACTGAAAGGAGGCTAGGCAGTGCTAGTGCTAGCAGTGGCTGCCAACCTTGAAAGATTGCGAGAATTGAAACCCCATGCCAAGGTTTTAAAGGAGCTTCTGACATGACCATATAAATTATCAACCCCAGGTTTAGATTGAATGTATTACAAGCAAGAGCTAACGCAATACCTTTTACCCCTAACTGAAAATATATTGTGAAAATGTAGTTGACCAGAGGGTGCAGGAGGACCGCGCATATGGCAGCGATTGTAAGAGGGGTGGTTATGCCCTGAGCTCTCAGAAAAGACCTCATCGGATGGAGGAGAGACTGAGCTACCAGTTCCGGAATGAAGGCAGCCATGTAAACTTTGGCGATTTTTGTAGCTTCCGGATCCTGACCTAAGCGTAGAAAGATGGGTTCCACATTTAGCCAAAGGATCGAGATTGGTATGGAAATAAGTAGCAGGAGACAAAATGTTCTGTGGAAGGTTTGGTTGAGGACTGAA
Source organism: Durio zibethinus (assembly GCF_047325235.1). Classification (NCBI taxonomy): domain Eukaryota; kingdom Viridiplantae; phylum Streptophyta; class Magnoliopsida; order Malvales; family Malvaceae; genus Durio; species Durio zibethinus. Next base: position 1,208,918 of record NC_143183.1, read on the forward strand.
TATCTCCTGGCTCCATAGGCTTGACCGCAGATGGGATCCATCCCAATGGATAGACCTTTGATGACTGACAGCCCTGTAATGTTTCCGAATCCCATTGCAAGTGATCCTCCAGCAAGCTCTTCTTTTCCTAGATGGCTCAGGAAAAGCATAGAAATAACTGATCTGGAGTGAATCAGCAATGTTGTTATCATTATTGGGCCAGCTATCTTTCCAAGTGACATCACTTCCTCTCCTACCTGCATGGAATTCAAGTTCACTCATTGGCTTGGACAAAAATCATGTGCATATTCTCCCAACTCCATAGCTTCCTTTCAAACCCTTTTTTTATTATTGTTTCTAATTTCACATGGCCAGCTTGGAGAATGGAGGAAAATAAAATGAAAAGAAAAAACACAAACTTTAAACTTTTGCCTTGTTATTAAATTGCAAGTGGCCAAAAAGTGAAGTGAAAATGAAGTTTTATCATAGGACTTGGTGAGTTGTTCTATACAACAAAATTTCAGTAGATCAACTTTTACTGAAAAGTGAAGTCTTTGGGAAAAAAAAATTCGTAAGACAATTTTAGTGTTTTACACTGTCATTAATGGGTTCCACTATACCCATATTTTATTGTTAAATTCTCCGAACAAAATTGCTCGTATGAATAAAAAACTGGTGTTTTATATTCTTAAAAATAAAAAAGTAAGCTACAAAATTAAATCCCATGATGTTGGTTCCATGAAATGAGCCATTGGCCCCCAAGCCTCCAGGGAAAACAAGTGTTTGTGGTGCTAAAGAAGAATATTAAGAAGAAATGAGAGTCACAATTTTCAAATTGTCATTAACACAAAGATTAAGCACAATTTCTTATGTTAAAATTCAGACATTCTCTGTATATGAAAGAAAAAAAAAAAAGAAAAAGAAAGGAATATTTGCAAAGCTGGTATAGTCACTTTGACGGTCCACTTAACACTCTAAAAGCCAAAAGGCAACAACCTGAAAATGCTGTCATATATGTATATATATGCATTGTACGAAAATGGTTTCTATAAACAGGCTAAAGAATCCTTTTCATAAGAACCCCAAAAAAGGAATTCAAATACCATTCGTTTATTAATGCAAAAAAAAAAAAAAATTGAAGTAGAAAATAAAGAAAACAACTCAATCTGATTCTTTCCTATGAAGAGAAATAGCAACACAAGCTAAACAGGTCTCAGATTAATTTTACCAATATGAGCAAAAATCAGGAAATGAAATGCAATTAATTCATATGAAGAAAAGGACATTCACACCACTTTCCTTCTCACACTAATCTGATTTTATGAAATTCAGATGGATTTGATGAATAAAGAAAAAGAAAGAGCTTGCCTGGCTTAAAGGCTCTCTTGTCTGGTTCAATGGCAGCCTTCTAAGAAGTTGACTGACTTGAATCTTTCGTAAAAATCCATGAATGAATTTATCCCCATCATTTTCCTCATTGTAGTTCCTCAAATGCTGATGCTGCTGATCACCATTTACAGCACTACTAATTCCTGGTGACTCAATATCACTTGCTGGGCACATGTTATTATCCGACAGACCAAAAACCTGAAAACCAAGCCTCAAACTAAGAAAATACACACAGTTTTGCATATTTTTATTTTGCAATGGCAGAATTAACTTATATATTAATAATAATAATAATAATAAGATAGACAGTAACCTTGATTTTCCAAGAGCTTGAACACCGTCCACAGACTTTGCTGTTGTTGGAGTTTGTTCCTGGTTAAGTGGTTATATACGAACACTGAAGAAAAGTAGGAAGGCAAATACTGTAGCTTTAACATCAATTATATATAATTATACTCTTCTTCAAATGTTATTTCCAACTCTTTTTTTTGCTTGATCCACGACTCTCTCTGGTTTATGAATTGTCTTATGCAATGTCAATCAGCTTATGACAAAAGATTGATTAAACTAATGCACAAAACAAAGATTGCTCAAAGTTGGACTGTTCTTTTTTCTTCGCCCCTACTTTCTTTGGGTCAATAAAATATAGACTATAGGACAATTAATAATTATTACACATATATTGTTATATGAGGACAACAAGCACAAATTTTTGACTAAATTGCACCATTGATCTGTAATCTTTTTGCAATGTTTGCTTTTCATTTTTGACTTTAAAACTCAGTTTTTTCATATGCGACATTTTGATATTGTCTCAAATCAATTTGTCTATGAACATGTCATTAGAATTCGAATGAAAATTTTTCACTAGTGAATCTAAATTAGATTAAAAAAATTCATAAATAAAGAAATTGAGTTTTCAAGTACGAATATGAAAATAAACATTATGAAAAGACACCCATGAGTAGAATTTGCCATGAAATTTTGGATGACTTATGTGAATAATAATTAAATTGCCGAGTTGCTTAGAATTCAAAGCTCAAGTCATGTGAATAATAATTAAATTGCACCAATTGTTGTCCAAGTTGCTTAGAATTCAAAGTTCAAATTATAGGTTATTTTTAAAATATAATATCTAATAAATTTAAAATTTAAATCCGAGTATTTATAATTTTTTTTATTTTAATATTATTATATTTTAATTTAAAATTATCAAAATTTATTATCTAATCATTAAAATTAAGAGTTTAATATTTTACCGACACACTAAGTGATTATAAGCAGATTAAAACATCTTTTTGTAAAAGAAAAAGTTAATGAGGTTTTTATTATTAAAAAGGAGCTTTTACTTGCATTGGAATTGATCAGTCCTAAGAAGTCAAGTGTAACAAGGAGCTGATTCTTGCCCATGTCCCATTGTCTTGAGCAAAACACGAGACTGATTACTTGAAAACTTTTCTTTATCTATTTGATCTGTCAGAGTAACCTAGGTCTCATTACTTTTATCATTATCAGATTCATGAACTTTTTTTCTCTTTTACTTATTTAATTATTTTACATGCAATTAAGTTAGCTTTACAGGGTTGATTCCAACGCGCGTGTTAGCTTAATTTGGCTTGTAGAGATTAGAAGGTATATAACTTTTTAATTAAAAAAAAATAGTCCGTACAATTTTTGCAGTAGAGCACAATATTAATTTTAAGATTTTGCTAACAAGTACTCTTAGGATTTTTTTAAAAGTTAAATTAATATAATAGTTTTGAATTAAATGTAATAATTGATAATTTTATTCATGATTCGCAATACATTTAGTTAAAATATATAATAATTTTAAAGAGCAAAATCCTTAATTTTATGTACTTTTTCTTTTTGTTTTTGCAAAACTTATTGACTCTTTTATAAAATAATTAATTGGATGAATTAAATTAAGGCATAAAGTTGGTGGAGTGGGGACTCAATTCTGTGTGGCAATTTGATAATTTTTTTTTATGTTGGAAAGAGGGAATAAGCTTTGTTGTTTTTGGTGTTAAACAAGGAAATAATTAATGTATACATTCATGCATGGACGCATTGTTTTGAGGAAATTATTGATTCTTGATTTTCAACAGCTTAAGCAACAGAATAGTTAGGGTTCTTTCGAGTACCCTCCTATAACTCCTCGACGTAAAAACACAATGGATCATTGAATTTATTAGTTGAAACAGCTATTCAAGTCTCATAAAAAATTTGATAGAGATTTTTTTTAGATTTATTAGATATTACGTGAGGAAGAAGAAGATTTATAAGAAAAAAATTCTAAAAAAAAATGAATTTTTAATAAGTAAATTAGTATGCTATTTATAAATTGTGAGAGTTTCAATAGGAGTTAAAGTATAAAAAAAAATATAAGAGAATTATAAAATTTTATTGAGTAAACACCCATAATATTAAAGGAGATTGAAAATATTTTTATAAATGTGTACGTGAGAGAATTCGCGTAAATATGACGAGTCACATGAGTACGGTGAGAATTTGCTTGGATTGATTGATTTGTATGTTTGAGATTGGGTTGTGAGATTAAGTGTTTGATTTGATTTATTTGTAATTCCTAATAATTAGTAGATATTTTCCTTTATCTATGAACATAAGCCACTTTGGATTGATTCAAATTATGTTAAATTATTATTTTTTATGTGGATGGTTTATAGTTTAATTATGTTTATGCTTGCTTGATGATTAATTAACTAGGGTTTTTTTTACTTAATAGCTAAAATCAAAATTGTCGTGATTTTATCGTTTGTTGTGTACTTTCAAATTGTTTGTTGTTTTTGTTAAGTTAATAAATTTTTTGTCGATATTTTAAAGTTATAGTATGTGAAATTAAAATAAAAATAAAATCTTAAGAATTTTAAGTTTAAAACTTTAATTTTGAAATAAAATTTAATACTAACATTCAAAAGATGAACTAGTTTGATTATATACAAAACAAATAGGACAAACATTTTGAGAAAGAAGCCAGTCTAAGGGAAAGTTACAAATTTATTGACTATTTAAGTTCTTTTATGATAACAATAACTATATATTCAATCTCAATAATTAGATTTTAATATGCACAAAATTAAGAAACCCTTGTAATTTAGTCCTTTAAGTGTCATGGAATTATTAAAATTTAAGACTCTCTATTAGAAAAGTTTCAATTTTGAATATCTTAATTAGGATAAGAGGTGTATAATTATTTACCTAATAGAAACTTTCCTTTATTGCTACATTTTTACAAAAAACATGAAGAACAATAACAATTCATGCATTTAAATATATAAATCTAAATCAATAATATTGAAATTGACTCCAAAATTAAAGATTTCAAATTCAAACTTTAATCATAATCTAAAAAATCAAATATATATACGGACTATATATTATTGATAAGGTCGAAAAGCGAGGTTTTTAATTTTTTTATTTTTTTAAACTACTTAATTTTTTTCTTTAAATTATTTATATTAATGGAGCAAAAGTATTAAATTATATGTATCATCTATCTCGAATATTATGGATTAATTTGCAGCGGCCGGTGGTTTTAGGTCGGTTTTGATAATTGCCTACAATAAAAAGTGTCACCTATTATAAAATTTTTGTTAGTACAAAATTTCCACCCAATATGTGACGTTTAACGCATAACATTGATTTGAAAATTTATATAAAATAACTTTATGGTGGGTCTATTTAATTCATAGATTAGTATCATAATTAACAATAAGAAATAAGTAACTAGTACTATATAAAAAATAAATAAATAAAGTGCACGAGGAGAGTTGAGGAGTGGGGACTCATTTTCATATTGAAAAATTCTATTTGGAATCAAGGAGACTGTCTTTGGGGCTTCACCACATTGTGCTATTGGCATCAAACGAGGAAACACCCACGCACTGCCTCCACCAACGCTGTGGAGTGGAGACCCTCCTTTTTAGTATCTTCTTTTTATACATATCTTACATTTTTTTTCTATACAGGAAATAAGGGTTTGAATTCTATGATTCGAGTTGGAATCGTACGTTAATTATTGAATCAAATGTTTGAAAATAAATATAAATTAATATATCCGATTTGTGGACATATCTACCCGTTAAGTCATATTTAATTAGTTTTTCGATTCAAATCCATGTTAGAAACAACAATTCTAGGACTATGAGACAGGAATTTTTTTTTTTGAATTATTGCATTCAAAAGAAACTTTAACAATCTATCAACAATTAATGGTGTCAATCAATATAAATAGCTTGAACAATGTGGCTAAAATCCAAAGTGCAAATGCAATAGAAACTTATGAAATTAAAGAATGAATCTTTTTCTTTTTTTGGGGTTGTTTAGTTGTACATATGGAATTAGAGATCAAAAGCACAAAAGATGCCTGCCTTGCATTTCAATAAGGGAAACAGGTTAAAGGTTAAGACTTAAGACATCCATACATAGATTTGAGTAATGAGACAATATATATATATATACCTTCGTCCATAAGGACAGACTGACCCTTTGTTAGGTACAATACGTCCTAAGCCACAAGTAGTCATAAATAAAAACCTATCCCTTCTTTAGGTACTTCCAAGGCCTTGCTGAGTGACTCCACATGCTATGTACCTAATTTCTTCACCCTTAATTTCTCTATTCATATCATAATAAAAAAAAATTATATTTGACGCACTGATCAGCATTAAATACTATACGTTATCAGTAAAAATCACATAATGACATTTAAAAAAAATAATTTTCCAAATACCCTTTAACTATAAGAAGTATTTTTAAGGAGTACTTTAAATAGCAGTTTTTTTTTTTCACAATAAAAAAGAGTGTATATGTGAGAGGGTAAAATGAAAAAAAAAAAAATCTTGTATTTTTCTAGAATTTTTAGATAAGCTCATGTCCTATTATATTTAATTAAACCCTTAAAATACTATTTTTGTCTAATTAAGTCCTTAAGGTAATATGTTTATTTAGTTAAACCATCTTTTTTAACAGACTTTTGTTATTTTCATGCAAAATAAGGGTTTAACAAACATGACTAATACTTTAAAGGATCAATTGGATATTAAAAAAAATGAGTTTATTTGAAAATTTTGAAAAATTATAAGAGCTTTTTAAAATGTTTTGTTTAGAAAAAAAAAAAAAAGTAATAGTACATAATCATATCAGGTTTTAAGTACTAAATATCAACTTAAAAAAGAATTTTGTAATCAAATATGAAGATGCCATAGAGAATTATTTTTTTTTAAATAAAACAAAGTTTATTAAGGAAAATTACCCAATAGTAGGAGATCACTTTGAATAATCAACGCAAACCAGATCAAAGCCTGAGGATGAAGCATTTATATATACTACTGACGAATAAATTAAACCTAGCTAGTATTAAATTTTTAATTAATATTCCTGACATGACAAGACGTTAGTGGAAATAAAAAGTTTTTATTTTTTTAAAAAAATTTAAAGGTAAATAATTATTTCGTCTTATAAATTAAGATTAAATGTATTTATCTTATAGTTTAAGAATAATAATTAAAATTATATATTGAAGATAATTTTAAAAAAAATCATCAATTAAATTTAAATTCAAAATTTTTATATTGAACGATTCTTGTTAATTAAATCGATTTTTAAAAAATTATAATTAAAAAGACTGGTATGACTTATAATTACCCAGAAAATCAAATAGAATCTTAGAAAACCTTTATCTTAATCCTTTCTCTTTTTTTTTTTCAAAAAAAAAATCCCAACTGATCATTTAATCTTTTATTACCTAGCTAGTACTAGTAGTGGGTTTTTACAAACACTTGCATTATTTCTAAGTTGCAGTCAAATTATGCATTCCACTTGTCGATTGACTGTATCCCTAACCCAAATGTTTAGCACAAATACAAAAGAAATGACAATATATAAGAGAAGTGGCGAACAAGTCTAGGCCACCACCGGTGGAAATTAAGAAACACCAAGAAAAACAAAAGAGAAGAATATTTAAATTATATAATATTTAATATTTAATATTTAAATTATATATATATATATATATATGAACAGACTGTGTTTAAATATTTTTTAATATAGAAATTAGAGGAGGGAAAATTATTTCAAACTACTTAAAGAATAATTGCTTTACGAATTCTTAAATATCGGAAAGATAAATAGTTTTAAGAGAAAATGATATTAAAAAAATTAATTTATAAATAATACATAAATAATATATGACATTCATATAATCATTTATTTAACATTGTCATAATATATTTATTTAATGTATAAATAATTAATATAAATAATAATATGTTATGTGAAAAATATAAATTAAATTTAGAATAAAATTTTAATATTTCACATTCGATTAAATTATTCTGATTGATACTTTATCAAAATTTTTAGCATTTTTTTTACATTTTTTTTTATTTTTTAATTCTCTAATTAAAAATTAAACATAATACGTCATTGCAGTGGCGTAGCCACGATAGAAAAGTGGGGTTAGTTGATCCCACTGAAATTTGAAATTCTTCCCCAATATATGTATTAATATAAGATAAATCATAAATTAATTTCATTAAATTTAATTTGCAAATAAATTAATCCCACTAAAATGAAAATTTAAGAATCAATTTATAATATAATAAAATAATTAATGAAAAATAAAGATCACATGAAGAATAGTTTAGTCTAAAAAAACATTAGTGCTATTTATGCAATTTGGTCAGTTAATTCCTGATTTAACAATTAAAATATTGAGTTCCTAATCACTGACTTTAATTCTTCACTTCTTTCCACCTAGGAAGGATGGTACTTTATGTGTAAGGCCGAAATTTTCTAATTATTATACTTAAAAATGGCTCTTCCTTTCTTCAAAATGGTACTATCTATATAAATAAATATTCATTCTAATGTAAGCTTTAATAAAACCTAGTAAAGAAATTTTGGTTATGGGAAGTGACTAATATAATATACTATTTTTTTTTCTTTTTTTTTTGAAAGTAAATGGCTAATGTTTTATGCTTTGGCTCTTTTCATTGGTTCTTCATAGCTTCAATAATTTGTGGGCTTAACAAACAGAATGATGGGTGATAATTCCCATGTCCCCCTTTCCCCTACACTCTCTCACCCAAATTGTTTAAGTTTCAAAACTTTGTTGGATGTCTTGAAACTTGAAAGAGCCAGCTTTAGTTTTAACTTTTCTCTGGCCCTTAGTATATGGGGATTGCATTTGCATAGGAACCAATAAGAAGCCATCAAAATCAAACCAAAAGCAGCTGATGGTTTCCTTGCCCATAACCTTTTATTTTCAGTGTCTGTTTCTCTTTTTCCCCATCAAAATCTTGGTATCTTTCAACAAGGTTCTCCATATTCCATTGAATAGGCATTGATAATTGATAATCATTGATAGGGGTGTAAATAAATAGAGTTTTTGATAAATTGTTGAGAAAATGTTAGATTTTTGTTTATTTATTAAATTTAACAAATGATTATAAATAATATTTTTATATTCATTTATTAAACAATCAAATATGACCAAAAGTTTATTTAGTTTAATATGTTCATGAACAAACTTGCTTAAAACTCGTTCATTTGTTATTCGATTGTTATTCGTTTATAATAATACTAATAAAATTATATTTTTATTTTTTACCTTAATCAAAGCTCATTTATATTTGTTAAGATTCATTTATATTTATTTAAGGTTTGTTTGTTTAAATTTGTTTGGTTATGATTTATTTATTGTTGATGAACATGTTCATTTATATATGTTTGTAAATATATTTGTTTAATTATTACGAACGAACTTGTTTAACTTAATTGAACTAAACATGAATTGAATGTAAACATTCAATTACTTAAATGAACTCAACTTAAATGAATAAAATAATTTTTTTACCGAACACAAATCAATTTGGAATAACTCTAAAAAATAAACGAACAAACCACATATACATGTTTGTTCGTTTATATTCGGTTCGTTTTTAGCCCTAATCATTCATGAACCTTTTTTTCACTTATTTTTTTATTTGATATCATCATAGATTGAATCTTAACTGAATCTTAAAAATTCAACATTCTACTATTATATCATACACTTGATTTCATTGATGCTGACCTACTTAACCTATTGAATTTTCAAGTAGAACCAATTTTTCTGAACTCTTGTAGTTGCTTCTGGGGGAGGTTGAATTGCTATAACTATAAAGGAAGGAAAGATGAGAGGATGGCCGTACTTTTGGCATGCAGGCGTGCCATATCAAAAATGCAACCCGCATGCTTGCTATTCAATCGGGACCATCACGTTGGGAGGGCTTGAGGCACCCCTCATGTTGTACGAAAGATGCCCAACGTGACCAACCAGTCTTTCAGCATATGCTTTCATCAGGGAACTGAAAAAAACAGTTGCTCCCCTAACTTGTTCGTTGGTGCTGCTATTTCTTTATTGTGTTTCTTGTCTTAGAAAACTAGGGCAGTGTCCTCAAGGGATACTTAAAAGGTTATAAAACTTGTTATTTTAATTTGAAAGCTTCGAAAGTTATTAATCGTGAAATTTAGTTTAATCTAAAAGTTTTGAGAGTACATTCGAATCTTAAAATTATCAAAGTTTGAAAATTTTGAGAATTTAAATCTTGAAATTTAACAGGTTGACGAAGATTTCAAATTTAAATCATTAACATGATGAGTTAAAATTAATTATTGGTTATTAAAAATTAAACACTCCAGACAAATCAAGATGACTGATGCCATAGTTGATTATTTGTTGGATTGCATGGGACAAGTCATTTTTTTTTTCTTCTTTTTCAAAGGTATTGGATATGTATCTTTAAGAGCATGATCATGACTTTTGCCGATGTATAGCACTATAGCCTCCAACCGTTGGCTACTTAGACTCCATTTATAATTTATGTTATCTCATCATTTGATAAATTAGAATCTCATCAATCCTATACTCCTATCTATAATCTGCTCAGTTTAATTATCATATCTCTCTATCCCTCTATAAATAAATAAATAAATAAATATATATATATGTTATTGGGAAATACTATGCAAAATGAGATAATTAGACATTTTGACACTTCAAGCAATTTGAAGATAATAAAAACTAATTTTAAAGTACTTGAGAAACTTATTTAATTTAGCATGATGAATTAACCATGGTCATATGTTCTGCAAATGGTCTTCACATGATAAACCTTTCACCTCTCTTTTTTTGGTGGGCTTTCACACTTGTAGAATGCATGAATCTTTTATTAAAATTAGAGGTGTTTATGGATTATTCAATGAGCAATGATATTGTTAAGAGTATTTTTAGATCCAAAAGATAACATAAATTTTTTTATTAGTATAAGTTAGTAAATGATTATGGATATTTTGAATTTTTTTGTCCAATTGACATATCAGGCTGACTTGAGATTACAATTCTATGTAAGTTGTTCATCTGATCAAGTACATATGTTGGACCTTGTAATTGTTGACTTGTTATATCATGAATAGAGAATAAATTGTCAGGTCAGCACAAGCCTATCAAGTTATCTCTAATCTTTAGGATTGATCTCTGAGCAGTTAAAACTCTTACCTTACATGTATAAATAATATCATCCTAAGTAACTTTCAACTATATTACCTTTTTTATATTTCTTGCTTTTTTTTTTCTTATTTATTTCCTAGACTAATCATTGATTTAAATATCGAAATACAAACATTGAAACCACTCCCAATCTTTATTATTAACCGTTCTCTTTTCTCCTCTATTGTAATTTCAAAGTTTTGCCTCTGATACTTAGCTCAACACAAACAAATCTATTTAGATTTTTTTATTTTAATTTTGAAAAACATTTAAATTTTCATTTCGAATTGTAATAATCTCTTCACTCACATTACCAATAATCATATTTGATTTTCCAATGAATTTGGAGGTCCAAAATACTTGAAGAACGATGCTTGGATATCAAGAATCATCCATGCGGATGTTGATGTAGGGCTTAAGTTGCCTTATTGTGAACTAGTTAAGGGACAGCTGAACTTATCGTGAACTAGTTGGTTTTTAAGGCTACTGCACTTGGTTAATCAGGGTTCGTTCATAAAAGAGACAGCCAAAGCAAAGCCTAATACTCTTTCTACATGTGATATGTGTGAAATATTAAAATTTATGTATTTATATCATGTCTTACATAAAAATCACATGTCACAATTCATATTAATACAAAAATATAAAATATATATTTTTAATTTTGTTATATCTATAGTTATTTTTAAAATTTTAAATAATATTACTTTCGTGTCCTATTTTCATGTGATGTTTGTATCATGTTGACAAGCATGTTTTAGACTGCCATAGATCAGATGATCAGAGCTTGGACCGCTGAGACTCAATGGTTAATGCTAAATGTAGATTCAAAATGAAGGATTTATATTTCACATCCCCAAATTAATACTTTTTTTTTCTCAAAATGAAGGATTCACGCATGCAATGCTGCATTTTGAAGGTTCCATCACTCAACCTTTGCAACTGCGACGCCGGCAGGACTGCTTTCTGCAACAGTCTCCCTTACAAACCTGGTAAAATGAAAAAGCAAAAGTAAGAGAGACAAAGACATAAATATTAAGAACCAGACCATCCCGATTGGAAACATATGGGATAAAATGTTACCTTGCTAATTTGTCCTTTGATGACTGCAAGATATAGATTGAGAGAATAAAAGAAAGCATCAGCCCTGTTGTTCATCACACAAATGAAATTAGTGTCAATAGTGTAAATAATCTCTCACATTCATCAGGCATTTGTTATATATCATTCAAATCTAAAATTTGCATGGCTTGACAAAAAAGATTAACATAGGTTTCCCCTCAGCAAGGTGACATTCTTCAAGAATTAACTGATTCCCTACTATTAAGATCATGATATTTCTTGCAGAGGGTGAGCGCATATATCAAAGGCTGCACGGGCTGCACGGAGCGTCGGCATAAGTCCCAGCCCCATGACACATACACCCGAGACTAATACCCTTAGTTTTAACAGAAAAAAAAAAAGTTCTCACATACACTAATAAAACATATGTAATGATGAGTGTTCCTGCTAGCTTTGGCAATAACTTTCTATGCCCAGACTATGAGAATGAGGACACCTATCAAGAAAAAGATTAGAACTTATGGCTGTTTTAGCATTTTTAGATAATTTTCATGATTGTTACAGATCATTTTCAGTTTCAGCATCTAAAACGTACAACCAGTACAGAGCATAATAAACAGATCCACTATCTTAAATCAAGTATTAACTTTTTACCTGATCCGAACAGAACATAAAATCCAGATGTCACGTCTATCTCTGACTGCTCCTCCCTGTCATATAACCATCACAACCAAGTCACACTTCATAACAAACAATGGAAGCTTAAAATTAAGAAAAAAATAAAGTTTATCTTACATCCTAAATATTTACTTGTTCTGGTAATTCCAAGATGTACCAAGTATAGTGTTCTAAAGAAAACTTTTGAGTAACATGTAAACAATTAAACAAATACATTAGAGAAGCAGGTGCAGTTGTAGCTTCCCATGCGCAATATAGAATAATGACAGCCCAAAATTCAGCAAAAACAACTTAGTACTTCCAACATTTAAATGTTGGAGTACCATTTTCAGACTTTAAGTTAGGTATTGTTAGCACTTACCTCTCCTTTGCTTTAAATCATATTATCATTTTCAAAGCATCATTTTCTGAAAACTTAAAAGCAGACTAAATCTAAAACCAGCCTAACAAAAAAAGAAAAAAAAAAAAAAAAGAGACAGATTTCAACACAAACAAACATACTGACCAGGTGTATCTAACAAGCACATGTTTTGGCCAATGTTGAGGATCCCAGAAATGTTTATGAATATTTGGATGAATTTCAACATCTGTTGATGAAAAAAATAATTAAGAGTTTTCAATCAACTCACTGGAAAAGAAATAAATGAACTGTTCTGTTTGAAGCAGTGGATATGCTATTATGAAACTAATGAATATGAAAAATCCTTTGTTCAAAATCAACCGATATGCAATCACACAGCCCAACAAAGCTGTGAATCTATTTTCAAAGCAATAATCCTCCCATCTCTCCTGATCCAAGAAAAAATTTGACCACAAATTCTCTAAAAATGTTGTAGACTGTTATAATTTCTGAAGAAGCTCTTACTTCCAATGGAGCATAAACGAAAAGAAAAAAAAGTACAAAGACTATACTATGCCCTATGTTTCTAGAGATAGTCTTGGACAATTACCCTCTTATTCCTTGATAGAATGAAACAAATGTATGCCACTTGTAACAAGTAGAAACCATCTAAACTATTTTGAACGATCATATCAAGTTCTGTAGATACCCAAGAGAATCATATTAAACAAATTTAGAATATCTTCAAGATGATTAGAATAGAATATCTTCAAGATGATTAGAATAGAATATCTTCAAGATGATTAGGCATATCTCTATTTCTTAGCAAACTAGTAGTACACTGAAACATAAAGGAAGATAGCATTACATACAGTGATGAGGCATATCCACAATTTTAGCAATGACACCAAGCAAATCACCCCCTGAGTACCTCTGAATGACATAGAAGCAGAAAACCACAAGAAGCGAGTCATATCATGCATAATAGCCAGAAATATTCTCAAGCAACATGTTTTTTATACGAAGTTACAATTTCCAAAAGCAAAGTGGTAAAAACAACAAATATATCTTACCAAATTCATGTCAATCATTGGAACTTCAGAACTCTTACGATTTATCAGAAAAAGCCATGGAACAAGAAACTTCTCCTTCCCAACTTGGAACGATCTACATGTAAGTCAAACATTATAAACATATGAATTACTAATGCATTTGTGATCTTATGCAGAAGCAAAAGAGGGTTTGTTTAGACAAACTTGAACATAAATCTCATTCTCATTATCCACAGTTCGCAAAACGATTATTCAAAAAACTGAATTAAACAACAGTTTTGGACTCGAAAACAGTTCATTTCTTTCACTTTTTTCTTCATTTTGCTATCTAAGGAGCCAAAGCATAACAATTGCAACAAATTAAAAAAAAAAAAGAGGTTAAATTAAAAACCCTAATAATAATTTCAACAAATTCTTACATTTTGTAGGGATCAGCGCCCGTGTAATCAGTCGGCTTAGCTATAGGAATTAAAACCTGCAAAATTTATTTTTTATATATATATAAAAAATTTTGAAAAACAAACAAATAATAATAATAATAATACCTCCCGATTAACGGCAAAGATGGGACAATGTTTACCAATCACGTCATGCCAAACAGTTCTCGACTGAAATCAACAAAATTCAAAGATCTCAATCGCAATAAGAGATTAAAACTTAAAAAAAGGAAAAGAAAAGAGAACTGACAGAGTGGTATTGGCCCATCTTGCTCATAGAAACGATGTCACCTGGCCTGTAAGCAACGGAGAATAAAGGAAGCCGAGGTAACAGCAAAATTAGTATAAGAAGCGACGCCATTTTTGTGCAATTTTTCTCGCCTGCCTTCATTTTCCACTCAAAGGGAAGTCCAATATGCAGATACTGCAAAACACTGTTTGCTTACTTTCTTTTCGTTCGAATCGAATGCGCCCAGGGGTCTGAACCTGATTCGGAATGGGCCCAAAACTTACCTTTTTCTCAGTTTGGTCCAAAAAAAAAAAAATATAGTCCATGTTTCTTCTTTTTCTTTTTGTAGTTATCATTTTAGTCCAAAAATATTTTTTTATTGAGGGGGTGATAACGTTTGAATCGAATCTGATTATGTTTGATTTTTTTTATAATATATAATATTATGAATTTTAAAATATGATCTACATTTAAGTTGATTTTATTAAAAAATTTATTAAACTGAATTTCTTTGATTCAATTCATTCACCCATTTTTAAATTTTATTTTTTTATTTTTATATTATTTTAATAAAAATTTTAATATATTTATAAATTTTAAATATGTTATTTTTTTATTTATAATTCGTGTTTAATAAAAAAATTATATATCATGCTAGAGTTTAATTTATTTAAATAATAAAATGTTCAAGATTGATTTATGTTTGAATCGGTTAAATTAGTTAAATTTATTCATGAATATTAAATAAATATAATTATAAATAATAAATAAATAAATTTATTTTTTAACAAAAATTTCTTTTAATTTTTGTGGGTGCAATTGCTTCTAAATATATTGATATACATGATCACAAAGCAAAAGAACAAAACAGATGCTTGGAAACATAGAAGAAAACAAGGGAAAGATGAGGATTCAGCTGTCCATTTCAAAATTTGATATTCAAAGAACCCTTTTTTTTTTTTTTCCTTTTAGAAATAAACTAAAGTTAATAATGGAGAATGAAGAGATAATGGAAACTCAAGTTCTGGACAGAGCATTAAGCGCGTCTTGCTTTACATTGTTTTTGGTCTGTTTGTCTTGGCGTTCACATTGTTTTTGAGTGAGCATTCTAGAAATAGCTGGTACATTTTAATTTACACAACTCATAATTTTAAGAGTAAATTTAAAAATTATACCTTATAATTTAGATCAAACTAAAAGTGCTTCATGAAATTTAAATTGGTCATAGCTATAAATATTTTTTATTTTTTTAATTATAACAATCTAAAATATTATATAATTATATAATACGAATATGATAAAAATATTACGTAATTTAAATTTTTAATAATAATTATATATAAATTTAATAAAAAAATATTTTATATTTTTATATTAATATAAATTATAATATATAATTTTTATGTAAAATATAATACAATATATAAATTTTAATATTTTATATTATTTAAATATATAAATCGAGATATATAATTTTTTAATATAAGAAATTCCTAAATATCTTTGCTTTAATTTTTTGGCACGTGAGCAACCTTTTTTCTAGTTCTTCTCTCTTGACAAAGACCAAACTAAACCGACATGCTGCATGCTTTAATCTTGTCCTCGCTGTCGGTTGGTACCACCAACCAATCAATCCTCTCCATCTTGTTTTACATATGATTTTCCCAAACCAGTTCTTTTTTTTTTTTTTTTTTTTTTTCTGGTTAGTTTTTATCTTTATTCATTCTTTCACTCTCTTATTATAATCTAATATTTGTTTTTTTGTTTTGGTTGTACTTTTTTTTATTAAGGGACTTTTTTGTTTAATCTTGTATTGTTTCTCTTTATAAATAAGATTTTTTTTAAAGCATATCCATATAAATATAATGCATTTAATCATTAATTTATTAGTAAATTTCATAAGTATAGCCTAATTTACATTCAATTTATAAATCATTCATAAAAAAATTTTTGTTGATAATGAAAATTAAATTTAATATTATAAGCAATATTTACAAACTCAATTAATTTTCATTAGCTAAAATTAATCAAAATTTTAATATTATACATAATCATATTTTCTTATTAAATGTGTTCACTAACAGTTGATATTATGAATTTCAATGTATTAAAAATAAATTACCTAATATAGTGATTTTAAATATTAATTTTAAACACTCATTTTCAGTTTTTTTTTTTTTTTATAATTAAAGCAAATCTCGGTTCTCAAGGCTTAATTATTTAATTATCAATTTAGAAATTAAATTACTGAAGCAAATAAATGACAAATTTGAATCATAAGCCCAAAAAGAAATGGGAAACCAAATCAAATTATTACTTATTAATATATCATTAGTGTGAAATAGGGGATATTCCTTATAATAATTTTATAAAGTGTATCGATGATTTTTATTTAATTTGTTTTTCGTACATCATAATTTTAATTATTTATAATAATTATAAAAAGGTTAATCGAACTTAATATATGAGTAAAATGATATCAACTCAGTTTATAAATTAAAAAAATAAAATTTATAATATCAAATAATAAAATAAGATATTAATGTCGTTTAAATTTTTGATATAATATATTTTTTAAAGTGAAAACACTTACTTAAAACTATCTATTTTTCTTAAAAAATTAGTCATATATAACTTTTTTTTTCTTTCACGTAAAGTTATTTATGAGTCGGATTAGATTTAGTTCGAGATGAATTTATATTTAATATTAATAATTTATATATTTATCTAAGCTCAATTTAATTTAATATTTTAAATCTTAAACTTTTTTTAAATTTGATTCAAATTAAAAAAAATAAATCTCACACATATTTAGTAAACTTAATTTATATAATAAAAATTTAAAAAAATTTATTTTAAAAAATAAAAAATTACATATATATTTATATAATTATAATATTTTAATTATATATATTTTATTTGAGTTAACCGAGTTAAATTTGAGTTTTAATGTTTTTACCCAAAACCTTACTTAATTTATATCATTTCAAAATTTAACGTATCGTCATACTTAAATGAATAATCCGATTTTTAAATAAATTTATATCCACTTACTATAATTTTTTTCCTTTGTTTTTTTCCGTTTTCTCGTAAAGAAGAATAAAAGTTACGAAACAAAGGAAAAAAAAAAAAAAGAAATAATCAGTAAACTAGAAAAGGAACAAAGATTGAAGAATCAATCGACAAATTTCCAAAAAAAAAAACAAAAAAACAAAAAACTTTAACTTGTGATCGTACTCTATTGGATTTTTTTTTATCTGATAATTGTACTCTTTTAGATTCTACCTTTTATCACCATTAAAATTTTCCATTCAAAAAACAGAACACTTTTCAACGTCGTTTTGCCGTAATTTCCTCTGCCGTTTTATTTCCTTTCTGCCCCTTTTGAAACCCTGATCGTGCACAATATCCAAAAAAAACAAAAACAGTAATAATAATATAAAAACCGTGGTTTAGGCCAGAAGGGTCGTTGGATTGAGGCCGCGGCGAATCGAAGCGCGTGAATGATCTGTCTGTCGTTCTGTTGAGGCGTGAGAGCGGGGAATTGGTTTCCGTTGGGAGGAGAGGGGTAATTTTGAAGTTTTTGATGGGTGATCTCCGAGATTGGTCGCCTGAGCCAAACGGTGTTGCGTCGGAAGAGAGATCATCATCGTCATCATCTTCATCATCGAATCAAGCGGGAATTGGTTCGGAGTATTGGACAAAGGCTGAGAAAGCGACGCAAGGGATCATGGCCCAGGTTCGGCCAACCGTTGTTTCAGAAGAGAGAAGAAAAGCGGTTATAGATTACGTTCAGAGATTAATTAGGAATTATCTTGGTTGCGAGGTCAGATTATCAAACATTAGTTCAGCTTTTAATTGATCATCAAATTGTGCTATAATTTCATTATTTTCATGTGATGGAATGTTAACATTGTTAAATTAGGAATTTAGTTGGAAATTACTACTGTATTTGTTATCAGGACTTGATTTTTAGACTGGAGTAGAGCTTAAGATGAACTCTTATGTTTGTTTGGAGTAATAGGAAAAGAAATATCTAATTTAAGGGAAAATAGGGTTAGGTTTTGTTGATTAAACTAAAATGAAGAATGGCGGTGGTTTGCTGTTGATGTTCCTGCTTCAAGGACCTCCAATTAGGTGTAAGGTAATGTGGCTTCCGACAAAACGGAGCTCCATTACTTGATTATGTAGAAAGAGGAGTGTTCTGTCATAACCAAATGTGCTTTGTAGATGAAATTTGTTGACAAGACTTAATAGTTGTTGTAGATATCAACCCATGTGGAACTTTTGAATTCTATTACATGGATGAGGCTTTTATCATGTTAATGTTCCATTGTTGTGACCGTCATAGGTAGTCGACTTCTCCTCTACCTGGAGTTGGATGCAATGATAAGGCTATTAATGGGGTGCTTTTAAGTATTTGACATCTGTGGTGGTATTACTTTGGTCAAACTCTGTCCGTTTACCTTGAAATAGATTATTAAAATCTTTTAAACTTACTTCAAGTTGGCAAAGCACTTAATTTCAATTACCTTGGATTTAAAAATCGGTTGGGATATTTGTCATTTAGAGTGTGTTTAGTTCGAGGGAATCCACAAATATTCCACCGGAATCTTGATGGTGGGTATTTGTTTCCCAAGATTGGTTTAAGGTAATCCGATTATGGGGGGAAATGTCAGATCCCCAATGGTATCCAAAATCCCGGAATCAGAAACCCATCTCACCCTGTGGTATTTTAGGATTCTAGGGAGGGGAAGTTGCCTTATTTCCAAATTTAACTTGAATAAAAATTTTGTCACATGTCCGTTACCCATTTGAAAAGCAAGTCTGAAACTTAGTTTTAGCTTTTAAAAAAAATTTTTTTTGCCTTAATTTTAATTCAGTTTTAATATGTGGCAATTAAGGAAAAATTCAGTTTTAATCAATTAAGGCCTTTCTTCCTTAAAATGCCAACGCCTTAATTGATATTAATTAAGGCGTTGGCATTGAACAAACACCTTAATTGATACTTTTTTCAGAATCTTTACAAAAGCATCAAATAAGGCATTTCTTTGAACATACGCTTTATTTGACCCATTCAAATAAGGTGTTTCCTTTTTACAAACACCTTATTTGATGCTTTTTCCAACATATTTACAAAAACAAAGAAGGCATTTAGCTCTTCCAAATGCCATAATTGATTTTTTTTTTTATATTTTAGTACAGCAATTACGGCTTGATGTCTAGTTAAATGCCATAATTGGGTATATTTAATTAAAAAAATTAAAATATTTATTTTCTTTTACTGCATAAGGCATCATTTGTTGTTTGGGTTTTTTGTATTAAAACAAAATAAAAGGTTGCCTACAGCTTATCAAATAGATTATGGTAATTATATATGAATTAATAAACCAAGATTCCCCCCAACCAAATGAGTGAATTTGATTATGGGATGCCCTGAAAATCAAACAAAACCCCGGGTATCAAATTTTCCCTAATATCATACTTTCCCCCGGAATCCAAGATTCTGCGAACCAACTGCCCCCTTATTGTTTGCAGCTGTAGGGAATCTGACTGTTGATGACGGAGTAATTTGTACATTTTATTTCAATATTACCAGTGGGGACCTATATCTCATCTTTCAAAATTTTCATCCTTTTGTTTTTCTTGTTCTCATAGTTATTTATTATTGTGATCATGATTGTAAGAATATTTGATTTGAACTAGTGAACAGTTCAGATAGATATTAATAATTTATCTTGTATTTATTACAGGTATTTCCATTTGGGTCAGTGCCTTTGAAGACCTATCTTCCTGATGGAGATATTGATTTGACAGTCTTTGGTGTCCTAAACTTTGAGGAGGCTCTGGCCAATTATGTATGTTCTGTCCTTGAAAGAGAAGACCGTAATAGTGCTGCAGAGTTTGTGGTGAAGGATGTCCAATTAATTCGGGCAGAGGTTTTTAACTTCCTAATACAGATCTTTGTTGAGTGAAATTATTTGTTCTCTGAATGCATAAGAGACTAACCTGTTTACATTAGGTTTACTTCATCCCTTATTTTTTGTTGTTTACATTTATGTCTATATTCATTTTGTAATTCTCCAACTCAACCGTTTATTTTAGGGTCATTATTACATGGACAACTTAGCAGAAAATTATTTTGATTCACCTACATGTTTTCTTATTGTCATTTTGATGAATGCTGTTTCTGGAAAAACACTAGGACTAATGATTTCAATGCTCAGATGGTGATATATGCTATCCACATGGAATATTTTCTCCAATTAAATGTTATACTCTTAAAGACCACAATAATATTTTCCACTTTAGGATTGTGCATAATTTGTCTGGTCATCTCTACTTCTTAGCTGTAGTCTTGGAGATATTAAGTTTGCTTTCAAACAGAAATTATAGTTTTATGGGTGGAATTTGGAGGATGGCAACCAACACTTTCTGCTATGCAGCATTTTATTGCTGATTTGTTGAGGGTAACAGTTTCTTTTGTAAAATATGTTGCCTATGCACTTTTTGCATTGTGTCATATCATAGATCCTAACTACTCGTCTCAAAGTTGTGTTTTCTTTTCTCAAGTACAGAAGGAAAATTTTTATAAGGTTTATTTATTTATATTTTGCAGATACTTTAACTAAGCTTTAGTAAGAGGTCAACCTTTCATCTTTTGTACCATTCTGATATTTGCCACAACCATTCATTTTATATTTGCAGCCATTTAATTGTTTTCCCCAGGTAAATATCTTTTGTTGTATGCTGATCAAGTTGATCTTCTTTGTCAATTTGTGGACTGGGGTATATAACTATTTGTCCTTTGTCACTAGTGTGTGGATACCTTAGAGTATCCAAGCAACTATATCCCTCTGTAGCAAGGGTGTCTGAAAATTTTGCTTCATGAGTATGAACAATTTATAGCTTCGTGATTTAGAGAGTAGGAGATTAATCTCATTAAACAGATTATGGTGCATCCATGGCCTTATTAAAATATGTTGGTTCTTTTACTTGGCAAGGATTTTACTACATGGTTTTCTTTACCATCCTATATTTGATTGGTATGCATAATGGAAATGATTACATATTTATATTCTCTTGCATTATATGAGATACTCCCCACACATATGATTTGAGATGATTTTTTGTTGGAAAAATGTACATTTCAGAAATTTTTTAATCTCTTATGTAGATGGTGATCATAAAATTTGGCTTCTCTGGTGGCAGGTTAAGCTTGTAAAGTGTCTGGTGCAGAACATTGTGGTTGATATCTCTTTTAATCAGTTAGGGGGGCTATGTACCTTGTGCTTTCTTGAGCAGGTAGGTTAAATTATAAGAATTTGGGAATGAAAGCCATTTACTTACAATTTAATTGAGGTCATCTGCAAATAGAAAAAAAAATATTCTCTCTCCCTCTCTCTCATTAAATAGATGGTAATCAACTTCTTCTCTGTCCTCATTTCACGTGTCAATGTTAGCAGATCTATGTTAAAATTGAGATATGGATATAAGATTTCTGTTATACTATCTTTCCATGTATGTACATATTGGGATAGCTGGCATGATTATGGGGGTGGCTATATATCATATCGGGTATCAAGCAGAAATGTGCCTTTTTCTTTTTTTTTTTTTAAATTAACATCCCTGGTAATTTTACAGGTTGATCGTCTTATTGGAAAAGATCATCTATTTAAACGCAGTATTATATTGATAAAGGCTTGGTGCTACTATGAGAGTCGTATTCTTGGGGCTCATCATGGCTTGATTTCTACCTATGCTTTGGAGACTTTGGTGCTGTACATTTTCCATCTATTCCACTCATCACTAGATGGTCCTTTAGCAGTGAGTGCTGCAGGAATTTTGGCAGTATAAACAAATTGATCACATAAATGTAACTGATTGAATATTTTACAGGTTTTATATAAATTTTTGGATTACTTTAGCAAATTTGATTGGGACAACTACTGCATCAGTTTGAATGGTCTGATCCATATATCCTCGCTGCCAGATGTTGTGGGTGAGCAACTTCATTTTGCTTTCATGCCCAATTATGTTTGCTTTACTCTATACATGATTAAGTTGCTTATGTCATTGATCTTTTCTTTTGTAGTTGAGACGCCCGAAAATGGTGGGGGAGATTTACTGTTCAGCAATGATTTTCTCACGGAATGTGTGGAAAAGTTCTCAGTTCCGTCAACGGGATTTGAGACTAATTCACGCACATTCCCAAAAAAGCATCTAAACATAGTAGATCCTTTAAGAGAAAACAATAATCTTGGTCGCAGTGTGAGCAAAGGTAGAATCACTTTTCCAGCAAAGTCCACTATTTTTTTCATTTGAACTCAAAACTTTTTAAGCCTTGAAGATAGCAGACATAGTTCTTCAGATATTGTGACAAAGGGATATTCAGGCTATCTTCTTTTAATGGTTATTTTTTGATTTTTGAATTGATCAAGAGGAATTAAAGGTCAATCATAATGTACCTTTTCATCTGTAGGGAACTTTTATCGTATAAGAAGTGCTTTTACTTATGGGGCTCGGAAGCTGGGGTGGATTCTTTCCCAGGCAGAAGAAAGCATAGCAGATGAACTTCGTAAGTTTTTCTCAAACACTCTGGATAGGCATGGCAGTGGACAGAGGCCGGATGTTCAAGATCCTGCCCCATTTTCTAGATTCAGAGGATTTGTTTCTACATCATCAGTTTCAGGTACAGAGTCATGTCAAGAAGATCAAACGTTTTGTGAATCAGAATCTTCAAATTCAAGTACCATGAATGGGAATTGTAGATCTGATAATGAGGGATCATTGCACAAAGTCAATAATGGTAATGTATCTGGGAGGGAAACAAATTTTAGTAGAACCCTTAATGAACCACAAGGTTATGCAAACACTTTAAGTGTTTCAGAAATGCATCCCTCTGGGGATGCTAAAGACCTGGCAACCTCCAGAATTCAAGGTCTTGTAATTTCAAATGATGCACATAAATCTTGCCCTCCGAATGCGGAGGAGAATGTTTCTTCATCAGATAATGTATGGCATGCGCCTCATCAATATTTCTGTATCTCTTCTTTGGATGATCGAGATATAAGAAATGAAAATGCAGAGTGCAAACAGCCGGAAAATTCCGGCCATACGGAAAAGAATGTGAGGTCTGGTATTCTTCCAGCAAGCAGAGAGGAGATGGGTACTAATGTATATGATGATCACACTGAGAATCAGTTGATTGTTGGTCAAGGGATTCAATCCCCTGTTGGATCAAAGCACCATCCGTTGATTTCAAATTCTGCTTGGTCATCTGAGGATCTATATCCTGGATATTCTCGTTATCCTGCTTCCTGTAGTGCTGCTGGAAATCAGGAATCTTTGAGCTCATTGTCTGGCGATTATGATACTCACATACATAGTTTGAATTATTGTCAGTGGTGCTATGACCGTGCCTTCAGTGCATCTGTTCCTCCACTTTCTTCACCATTGGTTTCTCAGTTCCAGAGCAAGAATTCATGGGATGTAGTACGAAAGTCAATGCAGTTCAGGCAAAATGCAATTTCCTCGGTGAATGCTAATGGTGTTGTCCAACGGCAAGCCTACTATCCCACAAAACAACCAATGCTACATGGCACAGGCTTTGGAATGGAAGAAATGCCAAAGCCTCGTGGAACAGGGACATACTTTCCCAACCCCAACTCGGTATACTCATTCTAAGCCTTTGGATTGGGATTCTTAAACTTATGCTGAAAATATGAAATTTAGTCTCTGGTGCTAACTTGCAGCATCATAGTGGCATTTTGCTGTTGCTCTTTTTTTTTTTTTTTTGTTAAAAATTTTCTGGTTGGACCTTGTTGTCTCATTGTAGTTTTTTGCTTGAATCTTTTTGCAGAACCATTACAGGGATAGGTCCTTGACAGCAAGGGGAAGTAATCCAGCACCAGTAAGGTCTCCTCGCAATAATGGCAATGCCATTACATCTCCAGAGACCAATTCACCAGAGAGAAGCAGCCAGGACCTGGCACAAGTGCAGTTATTAAATCAAGGTGGTGGAAAATCTTGGTCTTCGGATCTCTGCCACTCTGGTTTTGAAAAAGTGTTATCCCCTAATGCCAATGGCACAATGCCTCAGGCAGACAGGGTTGTAGAATTTGGGTCAATTGGGCCCCTACTTTTAGGGTCAGCTTCTACAGAAAGTAGCAAGCAACATAACCCAGGTTCTCCTCATGCTCAAAACTCGATTTCAAGTCACCCACAACTAGGAATGCAAAGGCCAAAATCTGCTGTGGGCATGGATCAGAACAGGTTTGAGAATTTAGTGTTTCATCGGAAATTCTTTGCAGCAGGGTAAATATGTATGCTATTCTCTCTGAGCTTTCTCTTCTAACATGCAGGATACTCGTACAATCATTCCATTTAAAAAATGAAGAAGACTTTCCACCTTTATCCATATGAAAACATTGGGAAGAAAGGAACGATCTTAATTTATTCGGTTGAAAAGTTTGGAAGAATAGAACCGTTAATGCTAACAAAGCCATCCTGAGCCTCAGCTTGTGTGAATATGGCACTTTCATAGCCATTCCAAAGCTATATGTATGGAGTTTCATTATTTTTGTGTGGGTCAAAGGCATTTTGTACATTCTACTAATTTATTTCCCTTTAATAATCGTAGCAGTACTTTTTAGGGAGTTATTCATGTATATAGGATTGTCAAGTTATGCTTTTATTTTTTCTTGCCCAGGTTTTGATGTCTCTGCCACTTGTGCTTGGCAAAATGCATAGACACATATATTGTTATCGCTGATTGTTGATGTAACTTATACCGCAAAATAGGGTTCTTTTTGCAGCTGTAATGGTTTAATGTTTCTGGTTTTTTTGATATATCTAGCTTTCTTCTCTTCTGCATGTTCCTCCAATGGCGAAACTCGGCTGGTCGGCTTATTGCTTTTGGAATCCCAGTCCTAACCCTTGTCATCCAGCTGCAGAACAGCACTGTTTTGTTTGTCGTTTGTTTGTGTCATGTAGGCGGGCCTGTAATTTGATTGGGGTAAGATACATGCCAACCTCAGTACTGTTTCGTACCCATCTTGAAGTTATAAAAAGTAGGTTAGACAAATTAAAATATGATATGATAATATAATATGAATATAATATAATAAAAAATATAAAAGTGATTCGATTTAAAATTTTAATAATAATTATATATGAATTTAATAAAATAAAAATATATATTTTATATTTTTATATTAATATAAATAGTAATATATAATTTTTATGTAAAATATAATATAAATATAAATTTTATTATTTTACATGATACAAATATATAAATCATAATCAATATGTTTAATAAAAAGCCATGAGAAATTAAAAGGAAGAGTGAGTGGAGGGAAGGATTATATATGGATTATTTTTATATTATTTTCTAATATACTTCTAATCGTCTTTCATGTGTGAGATTCATGAAAGAACGTTTGGTTTATGATAAAAGAAAATTTATGGTCATCTCTTTTCTTTTCTCCAATTGCGATTTTGTTTTTTGGTCAAACTTATATTATAATTAAAAAAAATCAACTCAAAACAGTCTTAAACGTTTGAAATTGTCATTTAATGCTGCATGGTTGAGACAAACCAAGAAAAACGAAAGAAACAAAGTGGCAAAATCAGATTCAGACATGTACAAATTTCTACAAAATTATTACAACCTTATACCATACCTAATGCACAATCACAAATGGTCAACCCCTCCCCTGTACACTCGTACAAATTATGTGGAGAAGTTAAAAAAATAATAATAATAATGATGTCAATTGCATATAATAATAGGTGCAAACGATAAGGAAATGAAAAGGAAAGGTTGTAATTTTTGTCAACTCTTCACTCAAAGAAAAAGGTATTGGATTCATTCACCCAACTCAATCAATCACCTCTCCAAACTGTAATTTCTATATTGGAAATTGCACGCTTTGTGTTTCATTTTCAATCTTTCCTTCCTACACCTTTTTTTTTTTTTTTTATGGATGGATGATTGAAAAAGTAAACATGAAATTGAGGTTAAGATTTCTTCTATGGTCTATTTTTATTTTTAAAAAAATCAACAAAATTTAATTAGGGACAACTTGTCAATTTATATAATTTTTAATTTCATAAAAATTAAAAATTATATGATTGATTTGTTTGTTTGGTTAATTATATAAGATTTCTTCCATGCATCATTTATCATCTTAATTAATTTAAATGAAAAATTTATATTTGCATTTACTTGTTTTGTCCATAAAGTTTGAAGCCATGTATCTTTTTCACTATATCTTTGTGAACAGATGTTGAGTTCTACCAACGAGGTTTGGCAAAAGTGGTAAGGGACAAATGCTAAATGTATTAGTATTCAGGTTTGAATCATTTCATGGTTATTTGTTGGTAGATAATCTGTAATTTCAAAAAATTTTCTAATGAAGTGAAAGTTTAATTGATCCGTAAATTTCAATTAAGTTGTTAATTTACTCTAACCTTAGAGATAAGATAACTTCCGTTAACTCTTAAATTTTTTTTAAGGGGGGTTTTGAATACTAAATTTTAAGATTTGATCATTGAATGCATTATTGAATTTGAACATATCTGATGTGTCTGCCTGTCTCTATGGACCACTTACATGAATGTCAACGATGGCAATACCATCCCTATACTCATCAGCACCTACTGCAATACTTCAAAACTTCATTATATGATACTATATATTTCTGGGATTTAAAGATTTTCACTAAATCACTGTTGTATTTAGAGTACGAGATTTAGCTGCAATGATTTATTCAGATCAATTCTTAAAAAATTAAATTTCGGTAACAACATTTACGATTCTTCTTCTCTTATTATTTACTGGATTATGATTTTTTTTATATAGAAAAAATTCATTGAGAACCATGAGATTTAATTTTAAATGATTCAATCATTTTTTTACATGAGATAAATTGTTAAAAAATTGAAGTTGGATTTCAACAATTTTGATTCTTCTTCTCTTAATATTATTGAAAATTTCATTATGGCATCCACGCAATTAGCTAATGTCCCTAGACAGTGCTTTCCAATCCAATTTAGAAGACCCCCACCAAACTAAAAGTACTATTTCTGGTTGAAAGGTATAACTCAGATTCTCTTTAATAATTGAGCACTGGGAGCAACAGTTCTCTTTAAAAAAAAAAAAAAAGTTCATAATTTGCCATTTCCATTTTAAACAAAGCAAATATACCAAAAAAAAAAGGGCACTAAAATTAAAAAAAAAAATTCAAAATTTTTGAAAATTTTTTGGAAGTGTACACAAACATTTTACTTATATATAAGGAGAAATTATCATAATAAATTTTTTTAATTTTATATACGAAATTAAGATGATGACATGTTTTTTTATATTTAAAATAATTAATTTAAAAAAAAATGAGATATGTGTTATTATTTTAATTTTGTTTATATAATTAAAAATTTTCATTATCAGTATTAAATAATTTTTCACATATTAATATATTTAAACTCACTTAAGCTCGAAACTCTATTTTCTTTTTTTTTTATTTTATTTTGAATTTTTTTGTACATTTCTTGCCGTGTGGTGTTGTGGGTTTCTTATGTAGGCTGCTGAGCTAGCTTTTTGGTGATTTTTTTTTTTTTTATGTCTTATTTATGGGTATTAATTGTTTAAGTGGAAGTGAAACTGTATATGATGGTTTTGGGGGTTACTATTGGTGATGTTGACGGTGGCTATTGGGATCTGGTGTAGAAAATTTCCTTTCATTTTTTATGCTCACGATTCTACTAGTTTAGAAACAAAGGAAAAAAAATTTAATAATTTAAAATATAATTGATGATATGATATAAAAATATAAAAAAATTATCATAAAAATAATATAATTTAAAATTTTAATAAAAATTTTATATAAATTTAATGAAATAATAAATATTATTTTATATTTTCATATCAATATAAATTATAATATATAATTTTTATATAAAATATAATATAAATATATCAATTATTAATATTTTATATTATATAAATATACGAATTTTCAGATAAAAAAATTGCCACTTTGCAAAAAAAATAAATTGATAACCAAAGCAATCAATTATCAAACGAAAGCTCTACCACTTGGATCTAATCAATTAACAACCCACTGCTCAACCACTTAAACCTAGGTTTTAAGTTTCAAGCTTTGTTTTTATTCAAGGAGTGGAGAACAGAAAAGTTAGAGAGAAAAGAAAAAGGTATATATATATATATATATATTAATTTCAAAATTATAATTATATAAAATTTTCATATTTGTACGTACGTTATGTAAACTTGGCAAAATTTTGATGAAACGATCACGGCGAGTTTATATATTTGGAGAGAAATAAGTAACTTTTGATAGTTTTTTATATATAAAAAAACCTTTTGATAGTTTAGAAATTAATATGAAATATTTCGTTAAAATTCTTTCAATTTACTCTAATTAATAATATAAATCAAACATGAACTCTTACTATGAACATTATGCATTATATATTTTTAGTGTCAAATTGCGTCAGCTTTGTAATTTGGTAGGAAGGATCAGCGCTGTTTCCCATCCCATCTGCTTCTCATCTTTCTTCTTTATATTTTCATCGCCAACCCTCCCTTTCCACAGTTTTCTTGTTAATTTGCAACCAAAAAAGCCTTTCTCTCTCTCAGATATCTCACAATCTGTAATCTTTTAGCTCATCCGAATCCAAAATCTATCCTTGCGATTGCTTTCTCCTCCACAAATGGTGCTGTCAAAGCTTAGCCATAGGTTTTTCAAGTTTAGAAGTCTAGTTTCTTGCCAATATCCAACTCCCACATATCAATTCAATTTGTAGAATTTCTGTTTCATACCCCAGAAGACGATTCTCCTCCACAAACCCAGATTTGATATCATTTGCTTAACAAAAGGCTTTTTCCTTTTTCCCATTGGTTGACACGAACTATTCTCTTTTCCCACCATACCAACCTCTCAACAGTCTTTGCCTACACCTACAGTTTTTTCTTTTGGCTCTAAAAATCTTCTTCGACAGTATCTGTTTATACCAACATATATTCGTGACTCTTGTCTCTCTCTCAAAGGACTAAATGGTTTCCACTGACTACTACGGCTTCTCTCACGCAGTTGTGGAAATGGCTTGGATTATGCTCAGTGTCGATTATTCAAGGCTGTTTTGGGTATTGTTTGGTGTTTTTTCCTATGAAAATCATGAAGGAAAGCCTCGGATCATCTAGTTCATCTCCATACGATCATCATCAAGTTTCTTTCTTCTATAATCCTATCTGTACTTGTTCTTGAATTATACAAGTAGATAAAAATAGTTGTGTTCTGAAGATTTTTTTATTACAATAACCCCGAGAGGTTTTGAGGGTGCCTGATTTCTCAGACCATGTACAAAACACGTCTAGGAGGATGTGTTGATGGAGTTAAATCTCAGCTTGGATACGTTGAAACCGATCCATCTGGTCGGTATGGACGTGTAAGTTTTTGTTCATTGACTCTAAATTTTTGCTTTTTGATTGATGCATGAATTGAAGATGAACTTAATTTTCTTGCTTTAGGTTCAATAAAATCAGCTGTTGAGTATGAATGAAATATCCCAACATCTTTTGCAATGATAATGGATAAATTGCATGTCATATTGACTTGAGGGTGCCTTCTTTTCAGTAACAATTGTTTGGTACAGTTCTTTTTTTGTGATGTGGTGTTTTGATTCTTTTTCTTTGATGTAATATTGGGAAAAATCGTCAGTTAGATAAGATTAATAAAAAAATATAACTATATATAGTGTCTGCTACAGCATTAAACATAACAAAGAATCCTTGGAACGAAATTGGTTTTAAGCATAATTCATGATCTATAGTTCAAGATTAGTTTAAGATTGCTTATAAAAATTGAACTACTTGATCCATATTCCTTCGGTCAACGGCCTTGTGAGATTGTTTCATGTATAGAATAATAATATAATTAACTCTCCTGCACCACTATTCTAATGTTCCAATTAACGCACTGAAGAGATTCTTTCAATTTCCCTAGCTAGAAATTTAGACAACAGTTTTTGATGTTAATCTCTTAGATTTATCTGATATAAACATTGATGACTCATTAATTATATATCAAAATGATAGTAGATGCCGGGATATTCAATCTATTAATTTCCTGATCATATAGATGAAGGAATTGTTCATTGATTGTTTAAGTTTTAAAATGACTGAATATGTGACGATACATGAGAATTTCTCTTCCCTGCAGTTCAGGGAGATTCTTGGTAAAGGAGCCATGAAGACAGTGTATAGGGCATTTGATGAGGTCCTTGCAATGGAGGTGGCATGGAACCAGGTGAAGCTTAATGATGTCTTCCGTTCACCAGAGGAATTGCAGCGGCTTTACTCTGAGGTCCACCTCCTCAAGAACCTCAACCATGATTCCATCATGCGATTCTACATATCTTGGGTCGATATTGATCGTAGAACTTTCAACTTCATCACTGAGATGTTCACATCCGGGACCCTTAGAGAGTACTAATCAGAAGACCTTGCTGTCAGTTGAACAGATACATTTGTGAAGTGTTATTGTAGTGTTATTTTTAATATGTTGTAGCATGTAATACAGGTACAGAAAGAGGTACCAGCGTGTCGATATGCGAGCAATTAAGAACTGGTCTCGCCAAATTCTACATGGTCTAGCGTATCTGCATGGCAATGACCCTCCGGTGATACATAGAGATCTTAAGTGTGATAACATCTTTGTCAATGGTCACCTTGGACAAGTTAAGATTGGTGATCTTGGACTAGCTGCCATTCTCCGCGGGTCACAACACGCCCATAGTGTTATAGGTATGCTCTCAATTTCCATCATCCTCTGAAATTTTATAAAATTAATCAAGTCTGTCTGATTTTAAAGGTAACCATGCATATATATCTTTATATATAAACACTAGGTACACCAGAATTTATGGCACCAGAGCTATACGAGGAGAATTACAATGAGCTAGTCGACATATACTCCTTTGGCATGTGCGTATTAGAGATGCTTACTTCCGAGTATCCGTATAGTGAGTGCTCCAATCCGGCTCAAATCTACAAGAAAGTGACTTCGGTGAGTTGTATTCAGGTTCATTAACTTCAATAAAGTCAACCACTGAATTAACATGTAAGTGCTATATTGCTTCTTTACTCTCCAGGGAAAGTTGCCAGAGGCATTCTACAGGATTCAAGATGAGGAAGCCATGAGGTTTGTTGGGAAGTGCCTGGAGAATGCTTCTAAAAGGTTGCCCGCCCATGAACTCTTGCTTCACCCATTTTTGGCCTCTGATGAAATGAATCAGCTGCCCATCCCTAGACTCTTGAGCCAAAAACTAACTCCTAATGGCTCAGTCGCTGAGCTAGTGCCTTCTGTGGAGGTTGATCCAACAAGGAGTACTGACATGTCAATAACTGGCACAATGGATCCTGAAAATGACACTATTTTTCTCGAAGTACAGATTACACACAAGGAAGGTACTGCCTTAAGTTTTTGTGCTATACACTACCTTTTGGTGTTAATCTGAAGAAATTCTAATTTCTGCATATTATTACCATCGATTAGCTTTCATGTTTTAACGCAATGTGAAAACTCTTGATTACCATTGTTTACATACCGAAGAAATTCATCCAAAGTGATGAAATCTTCAAAAAAATATTTATTGGACTAATCTAAATCTGTCTTAACAAGGTTCAATTTCTGTCAACAGCGTGCAACATGTCATATTGCATGCCTTATACATTCTTAATTAATGGTTTCCCTTATTACAGGCCTTGCTCAGAACATCTATTTTCCCTTTGACATAGTAAATGACACTGCAATTGATGTTGCCTTGGAGATGGTTAAAGAATTGGAGATCAATGACTGGGAACCATTGGAGATTGCTGATATGATAGAGGAGGAGATATCTTCCCTCGTTCCAACTTGGAAGGACTGGGGCTCCACTCAAGTGCATCATCAGCACAGCTTCATGTATGAAGATGACGACGAAGATGATGACCATAATGGAATCTACCATCCTTTCTATGCTACCTCCTCTCATTCTTCCTCCCAAGTTTCCCTCCCAAATTTCGTTTCTTCCTACGAAACTAAATTTCATCATGGGAAAAACGTGACTTCCAATTGCAATTGGCCCCAAGGTACGTTTAATCGTTATCAACAGCTCGGCCATCATTGGAAAACCTGTTATCTTGCTTCTCTATATGATCTGTCTTCTTTTGCTGTCCTAAATTTGACAATACATGCTGATTCTAGCAGATATAGTCAGCAATGGAGATGCAAGTCCCAGTTGTTCTATGAACTCGTTCCAGTACTCTTGCATCAATTATGAAGATGACTTTGATTTGAATCTTCAACAAGGAGAGCACCCCTGCCTTCCAAAGACCCTCAAATCTACAAGATTTTGTCCATCAGAGAGCACGAGAGCTTACAGCGACAAACAGTGCGACGCACAACTTGATTCATGGAGGTCGACTCACTTAAACGGCCAGCGGAAGCTAACAAAGATACGCTCACTTGTGGACATACGCAGCCGGCTGCTTCACCGATACGTAATGGCAGAGATAAACAAAATGCGTTTGTTCAAGACCATAGGAGCAGTGGAGAACATTGGATTTCAGGAGCCGGCAGAGAGAGGTTTCAGGCCAGGCATGTCCGGATAGCAGCCTGAGTGAAAGGATTTCAAGATCACGACGAAAACTATGTTGGAGATTTAGATGGTTAAAATCTCATCAATCTCTCTGTTAATATTATAGTTGCTTTCTGTTGTGTTTCAAGTAGCGATGCTTGTACAAGTTCTGAATAGCCTCAATCTGGTTTAATTGAATAACAAATGCAGATTGCGATGTGTCACAGACTGTGAGGAGAGTATTCCGTAAAACATCACTGTATACATATATTCTGGATTGAGAAAACTTTATTGTTATAGGACTACCTGCATCTTTGATATATTACAGGACTAAACATGAGACATAATTTAAGTCTTAGACGTGGATAAGGTATGTTTTGCTCAGACTACAATTTTTGCCTTTACTTATGCTACAATTCTCATCTTGATACTATTGAAGTACAGTAAGTAATGAGTTAGATTTAGGGATATTTATTTGGTTGGCTTAATTAATTTTGAATCGAATTATTCAAAATCGACTTATGTTATTTTATTTTTATTAATCGAATCAAATTTTTTAATTTTAAAAATTAATCGATTAATTCGATCAATTCGATTAATTTTTTCGATTAATCAAATAATAAAATACATTAAGTTAAATTATATTTTAAATTTTTATTTTCTCATATATGAAATAAATTAAATAAAATCATTTAATAAAAATATTTAAACGTCAAAATATTAAGTTAAAAACTCTAATAACTTGTAATGAAATGAATAAATTTTACATAATTCAATTCAAAAATCAAATTAATCAAAAATTAAAATTTTTTAAAAATTATTTTCAATAACCGATTTATTAACATAATTAAATCAATTCGATTAAAACCAAATTAAAAACACTTAGATTATATATATATAAAAATTTTAATGGAAAAATATTTTTTAGAAATTATAAACCTGAAATCTTATTATGAGAGCATAAGACTTGGTTTGCCTTTACGCATAAATCACCTATAATTGCCTCTTGATTTCCTTTGCCCCAAAAGAAAGTTGATCCTATTGGAGTAATAGTGAAAGAGCGGGGAAATTGGAAAGAAATATGAAAAAAAGGATTAGAATCCTTAATTGCTTTCATGAGTTAGTACAGTAAAAAGCCCAAAACCCAAGTAAAGGCCCAAAGCAAAAAGTAAGGCCTGTGATGACGTGGCAAATCAGATGAATCAAAATTCCACCATGGCAGTCAAAAGCTTACACGTGTCAAGTGCAACAAACAGACATTGTGCCAACTTCTTTCTTAATGCCAAAACCGAACCCTCCTTTTCTTCATTTCTTCTTCTTCTTCGACGCCTCCATGGCTATCATACGCTCTATGAGCCAGCTTAACATCAAGGCCCCACCTCCATCACCTACCCTAACCTCCACCGGATCACGCTCCGCTGCCAACGAAAGCTTAACCGACTTTCTCGAGAAATCGTTACATATCCCCGACCTCACGCTACCCGTGTCCCAGGCCCTCCACCACCAATGCCCACCTGAGAAAATCGATTTCAAATCGGTCGCCTTAAGAGAGACTGATTCGGTGGAACGGTTCATGCGATCGGCGCGGGAGTTTGGGGTGGTGGGGATCGGGTGGCATGGGATTGATAATACGGGGGAGGAGGAGTTGAAGGCGTTGGTGAAAGAGGCGGCTACAGTGTTCGTAGTGTTGGAAGAGAAAGATACTGGATTTAGAAGATACACGGCGGGAAAGAGGGAGGAGATTGTATGGGTCCGTTGCAAAGACGAGAGGTTGGAGTGGGCACGTCAATATATCGGCCCTCAATTATATCAGAGTTTCAGGTAAGTATATAAACCACACATTAATGCTCTTAAATTATTTAGATTTTGATTTGAATAAAATTAAAATTTAATTAATTGTTATTATATTGAATTTAAGTTTATTTAATTTAATTTATTGAGTTCAACTTATGAAATAAATTAAATTTAAAAATTTCAGTATCAAACTCCAACAACTAACAAATTTAATTGAATTTTAAATTTTAATATATTATTATTATTTTAATAAAAATATTATTTTATTATATATATTTATATATATATAAGGACTTCAATAATTAACGAATTTAATCAGTTTTTTAATTTTAATATATTTTATTATTTTAATAAAATATTATATTATATTTTTTATATATATTTCAAAGTTTGAATTTGAAAATAAAATTGAGTTTAAAATTAAATTTAAAATCGAATATGAAAATAAAATTTATTTTTATTAAATGAATATAATTAAATAAATTTAAATAATTTAATTTTTATTTTAAACCGGCTTAAAATTTAAAAATTAAAAATTAATTGAGATTTAATCAAATTTTAAATAATAAATTTTAAATCAAATTTAAACTCAAATATTTTATCCAATCATTTTGATATAAACCAAATGATCCTATCCAGCTCCTTCAACAGACAAAAAAGTATTATTGTTTATTTATTGGGCTTTTTGGGCCTTCTGGTTTATTAGAAACTGCACACTTAAGTTACTTGGGCTTAGTTTAGAAAAATATATATATAATTTACTTGGGCCTAACTTAGAATCCTGTTTTCTTTCTATACTATTGCGGCCGTTTAACCTCATTTGTAAATAATAATAATAATAATAAAGCTATATGAATTGTTTTGAAAGCATAATTAAATACTCCATTAACAAACTACACAATGATTTAATTGGCAGTATAAATCATTTAAAAAAAAACTGATTTTCCTGCCAAATTCACACACACACACACACATATATATATATACTTTTATATAAATTTTTAGCTGATAATATTTATATATATTTCGTTTTCCGTATTCACAAATGGGGTTAAAAAACTGATAAACTAGAGTCAGCCTATTAAATTTGTTCAAAAATTCATTGAAACTATGTATGCATATAACGATGTTTGACATGTGTTTCAATGTTTTTGTATAGTATTTATCAATTGTTTAATTTGTTTCCTCCACTTTTAAATAGTGAAAAGATGGAGAAACTAGCGAGCAAACTTGAAGAAATTGCGGAAGAATTGCTGAAGGTTTTGGTTGAAAATGTAAGCAAGCAACCAAGGAAGAGATTGCAAAGAGGGGAGTCCCTTTTGAGCATATACAAGTACAATTACGAGCATGATAAGATCACAGACCAAAACCCACATCTAAATGAAGAAGAAAACAACCATTCTCGTGATTATACTTTAAGCCTCCACCTCCCAACCAAGCATTGCGAATTTTCTGTCAAATCTGGGCCACGAATTTTAACTTTTGATGCTGCTCCAGACACCATTATTGTCACTGTTGGACAACAACTTGAGGCAAGTAATTTCAATTCTTTCTCTCTCTCTCTCTCTTTTCTGTTTGCTTTTTAGGTTAAAGTTACTTTGTTTTTTATATGTAGTATTTGGTAACTTTGTTGCTTATTTATGTTCCAATTCTAGCTAATCAAATCCTTTATACAACAGTCAGTGGCAAAAGCTTTTGAGTTTTGACAGTAAACTAGCCTAACACACCGGGTTGATTAATACCCTTTGCTATCTTTTAGATAAGTTTGTACTAGAAAGGCTCTTAATCATATGGTAAAAACCTTTATAACTTGGTTCTTGTTTCTGTCAACTTTGGGAAAAAAAAAATGCATCTATCATTGAATTAAATATTCGTAATGTATATATGTTATGTTTCTCTGTTAGAGATTCAATAGTAAGACTTTAATATATTAAAAAAATAAAGAAAAAACTTTGATTTAACTGATAATCGAAATTGTTTATATGTGTTTTTGTCAAATGAGAATATCAAATACATCTACGTAGAAATAAAATCTATGCACTTCCATGAAATTAGAACTTAGTTTAGATTGTCTATTCAATTATTTTTAAAAAGTGGTATACAAAAAATCTAATATTCAAAATTCAGTGCTTATAATACCTTAATTCTTTTATCCTCAAGGTATGTTCCTTTGTAAAAAAAAAAAGAAAAAAAAAAGGAAACTAACCTTATATAAATTATGGGTGATGAAATTAAATATCATGCAATTTGTACATATGAGCCAAAAGAAATTAAATAAAAGCCTAAGACATGCTTTTTTTTTTTTTTTTTGGGCGATAGGAATGGAGCCTGGGAGAATTCAAATGTGTTTCGGGGCGAATTATATATGAGCCAGAACTCTGTGGATCCCAATCCTCTTTATCCATGGAGCTCAAGTGGTCATCTTTAAATATAAATCGCACTTATAAAAAAACAACTTACAAAACAATCTCCTTAGCAGATCAATTCTTCATTGCTCTAGTTATTGTTTTCTTTTATTCTATTTTTACGTTAAAAATCTCTCCATGATTTTGAGGAATTTACATTTATACATTCAAACTCTCATAGACAAATTTATCACATGAAATCTTGGTGTGGAAATTTTGAGGTTTTGAGAAATGGATTGAATAATGTACTGTTGGAAGGGGAAAGGTATGGAAAAAATAATTTAATTCATATACCAAAGTCTTGTTCTACTATATGTATAGCTTGATTTTTGAATAAAAAAGCCTATCCTATTGTTTGATTTTTGTGAATGAAATTGTACCCTGATAATTTCCATGCAAAACATGCAATTACGAATTAGTATGAATATGATAAGAGTACTATTTAAACTTTTTCGAAAAAGAAAAATATTATTTGTAACTTTTTCGTAAAATGATTATCGTCTTGGATTTTGTTGAACTTAATAGGATAATTCATATAGGTTGGTTTGTTGTCGAATTGGTGAAATGATCATGCTATTGCATCACATGGCCTTGGCAGTTGATATTTCAGATTTTTTTTTTTTAGTTAAGATGTCAATGTTTGAAGGCCCCGCCTAAATCTAATGATTTAACAACTAAAGATTACAAACTATACATTTAGGTTAAAATGCATCCATCATCAATCAACAATTTAATTTATAGTTCAAATTTCATTACTCATATTTTTTTTTTAGATTCAGTCTGTAATTTCTTTTATATAAGAAATTCAATTACATGCATCATTCATCAACAATCATTAAATATATAAATTATGTAACTTGTACGATAGGGTGAAGAGAAAATCCCCACCCAAATAATCCCCAGAAGATTTTGTTAGTCACATTGCTATCATATTCATATCAAACTGTCACAGATCGATTTTTACTTTGCCAAAAAGTCTACCTCAATTAATATATATCTACAATTTTAATGGCGGTCGGGCCCGAAACCACTTGCTCATCATTTCCACATTTTTTTTAATCTTTAATTTTAATTTATTGACATTACATATTTAAATCCTTTTAAATATACAATTTTAAAAATTTTGATCAACATGCATATAATCAGTACTAATATTTAATAGTAAAATGTTTAAATATTTGTATTAGTAAAACAATTAAATTTTAAATAAAAATATTGTTGAATCTACAGCTAAAAATTTTAACTTAAACCCAACCCAACCAACCTGCTTGAATGAACAACCTGATTCATCATTACCTCTAACTAAAAGCAAAATTTTAGTGTGGCGTTGTTGCCTGAGAGAAAAAAAGAAAAGAGTTTGAGAGTGTATAGCAAGAAAAATATGATGGGTGGGTTTGGAAAGCAAATTTTGTATAATGTTGTAAGTAATTTCGTCTTTATTTTGTATAGGTTTCGTCGTTTGCATTGGCAAGATTTGGAGAGACAGAGAGAGGACGTAGTAGAAATATGAATAATAGAGACAAAGGCACATGAGAGTCAGCGAAATACTACCTCTCATCCATCTGCTCTTTGCTGTGTACAATCCACAATGACTCTCTTTTCCCATCCTAGATTCCCAAAGATTTTTGTCCCCCACTCGTGCACTTAAATCCAATTTAATATTTTATTTTTTGTCAACATTAAATGTAGGATTGATTATCGTTTAAAATATTAATAATTATATATTTATATTATATTTTATATAAAAATTATGTATCATAATTTATATTATTATATAAATTTAAAATATATTTTTTATTTTATTAAATTTATATAATTATTATTAAAATTTTAAATTATATTATATTTATATTATATTTATATTATAAAATTTAATTAAATGTCTTTATCAAACTGGACAGATGAATATTAACAAAGTTCAAATTGATGCGTATATCTCTTAAAATTTGTATGCAAAATATTTGTTTATAGATTATCAATGATATTATTTTATTAATAAATAAATATTTATTTTTAAAATAAATATATAAAATTTTAATTTTTTTAAAAAAATTATTTATTAATCAAATAATATCATTTAATTTAATTTATTAATAAAATAAAATTATTTAATTCATTGATAATATATTAATAATATATTAAATATAAACTCAAATATCTATTTATATGCATCGAACAGGAACTTGAATCAGCCTGACACTGTTATTTTGATTTTTTTAGAAGGCAAAGATGGGTATCTGATGATAGAACAGGACAAAGTCAAATTGGGCGTGTAAGTAATGGGCAAAGTACAAGTCACACACGTGCAGCAGTTGGTAGGGGCATTGTTTTTCGAATAATATTAACCTTCCAAGTTCCAAACCTACCCTACCCTTGTAACTTTGTAGGGTACATAACCCTTCGTTTGCTCGGATATAATATTTTTGTAGGGTAGAAAATAGTCTCATAGCATGCAGATACAATGAACGATTAGAAGTGCAACGTCTTGGCAACATCCAGAATCTGCGGATTAATGTTGGTCGTCTGGTCTTTGATCTCCTTCTTTGACTCTGCTCGCCGACACACCCCGAAGTTGCTTGAATTCAGCATGTTTATACTAATTTCCCAATTATTCCGTCATAAAATTTATATATTCATATCATATAATCAAAGATTCATTTAAAAATTTTATTTTATTATAAATTTTATATATTCGTATGTTTAATTGAATATTCATTCGAAAAAAAATCGGATTCTCTCTTGAAAAGAGTTTTGCATTTAGCATAAACAAAGAAATTAAGAAACCTGGAAAAAATTTTCTGCAACAAAAGCATTGTAATATTGAGCTGATTCAATAAAAAAAGAATGAGATTTAAAGTTTGAAAACCTCTTTTTAACGATTATAAAACAATGACTCATCCCCTTTGGTGATTGTTTCTTGTTGGCGAATGAGATTCATTGAATATAAAAGTGGTTAGATTTGAAAGACTATACATAATTATTAGTGGTGAAAGTCATTAAGTCAATGCATAATTCGAAACTTTAGTTAGAAAAAGTATTAGGAACCGCAAAGTTAGGGATTAATAGAACAAACCCTATTATGAAAATGTATAATTTTTTGATTTTATAGGGTAGGTGAAACCGAAAGAAACAACATGCTTTCTTTTCACAAATTAAAAAAAGAAAGGAATGGTAAAAACCTGTTATTGTCACAAATCAAAAGCATTCAATTTATTTTTTGGTTATCAAAATTTTATTTAATTTTTTAAATCAAGATATATCGTATTTAATAATCTAAGATAAATGATTTACAGATCGTGCATTTAAGATAATTTCAACAAACGATCATTGACAGAATTCGAATTAAAAAATTTTTTTTAAAAAAAAATAATTTTAATCTATTGAATTAATCACTTGATAATAAAAAAACATTCAATTGTATAAAAGAAAAAGAGTTTTTTAGACAATCTGAACCCTTGATCATGATCAATGGGTCTCAACTGATCATCTTTCCAAGTCATTGTTTTCGTGTTCTTGACAATAAAATTAAAAAAAAAGTAAGGTAAGAATTCGAATCCCATCATTTAATATTTTATTTTTATTTGATTGATAAAAAAAACTAAAAAGAAGGAAAAAATTATTTGCTTTTTTTTTTTTTTTGAAAAGTGAACATGTGTGCTTTTGTAATAGTCAATGTAACTTTAACTTTCTTTTTAAGAAGTTGCATTTTAATAATAAAAAAATTATTGTATAAAAATTATAAAAACCCTAACTGATATAGATCAATTTTCAACTTTAGGCAACGTTCTAAGCCTAAGTTGTCCAACAACAAAAGCCTCTGAGTTTCACAGTGCAGAAATTTGAATTTCACCCTTTCAAAATTCTTACAATGTACTGTTTCTCTGGATGTGGGAAAGCTGGATATCTTGCCTGGAGAAGGAGACATATATATATATATATATATATCTTAGCATTGGAATTGTGAAAAAAGATTAAAAAAATTTGAACTCTGTACTTAAAAGAGTATCTTGTTTTGGAAGAGAAAACCTGAAGGTAATGGAAGAAACTGTCAGAAATTGTCAGATCGAGGGACCCTTTTACATATAATTCATATTCATAGAATCATATATATATATATTGTATAATTTTGCACACCATTCTCAAATTGTTTACTGATTTATTCTTTCAACCAAAATTTCTATATATATATATATATATATATATTGTGTATGGTTTTGCACACCATTCTCAAATCGGTTACTGATTTATTCATTCAACCAAAATTTCTGTCCTTTTGGTTTATAAAACACGCATTCCATTCCTCAAGGTTGGTCTATAAAAAACCAAAAATATGAAATATGAGAAAAAAATCAAAATAATAGAAAAAGGTATCAAAGTAATAAAAACTAACAAAGAAGCTGGTCCTTTTATATATCAGGCTTGAAAGTTGCAATATCATAGACTTTTCTTTTTCTTGTTGGGAGTCCCCACTGTCTGGCAAAATTTTACTGCAAAAGATCTTGATTATAGGACAAATTAGAAATGTTAAATTATTCAAGCACTAAAATAAGAAGCGTGTCTTCAATGGATTCTGTTGTCATCAGCTGCACACTAAGATACCCTGCCAAAATTTTCTCTTTCCTCCTTTTCCTTTTTCTCTTTGGCCAAATGTTTTTATTCTCAGGAAAGAAGGAAAAGCCTGTAAATTGATATGTAATTGATTGATCTAAGAAGGAAGAACTAGTAGTATTTACTTTGAAAAGAGAAAATGACAAGAAAATCATAAAATGATGGGATAATAATGAAGACTAAAAAAGAAAGAGAAGGAGATTATTATATTTGGGAGGAAATTATTTCATCTGGACATCATTCATATCAGACCAGATTTGCTTGAAAACCTTAATGATAAGGTCATGATATTCATCAGAATTCAGGGAAAGATAACAGGCAAGTAAATCTTCCAAGTCCTTTGATGCCCTGATGTTATTCTCCATAATCATCTCCACCATTGACTCCCTGAAGTCTCTCTGAGGATCACACGACGACTTCACCACAGCAAAACTATCAGACAGACTCCTCCTTGATCTCGAGCTTGAACTTGATGACACGCTTTTTCGAGCATGACCCTGAATTCTTCTGCTTGCTATTTTTGGAGAATTTGTTCTAAGCCTTATACCAGGAGAATTGACAGAAAATTTCCTAACAGGACTGATGTTCTTGTTGTTCTCTTTCACTGTAGGTCTCTCTTCCTCGACAACCTTGACAGAAAGTGAACAATGAGCATTTTTTTCCTGAAATTTAGTTGAATTCCTTCTATACTTGGTTGGTTCACGGTTCTGTTCTTTCTTCTTTATATCCTTTACCGTATCGTTGAATATTACCGGCTTGGTTATGATCCGAGGGAGTTCAAGCTCAGACAATTTGTCGAACTCATCTAACTTGTCGAATTTCTTAACAAAAGACTTGTTATCAGCATCGACAGCAGTATCATTCGCTTTAGAATTCATGACTTTACAGGTACAAGGACGTGACCAGGATACCATGTTATCGAATGATTCAGTAGTAAGAATACAGTCAGACCTGAATTCTTGTGGTAAAGACTCACAAAGTTTTTGGTCTGAAGAGCTATCATCAGAAGAGGACAAAGAAGAGAAAGAAGCTGAGTATTCTGGTGAAGAATCAGCCTTAGTCCAGAGTGTGGCACGGCAGCTACAACTGGCAGAAACAGAGGAAGTAACAAGCTCGGGTGACGACCTGATATTTCTCTTTCTAGATCGTTGTTTAGAAGATTTTCTTGGTGGGTCAGGGAAACGGGGATCCGGAGATTTGGTGTTTGTAGGAGAAACATAGAATTTATCACTTGGGATAAGCTCTCTAGTGAAGTAATAAGACTTTCTTGGATAAAATTGGTGGGGTTGCTTTATTTTTGATGGCTGTGTTGTTGCTGAAGCAGAAGATATCTGGTGTTTTTTTTTCCTGGAAGGATTAGTATTGCTATGGTTTCTAGCTCTCCCCATGTCTTTCAGCTTGTTAAACCAGGCATTGGGCATCATATCAGATAACCTAAACCTGTAATTTCCCATCAAAATTCTCTCTTTGAATGAAAAAAGCAAGCGTTCAGAAAGTGAAAGCAATGAAAATGTATTTGAACGTAAACTCTCGATCAGTCTCCTTGATATGGGACTGACTGAAGAGTGGAAGCTGTATAAAAACAGGAGAGTAATTGAAAATGGAGAAAGATGGGGTCCACGACAGGAGAAAAAAGTTGGCCTAAAGGAAAAAAACAATGGGGCCAGATGGTAACTGGCTTTTGCTGGCTATGACGCTTAATCACCAAACCAAGATGAAATTTTTGTATCTTATCATCATTACTGTTTTGTTTGCTTCTTAAACAAATGTGATTCCTCTGCAACTTAAACCTGTTTTTTTTTTTCGTACAGGCCCCAGCATCTATGTTTTTCGTACCATGGCTAAAATCAGCGGTTTTCCATGATTTTTCCATATGTTCCATCGACGTGGCTCACATGCAGGCCCTTAGAATGACTCGACAAACCTCCTTTATTTCACCAGCATTCTAAACTGGAAATGAAGTTTAGGCTTAGGAAAGGACAAGGGCAGCTTCATATTCAGCTTTTATCTGCTATTGCATTTGCTTGCTGGTGTAATACACACTTATAGATAGACTATTTCATCAATGCTTTTCCCCCCATTGGTAGCACTTTGCTTTCAGCTTTTGAGCAATCGAAACAAAAAGACAGGAAATTTAAAAAAAGAGCTTTTGGAAATGCAGATAATAATTCTATGATCAATCAATCCAGATTTGCAAATACCTAACAAATAATTCTGCTACTGATTACTCTTTCTGTTTCAGTGCAAAGAGTCGTTAAGGCCTAAATAAAGCCCATTTCAGAGCCTCGAACGCTTAATTCTTCTGATGGATTTGAAAGCCCAACCAATTGGATACATTAATTTTACTGGAACTGGAAACTCATTGATTTGTTAGGCCTTACAGGGTGTTTAGGACCTAAACTTTAGGTAAATGTATCTCTTTAAGACCATGCAACCTTTATCTCGGGGTGGATCTCATTATCATTAGACCTTAAAAGGACAAAATTGCGAGTCAGACAGAAAGAGCCCGATGCACATGAATTCTCTCTCAAGTAGTAATGGGCCTTCATATTCATTATCTAG
Organism: Durio zibethinus; assembly: GCF_047325235.1. Lineage (NCBI taxonomy): Eukaryota > Viridiplantae > Streptophyta > Magnoliopsida > Malvales > Malvaceae > Durio > Durio zibethinus. The sequence goes on from NC_143183.1 coordinate 1,253,654, forward strand.
TCCCGGGTAGACGGATTGAGAAGAAAATGGTGGCAATTGGGTTATCAACTTTGTGATGCTTATCCCATCATTGTACGAATTCTGGTCATTCTTAAGTAGCAAAATGAAACGACTGCAACTGAAGATTGTCCTGGCAATGAAGCTTTTGCTGATGTGTTGTGTCCAAAAGCATCATGAGAAATTTCTTAAAGTTTGGCAGTACGGTTTTTACACAGTATGACAAATGTTCATCCGTCTTCTATCACCGACAGATTTGGAGTCAGTAGACTGGATTGGATATAATTATATGTTGTTAGCAGACTTAATTGTCACTTGGAACAGGTTTATAAGTAAAAACTAAAAGCTCATAGCCTGTATGGGATTCAGACAGAAGGGTTCCCTATAATGCAGGTTGAGGTTTGGCCAACTGGTCACTGACAAGAGTAACATAACCAATAGTCTTGTAGATGTGTCCAATATCTCATCAATTAGAGTGAGGACCTAGTGATTTCTTGTCCTGCCTAGAACATTTTGTAGTTATTGGTAATTTGGTACCCTGTTGGTATCTTAACCAAGGACAAAGAATAAGTTTAGGTTGGTTATCCTTTTACCTGTTGGTATTTTATGTGCGTCAAACGGAGATTTGCTAGCAGGAATCATTTCCCATGTAGTTGGGCTTCATAAAACGAGAAATGGATAGAGATTTAGGCCTAAAGCAATTCTTCCTCTGCTAAATGCTGGAGCAACCCATAAATGTTTCGACCATATGTCCCAAGCAGAAGTTATTGGGCCATGCCAGGACTAAAAAAATGTATTGGGTCAAAATTTGACGGCAGTCGAACAAAAAGAATGAATTAATACATTGAATTTAATGGACATAAAATAAAACTGTGAAAAGTCAGTAACCTAATACAGGAAGCTTGAAAAAAACCATCCAAGAGTTTGACCTTGGCCCAGAAGGCCAGAGATATGAGCATGGCGAATATGAATGTTACTGTGATGAAGCAGCCAAATTTATTCAATCCCATTATTAGACTGTAGAATGAGGTTCTTTTCTTTGGATGAAATTTACGAAGAAGAGATTTAGAAGGCCAGTGGAGAAGGCAATACCAAGCTTTGACATTTTGCCTTGAAACTCAAACAACCCAAGTTGTTGGTTTCCTTGTCCACAGGTTTCATATTACTAGATTTTTGGATAATTTGAGAGTGACATTTCATTTAATTTTTTTTACATTTCAATTTATTTTTAGCCAATTTGACATTTCTTTGCAACTTTGCGGATATTCATTTTATTTGTCCCTTTCTTTCCTTTTTCCATTGATGATCCCTGTCTCTAATTGTTACATCAAGAAATACAAGTTGCTGCAATTTGAGATTGTCTCGAAGCAAAGCCTGAAAACATTGATGACCATGGTAGCAACAAAAAAAGAATTTGTGAGAATCAGTGAAACCAAGATTCACGAACCATCAAAGAATGATCTTTCACTTGTGAGATTTGACACAATTTAATTGCAATCCAACATTTACATAGCCATCTTAAAAAAAAAAAAAAAAATTGAATGAAACAAATATCATCAATTATGCTGGCAATACTATTCTGGATGTACTCACTGTCGTGCTCGTGGTCATCATAATTGAATTATCCACAACATTATTAATATCCAACCCAGCAGCCCATCTCCGAAGAATCCTCAGCAGCGTCGCCGCCTTTCGTCTCGCTCTCAGGGTACCTGTCCCCATCACTTCCCATATAATCCTTTCGATCCCTGGAATCGCTGCCAACTCCGCCACAACCTCCGATCCCCCTTTTCTACATATAGTAACCAAAGTAGCCGCCGCGCTTTCTCTCGCATTATCCGATCCTTCCCTCAAAATAACACCCAGTTTTTTAATTGTATTATATGCCGCCGCAATCGCCGCCAATCCGCCTCTCCTTACCACCCCCTCGAGTATCGTCACAGCTTCTTCCGGTAGAGCGTTAATGACTCCGCTCACCATCTCTATCACCCCTCCTTCGAGTAACCTCCCAACGGTCTCCCTATCTCCGGCCAAATTCAAAATTGCCACGAGGGCATCCCTTTTGGAATTCGTGGGACCGTCTTTGGCCAAATCCATCAATCCTTTGATGACACGTGTCTTCTTCCCTAGCCTTTTCCTGTACGCCTGTACACCTGATAAGCTGAATATTGTAGCCGCCGCATTTCCTTTGGCTTCCCATGTGGCACCCGAACGTAATACTTCGATAACACCGTTTAAAGCTCCGTCAGTTTCCATGATCCTCGTTTTGTTTGCCTCTAAGATGGAAAGATTAAGAATCGTGGTAACGGCGTTGACTTGGAGGTTTGGGTGCTCGGAACCTATATCCGAACCTAAATGTCTGACGAGGATGGGAATTGCTCCAGCTTCGGCAATGCAGGCTCGGCTGTCCGAGTCAGTTTTAGAGAGGGCACGAAGCTCGTAAATGACGCCGTTAGCCGCCTCCATGGATGGTGAAACCGAAAGCTTGTTGACCAAAAAGGAAACCGTCATTTTCGTAGCTCCCAATGCGGCTTTAGCGGCTTTAACGCCGTTAACTTTATCGTTACTTCCCGCGGTTTCAAACGGAATTCTTTGTTCACGGCACCACATGGCTATAAGATTCCTCAAAGCGCGGTTTGGGATGAGGTTGGTGTGGGCCAGGGTCTGACCTGTCTTAGGACACGTGTTGTGTCCAGATTCAATCCACAGGTTTATTGACTCCCGATCGTACGTCTGTCCCGATGCCACGACAACTGGGTCCCGCATCAACTCGAGGCTTATCGGACACCGAAAGTCCGCTGGGATTGTAATATCCGACATTGATTTTCGTCGGTGATGGTCTAATTTCTTCGTCGTTGACGATCCAAACAAAACACATTTAGCGTAACGAACGAGACCGATCAAAGAAACAATATCTGATTTGGATTTTTCATTGATTTGGTTCTGAATTTCTTCTTGGAGACTTTCGATTTCTTCTCTGCAACTTGAATTGTCTCGTAATCCTAAACTCTCGACAATCTGTTTGAGCTTTAAATGATCAGGGACGATCTCTTGTTTAATCCGATCAAGCATGGCAAAAACTTCTAGCCTGAGAAACTCGTCTCTTGGATCTACCAAAGGTTTGGATTGGGCGCACTGTTTTCTTACCAAACCAACGAGTTCTTCAACGTCTTGACTCAAATCCACTTCTTTGACAGGGAAAATATCGAGGAGAGTCGACAGCTCGAGGGTGAGTTCGTGGAAACTGTTAGCCAAAGGTTGGATTTGCATAAGCAGCCACATATTGCTTCCATTGGAACAATCTTCGATCAGGGTTTTAATTCTCTGTAAAACTATGTACATTTCTTCAAAGCATAGGAGAGTTGAAGGAGAGAAGAAATTATAAACAGGATTTCGAAGCAGCTCTTCGAATAAGATTGCGAGAAGCTTGGATTTGTTTATGATGGAAAGGGAGTTCCTTTTTAAAAGACATTGAAGAGGTTTAAGGGAAGAGATTTCTTGAGACAAAGAAAGAAGAGATTGTACCAGGTTTAAGTCCGTCAATTTCGGAGAAATGAAAGCTCCCGCCGATGGCCGCCGCTTTCTTGGCGGGAAAACTTGAGGAGAAACAGCCATGGAAGACAAAACAATATCAGAAAAAGAAAACTTTCGAAGAATTTCTGTAACAGAGATATTTGGGTTAATGGAAGATGAAATTTGGTAGGTTTTTTGTGGCCTTTTGATTGAAGAAGAAGGAATAGCAGTAGTTGATTCAAGATAAAGATTGGCCTTTTACATCTAAAAAAAAATAATAATAAAAGAAATAATAATACAATACGTAATTTATATATTTGGACAAAATATACATGAAACATATGGGGCTGGGGGTAGGGTTTGTTGGTTTTTGACTTTCTTTTTTCAATTTTTTTAAATATTATTTTGTTGCTTGGTTTTTGGTCTTAGCTTAAGAAAAGATAATGCTTTTGATTGGGCCCCATGTTTACTAGGTAAGAATTTATGTACAATACTATTTGCAAAAAATGTGATCAAATTGCTATAGTCCACTTTGCCAACACCCTCTATAATTTTACAGCTCATTAATTAGACTTAGATGTAAGTAGAGGTATTTATTCGGTTAATTTTTTTGATTAATTTGATTAATTTTGAATTAAATTATTTAATATTAAATTATTTTTATTAATTAAATTAAATTATTTAATTTTAAAATTTAATTTATTAAAATTAATTCATTCAGTTCGATTAATTTTTTTAATTAATCAAATAATAAAATATATTAAGTTAAATTTTTTAAAAAATTTTATTTTTTCATATATGAAATAAATTAAATAAAATCATTTGGTTAATTCGATTTTCAAATCGAATTAATTAAAAACTAAAATTATTCTAAAATTATTTTTCATAACCAAACAAAATTAATTTGATAGTTAATTAATTAATTAAATTAAATTGATTATATCGATTAATTCGATTAAAATCAAATTATCAACAACTCTAAAAGCAAGTAATATTTGGCATATATAAATTCAATAATTAATTTTAAAACATTTATAAAAGGGATGGGATTTCTAGAAAATAAATTTATAATCACTTCATGAATTTTGATACTAGAAATTACCATATAATAACACTTAATAGGAAAATGTCTAATATTATTTTACTAAGAAAAATGTTTAATATTATTTTACTAAGTTGAGTTGGGGCAGAAAGGTTGAGGAAAGAAAAATAAGATGAATAGCCGTTGGATTAAGTCCACCAGCAGCCGGCAGGTGGGTAGGCATATAAAATAAAATAATAATTGATTGAGTATATAATATAAAGTTTAATACAAAAAAATATGCACAAACTATGAACTGGTAATGCGATGGAAATAATCATATAATTGTTTGGCAAATACAACATTAGGTAAAGTTTGTTGGGAACTTGATCTGAATCGTCATCCGCATTTATAAAAATATTAAAATAATCTATGCATTATTTGTGCTTTTCTTTTTAAGCATCTATGTATCCAGATATAGCATTTATCAATGACACCTTTTTTTTTTTCTTGCTTTATTTCCTTTTTTTTTTTTGCCTTTTTTTTTTCTCTTTTACTTTTAAGAAATGATATATGAAAGCATGGATGATTAACTGTAAAGATATAGGTTTGGGATCGTGGATTTAGGGTTAGGATAATTTCATGAAATAATGTTATGGTCATGGTCAAACAAAAAAAAAAAAAAAAAGGAAGGAAATGTTCATAAAGACAAGCAAGTTCCAGGATGACAATGATGAAAATCATGCGCCGTTTCTGGTTTCGGGGAAGAGTCTGCTTAGCACGCCGTCATTGGAATTAATCAAAGTCAACATCAGAGTTGGTTTTAGTCTATTCATCATAATTCAGTACAGTAAACAAATTATTGTTTTCCGTGTTAATATTAGTCAATAAATTTATAATAATTTTTTATGCTATGAATCATTTGTAATTTATCGATAATTATCGAAAAAAATTCATCAATAAAAATTCATTGATATTAAACAGTTTTCTGGTTATGACATTGTCGAACTTGATATGAAATAACAATTACAAACACGAGAAGCTTGAAACTGCTAGGTTATCTTCTGTTAATGGATAAAGGATTTGTGGAAAATGGTTCATCTTTTCTTTTGCTTCTGGACAGATTGATCAAGGAAAAGAACCATGAATTTTTTTTGTATGGTCGGAGGGTTAATATAATGATATTTTTCAAATACAAATACAGTTAATGTAACGATATTTTATAAAAAAATATCGTTAATTTTTACTATAAGCATATAATTGATATTTTGATTGCCATTTTTTATAAATTTATAAATTTATAAATTTTTTAATGACGCTTATAAATAATACAAAACATTAAAAAAAGTGTCACTGAAAATTTGAACCTTTGTAGTGTTATTTAATTTTCTTTTCGAATAATTTTATTACTGACTAATTCCAAAAATCGAATTTCTTGCAAATTGATTGCTTATTTTGTAAAAGGAGTATGAATTGATTATTGAATACTATTTATTTCGTCATTGACCGAAGGGAAAAAATACTGTTTATTTCGTCCATACCCTAATGAACCACATGACTTCTTAGAATCGACATTCGCGTAATGAGATAATGTTTTTCATTGATAATTTAATTCTCTAAGGCATTATATAATGAGATGTATTTTTTCATGCAAACGTCAGTGTTATCACAGCAAAAGCTCATACAAATCAAACAAAGAAGCTTCTAAAATAATTCGAAATAAGCAATAAAATTAGCAGCAACTGATCCTCGAAGAAGACAATTTCAGTGAGCTCGAAATCATACATATCAACAAAGGTCAAATTTGTATATCCAGAAACAGCATAAATATGTGAAATTTAGACTAATTAATTGATATTTTTTAAGAGATGACTGGTAAGAAATTTTCAACTTATTGATGAAATTGAAGGCCTTAATTTAAGAGATCACGGACTTGCTCTTAGTTCGAGGAAGTTTTCAACAAAGTATTGAAGGCTTCTTCAATTAGTATTGTAGACATGTGTTATCATCGAATTTCGAGTTAATTTGACTTGAGCTTTGGATTCAATTTATTTTTATTTGGATCTAACATTTGAATTTTAGGTCTAGATTATATTTTGAATCAAACAAGGTTATTTGTAATTAAGATTTACAATTCGATCCGAATACAACAAGTTTTAATCCGATCCGATCTCATATGATCGATTTTTTTTTTTTAAAATCGAATTTCGGATCGGATCAGGTCGAGTATTACTAAAAAAACAGAAATCGAGGTCAGGTTGAGTTTGAGTTTTAGGCAAACTCAACTTGACCTGTATTATATTAAAAAAAATTTTTAATTATTTTTTTAATTCTTTATTTATATATAATTATATATTTATATTTAAAAAATAATATTTTATTAATTCAAGTCAGATTATATACGATTTATATAATATCGGATCGAATTCAGGTATTAAAAAATAAAAACAATTTCGGGTCGGGTTCAGCGCAAGCAAAAACCCGCCCTAACCCAACGTGTTGCCATCACTATTTGTAATTGTTTTGCTTCTATTAGAACTTTGCAGAAAAATAAATAATAAATAATAAATCAAATGATAAGGTTTTGTGTTTAAAATTTGAAGTATCGGATTAAATGTTTAAAACTTCAGTACTTTTTTTTAAAACTCAAATTTTAGATTATAGGGAATAGGATGCTCAATTTTTTTGAATTAAATCTTCATCATGTTATTTAAACCCTAGTTTGAGAGCGAAAAACACAGAGTGAAAAATACAAAGCAAAACCCAACAACTACTAATAGCTCCATCTTATTTTTGTTTTTTTCTCCACCAAACTGTGCCTAATCTTACCACCACTGAAATGGGCGTGTCCGGTAGCCCAAACATCCACTATCAAAAATTAATCACCCACAAAATACCCAAAATCCAGAATACTCGAAACTCAATATACAATCTACCATCAACCTAAAATCAATCATAATAAGTAGTAAAAAATGTAGTGGTAAAGTGGTGGTTGTGACTTACATTGGAGCAACGGTGATCAAACAATAAGGTTTTAGGGTTTCAAGAGTAGTAAAACATTCGTAGAATGGTGGCGATCAAAGAGTAGAGTTTTAGGTGCATGATTCTGTTATGACTCACATCGACAAAATGATTATGATCAAAGAGTAGAGTTTCAGGTGCAAGATCACATCGGCAGAACAATAACGATTAAATAATAGGGTTTTAGGTGCATGATTCTTAACTAAAATTTTAAGGTTGAAGAAATAAAAAAGCAAAAAACAAAAAAGATATTGATGGTGGCAACTTATGACATCGATGATGTCGATGATGCACCAAAATCTAAAAAAAAAAAAAAAACTATCAACCTGTTTAAGCATTTTAGATTAACAAAAAAAGGGCCACCAAGCCTAATTTACTCTTGTAGCCAAGTTTTTTTTAGGCAAGCTGAGCCAAGACTTATTTGGAATTTCTTGTGTTATTTTGTTTATTTACTTAATTATTATTTTAGTAAATCTTTGTTTTAAAAAATAATAATAAAAATAAAAATAATTTCAAATTTTCAAAAAAAGTTAAAGAATTAATTTTTCTTAAAAATAAAAATTTTCAAAAAATTTTATGAGAAAAAGTTAAAGTATCAATTTTTCTTAAAAAACTTCAATAATAAAAAAGAGATTTTTAAAAAAAGTTAAAAATATCAATTTTAATTAGAAAATAATATTTTTTTAAAAAATATATTTCACGAGAAACGTTTTTAAAGAAAAGTTGAAAGTATCAATTTTTCTTGAAAATAAAAATTTTAAAAAATATTTTTGAAAAAAAATTGAAAGTATCAATTTTTCTTGAATAAAGACATTAATCCTTTTTTAAAAAAATAAAATAAGAAAAGAAATCTCAAGAAAAAGTTGAGGTATTAATTTTTTTTGTTCTTTCACGGAATTTTTTTTAATATTGCCTTTGCAAAGAGAAACAATAATTTTCTTATATATTCTTGAAGTGAAGAAATTTTCTTAATTTTTTGTCAAAAGTATTGAAGTTGATTAAAAATAATTTTTAATAATTAATTATTTGGAAAGATTTAAGGCTTCTAGATAATATGAAATCAAGCTGATATTATTTGTTGATGGGTATTATGAGGATGCTATAATCTTTCTCACACGTAATCGTACTTCTAAATCTAGTTCTAATTTAGTAGACATTAAATTTACTTTTTAAAGGTATTTGAGTCAAATTTAAGATTTTTTTTTAAATGAGATGAGTCAATTAAGTGGTTAATTACATATAAATAAAAAAAATTAATAACAACTCTTTAAATCAATATCTAATAATGAATCAATAGATCTAGATGCTATGACATAATGAACAAATTAGTGGGAGAGTAAAGTTCTGCAACTATCTTTAATTCTTTATTGGATGTTTGCTCGTAATAATTATATTCACCATATATTCAAATCATTGGCAGATATCTTTTCATGGCTTGAATGTCCATATTTATGACATATGGAGGGAATTAAATCATAGGAAGCATTCCAAGAAGTCTCATTAAGCTACTATTACATTTCATGATCAATTGCGGCGGCTGAATGGTGATATGATAGCAAAGTTAGGCTCAATAGCTTTCTCTAATTATTTTGCAGTTGAATTAGTCTTAAGCAAAACCTTGTGGATATCATTGCCCTAGGTAGCCTTATCTTATGTTATTTGAACTCGAAGGTGAATGTCGAATATATACTAATACGTGTCCAACACAAATTTGTTAAAACTTTTTCTAACTTTTCTCATGCGTTCGAGGTTCGGGTTTTAATACTCATGTTTGTTGGATAAGTATGTTCAATTTTTTTCTACCTTTTTCTTTTTTTATATATATTTGAGGGTTGGACTTTCATACTCATGTTTGTTAGATATACGTTGGACGCCATAGATATGAAGAGCATGAGCAAAATAAGTCTTATCACTTTCAATTTGATGTGCTGATAGTGTCTTGTAATCCTGTTTAATATGCTTTTACATTAGAACATCAAATGAAAATATTTTCATCTTCAAAAGATTCATAATCCATGAGTATATATATTAGAGTTGGATTATTTAGATGGAAATGTTGATCTACTAGAATTATTGATGCATTGCCAAGCTATGGTGATAATGCCATCTAAACTACTTTTAGGCTTGGTTTCAACCACCTTTATGATTAAGCAAGGGGACATGCATGACCTATAGCAAGTGGGAAACATTAGCTTTTTCATTTCTCTATGTCCATACTCTCTCCTCTACCAAACAGACAATATGAGGTGTAGAATCATTGCTCAGATTGAGTGGCTTCTTCCTTAAGTCAATTCATCTGAAACAAGGCTTGTGAACAAAGGCAGATATGTTGATTTACGTTTCCATATAAATAAACAAGAGGGAAATATAACTAGGCTCAATTACTCACTTGTTTCTTGTTAGGTCCATTTTCTTGAAACGCCAAGGAACATGGTAGGTTACTTGACGCTTTCATATATAAAGGTTATTTATTATTCGTAGAGTTTGAAATATCACGAAAACGAAAATCAAAATTGAAGAACACTTAAATGATAGAATCTATTTACCGTTTTGAGTATGAATCTGGGAATTGAGGGACTAATGGTAAGTAACTCAACTCGATCTTGAAAACTAAAAAAATACATAAATATAAATTCGAGAAAATTCAAATCATAATAACTTAAATTCCAACGTGACAAAACTAAAAAAAATTCATACCCATAATCAATTCAAATTTAAAAAATAATCTAAAATAATTCGAATTTAAATCTAGAAAAAAAATTCTAACAAAAAATGACTAGAACACGATGAAACCCAATCTCGGGTTTTTGAAAAGACTATCTATTGCTATCGAGACTGCATATTTTGAAATTTCAATTGGGCTTGTGCCCAATTATCGTAGATTAAAGCCCAACAAATATAAGATGGTAGTCATATTTAAGGAAATCAGAAAGTGAGATGGATCTGGCTCAATCCATACAAAATTAGGTTGGCAGTTTGGTATTACTTTGAGCCTCGACTTGGAAGTTCTTATTGGGTATAAAGGAACCTGATTGACACCTATTCAACAGCTAATTAATGATAGTTTTTTTTTTTTTTTTTGAAGTTTATAATCCACTCTTAATTAAACATTTTACCCATCTACATAATTGATTAAGAGGATATTACGCATCTAAGCTCTATCAAATTCGTAATCTTTTACCGTTAATTTTAATAATATATCAATTAATTTAAAGAATAATCGATACTAATTAATAATAGGTTAAATACCATCAAATTGATGGACTCGTTTATAATATAATTAATCAGAATGTCAAATTGGAAGGATATCGAAAGGAATGGCACTGTCAACCTATATTTTAACCTCTATCAAAATTATAAAAAAATAGTAACAGATTTAAGCCTTTAACCAATTCTGATTACTAATTAACATTTAAAATTTTTCTGGGTTATAATAAATATTTTAAAAACTTATATATTATGTAAGTACTTGAAATAAATGTATTAGATGGATATATATATATATATATAACTTTTTTTTCTTTTTATAATTATAAAAAGGTAAAGCATAAAATATAAGTTATTTATATATGCTACTAACGTAAATATATAAGCAATGTTCCTTCCATATTTCCCTTTGGGAGGATTAATGCTTTAGGATCGTTCAGGGGACAAATTTATATAAAATTTTTTAAATGAAGTTTGTGAAATTTATTATTAAAAACTATTTAATATAAATTAAAAATCAAAATCAAAATTGATAAATTAAAAAATCTTGTTACATAAATTATATAAATTTTAAATAAAAATTGATTAATTTTTAATATAAATACTTTTAATAAAAATTTTAAAATTATTTTTATCGTTATATTCAAATTTGATGAGTATTTGTTTAAATAATAACGGTCACTCAAAAAGCCTCAACCATTTGAGACCTTCTTCTACAAACACAAAAACCCTAAGGTACTGAAAGAATATCAACTACAGCAAACTCTTGTAATTTTAGCATCTGCACCCATTTCATTGTATAGCTTCAAGCTGTGTTTTTCTTATATAAAAAAATAGTGTATTTGTTAATGATCTAGAATGCAAATCACAAATTAAATGATTTGAAAACAAACTCAAGCTACTACTCAATACTCATGCAAAACTACCCTTGTGTTTTGATTCAATGGAGCACTTGAAAACCCATCTTTAATTTTGCTTCTCATTTTCAGGTCGATTCACATAAAATATGACTTATAACCATATCAAATGATCTCATAAATTTTGTCAAAATATATATATTCGAAAATTGAAACACAAAATTCAAGTTTCAAAATCATTAATTTACGTCAGGGTGTTGATGGTGATGGTGACCTATGGGCGGAAATGTCCACCACATGATTCACTTTCAATTTCAAGATGTTAAGCAACTGAATTACTATATTTTTTGTGCATGTGAACGTACTCCACATGCTTCATTTTCATAAATTAAGGAAAAAGGAATGAGGCACTCACCTATACATATATGGGGTTTGGAGTGTATATATATTACCTATTAGGCGACAAAATCCCTAAAAATCAAAATGAGAGATTAATAAATTCCAATTTTTTATATTTAAAACTATCAAAATTTAAACTTTAATAATTGAAATTAAAAGTCGAACCAAACCAAAATGTTTTAAAAATTTTTAGTATTTAACTCAAAAATAAACATGCATTCCTTTTAAAAAAGAAAATTCAAAAAAGATTGGCAGTTGGTGACTGAAACTCTTCATAAATGCTATTAGGGTTAGGGATAAGGATTATCAATACGACATTCTAAATTTCTATTCATTGAGATAGACTTTTATTTCTTCCCAAAGGCAAATTTCAACAGAGACAGCAATGGATATGTCCCACTCCACCCATATGCATACCACATGCTGCTGAATCAAACTATGGAATATAGACAACTAAAAGAAGAGATAAATTATATACTTCTCCATCAATTTTCGAAGAACCACAAAAATTAATCCTAGGGGATGTGGCCAGCCAATAATTAATAATGCATCCAGAAAACTGTTGGTATATATTCATTTTCCCATGCCTTGTCATTGCCACAGGAAACTTCCAAGAAGGAGGGCGAGAGGTGGGAGTAATAATTTTTTGAATCAGACTATATTCAATTTTTTTAGATAATATGAATTTGAATTTATCTCTTTTTTTTTTTTAAATCGATCCGATTCAAATTAAATTCTATTAATATAAAATTTGATTTGATTCAATTTTTTTATTTTAATTTAAAATTTTATTTGAATATAATAAAAATATTTAATATTTAAATTTAATTCAAATTAAAAAAATAATCTAAATTAAATCAAATATCATGATTTTAAATTATTTTTTATTTTTTTATTCCCTAGCAAGAGAAAGAGATCCCAGAATCATAGTCGATGCCAGTGAGAGATTCGCAATCACAGGCAGATTTGTGGTATCCGTATATTAGAACAAATATATGCAAATATGCAATGCAGAGACCCAGGAGAGAGAACAAATGTATTATAATATATGTACGGTCGTTTGGTTTCTGATTTTAGCAAAGTCGGGCCAACAGTTCTACTTTTGTTTTTTTCTATCTTCATTTCGTTGTCACATGCCTTTATCTCTTTCGGGACCCTGGGATCCTGATTCCTTTCCCACTGCAGCAGAGGCTGAAACGGCCAGGGATGGAATGGAATGCTTGCTCGTGTTTCTTGGTTTTAACCTGATTATTTCATTCGTTAAGATGTTTTTATAATGTAACCATTGGGGTTATATTAGATTTTCTGATGGCATATATAAAGCTGGTGTAGATGATTTGAATTTGATTAAATCTGATTTAATTATTAAAAAAGCTAATAAATGAAACTTGTTCAATTTGAATCCAAATGATTAAAAAAATTAATCCTTTTATGCCTAAATTAATTGGTTACCAGTTAACTTGATCAAAGTCAACACAATGGAGTCATCTAAATAAGACATATTTAGAGAGTCACGTCACCCACTCCCAAAAAAAATAACCTTCCTTGTTCAATATTTAGAAGTCTTCAAAAATATAATCATGAAGTGAGAGAATTCACTGATAAATGGAGAAAATCATGTGCTAGAAATAAATGTGAGGTTTTTCTTATGAATGGCACAGCGTACGTGTTATGGTGCTTTGAAATTATAAAGGAACCATACCAATGTAAATGGGTCCTAACTGCTTTGATGATTATCCAAATTCAAACTAATACCTCTTTCCAAGGAAAGTTCACAACTTTCTTTAATTGTTTATAATTATTTATCCACACGAAACACGCTCTTGAATTGTTTATAATCATTTACACTATAATAAAGAAGTTTTTTAATTCGAAATTTTGTCACACATGTTTCACTTTTGTTAATTAACTTTTTATTTTTTACTATACCATAAAAAAATGCATCACACTATTAATACTGACAATAAAACATAAAAATCCCATCGTTAATTTTGCATATATATCATAATAAAAACGTAATTTTAGAAAATTTATTGGATCCAATTTTTTAGATAAAAATGAAAAGCAATAATAAAAATAAATTTAATAATTTATATACTCGTATTATATAAAATATTAAAATTCATGTATTTATATAATATTTTATATAAAAATTATTTATTATAATTTATGTGAATATAAAAATATAAAATATATATTTTTGTTCTGTTATGTTCATATATAATAATTATTAAAATTTTAAATCGTGTTATTTTTATATTTTATTGTATTTGTATTATATTATCGTATTATATTTTAGATTATTAAATCTCAAAAAAATATTTTTTTACTCGATATATATAACACTAATTTAACAAAATCAATGAAATTTGATTTATAACCAAATAAAAAGGTTTTCAAAATGTTCCTAAAGTGCATTCCGTTGATTAAAACGTGTTCAATCGTACGAGAGATTAAAGAAGCTTGGTTTAAAATCACATTGTTTAAGCGTGGAATTGAATTCACACGAAAGCGTAATAAAACGTAAGGACAATGCTTTGTCTTTGTGTTGACAGTTTAGAGAAGGCACCATTTGATTGTAAGCAATAACATCATCAATAATAATAAAATTATTATTTTATTTATCATAAAATTTTAGATTTTATAATAAATTTAAAATAATTAAAATATGTTTTATTAATTATTTTCAATATGTTTTAATTAGTGTATAAGATAATTTTTCATCATAATAATACATAATTTTCCTTTAAATTTTCACTTTTTTTGAACAAAAATAATTAATATAAACATGACATTTTAAAGCAAATCAATTAATTAATATTTACTAATTATACCATTTTTGTTTCTTTTAACTATATATTTATAATATTAATAAAAATTAAAAATTAACCGCTGTAATTCGTTGGCATTCAACTTTCATTTTATCAAAGATAAATCTTACCATTTGGTTTTTATTTCAAAATGAAAAATCTCATCAATATTTGACTATGTTAAATTCTAGAAAGTAATGCTTTCTAAATTCCCATGTAATAAAAATCGGTCAATATTACAATTATTTTATTATTTAAATTGGACCACTATTATTAATATAAGGTTGACATAGTAATTTGGACTTTGTCTAAAACTTCTTTTCCATTTTGTGGTTAATATATAAGTTCATTTCCTATCAAGATTTTTACATTATTGCCAAAATTTAATGATTTTGACCTTTGAAGATAATTCATTATAATTTTCAAGTTGCGTATATTTTTATTATTATATATATAGTTGGAAATTGTATCTTATAATATTATATATATATAGGATTTGTTGGAAATTGTTTGTTTGTGACTTACAATAATAAGTTTATTTTTAAAAAATTAATTTTACAATGATGAATGATTGAATCTAAAGAGAACCTTCCAATAAAAACAAATAAAAAAATTGTAATTACATTAAATTCAAAGTGATTCAAATTGGAATATATTTATTTATTTATTTGGATAATTGAAATTATTCGGAATATCCAAAGAAAGTAGAAATATGTTGTGGAGTCTTACAAGCCGAAAAAAGAAAAAAAAAAATCAAAAACAACATCAAACTTATTAAGCTAACTTATGTCCCAAATTTGAATATATTTCATTAAAGAAAAAAGAAAAATTTTGAGGTTTTCCCAAATTTGTATAGTTGATCCAAATTTAAAACATACTATTTTAACCAAAAAAAAAAAGAATTAAATGCTTTTTTGACCTTTGAAATTGAAAAAAAAAGAAAAAAGAGAAGAGTATAGAAGTTTGTGTTTGATTAATTCACCTTTCGTGTTTACACGGATCCCTTGACTGTAGTTAACAACGACTAATGTTATATTCCCGCGAAAGAAACCGTGATACGTGGGTGGCTACAATTTGTCTTCACGTCACCCGTTACCCTCAACACAACAAAATTTAAACTTTATAAAAAGCACAAATAAAAACAAAAACTTAATTAATTAAAAAACAAAAATCCACGTGGCAACTAACATAAAGACAAAAATACCTATTCCACCTTCGATAAATGGGTTCCAAAAGCAGTCGTTTCCCTCTCCATTTACCAATTCTCCCCGCAACCCAATTTTTAGTTCAGATTAATTCCCTCTTTCATTTTCTCTTCTCCTTTATCTTTTCCATTTCGGAAACCGTAAATTATTTTCTCAGACGATAAGGTCGAAAACCCAAAAACAGAACCGGTTTTTCGTGATTGTTAAGAATCTCAATTATTGAGTTAAACTGTAGTTTCATGGGGTTTTGTTAAAGATTTAAGGAAAGGTTTCGGACAATGACAGAGATCGAAAACGCGGCCAGTTCCAGTACAACCAATGAGTTGTCGGAGATGACGCTGTTCGGAAAGTACGAGATTGGGAAGTTGCTGGGATGTGGGGCTTTTGCAAAAGTTTACCACGCACGCAACGTGAGGACAGGGCAGAGCGTGGCGATCAAAGCAGTGAGCAAACAGAAGGTTTTCAAAGGAGGATTCGTGGCGCAAGTTAAGAGGGAGATCGATATCATGCGCCGGTTGCGCCACCCTAACATCGTCAAACTCATCGAGGTGTTAGCTACCAAGACCAAGATTTATGTCGTAATGGAATACGCCAAAGGTGGGGAGTTGTTTACGCGAATTTCAAGGGGACGTTTCAGCGAAGATCTCAGCCGTAGGTATTTCCAGCAGTTGATTTCGGCCGTTGGATTTTGTCACTCAAGAGGCGTGTTCCACCGTGATTTGAAACCGGAAAATCTCCTCTTAGACGAAAACTGGAATTTAAAAATAACGGATTTCGGACTCAGTGCGGTAACGGATCAGATCCAACCCGATGGCCTCCTCCATACTTTGTGCGGAACCCCAGCTTACGTGGCACCTGAGATTCTAGCGAAGAAAGGATACGACGGCGCAAAAGTCGATGTCTGGTCATGTGGCATTGTTCTGTATGTTCTCCACGCCGGATATCTACCGTTCAACGATCCCAACCTGATGGTTATGTACCGTAGGATTTACAAAGGCGAATTCCGGTTCCCGAAATGGACGTCTCCTGATCTCCGGCGATTTATATCTCGGCTTCTCGATACCAACCCTGAAACAAGGATCACCGTCGATGAAATCATCAACGATCCTTGGTTCAAGAAAGATTACAAAGAAATCAAATTCCACACCGAAGATTTTGAGTTAAAGGAAGAAACCCAAAGCTCCAAATGCTTAAACGCCTTCGACATAATCTCCTTTTCATCCGGTTTCGACCTCTCCGGTTTGTTCAACGAGGGCGAGTTTTCGGTCCGGAGAGAGCGGTTCATATCGGGGGAGAAACCGGAGAGAATATTAGAGAGAATCGAGGAAGAGGTCGGAAGAATAGAGAACGTGAAGGCAAAAAAGAGAAAAGAGAGAGGGATACAGTTAGAAGGACAGAATAGTAATTTTGTTCTCGCCGTAGATATTCATCAGTTGACGGAAAAGCTGGTAGTGGTGCAGGTGGGACGACGGGAGATTAACGCTGGGCCAGGTGGTGAAATTTGGAAAGATAAATTAAAACCAAAGCTCTCCGATTTGGTATATAGAGCTGAAGCAAGGCAGATTTCTGGGTAATTGATAGAGAATTTCATTGGCAGAGCTGAGAACCGGTCGGAAAAAATGGTCTCGGCCGCTGTAATATATTTATATATTCAACCCAAAATAAAAGAACAATTAAAAAAAAAAATACAAACCGTCTAGCTTGTCCGACGAATCGGAGCAAACCCAAATTCATTAACCGGGTTTTCTGCATCTCGTTTTGCCCGGCTTTAACTTTCAATCTCAATTACGATAATTTTAAATTATATATATATATATATTTTGTACTTAATATTTTGCCTTTACATTTACTTCACTTTATTGTGATTTATTTTTGTTCTTTTTTTTTTTTCTTTGTCACTCTTAAGGAAAGCGGAAAAAACCAGCACTTTAAATAAGAAATCAATTTCTTATTCAAAAGTTGTGAAATTTAATTTTATTTAATTGAATTTTCAAAAATAATTATATGGATTTGTTGAATTAAATTAAGTTCATAATTTTTATTTTAGTACGAGAACTTACAATCAATAAGTTGTTTAATTTTTAAATTAAAATAAAATATATTATATTTAATAATTTAAAAAATAATAATTATAAATTTTACATTCAAAATGATTTTATAAAAAAAATCACCGACTGAACTTTTTAAATTGATAAAGAGCACTTCAGCCCTCGTGTATCTTGTGTTTATAATGAGGAAATTCTTGTTGGTGCCAGCAAATTGCATTTTGTCTGCCTATATTTAGATTCACAAGGTTGATAAGAGAAAGAAATGGCCAAATTTAGAATTGGAGTTGCCAAAAATGAATAAAGTGTTTCAAATAGTGGAATATTGCTAATAACTAATTAAATTCCACTCTTTTACTCCCAATAAACAAAAATTATCATTGCCTTTGCCACTCTTCCTTTTTGAGATCTATAAGTAAGGTATCAAGAAATTGAGCAAATTAATTTTTTTCAAATCATTTTATTATATATAAGATTCTTTTATATAAGTATAACTTTTTTTTTTTGGATTATTAATTTTAAAAATATTATTTTAATTTAAATAAATTTTAATTTTAATTTTAATTCAAAGATATAAAAAATTATATTTGGTATATATAAGAGTAAATAAAAAAGATGTGGTCATGAATAAATTATTAAATTTTCTCATTAAAAAAAAAAGGAAAACTACATATTAAACCTAGATATTGGCTATTGGATTGTTGCTTTGTCCATGATTGGAGATACAATTTTTTTTTTCTCTAATCATTAAAATGGGAAGTGATTTGTTTAAATTTTAAAGTATATAAGTTATTCAATTTTCATATTAAGATAAAATATATTATATTTAATAATATAAAATAAAAGATAATAAATTATTTATTTGAAATAATTTCATTAAATAATTATCAATAAAATTTAAATTTAATATTTTTTTATTAAAAAAATAAATCTGAAGCACTCGTTGATGTTGGCAAGAGAATTATCCAACAAAAAAAGTATTTTAGGAAAGCCACGTACATGTTTGCAACCTTTCCATGTGAGCTTGTCGACTGGTCATTTAGCTTTCAAATTAAAGAGAGCCGACACACAGATATGTGTAACTTTATGGTCTTCAATTGAAAAAAAAAAAAAAAAGGTTGCGGTCTTATCAAACAGTTCATTCACTAAATTTGGTTAGAAATATTTAATGTTCGGAAAATGATGTAAACATTCCCCTTTGCTTACTTTGATTCTGCTCCTCATTTTTTCCTAAGTTCAAATTAATTTGATGTACGGGTGGAACAGAGCAATGTCCATTGTCCAATTACAGTGATATAATCTAGGATATAGATAGGGTTAAGATCTTGCCTTTTTAATGGTTTTCTTTTAATCTTTGCCACATACGTCATTTTATCGGTAACAAAATTAGAACTTGGGCCATATTATTTAATGAAATAACAATTGGGATATCTTATTGTAATTGTTTTGAAATCTTATAGAATGAGAGAGTTAAAACGAAACCTATGACCTAAAAAAACCCATTAAAATGGGAATAATTAACTTTTGATTCTCTTTATTAATGGTATGTATAGTTTTTAATTTTATAAATCTAATTTACTACATTTCCATAAAATAATTAACTTGTACGACACGTCATTGCCAATAATTGCAATCATAATAAAGTTTAAAAGATGCAACACTTTATTAGTTTTATTTGTAAATGCATTGATAATTGATAGGTAAGTGAAAGTCTTTATCGAGGAGGACACGACACTCCACTTACTTATTCACTCATTGCAAGGATAAGCTAATGTTTGCTTAACGAAAATTATGTGGGCTCACAATGAGTTCAAGGTTGAAAGCTAAATCTTGTATGTTTCCCGATATATTTTGTTTTATTTAAATATTAATATTATAATTAGATTAATATTTTTTTGATAAAAAATGAAAAAGAATTTGAAGATAAATAGATTATTCAAATTTTAAGTTAAAATAAAATATATCGTATTTGACGGTTTAAGATATATAATTACAGATCGTATATTCGAAATAATTTTAACAAGTGATCATTGATAAAATTTAAATTTAAAATTTTTTTATAAAAAAAAATAAATTTAATCGATTGAATTAATCACTTATTAATATTAAATTAATATTTTTAATAAATTAATTTGAGTGGTTGTTGAACTGCATGAATATTAATGCGTTTTTTTACCTATAAAATAAGAACTATCCAAAAGGAAGGTCGGGTAAGATCTAGACAAGATTTACATGTTGGCCCAGCCTTGATCTAGTTGGCATTCCATTATTGGGTCTCACTTTTTATTTAAGCTCACTTAGGTGATAAATGGTTCATTTATGGCACGTTTAAATTCGTCCAATTTTTTTTTTTAAATTATGATGTTTTAATTAAAAAAATTTTTTGTTAAAATTTAAAATATGAATAATTTAATGTATTTTTAATTTTACATTATAATATTATATATTTACTTTTTATATTATATATAAATATTAAAAAATAATATTATATAATAATTAAGTCTAATTTTTTATATTATATTTATCTTGTATTCATATGAAACAAATATTTCAAATTTATTTCTATCCTCATTTGTACGAATATTTAATGGATATGAATAATTTTTACTTACTAAATTTTTTTAAGAAAATAAAAAATAAAGTTATTTCTTTTATCTTACACATTTAACTAATTTTTTTAATATGTATTTTTAAATACAAATATTTTAGTTTTAACAAATCTAAAATAAAAGTTATATTATTAAATAAAAATAATTTATTAAATATATAAATATATAAGATACCAGTACAGAATAATATTATATTATCCATCATCATATCTCTATTTAATAAAAAATTTAAAATTATATTTATTTTCGTTTTGATCCTCAAATTTTAATTAATGCTCATTTCATCTTCATTAAGATTAAAAATAGAATTCTCTGTGAAATTTAAATAAAATTAACATCTCTAAATTTCGCCGTCAATGTATTGAATAATAATTATATAAACATATAAATCCAAATGTAATGGATTTGTTTACTCCAAATCAGGAAAACGTTGGATCGGAAATCTGCGAAACACATGCTCTAACAATGTCTGGTCAGCTTCACCCCAAAAAGAGAACAATAAGTAGTTTTCATATATAGAATTTAACTTCTATTAAAATTTAATTGAATCTTCTTTTCCTTTTGTCAATATCTATATAAGACCAATTGAATTGAAAAAACCCTTTTTCATAAATGAATTTATTTCTTATAAATCTATGTTTGGTCACGAAAAATCTCTTAATTCTTTTGATCAAGATTTTTTTGCTTAAGCTTCTTTAATTGTATTTTTGATGTCAAAATTTGTGTGTCACATGACGGTAAGAGTTAATATTTATTTAACAAATAAAATCGATATATTGAATTTTATTTTATTTTATTATTTTTAATGAAAAATTTCATTCAAATAGTAACATTTTATAATATGATTTAAACTTTTATAGATATTAATCTATTAAGCAAATACCGAAAAAAATCATTGCACATGCAAAATTTTCAACGATTTAAGTGATTTTTTTCTTAACAAAAATAATCTTTTTTTGTGGAAATGCATAGTTTAACCCTATTTTTTTGATTAAATGTATGCATGTTTATATTATAATTACATTTCCATCAAGAACAAGATCAAAATGTGAAACCCATAAAATATCAAAGGGGAAAACAACTCACATCAATGTTTCCAAAATGTTGGATAATCATCGACCCCTACTTTCATTTGAAGCATTCATGTAATAATTAGTGTTACCCGCATCACTTGCAAAAATGGCACTTGACATTCCCTTGTGGTTTCAAGCATTTTGAATGTCATCTTCTTTGTTGCCAGCCGCAAATGTGTCTATCCTACTTCATGTACAACAAAGCATGACAAAATTATTGCTGCCTAGCTACTTGTATAAGTCATGAAACAAACAATCAAAGATTATGGAAACTATTTTGTATTGTAGTTAATCAATTGATATGAATGTTAAATATAGAAAGAAATAAGAGTTCTTATAAATTAACCTTCGTTTTTAGATGTTATTGTTATTTATTTTTTATTTTCGAAAGTAAATTAAAACAGAAATCGTGTTTGATACAAAATCAAGCAAAAATTTTTTGAAAAATTATACACATAATCGGATGTCCTTTATCTTAACGGTAATCAAAAGGTTTTAAATAAAACCTTAAAATCTTCTATTCAAATTTTATTATATATGAGTTTAATTCAATTTTATCTTAAATTTATCAATTATATGATGACGGTGTGATTTTATTTCATCTCATGTGATCATGAAAACTAACTTTATGTTTCTCTTTTTTTAAAGAAAATGAATTTATATTGTGAAGTTTTTGTAAAGTTTTTACAAGGAGTAATAATAGTAAGAGAAAAGTTACATTTACGTGCAAATTGAAAATCTTAAATTTTTTTTGAAAATAATTGAAAATCTTCCCAATTAATTCCAAATAAATCTTCCCAATAAGAAGTCCTCTGCATGTCCAATCCCAAAGATGCAGATCTAACAATGTAAGGGCCAATCCCTCCTATATATCAAACTACAGGCTGTATATCAATATCAATGTCACAAATGAAGGAATCGCCTGCCTCATGTCGTCCCCCAGTCAACCTCCACTACTGATCTCATCATCAAAACCCTACCAATGCATGCAGCATCGGTCATGAAAGCTAAGTATATAATATTGACCTTCAAAATCAGCATTTTCATCTGTGAAGCCAACGAAACGAGCCCTTGAATACAATCTATGCTTTGTTCATACCCTTAAAATTTGAGGTTAAACAGATGCATATCAACAACAACAACCTTTTTGAAATACTGATAAGCTGAGTTTCCCACATCTGTATTAGAAAACGCAGCGTTTGGTTGATTTCTTACACTCTTTCCTTCGTACATAAGCAAATGGCGGACAATATCGTGCTGGATACATATAGAAAAATATTCGTGGAAGCCATAATGTTTGGATATATATCCAAAGCCATCGATGCCAAGTGATTTGGAGCACCAAAATCAAACATTATCAATTATGTTCAAAATCATAAAAAGTTTATGTTGGACCTTTAAATATATTTATTTATATTCCATCTCGTTTCTTTTATTGTGAGACTAACCTAACGATTTATATATATATTTTGGTGTAAATATTGAATTTCTTGTATTCGTGTTATATATTATATGAAAATTATATATCATAATTTATATAAATATAAAAATATAAAATATATATTTGATTTTATTAAATTTACATATAATTATTATTAAAATTTTAAATTATATTATTTTTATATCTTTTTTTATATCATGCAACTATGATAGAGCACTAGCCAATAAGATCCGATGGGACTAAAAGCCCATGCATGATTCTTCCATTCTCAATACAACGGTCCACTTAGAAATTTTTTGGGCCTAAAAAACATAGAAACCCATTCATCATGGACACTTACTCATCCTACAAGAAATGCTCTCTTTTTTTATTATTATCTTAAAAGAAATGGTTTAATTTTAAGAAAATTATCTTATACATGAATAGTTACAAAATTTTCGATTGCACCATTACAATGGTGTCACATTTGATTATAATTAAAAAGATTAACAAAATAAAATATTATTAAATAGATATGTGTTGATTATATAAACAAATTCATGAATGGTATATATTTTTTTTACTCGAGTAGAAAGATATGACCATCCATATCTTTCATTCAAAAAAATTAAAACTTATATTTTTTGTTTGAGGAAAAAAATATATTTATGTTTAGATTTTATTGTGGAATCTCAAAATAAATAAAAGAAAAATAAAAGCCATTTAAGAAACGTTAATTGCTAAATGAATCCACTAATGATAGCATTATAATTATTTTTTATGAGAATGATAGCATATTAACATTATCCTCAGTAACACGAAATGCTTTTAAATTTTTTTTGCTTAATTATAAATATATAATATTAATAAAAAATTATTTTATATATTTTCACTAAAAATCGAATTAAAAAATTATTCCGTATCTTAGAATATATTTTTATTAATTATTAAAAAAATACATAAAATAATGCGAGTTGCTTTGCGATAAAAATAAATAAATAAATAAATAAATAAATCATAATAGCACATAACTACATCAATATCTATTATAAGATAAGATAAAAAAAGGACAATTAAAAAATGTTGATAATATATATTATTTATTAATTAAACCGACTATTTCAAAGAACCGGTCTAACAAAAAAGCCGCGTCAAGAAAACTGGATCAGAGGAATTGCTTATAAAGTTAATTTTCCTTACATTCTCTCATTTTCTTCTCCATCTTTCTTATCTTTTTTTTTTTTTTCACAAAATTTTCCATAAAAAATTTCTCACAGTTTCTTCTCTGCAAGAAGAACCCAAGAAAAGGCCCAATCACCGCTCCGACCCGATTCGGCTCCGGAATGGACTTTGAATCTGTAAGTTCCCCGAATCCCTCTTAGGCGTTCGATTGAGAATTTCGAAGGAAGCCTTTAAAAAAACCCTAATCGATCCATTTCTAGGGCTTTAGTTGTATTCTTGAATGTGTTTAATTGATTAAAAATTGAAATATTAACGCGGCGTTAGTTTTTGGTTTTTTATTTTGTTTTTGATTTTTGAAGGATTCGCGATTGTGAATGCTGGTTAGGGTTCTTGAAGCTCGAAGGAATCGCTGCTTTGAAATATATAATTCGATTTGGGATAAGAAGTTAGTGTTAGGGTTTTCGATTGTGGGACCTTGTTTTTTTAAAGGAAGAAATTGCAGGATTGGGGTTTGGATTTTTAGGGTTTGTTTTGGTATTGATTTTCGAAACGGGGAAGATAGGTGTGGGTTAGAGGATAATGTGTATACTGTGTGTGATTCAGAAGTGGTCTCGCCGGGTTGCCACCATGCTGCCTTGGTTAGTTATGCCTCTCATCGGCTTATGGGCCCTTTCTCAGCTTTTGCCACCTGATTTTCGATTTGAGATCACGTCCCCAAGGCTGGCTTGCGTTTTTGTGCTTCTGGTTACCCTTTTTTGGTATGAGATTTTGATGCCTCGGTTATCTGCTTGGCGGGTTAGAAGGAATGCACATCTCAGGGAGAGGAAGAGGTTTGAGGCTATAGAATTGCAGAAGCTTCGTAAGACTGCCACACGAAGGTGTCGGAACTGCTTGACTCCGTATAGGGATCAGAACCCTGGTGGTGGTCGGTTTATGTGCTCTTATTGTGGCCATATTTCAAAGAGACCTGTTTTGGACTTGCCTGTACCACCTGGTTTGGGGATTTCAAATTCTGGGATTATTAAGGATCTTGTTGGAAAAGGTGGGAAAATCTTGAATGGAAAGGGGTGGTCTGAGAATGGATGGATGTGTGGGCAGGATTGGTTGGAGAATGGCAACTGGGTTGCTGGTTCTGTTGCTGGGAAGCCTAGCTATTGGCGGAAGAATGGCACTGGAGTTTTTGGAGGAGATGAGGATTGTTTGGCAGAGAAATCTTATTCTGGCGTTGTTATTTTTGCATGCAAGCTGCTGACGTCCTCCTTCTTGAGCATTAGGTGGCTTTTGAGAAAGATTTTTAGGGTTAGTTCATCGAGTGATGATGCTTCATCTGATGCAGACCACAGGGGGATGTTGACTAAGATAAGTGAGAATGGTACAAACTTCCAAGAGAGCAGAGGAGAGAAAGCGCGTAGAAAAGCTGAAGAAAAGAGACAGGCTAGGTTAGAAAAAGAGCTTTTGGAGGAAGAAGAGCGAAAGCAAAGAGAGGAGGTTGCAAGATTGGTGGAGGAACGAAGGAGACTGAGGGATGAAAAACTGGAGGCTGAAAAAGATCACAGCAAATTATCACCACCTGCTAGGGAGAAAGAGATAAAAAAGGAATCAGAAAAGAAGCGTCAAGAGAGAAGGAAAGACAAAGATAAGGCATCTAGTAAGAGCAATTCTGATGTAGAAGAGCTTGAGAAGAGAGTCGGTAAGGAATCTGAACGTAAACGTGACACTGATAAGAAAAGTGAGCTTGATCACCGGGAACAACAGAAGTCTGGGGCAGATAATGTCAAGGGCAATACTCTAGAAACAGGACATGGAATGAAAAATACTTCTGCAAATAATTTTAGCCGGGGGAATGCTGGAACTAGATACTTCGATCGTATGAGGGGCACATTTTTGTCATCATCTAAGGCTTTTAGTGGAAGTAGTTTCTTTGGAAAGAGTACTAATACTCCTTCCATTACAAAAGAAAGCAAAACTAACAATTCTGTAGACCAGGTCCATACTTCTGTCCATAGGAGAGATTTCTGTACATCTGAGCGTGTAGCTGGGAAGTTGAGTATGAACGGAGATGATAAGAATGTTAAAGTCAACCACCCTGTAAGTTCTTTAACTCTGTTTGTTATTTGAGTTCATTGTTTTAGTAAATTAGTAGAATTCTTACCTTTTTATGATATGAAATAAATTTATTTTCTTTTGAATTTATCTCAAATGCACAACTACTACTAACTAGTGCAAATTACTATAGCTATTAACAGCAGCCATCAGCCAGATTCAGTGCTATATGAAACTTTTCTTGCTTTCCTTGTTAATTGAATTTCTGGAATTATTATGTTCTTATACTGTAGAATTTGATGGTTTCTTAAGGATTATGCTTTTTGGTGCATTATAACAATTTATCTATAAGAAAACAGTGTTACAACATGGAGCTGTTAACTGCAGGTGCTTTCAGAACCCCAACCGAGGGCACCACCTAAAAAATCTTGGCAACAGTTATTCACTCGTTCACCTTCTGTTCCTCCTGTCTCAAATGCAAATGTTATTAGTAGACCAAATACAAAGATTAATGCGGAAGCTCGGAGCCCACCATTACCTGGTCATTCCTCAGCAATACAAACATTTGATAATCCCATCAATTTTGGACTGCCCTCACCATTTATATCTACTTACCCACATGGAGCTCCCAGCTGTAGTTTAGGTTTCTCCCCTGCAATTGAACCCATTTTTCCTCGTGCTTCTGAAGGGTTTCATGAATTTATACCAGAAGAACCTGAACTTTTTGAAGATCCCTGTTACATTCCTGATCCAGTATCCTTGCTTGGGCCCGTTTCAGAATCGCTTGATAATTTTCAGTTGGATTTGGGTTCTGGCTTTGGAATGGATATGGGGATGGAAAGGCCTTGTGCTTTGAAGAATATATCTGCTTCATCTGAAATTAACAAGCCCTCACCTATTGAGTCTCCATTGTCAAGATTACGATCTGCTGATGAAAGGCATAACAATTCTAATTGGCTCCCAACTACCCCAAAGGCCCAAAATCTTCACACTTTTCCTGTGGATGATACTAAGGCAAATGAGAAAGGGACATGGCAGATGTGGAACAGTTCTCCCCTTGGTCAGGATGGTCTGTGTTTGGTGGGTGGTCCCACAAGCTGGCTTTTACCCCTGGAACATAATGGATCAAACAAGGAAGACTTTGTGCAACCCTCTACTCAGAAAACTATGGCATCGTTGTTCACAAAAGAGGACTTTATACTTGCTGGCACACAATCTCCTCAGAAGGTTTTTCTTGGTAATGGTCAGAATGGTGGAACATTCAGTCCTGTAATAGGTCCAAGTGATCACGATCCTTGGTTACAGAATGCTTTCTTTCCACCATTGTCTGGCAGTGATAACCATTTTCCTATCAAGCCTCAGGAGGAAATGAGTGAAATGAGTTATGGAAGTCCCAGTGGATCTGCATGTACCCATCCATTTGAACCATCTCCTGCAAATTGTTGGCCCAAGTGAGTGCATCTAACTCATATCCTGCCATTAAATGCTAACGTTTCATGTAGTTGTAGATGGAAAAGCAAGAATCTTGAATGTTGACTATTTTATTTGTTGACTCATTTTATTATTGATTTGATTATTTGAATGAGATATGTTTACTCTTGGCAGTTTAAGTTAGCTCTAATTGTCTGGAAGAATTGTAGTAGTGGAAATTATTAGTAGTATTTGAGGAATATAATTTTTTGTATCTTTTGGCCCTATCGTTACTCTTGGATTTGAAGTAAGCTATGAATGACAGAAACTGTAGTATTATGGAACTTATAAGTCTTCTAGGAGTAGAGTTCCTGCATCTTTGGCTTAATTGAGTTGTTAATACTTAATTATACATAATGCTAAATCCGAAACTGCAGAACATATGAGAAATAAAGCTGACAATTGTTTTTGGATGCTTGATAAGCATGTTCTCAAAAAAATTCATGATTTTCTTTTGGGGAAAAGGAGTTTGTCAATTTGTAGAAAATTTGTTTGTAGTAAAAAGCTGTGGTTGAAGGTGTCTTTGGAGTTGTTCGTGCTTGAATTGCTTTATCTTTATCATTGCTGAACTTTGGAGGGTGGTTAGGTCTGTTCATTGAATAATCCATCTGAAAAAATAGGCAGTTGTATTTGTGTCGCCTTGTTTGCTTAATGCATTTTCTCGGTTTACAATTTTATTCATAATTTGTATATGTTGTCTGATACTTGTTGGGCACTGTTATCTTTTGCAGGAAGGAGTGGGGTATGCAAGGTTCAGGAGAAGCTGTTGGAAAGTCTTCGGTTGCAAGGCCCCATGTTGGGGTTTTATTTCCCGCCTCAGATGTACAGTCACTTTGGTAATTTGATTGAGATAGGAAAAGAGTGACAAATTGCCAATTGGAGGGACTTTAAAATACATCTCTCTGTTTACACTTCTCAAGAGGGAAAACATATACTCTTTTGGGGGGGAGAATTTAGAATACTTGATGCATTGTATTTTCCTTCACTTCTTTACGAAGGAGATTAACGTTTACTTTAACATTAGCTTGGATAGGAAATACACGTGGCATGCATTCACTTGTGGCGTAAGGTAACAGCTAGGTAATCATACCGTTTCTTAATTCTTTTTAGCTTTTATAAATCTGCTGCGGGGGGGTATCCCCCTTTTGAGGTTGGATTTGTTCAATGGGCAGTTGGAAAGCTATTCCACATCTTGGTTGCTTTATCTTTTCTAAATCTTCAGCTGAATGGATGTCCTAAAGGTGATGATACTTGGTATGGCATGGCCTACAATGCATCTGTTTATAAATAAAGTCGCTTGTACTCAACACCTTCGCCTCTAATGCCCAGAGAATCCCACCCTAACCCTAATTGGGATGATCATTTCTCGTATCATTCAAACAATTTGTGTCTTATTTTATGTACATGTTGAGTGCGGCTATTGGTATTCAATATCAAACGTTTCTTCTTAGAAAAGGCAAATTGGAAAACACAATAAATGTAAGTTAAGGGATAACTGGCTATTTGATCTGAACTCATTGCAACCATAGAAACCAGAACGGCTCTGATTTCATGAATAACATTGTTTTAATCGACATCTTAATGTTCGTAGTTCTGAAGATTTTTGAGTATCGTCTTAAACAATGGTTTGTCATCTGCTCTTCGCTTTAATAGAAAACCAAGAGATTACCACAGAAGAATGCTTATGCATTAAACAAGCGTTTGCAATCGCGGGTGGTTCAATTGAAGTACATGTAGAAACGCATCAAGAACCAATACAAACACAGCTAATTATATTAATATTAAGGATAATAATTTCACGACACCCAAGTGATTTAACATAGTGAACATTATGAGCTGTGAGTTGAAACAACATGAACTGGTTGTAGGACAGGAGATGGCTGCAGCTCTTGATGCTCAGGGGGTGGTTGTTGCAGCTGCTGCTCGCCTTGCCAAGTCCAAACGATGTCACTCAGAGCTGGTCTTATGTCTTGCTTCATTACTTTTTGATACTCGAATGTATCTCCATTGCTCTTCTTTACCTCAACCAGATGGAAGAGTGGAGTAATTTCAAAGATTTCAGCATCAATGCCTAGAACACCCTTTTTGCCTTCTTTGGAGCCTTCTATTTTCAACAGCCCTCCATCTTTCTTCGTTATTTTCAGCTTTAGACTCTTAGCAATGTCTTCCAGTTTGGAAATGATGGTTGATGCAGCTTTGTTTGATGTAAATCGGATTTCTTTCTTTTGTTCTCTTTCCTCAAATAAACCAGACAAGTCAAAACCTGCAGAGAAGGATATGATATCAAAGGCATTCAAGTTGCAAGGCTTTGGCAACTCTTGCTTCTTCTCGACAACAGTAGCAGTACTCTCATTCAAATTAAATACGGTATCCGCATCTAATGCAGCTGGTTCTTTAACTTCAGCATCAACAAGTTTGGGTTTGGGGTCCAACCCCGTTCGGAACCAGGGATTCTCCATTATCTTGGCCAAGGATATCCTGGTACTTGGATTTGGATCCAAAATTTTTGACAGCAACTTGCGTACTTCAGGGCCGAACCAGTTAGGAAACTTGAACTCTCCTTTGCCAATCTTCCTGTACATTTCCATCAGATTTGAATCATGGAATGGGAGATAGCCAGCCAGTAGAACATATAAGATAACCCCACACGACCAGATATCAGCTTTGCACCCATCATAGCCTTTTCTGTTGATCACTTCCGGAGCAACATAAGCAGGGGTCCCACAGGTTGTGTGGAGCAATCCATCTTGTCGCTTTGATTCAGCAAGAGCACTCAATCCAAAATCTGTAACCTTAAGATTGCCGTGCTCATCCAACAACAAGTTTTCTGGTTTGAGATCCCGATGGTACGCACCTCTACTATGGCAGAAATCAACTGCACTGATTAGCTGTTGAAAATATCTTCTTGCAGCATCCTCTTTCAACTTTCCTTTTACAACCTTGTTAAAGAGTTCACCTCCTTTAGCATATTCCATAACAAAGTAAATCTTTGTCTTGCTGGCCATTACCTCATAAAGCTCAACCACATTCGGATGTCTTACTAGTCTCATAACAGAAATTTCTCGCTTAATCTGATCAATCATCCCAACCTTCAACACCTTCTCCTTGTCAATTATCTTGATGGCCACACTCATACCAGTTGTAAGATTCCTCGCATGGTGCACCTTGGCAAAGGTTCCCTGGCCTAATAATCTCCCTAATTCGTACCGCTGCATCAACACAGTCCCTTTTCTGTCCATTCTCAGTGAAGTTCTTTTTCAAACACAATAGAATCTAACTTAACAGCTAGTGCTATATACGTGATTTAGGCTATAAATGCAAGTGTAACCGACCTAAAGATGTTAAAAGCTCAACCATCTTCACAAACATCATGCTTTGACATGATATGTTCCCTTAAATTTCTAGCCACACAAGGCATCAGAGCATGACACCGCACCTGACTGTAAGTTAAATGTTGATTATCATTGGATACAAAAAAGGGAAGCTCAAATGAAGCTACTACTTCATTAACCTCAGATAGATGGTTCTCAGCTTTCAAGCACATCTTTCAGCATTCCCTGATTTCCTTGTGAACAAGAAAATACTCTAAACGAGATTAAACAGACCAGCAGAGAGAGTCGCACCGGGTTAGACCAAAGTTCACAAATAGACGAGTGTTTCACCTGGAAAAGGATTTTGAACAAAACCAGAGTCAATAACAATACAATTTACAAAAATTATGGAAATCTAAAGAATTAAAAACTTTATCAAATTGGTACTACCTAAAGAATCATACTCAGATCTAATTAAGAACATATGTCATGATGAAACACACAAAATAAAGAAAAAGCAATAACAACTCAGGTTTAGCCAAATGTTGGAGTTGTTTCTTTTTCTTATGAAGGTTAAGATCAAAGGCTAATGTCCCCTTTTGCCTAGATTTTCTTCAATCCTACCCAAAAAAAATTGAAAAATGAAAAAAAAAAAAACTAAGAGGAAAAAGGAACTGAATTTGTAAGTGAAACTGAGAGACAAAATCAAGCATACCCTTCAACAGAAAGATAAAGAAAACATCTTTAATAAAAGTCTCTTCTTTTTCTTTGAAACTGCAGCAAAGGAGAATCATTTGTTTACCAACATTATTAATTGAGTGGATAAAAAAGATTCAATTCCTGAGAAGCCTAGCTAGAAACCTGAAACAACCACCACTAGTTTCTTATCCTCAAAATCTTCACAGCAACCAAAGAAAAAGAACCAAATTTAAAGATTTCAAATCAAACTATGACAACCCAAAGTAACGAAATTATCAAAACAAGCCAAGCCAACAAAAATTAATCTGAAAAGTCGAGTTTGAAACTTGTACCGTCAAACGGGCAAAAATTTCTCCTTTTTTTTTTTTTTTTTCCCTCAGGAAACAAACGGATGCAGAAGTAAAGAGAAAGTAGAAAACAGCTGGCTATGACCCTTGGAATGGGTTTATGAGGTGTGTGATTCATTTTATAATACCAAAGGAGCAGGCAGCCTACCAACCTTATTTTAGCAGTGGAAAATTTTGATTTTATGTCTCAACTCGAATTCACCAAATGCCATTCACTGTTATTCAGCTTCCAAATAAAAACAATTGCCATTTGATTCTAATTAAAGGAAAATTCAATTTGGTGCGGTGGGTTTCTTATATATATATATATATATATATTCTCTCTTTCAGCTTTTTTTTTTATTTAAATTTAGAAAATCGGTTCAAATAACGAAGAAATGAGTTATTTTTTAATCATAGTTCAATTTTTATGAAAATATTTTAAGTGTAAAATCTTAAATTTATTATGTTGATATAAAAGATTGTATTTTTAAAACCTTTTCAAAAAGATATTAAATTTAATAAAAATTTGAGGATTTTTTATTATATAAAAATAATAAAAATTCATAAAATAAAAAAATACATATAAAATATGTAAATTATTTTTCTTGATTTGGAAGGGATGAGATTTCAAATCTAAAATTTTAAAGTTTAACTTAAATTTCAATATATATCAATCAAAATACTTATAAAATTAAACATAGATTTGCTGTTAACTTGTTTAATTAATTTTTTTGGTTAAAATTCTTCAAGTTTTTACTGAAAATCAGTTGACCTGTGTAGAAACATTTGAAAAAAAATATGTTGAAAAAAGGGAGCAAATTGGAATAAGGATATTTTTTTTGTGATCAAAAATAAATAAAACTAATTTTCAACGAATTTTCAACTTTGGGAGCCAAGCAGCCACGTGAAGCTTCGTGTGACACGGGGAATCAACAACCAACCAGAAGACGACACGTTGGAACAGAAATATCGCGCTGGGAACATAAGCGTATAGGTGCGACCTTCCTCAGGCACTGTTGTAACATGTAACCAGACGAGCGTCATTATTCATGTCAGACAACCTTCAACCTCCACTCATGACCATACACGTGTCCCTGAAAATAATCAGACATGATGCCACGCAACTCGGACATTTTTGTCCGTTATATTACGTGGTCGGATTTTAGTTTTCCGGGTCCCACGTTTGAGAGATTTCTGCTTTTTGTTTGTTTGTTTTGCAACTGCTTGTCAACATCTGTTTGTCATTTATATGATTGCTAATTTTCAATTTTAAGTCGTTTAAGAATGTTTGTTGTATGATTTTATTTTATTTTAATTGAATTTTCACTTTAATATTTTTTATTTATTTTAATTTATTATTGACAATAAAAAAATTGCATGATTTTATTTTAATAATTGATTGGGCGGTAATGATTGGATCGTTGCACTAAACCCTTGTCAAATTGTATGCAAAATTTAAGCTATGATTTCATCAATTTAATCTCTTTATGAGACCTCATATTTTTATCTCATAAATGTCATAAAAAATAATTTATTTAAAGTTGTTTATAAAATGAGACGTCATCTTTATTTTTTTCTCATAAATTTCATCGATATTATTAAATTTTAATCCCTCAAAGTTAATGTCTACCTACAAAAATGAATAAACGATCTTATACCTAATAATTAACAATTGAATTGTGATTTATAATCAAGAGCCATTCTTTTACTTATTTATTGAAATATTCTTTTAAAAAAAAATCATAAAAAAAATTACATTAAATATCTAAAACAGATAATTTCTCCTAATATAATTGACGCAGTCTAATAATCATTACTCTAGTATATTAAGATTATGTATGCAAAAATTAAGATGAGATATTTTATTTATTAGTTAAAATTATTTTTTTTAAATTTATATAATTTAAATTATTGATATAATTTTTAAAAATATAATAAAATATATAAATTTAATCTTATAAATTAAAAAAATATTTTTTATTTAAAAAAAATTAAATTATCTTATATCAAAAGAATGATAATTTTTTTTATAATCTTATCTTTCAATTAAATATAAATAAAATATAATATAAAATAATTATCATATTATTTTATCTATTATTTTATATATAAAATATAACCTAAATTAATTAAATGTATGATAGATTTCTATTCTTTCTAATCCTCCGGTAGGGAAATTGTTAGACAACTTAGTGTTGCGTTGTACTTGCCAAATTGGAACTTTATAAACGTGTCAATACGTTTTGCAGACAATATCGTACGATGAAGTCTGTGAAATGGACAAGGTTGGATAGTGGGTCTGGGTCTAAGCAAGGTTGACAACTAAAGTCTGTCGGTTTTGGTTTGCTTTTACTCATGTTTGGTTTCTACTTCGACCCGTCATTCCACGTGTATACATCAGTTCTGAACACTGAACAGCATGCATGATAAACGTGCCATTTGTCGTTTCATTGGCCAAAACTGAACCATTGCTCATTCACCATGTCACTGCTGTGGTATCACCACTCTCCTTGAAATTTCAATGGATACCAACATGTCAATGTTACACATGCCGAGCACAAGGTACTGTTTGTGTGTCTAACTGATTTTTCACGTAAGCAAAGATGTCTAAAATCCAAGCCCAAAGAATGCTTTAAGTGCATCAGTAGTAAATCGTGTCTTACAACCTATTAATATTGTAATTCTTATCCATGGTAACTTGCAAACCGGGGAGTGAAAGCCTTTTTATACTATATTACAACAACAGATCCTTGTGGTTTTATAGATAATTGAGGCAACAATTATGAATCTGCCAGTGATGCTTGCTTGGAATCGTTACAGGCATGGAGTATGGTGCATACATCAGTTGTTTCCAGAAAGTGCTCTGTATTTGCAAGGATCAGAGGCCCGTACTCGAAAACTAGCCTCTTACACTGACAAGAAAAACACAAGATAACAGATAAGAGTTATAAGTCGTCCATGGGAAGTAGGGGGAAATCAAGAACCAGGCAGGAGAGCAATGAATCAAATTCTATACATGGGAGATTTCTTCTTACATTTGTTAATGTGACCCTTTGACTCTTAAACACAACAACTTGAATAAAAAAGACAGTTACATTAAAAGTACCTATCAATGGAGATTTATAATGGATGCATAACAAAACTCAAGGTTAAAAGTACCAGCAAGTTTTTTTAATTATACTAACCTTGTTCACATAGTTCTGCATTGAATTACATCCCTTCAATAGGAGCTCAAGTATCTCCAGCTGGCATCGAGGCAGAAAAGGAGTATCAAATTAGCAATATTGCCATCTCTTATATTGCAAAAGGTATATACTGGTAATAATCCACATGATCCAGCTTTGGAAGCAGGCATACCATATCAAATATCTGGAAATAACACAGTATACTAGCAACACATCAACATCTCCACTCCCCACTTACAAACCAGTCCTGCCAACCCTCATGTTGTCGGTAAATACATTATATGTCACTGACATTGCTTACATTTTGGCATGATAACCCAACATTGCATCTATATTCTAGGAACATTTTACTGACTTAGAGCAGCTAAAAGGAAACTAATAAAAGAAAAGAGAATGCAAGAGAACCATCTACAATGCCACCCACAGCGCCCCACCCTCCCCCTCCATCCACTCCAACAAAAGAAGAAAGGAAAAGGTTGCATACATACTGATTCAAACAAAACAGAAATTCTGTTCGGGCATGAGGATATCCAATTATTCATAAGAGCAACCCTTGTAGGCAGACATTTATTTTTAAAAAAAGATGGAGTACTGCAAACCTGTGTATCAGGATCTTTCAACTTAATTAGTATTTCTGAAACAGCACGGTGGCACATGCCACAGCTATCTTCACGGATTTGTGAAGATATAAGTGCAACTTTTTGACAAAGGTTGACCTTTGTACAGAAATCTTCAGGCTGTATTGAAGAGATTTCCATGAAGAAGAGAGGAACATAATAGTCCACCAGTGAAATGCACTGTGAAGTACAGATCAGATAGTCATTTAGTATTTTTGGACTTAGGAGGAGAACAAAAGGAAAAACACCAATTTAAAAAAAAATAAAAATCCATGAACATCAATTGGGAAAATGATTTTCAATATTTTATGCTTTTAGGTTTACTGCTGAGTTGGCACTTAACCATCCCCTTCTGCCCCATAAAGTTTTGCTTAACTATACCTATGTAAAATATGTTTGATATTACTGCATGAGACTTAATGCTTATCGTACCTGTAACCTATTCGGCCTTAATTGATAAAGGCAGATTTACCATTTAAACTGATGTATCATGCTTCTGTAGTCAATGAATGAATCAAATATAATGATGAAAATTTCTGTAGTCAATGAATCTAATATAATGATAAAAAATTGACCTATACACGAATATATCCTGCTGGTCTTTCATTATGCATGAGGAAAAGATGTATATATATCAGTCCAATCATCTAATTAACCATGGCATGCTTCTGGCTAGACAGCCTGAAAAGTGGAATGTCAGCAGGTTCTGATGAATGGAACTCTACCAACACCAAACATTGAAAGAATTTCACCTATATAAAAGAGGATGACGAAAAACAAGAAAGCCAAGACTCAAAGAAGAAGGAAGTCAGTGGAGAAGGAGAAAGTTTTGCTTTTCTACTTCTACTTTTTCATTTCCAATTGGGGGTTGAAGGATGGAGGATGGACACAAATTATCTATTTCTAATTCACACCAGAAAAATTCAATAAGCCACCTCCATGCAACTAAGCTAGATGACTACCTGCTGCTCAAATGATGGTATACGGGAGCAGCTCTCATGAAGCTTCTCAACTATCTCAGTCTGTGTCTTGTTTTGTGAAAGGAAATCAATTGCCTCAGTAACAAATTCCTCACACAAGGTGCACACATTGTCATTCCGAGCAACCTTTTCTACTACTTCCCCATCTTGCCCCTGGTTTATCTGCACAACTGAACCAGGAATTCCATGTCATTACAGCTGATTATTTCCTCTCTTTCATTGAACAATCTTAGTTTAAAAAGTTAAACAATATGCAAATCAAATTCTTAATTGACAAAGGAAAGTATATGGGCATCTGAATCTCAGTACATAATCAACGAGCATTCATTTAGGGATCTCACTACCGTCAATGATCACTTTTGGCAAATGTGCCAAAGTTTCAAACATCTTCTAAATATGGAAATTAATTCATGATGCAATATGCAAGAGATACATTAACAGTTGAAGTAAACAGCCCAGATAATCAATGTCGGTGAATTAGCCTCTACATATTTTGAGGCAACAATCAGATCACCTTTGAGGATACAATTTTTGATGTAGTAAATTTTGTTATGTTAAGATTCTCTAATTCAAACAGCCAAAAGGTAAGAAGAAAGGTTATTGGAGATATTGTTTCACTGCTTTACTCAAATGTTATAACCAGAAGGAAGCAGTAACATAGGGTGGCAAGTTACCACATCAGGCACCCCATCTTCATACACCATATACAAAGTTATTTCACATTTGAGGTGCAAAAATCAGACCAACCATGTTGACCTGCACAACTAGCCTGAACACAAGCCATCTTTACCAAACCCAAAAGGCCTGCAGAACCCTTCTGAAACCCAACCTGAATTAATCCCAAAAGTGACCTAAAGCTAACCCAATATTATCTTAAAGGCCAAAAATTAAAAATGTTCGGAACATAGAAAAACCAAATCCAAACAAAAACTTGAACCAAGCCCTCCAATTGCGAGCTCTATCTCAAATCCCCAACCAAGTTTGGAATTCAGCTGCCAATTTAATCATTAATTTAATTCAAACATTTTCACAAGCAAGTAATTTAAGGGACCTTAGAACATATTCATCATGAGATTCAGATCAGCAATTATTAGGCAGTAACTTCATCTGAATATGGATAATTACTCATTAACAGAGTGATTCTGTGAATCATCTTTCTCGTCTTACCAACAAACAAACAAAACCCTCACAACATAAAAATTCACCCTCCGCCACTACTAGGAAAAGAAAACAAGAATCTTTAAAAACTGAAGAGAGACGAGAGATTACTAAAACTCTAACAGAATTACCTGATGCATCAGAGATTACCACCTCAACAACTTCTAGTTGTCTAGCATCACATGCCCAGCTAGCACCCAACACGAAAAGGAACAAGAACCCAAATCTCACATCCATATTGCCTGGAGTTATTAATTAAATAGCATGAGAATCCCATAATGCAAATTTAGAAGGACACTAAAAGGAAACAAAAATAAATGTCTTTTAGACAAAATTTTTAAACTATGTCGTGCCAGTTCTAAATGGCATCCAAATCACTTAAGAGCTGTGGCCATAGTTGAAAAGGGACAAATACCAATACACAAACTAAAATTACCCTTAATCACTAGCTATATCTCACTTTCCAGTTAATCGTTCGAAAGAACATCATACATCCGAGATAGCAAGAAGCCGGTAGTAACTCTAGAACAAGCAAAGTATTCTTGAGGCAACAGCCTCGATTAATCTTAATCTAGAAGAGAAAACCAAAAAAAATCTGAAATTATTCTTGAATCTTTCAAAACTCACAGATTATTCCAACACCAATAATTAAAACTTATAATACTTAACATATATTCTTGATTCTTTCAATACTAACACAAATACAAGATGAAACTAATCAAACTACTCAAAAGCAGATCAACATCAACATGATGAACAAAAACAATATTGAATCTTTCAATGATTAAATTAAAACATAACATGATGAACAAAAACAATATTAACAATAATATAGATGAAAGACAAACCAAAGTTTTTAACAAAGAAAAAGAAGAAAACCCATCAAAGATTTCTGCATAAAATTCAACAATTGAAACAAATTAATTGCAAAAAAGCCAGATTAACATAATATATATTTGGGGTTGAGATAAAATCTATGAAAATTGAAAGAAAAAAGAGAAAGAAATTGATTGGAAGCGAAAGCTTTTACCCTTGGAAAGAACGGTCAGCGCCTGAGAAAGATTGTATGGAAAGGAACCTTATTCCTTTTGAGTGTCTGGTTGGGCAAGGCGTTGAATTGTCGTTGGCATTGGCTTGGGTTTGGCTCCACCCTTTTTAAACTCATCCGTTCACGAGGTTTTGCTAAGCTGCGGTCTGTTACATTCTTTCCTAGTTAATCATTTGTTCCGTTTATTTCGTTACTGTTTCATTTTATTTTTGGGTTAAAATTTATCAATTTTGGTTTTTATTATTTTAAACATTTTATAAATACACGCATTTAGAACTGCTTCACTTAAATTTTTTAGATTTTTTCATATTTTAATTCATAATATATACAAAATAAAAAAAATTAAATTTCCAAAATTTTGATTAATAAAAGTCAAAATATGACAATTTAAGTGAATAGAAAGAATACTTTTATCTTCTAAAGTTCATTTTTTAATGAAATTGCAATAAGTAAAATATACATTTATGCAAAGAAACATTACTCAAATATATAATATAATTTTCATATTAAAAAAATTAATCAACAAATAAATATGATTAATATATATTTAGACATTGGATATTAATATACACATATATTATTTAATTAATTAATTAATTTTATATTATATAAATAAAAATAAAAAATATATAATAATCAAATGTGAGTTTAAAAGAAAGTTTATTTAATAAATTAAAATTTATCTATTTTTATTTGATAAAATCCAAGTTGCAATTTGAAATAAAAACACATTATAAGTGAGATTTTAAAATTTAAATTTATTAAATATTATTTAATTATATGAATCAATTAAAATAAATTTTAAAATCATAAAATTTACATACGTAATGTTATTTTATATTTAGGTGACTTGTCATTTCTATCATGTTACATTGGCTTTTTTTTTTTCCAATTAATCTATGAAAATAAAATTTTAATTTTTTAAATAAACAGAGACATCCTTTTCTTCCTCCGATAATACTAATGAGAAAAGGACAGCTACCTAACGTGAGAGTGACTTGAAGTTTGGACATAAGGACATCAATTTTTCGTCCTTAAAATTAAAAAAAAAAAGAGATGCTATTATAAATTTTAGCAATCTAACTTTGTGAATTACAAAATATTCATTTTTATAACAAATTTGTTGTTTTTATATCTCAAAATTTTTTTTCTCTTTTTTCCTTTTCACATTATAATATTTAACTTTAATATTTTTATTTTCATGTTTGATAAAGATTTGAACATATGTTAATATTGTTTGAATGTGGAACTGTTAACTTTAGAATTTAATTTTTATCAACTTCAAATACAACATATATATATTACTGTTTGATTTCCCAGATTAAACAAAATTTGAAAGTTCAAGCAATTCACACCAAAATTGGTGACTTGATTTCAGGATATTGTACCACAAAAAGCAAGAGATATTTGTTGAAGAATTTCTTGCAATCATGGAAGTATTCATCATGATGTTTATGAATCAGAATATTTCAGTTCTTAAGCTTTGATCATTGAGATCAGTAACTGCACCAAGGGGGCCATGGAGTTTTTGAAGCAGTGAATGAAGAAATGTAGATGATATCATCACTTTCATATTATTATTCATTTCATGGTGGACTATATTGGGGTTGAAAACCTCAATGTTAAGCTTTCTGATTTTAGAATGCTTGGATGTGACTGATCAATGGGGTTTGTTTAAGGTTTTCCTTTAGTTGGCAAGTTTTTGCCTGCATTCTGAATATAATTGGTGCGTTTACTGTTGCTAGCCATTGCCTTTGTAAGCTCGTCTGTTTCTAGTTGATTGTTGGTTTCATTCATCCTGAATCCTGATATATACTAAAGATCAATACTCCCATAAAATAAAGATGGCAAATGGAACTCACAATTGTGAAAAGGTGGGCTGTAAGCGAACCGATTACGAACAAATAATATGTCTGTAGTTTTTCATTTATTTTTTTTAGATATTCGGTTTCGGTTTGTATTTAGTAAAAATATTATTTTGTTCATTTGAATTCGATTTGTTTAAATGATAAGATATTCACGTTTGATTTAATTGAATTAAACGAGTTCATCTATAAATATTAAACGAACATGTTCATAAACGAATATATTCATTAACAACAAATAAATCATAAACAAATAAATCTTAAACAAATATAAATGAACTTTAGAATAAAATTAAGATAGATGATAAAAATATAATTTTATTAGTATTATTATAAATAAATAAACAATAAACAAATAAGTTTTAAATAAATTTTTAATGAACTTGTTTACAAATATAAATGAATAAAACAAATCTTTATTCATGTTCGATTTGTTTAATAAATGAATATAAACCAAACATATTTATGAATAGGTCATCGAAAATTTTGTTCGTTTACGCCCTTACAAGAAGGGATGCTTGCTAAATGTTCATGGTCGAGAGACTACCCAGTTTGGAGCTACGGGTTTGAGAGAATTTTTCTCAGGAAATCGTGATGAAACAAACAAATGAATTAGACGTTGTTGGTCTGAGTTATACTCGCTTACTTGTAGTTTTTTTTATGTGGGGTTTTGAGGTTGGCTTGTTAGCTATGTGGATCTTGCGGATTTCTTCTTGCTGAATCAATGATTGTTTATGCGTTGCCTTTGATTCCTAACTTTGACTGATGGCTTTTGT
This sequence comes from Durio zibethinus, assembly GCF_047325235.1. Lineage (NCBI taxonomy): Eukaryota > Viridiplantae > Streptophyta > Magnoliopsida > Malvales > Malvaceae > Durio > Durio zibethinus. Next base: position 1,295,494 of record NC_143183.1, read on the forward strand.
ACGTTCCCACTAGTTGTTTTGTCATATTGATACTCAAAGGCTTATTCTTCTTAGGAACAAGCGTCATGTAGAGGTCTCTCCTTTTGTGATGCCGGGCTTTGTATTAAAGCATATGGCGGCTTTCATGAGGTTAACGCGATGAGCTTCTTTCTTATTGTTGGGTTTGCATTTGAGTTATTGTCGGTTGTTTTTGTCAGGGTTCCCTTTGGCTCTTCCTATTTGTTGGGATTGAGGTATATTTTTAGTTTCATGACAGGACTCTCTCAATATAAATAATAACAATAGTCACCCATTTGATAGCAAAACTTCAATCAAACAGAACCCTTCATGCATATTCGTATCACTATATTGCAATCATTAATCAACCTTCATTGCTTCATCATCCTTATGGAGCTTGGATTTTCTCCTTTTTCTATCCTGCTTAACATCCTCATATTCTTGTTCATCTTAGTGAGAATAGTTCAGATATTGAAATCTAAGAATCCTGTCAAAAAGCTGCCTCCAGGGCCATGGAAACTACCTCTCATAGGAAACATGCACCAACTTGTTGGTTCGCTACCTCATCAAACGTTGACAGACTTGGCTAAGAAGCATGGCTCCCTCATCCATCTGAAGACTGAAGCAGTTTCCAATATTATAATTTCTTCACCAGAATTGGCCAAAGAAGCTTTGAAAACCAATGATATCAGTTTTGCTTCTAGACCCTCTATACTTGCTTCCAAGATCATGACTTATGATTCTACAAGTATTGTTTTCTCCCCCTATGGTAGTTACTGGAGCATCTACGCAAAATTTGTGTAACAGAACTTTTAAGTGCGAAGCGCGTTGAATCATTCAGAAAAGTTAGAGAAGAGGAGGTGTCAAATCCCATCAACACAATTTCTTTATCTATAAGAATCTGCCAATCAATCTTAGCAAAAAAATTTTCTCATTGACATATGGCATAACATCAATAGCAACCTTCAATGGAAAATGTAAAGACCAAGAAGCATTCATATCCATCATCACTCAAGTTAGTATGTTGTCAGGAAGCTTCACCATTGTAGATATGTACCCCTCTGTTAGAATGCTTGAATTGATTAGTGGAAGGCCCAAATTTGAGAAGCTACATAAAGAAGCTGATGGGGTGCTTGAGGACATCATTGCTGAGCATAAAGAGAGGAAGAAAATATTAGGCAATGGCAATGGCGAAGAAGTGAAAGATCTGGTTGATATTCTTTTAGATCTTCAAGAGAATGGCGAACTGGTTTTTCCTTTATCTGTTGATAACATTAAAGCAATCATCTTGGTGAGTTTTCCCGTTTTTTATTTGTTGTCACTTGTTTACTTCATTTCTGTTTGATGCATAGCTAACCAATGGTAACATCTATGATTGAAGTACCCTTACTAAGTGTTCAATAATCACCTCCAGGACATATTCAGTGCTGGGAGTGAAACATCATCGATAACTGTTGAATGGACAATAGCAGAACTGCTGAAGAACCCGAGACTTATGGAAAAGGCAAAAAAATGAGGTAAGACAGGTCTTCGACGGTAGAGGAAATGTGGATGAAGCAGGCATTCATGAACTGAAGTTCCTAAAAGCAGTTATTAAGGAAACATTAAGTCTGCATCCTTCTGTGCCTCTGGTACTAAGAGAATGCCGGGAGAACTGTCAGCTTGATGGTTATGATATACCCGCCAAGTCTAAAGTCATTGTAAATGCAGGAGCAATTGGAAGGGATCCCAATTATTGGAATGATGCTGAGACATTTTATCCAGAGAGGTTCCTTGATAGTTCGATTGATTTTTAGGGAACAGATTTCAGATACATCCCATTTGGTGCAGGAAGGAGGATATGCCCGGGTATATCATTTGCTCTTAGTAACATTGAGTTGCCAATCGCACAATTGTTGTACCACTTTGATTCGAAACTTCCTCATGGAATGAAGCCTGAAGATTTGGACATGACTGAGGCGCCTGGTATGTCAATAAGAAGAAAACAGTTGTTTGCAATTCCCATTCCTTATCATCCTTTGCCTGTGCTATAAATACATGATGTTCATTTGATCAATGTCATTGAATCATTGGACCATGTTCTTCATAATAGGAGAATCTTTATGGCGTTCAAATAACTTTTACAGTCCAAGCAACCGCAGCTAGTTCTTTTGTTTTTCTTTTTGACCTGTAATCCCAGTTGCTTATGGCTGTAGTGTGTATTTCAGCTGAGTTTGTCATGATTTCCCAGCTTGAACTTCATGCTATATTCTTAAATGGATTCCTAATTGAACTTCATGCTATATTCTTAAATTATATTCTTGTTTCTTTCAGCAAAAGGAAATTGGAAAGGAACAAAAAATACCAGGAAGACAACAACAAAAAATGTTCCGAAAGGTACTGAAGGCAATGATCTATTGAAGGACGTTTAGAAAGTTGGTTTTCCCTTACTAATAGTCTTGTAAATTCTGACAGTATATGGATGGGGAAAGATTACTTCATGCTTTGCAAGAAAATCCAACAGATGAATATAGTGGCACAACATTTTAGTCACATTTGATGTAAAGTTAAAGCAACAGGGTTTTCAAACACGGCAACATAGCCTCACATAACGATATCAGGATTAGACCTAACATTTTAAACATGTCTAAGATACACAAATTGTCACATCTAATTAGGATATAAATTAGTCGAACAAAGGATATATAGAACCTCACGAAAACAATATAAAACAGGGAAAGTGAAGGGAAATGAAGTCAAGAATACAAGTGATTGGAAGTCAGTGGATTCACTTGGAACTGAGGTACCCTATAGCACTACCTCAAGTTAAGAGTTGGCTTCTTCTTTTTCTTGCTTTGTTTTACTAAAAGCAGGGAAAACCGAGCAAATCCAAACTTCTTCCTCTTTCCAGAGAACTGCTTTTGACCGATTTCTCTCTCTGTCTTGGGAGTTAAGGTGAAATCACCATTTTGTTTACTGAGCATTTGACCCAATGACACCTTTCTCTTCACAGTGCCTTTCTCTGCCAGCATCTCAGTTTCAAAGTCTTCAGGCAGAAGCAACTTCCGGCTTAGTATTTGCCCTATTGATAGGGTTGGCTTCAAAACAGGAGTTGGACCATCACAAACCAGATTCAATCCATTCACATCTAATAAGTGAGAATCTTTTCGATTGTGAGACGGGTAAGAATTCTTGAACTTGGTAGAGTTGTGTACAGAACGTCTTTTCTGACCATGCTCAGATCTCCACTTGCGAAGGGCCTCCTCCACTGCCAGCTTGCCCTTATTTGCAGCTTCTACTCTGTTCAATGCTTCTTCCAAGACCTTCTTACTAGTTTTGACTTCTTCAGTGGCTTCCTCTACCCTCTTCAAGACTTCCATTTTTGAAACATTTGCTCCATCAACTTGGAGCATAGCATCAACCACTCTCTTATTAGAAAGTTCCTCGGCATTTTGAGCCTTGCACATTAAGGAAGAGTACTCTTCAAATGAAATAGTCACCCCTTCAGCCTTTTGCACAGGAACGCCACACGAGCTCTTCCTTCTTGAAAGAGTTTTGATCTCTGCAAGAGCCACAGCTTCTGCAGCTCTAGCAGCTTCCTTCATTTTTTTGGCTGCAAGTAGCCTCATCTCAGTTGTTTTTATTCTTGTTCTTGTCTGTTCAATCTCAGATATTGCTCTTGAAACCTCTGATCTTGCTGCTTCTCCGATTTTCTTGTATTGCTCAGCCTCAGAACTCAATCGTTGGAGCCCCCTTGATATATCCAAAGGATTATCAGCACTGCTTTTGGTTTCAGCATCTTTTGCTACTTGCAGTTTGAGTCTTGTTTGATTTAACTCTTCTTCAAGGGATGATATCTTTGATGAATTCTGACTTAGCCTCTCTCGAGTCTTCTCAAGAGAAATTCTTTCCTTCTCTAATTTCTTGTTTAGTGATTCCACAGAACCTCGAATGTCAGCGAGATCATTGGTTGTCCGGGAAAGATTCACTTTGGCCTGGTTCAACTCCATTAAGATTAAACCAGGAGATGATGATGGGCGGGGACTCAAATTTCCAGCCAAGTTTGGTTGGCCACCTTGATGATTTTCTTTCTCTGCGTCATTCACTGTAGAGGCCACATTCTTGACATCTGTATTCATCTCAACGGTCACATTTACTTCGGAAGCTTCTTTCTGCAGCTTTAATTTTAGCTCTTCTACAGTTGTTTTTGTCGTTTCAAGTTCTTTTAGCACATCCAATGTTTCTCTTTCCTTAACAATGAGATCCTTCTCCAATTGTGCTGCTTGCTCCTCCAATTTTGCAATGTCCACTTCTTCCATATCATGCTGCGAATATTTAGAACTTGTCAGAAAACAAGCAAATGTCAACAAAATGCATACGTAGAGGAATCAAAAGTGAGGTAATACATGCACTAATCACTTAGCATCAATTAGCGGCGCAAAAGACAAACAAAACAATCTATCTCCTTTCCATAAGCAGAAGTGACTAAACTTTGTAAAACATTCAAAGAACATGAAAACTATTAAAATAAAGAACACACAGAAAAAACCCCCCAAAAGTACAACCAATCTATCTTCTTTCCATAAGCAGAAGTGACTAAACTTTGTAAAACATTCAAAGAACATGAAAACTATTAAAATAAAGAACACATAGAAAAAACCCCCCAAAAGTACAACCAATTGATTCACATGAGAGACCTTCAAGACAACTAATAACAAAAGATGATTGTAAAGAGAGCAGACTACTAGAAGAATCTTCAAGGTTCAAGTAACATGAAGCCGAGAGTTTCTGAGATTAAATGCTTCAAAGTCAGTTTCATGCAAAGTCCATGCTAATCAACTCTGAAACCACCTAGTGAGCATCTTTGCCAAGCTTTGCCTATTCTCTCCCACTTACTCTCTTCAATACACCTTTTTCTTTTACTAGCTATAAAACTTTATACTATGTTTGGATCGCACTTTTAAAGGAAAGGAAAAAAATGCAAGAAGCAAACTATAAATTTGAGAAAAGAAATTTTAATAATGAAAAGTTTAATGGTGTTACCATCATAATATATAGAGGAATCATGTTAAAACTGATACTGCATTTTAGTCATTTATTCATTTTTTAAACACTTATATTGTTGGTTTCTACCATTTCTTTTACTTCAAAGCAGGACCTCATGCAGCAAAATGCAAATGGGAAAAATCAACTACCTAATGTGATACTAATAACCAAACAAAGCCTTAAATTTTCAAAGTAAATCCTGAGCTAAAAAGTACAACTTTACGAACCCACATTGATTACTTTTACCCTATAAATGAGTCAATAGCCAATCTAAAACAAAATAGACCCAAATATCAAAAACAGAAAATAAAAAAAGTAAAAAAAAAAGGAATGAAACATTTGTCCAAAAAAAAAAAAAAAACCCAGAAGTAAAAACCAAGATTGTTTTTTTTTTGGTTGTAGAAATTAAACCTCAGTTTCAGGGATGAGCTTATGTTGAGAGGGTTTCCAGTAACCAATTCCACCGAATCGAGAGACAGCCTCCTTAACTGACTCAAATGGCGCCGACGTATCGATCTCAGCTCTGACACCACCGTTCAAAGCACTCATTTTGGTGGCTGAATCACCAAATTCACAGCTTCCCACCTCCATTCCAAAAAACCAAACAAAACCCTCAAATAAAAAACAACTAAAAAAAGTTGGTTTGGAGCTTTTGCACTTGTCTGAAACTCTGAACGAGTGAAAGACAATGAAAGCGACAGTGTACTATAAAAGAGGAAACGGCACTCAACCATGAGAGAGGGAAACAGGGAAAAGAGTAAATTTCCATAAATATCCTTCATTTTTATGAAATTTGCAGGATGTTTAAGTGGAGTTGTGAGGTAAAAAAAAAAAACAAGAGAGATTTACTCAAAGTGATTACCCTTGTGCGGAACGGAAATATTGAGAGATAAAAAGAAATTAAAAGCGTGTGGGTGCAATGGGGCGACACAGAATTTGAACGGCAATATTTCTTAACGGACTTTTTAGGACAAAAGCCTTAACTTGAGTATGTTGGACGGTTGAGATTTCTCTGTCTTATTTCTTTTAAAGGGAAAAGACAACTCATCTTTTCTTGTTTGAAATTTTTTTTTTTTTTTTATAATAGAAAATATATATGGATATCATATTAGGTTGAGACGAGCATTTTTTTCAAAAATTCGATTCGATGATTTTTTTATTTTTTAATATTTAAATTTGATTTAATTTAATATTATATAAAATTATATTTTATTTGATTCGATATAAAATTAATGAAATATTATTTTTAAATTTAAATATAAAATTAAATAAATATAAAATATATAAATATTAAATTAAATAAATAATTTAAAATAATATATATCAAGTTAGATCAAAATAAGTTTACTTGAAACTCAATCTCGATTTATTTTATTATTACTCAAAATTTGATTTATTTTTTAAATAAACTTTAAAAAATTCAATCAGATCAAAATTCATCGAAGTATGAATTAAACTACTTTTTATGTATATATATATACACAATTTCAACTAAATTATTTTTTATTTTATAAAAAACTTAAATTGCAATATTTATAATTTTTTATTTTCAAATTACGATTTTTAAAATTTTTTTATTGTCAAAATACAATTATTTTTAATCCGTGGTAAAGAGTGAAGAGGACATAGAAGTTATTGGGATGGAAAGTGCCGTACTTTCCTGTTGCATTCGCTTTTTACTGGTATAAAATCATTACCTGACCGTTGCATTGCATAAAGCAGTAGCATTGCCACGGTAAAAAAGCCAAAAGTAAATAGAATTTGATCGAAATGTTCATGCTTCCATTGCAGGCTTTACAGCCTAAAATCATTTGAATTTGATTCTAGTTTCAATAAAGTTTCAAATTTTCTACAACATATGCTACGGCCAATAATACATTACAGGGCTCAATTCATTCCCCAACTTCTAGGAAGATTGTTTAATGTAAGAAAATTAAATTTAGTACCAAGGGAAGTTAAGCAACTGTCAGAATTAACCTTTTATGCACTGAAGTTATGTAATATCTTGGCATCCTGATCAAATGCGGTGACTTCATGAATAGCATTTGCTAAATAATCTACATTCTTTGCGGTCACTCCACCCATGCTGCCATGTTGCCATATGATGAAGTTTGGATTAGCTCATAATTGTACAATATCTAACTACTGATATGCATATCATAGGAAAACCAATGTTTATATAATAAATATACCTTATTCGTCCATCCTTTGTCATGTATATATGAAATTCCTTCGCAAGCAGATCGACCTCATTAGGAGTCAAGCCAGAGAAGCAAAACATTCCAACCTGTAATTTTCGCATATTCTGATGAGTTAAAATGCTAACTGTTGAAATGCCTTTTTTTCTCTACGCTTCAAGCAGCAACAGGGAAGCTTCTAATTACATTACTGACCTGGTTAGTTATGTGTTGCCAATTGAGGGGAGAACCTAATTTCTCAAGAGCTTCCCGTACAGTAGCTCTCATCCTTTGAACGTGAGTTGCCATGAACTTATGACATGTAGATATGATTAAAGGCACATCAGGCCCATCATCCTAATACTTGTAATTGAGGAAATTGAAGTAACGAGAGAATGGAAGAGGAAAAAGAAACTTGAAAAATATACCTTGACCTCTTTATGCCAAATGGCCCTAATGTCAGGATGACTCAAGATTTTTGAGACCAGTGCTATACCATGAATAGGTGGACTGCCGTACATTGTGCTGGCAATCTGCTGTAGCTGGCTCTTAATTGCAACTGCTTGGATTTTGTTGTTGCAGAGAACACTGGAACAATCAATGCCAGGTAAGATTTTTGAATAACCATAAGGACCAAACCAGAATACAAAGGGTTCTGTTTAAAACTTGAGCCTTCTAATGTATGACTTATTATATCACACACACTCAGTAAAAAGTTCAAGGAACTACATAAATATACATCCAACCATAAACAAAAATGAACAACATTTGCTAACCTGAGACAACCCACTCGGTGACCATACAATCCCATGTTCTTTGCAAAAGATTGGGCACAACCTATTAGATGGCCATCTTCAAGGAAAATTCTAATTGCTCGAGCATCCCTCTCTAGATCTCCGCTTGCAAAACCTTGATAAGCCACGTCAAAGAAGGGAAAATGGTTCTTTACCTAAAAAGTAGTAAAGTCAAGAATTTTAAATCAGTAATAGATATAAGAGAAAAATGTTTCAAAATAATATAATTATTGCCATTACCTTGAACAGAGATGAGATTTGTTGCCACTGCTCATCACTAGGGTCAACCCCAGTAGGGTTATGTGCACAAGGATGAAGTAAGAAGAAAGAACCATCTGGCGCATTCTATGGGAACCATCAAACAAATAAAACAAAAGCAGTCAATAACTGATTTCAGATCATAGTTGAGACATTTAACAGTATTTCACAGATCTAGCATCCAGGCAATGCAAATATTGTGGTGTTGCATATAATCCAAGCTTCCTGTAGCAAAAATGAATATGCATATACATATGTAGTATCTTTGTAACTAAAATATTTAACTTCATGTCCATTTAGACATGCATTAAGCATTTAACAGAGTTTTAACTTCTTCATTGTATGTACATTTATGTGAATGTGCATTATACATATGTATATGTATGTAGGTCTGCAAATCACTGGCAATGTTCTAGAGAAATTCATATCAAAAGAAGAATTTATTGGGGATCTATTTTATACTTGACGGAACTAGGTTCCTCTTTGAGTTTGCTGGAATCATACATAGGTGAGAAACATGTCAATATCTGACTGATTGGTGGTTTTATGAATGTATTTGACATATAATTTTGTTGAAAATTTAATATAATTGTCCTGGAGCCCATTAGGAAGGGCAAGAGAGGGTGGGGAGAGAGTGTGGATCATTGTATGTACCTTGACATCATCCATGAGTGCCACAAAGTTTAAACCCTTGGAATCAGGATGGTAGTAGTGGAATGTCCTCTCTGGAACATGAGCATCTCTCCAAATGTTGTGGTGACTGTGTGAAACAGGAATAAAATGTGATTCAGCCATAGGTTTAGGGACTTAAAAGTGAAAACATCTTTTGCATAGCCATGTTTATAACTTTAAACAATAGAATGAAATGAAAGGTACAAGACATCTTACTTGGACCAAGTTGGATCAGGCAAATATATTCTTGAATCTGGGAAAAATCGTTTCTGGAACTCGGCAAAGAGACGACATGCACCAGTTCCAGAGAGAGCCTGAATTCCGGCAAACCTCCCTTCTTTTACAACATCTGAATCCTCTCCATAAACCAATTTTGCACTCTCCTCAACAAATTTCGAGCTAACTGCAGTAGATGTTGACTCCCTGTCAATGCATCTCAGAACATTAGACTAGAAGATATTTGGAGTTAGAAGATGTATAAAGACAATGAACTCATAAGGTAAGCAAAGAGTCTATACAAATTTAGGAGTAAGCACATGTTAATTTACCAAATAATAAATCAGCAAGAACATTTCAAAAGGACAGGTAGGAGGATTACTTCTATAGATATAGCACTTTCAAAACCAAAGGTCAAGAAATTCAGGATATTATCTAACAAAAGCACTGGAATTTTCAACAATTAATGAACTCAATCAAAAAGTAAAAAATAACAATAAAAAAAAGTTATACCCAAAATCTCATTGCAAATGCAGCTTTCAACATATGCATCAGATATTGCCCTCAAAGACATTCAACAAATTTCAATTCGTTACAGAGATGCCAACTAAAAATGAGCATCAATATCTGATAGGAAAGAATTGAAATTTTATATTAAGTTCTAATTAACTGGCTGTCTTATGCTTAAATCAAATATCGATTTAAATCAAATATTGAACTTAATTAGAACTTAATAAAATGAATGATTAAAAAGGACCAAATATAGAATTAAATCAAATATCGAAAAAAAGGGGAAAAAATTAGAACTATGATGAAAATGAAACCCACAAGAAATTGGTAGCCGCAATCTTGCCTTCTGCTTCCCTAACGCATTGAAGAACAATGGGTTTCCCCTCATCATCCCTGTAAGCTCCCTGAAAACTTTCAAGAGTTATTCTTATTACTATTATTTCCTATAATGCCCAAAGAGGAACAAGCAATTGTGATAGAAAAAAAATACCACTCCAAGATTAATCTTGTAAGGACAAGGGTCAGCAAGAAAAGCTTCGGTGACAGCATTGACGGGGTCCTTAGGAGCTGGAGTGACATGGTCCCACCATGAACATGGACTGGCTCTGGCCCTGGTGGAAGTTGATATTCCTCTTCTCAGGTATCTCCACATAATCGTCACCAAGAAATGCGAAAAGCTGCCGCTGCTTTGGTTCTGTTGTGTTCAGGTAACTCATAGTTGAGTATATAAATACGAAGACGATGGAAGCCTGGGAAAAAGGAAAATCAACGGTGTTTTTCTTAATCTTCCATGGTTTTATTTTTTGTTCAAAAAGATGGGAGTTTTGACTATGTTTTTCAGTGGGCTTTTTCTGTTTTGTTCGTTGGTTTTTTTCTTTTACTTTTCTTTTTCCCGCTGTAGCCAACAGAATTGCAAGAAATATATTGAGATTTGAGAGAACAGATGGGCCATGGTGAAATGACCTGATTATGGCCCTCTTTTATTAGTAATTTATTATACACATCCTATATTTTAGGCAATATAACCGTCGCCGTCATAAAATTAATAATAATAATAATAATAAAATTTATCATAACGTCTAGATCCGGAGATTTATCGTTAGAAATTGACTTGAATGAGTCATCATTAATTTTTTTTACTTAGGTATGATTGATCACCTAAAAAATCTATCTTTTCAGAGAACATCTAAGTTTAAGGGTCCTTACAAGAATAAGTTCGGGTTTACTAACTAGAACATGGTTTGAAAGTTCGGTTACATGTGAGGAAGGTTATAACACCCTCACAATACTCATCGAAAGATGGTACCAACTTAATTTTGTGTTATCCAATAAGCCTTAAAAATTTACCAAGTAATTAATTATCAAAAATTATTTTCAATTGACTCTAATAATTTTAGCAAAAAATTGAAAAAATTTCCTCACCTCAAGAATATGCAAGAAAATTACTATTTCACTTGCAGAGACTCCATCGTCGGATTATTTAACATTAAAAAAAATCAAGAAAATAAAAAGAAAAGAGAAAAAGATGATTGCTTTTATGCAAAGAAAATTGATACTTTTAACTTTTTTTCAAAAGTTTTTTTGAAACTTTAATTTCGAAAAAAATTGATACTTTCAACTTTTCCTCAAAAATTTATTTTTGAAAACTTATTTTTAAGGAAAATTGATGCTTTCAACTTTTCTCCAAAAATATTTTTTGGAAAGCTTATTTTCAAGGAAAATTGATGCTTTCAACTTTTCTTCAAAATATTTTTTAGAAAGCCTATTTTCAAGAAAAATTGATACTTTCAACTTTTTCTCAAAAATATTTTTTTAGAAAGCTTATTTTCAAGGAAAATTGATACTTTCAATTTTTCCTCAAAATTTTTTTTTTGAATTTTATCTAAAGAAAATAAAATAATAAAATAAAAATAAAAATAAAAATAAAAATGAAAATGAAAATAAAAAATAAAGAAAAAAATAAAAATAAAATAAAAAATATTAAAAATTCTAATATAATAATAATAATAATAAATAAATAAACGAAAAAAAAACCTGAGAACGGCTCGACTTGAGGGCTCGGCTCGTCTCGGCTTGAAGAAGAAAAGACTGCTTGGAGATGCGATTCGAGGTGTCGGTTCGGCTCGAAAAATGGCTCGGAGACATGGGTTACACGCGGGTTGACGCTCGGGTCGGGTCTGTCTTTTTTCTCTCAGCCCGTATCTCTTTTTTTCTGTGTTTCAGTCTTTTGATCCGTTGATCTATTTATAGGGATTGATTAGAAGAGTTTTTGATCAATCCTTATTCCCTTTTGGATTGGGATTCAATCTTTGAATCCAATCTGAATTTTGATTGAATCTCACATTCACGGTAGAACTCAAATTTCTATCCTAATCCAACTCCAATCGGGTAAAGGAAAGAAGAAAAGAAAAGAAAAAAGAAATAATAAAATAATAAAATAAAAAAAATAATAAGGATAATATATTGATTAATAGATAAATAATAATAATAATAGATAAATAATATATATAAATAGATAAATAATAATAATATATAAATAAATAAATAATAAAAATAAAAATAAAATACAATAAATATATATTAATAAATAGTAATAATAAATAAATAATAAATACATAAAATACAAAATAAAGTAAAATAAAATAAAAAATATAAAAATATAAGAAATACAAAAATACAAAATAAACTGGGCCTACCCATTTGGACTAGGCCCAATTGATCCAGGCCTGGACCAAATTGGGTGTCTACAGCTGCTCCTCTTTGCACATTTTTTGTGAAACAAAAATTATGCAAAAACGTAGACACCCATTTAAGACTCAACTCGACCTTTTTTTTTTCATTTTTTTGTATTAAAGATTTGATCAAAACTCCTTTAAGTAGAGGCTCAACGACTTTGAAAAACATAATCAAAGCTCCTCTAATCAGAGGCTCAACGACTTTGAAAATGAATAAAGCTCTTCTAAATAGAGGTCAATGAATTTGAAAAATAAACGGCTCCTCTAATCAGAGACTTAACGACTTTGAAAAATAAATAGCTCATCTAATCTAAGGCTCAACGACTTTTGAAAAAAAATGGCTCCTCTAATCAGAGGCATCACAACTTTGAAAATTAAATAAAGCTCTTCTAAACAGAGGCTCAACGACTTTGGAAAAATAAATTGCTTCTTGACACTCATGTCCAAAGGAGTTGAAAATCGTGTTTGAAGGAGTTTCAGGAGATTATACCCAAAGGTCTTATAAATCAACCCTAATACCAAGAGACATCCTAGTTCAAGGATTAGGAACTTACCTTACAAGCTTTTTCTCAAATTTAAAAATGTCTTCATATTTGTCTTTTCTATGTGAGATTTTGGAATACTCATGCTTCTTGAATTTATGCAGTATATGCTATGCAATGCATATGAAATTCAATGCGTGTTATGCAAATGTTGACTAATTAACTCCTATTTAATTGTGGTACTCAAGTTTCTCAAGCTCTTTTCTTGGGCCCCGAACCCTTGATTTTTCGAAGACCCAATTACGCTGCTCTTCTAAGATCGAGCCAGTGTAACTCTCAATCATCTCTTCCACTCACATTCTTTCTGTAAGAAATCTCTTTCCAAATTCAATGTCCTTATCAGGAACTGAACATCTCGATTCTGCCTTTATCATTCTAGATTTCTTTAATGTAATGTAAAAATATTTCATGCCATTATTCATTTATCAGTCATTATTTCATACTCAAAAAGTAAGAATGCATTTGCACATTTCTTCCATTGTAGAGTATTAAGAGGAAAAAAATAAGAATGGTTAAGAAACCGTCAATAGAATAAGGACACAAAAGTGAAATAAAATATCTTTTATTAACAAAATGTTGGCAAACTTTGGCCAAGAAAGAATTACAAGGATAAGTATGGGGGACAAAGCCCAAAAATGAACAATCAGATAATCATGATAACACATCTCAAAGTTTTTCTGAAAACCTAACCATCTGATGTATTTAAAAACTTAGAGCTCCTTCGAATTTCTTAATCTTTATGCCAACGGATTTTCAAATTTGGTGTTGTATTCTCCTTATCTAAGCTACTTTTTTAGGTTTTTAACTTAAATAAACCCCTATGACTTAAACCGTCATTTTAGGGTTTTCGTCTTGAGTCCTCTTTTTTTTCCATTTTTTTTCTTTTTTTTTTTTTTTCATTTTTTTTATTTCAAGCATAGTATTTCTTCATAGCATCAGAATTTATAGGATGAGATAAATCATTTCCATCCATCTTAGTCAGTATCAACATTCCATCCGAAAAAGCTCGTCTCACCATATATGACCCTTTCCAATTCGGAGTTTATTTTCTTTTAGTATCATGCTGGATTGAAAGGATTCTTTTCAAGACTAACTTTTTTTCTCGAAAGCAACGGGGTTAATTTTTTTTATCATGAGCCCTCATCATTCTTCTTTGATATAATTGACCATGGCATAATGTAGTCAATCTCTTTTCTTCTATGAAATTTAACTGTTCATAGTATTCTCAAATCCATTCAGCTTCTTTCAACTCAGTTTCTTTTAGAACCCTCAAGGATGAGATCTCCACTTTCACTGGTAGTACAACTTTCATCTTATAAACCAAAAAAAATGAGGTTACCCTAGTAAAGGTGCGCACTGATGTTTGGTATGCATGCAGTGCAAATGGTAACTTTTCATGCCAATCTTCATAAGTCTCGGTCATCTTTTTCAAAATCTTTTTTATGTTTTTGTTGGCTGCCTCAACTGTCCCATTCATTTTCGGATGGTATGGTACCGAGTTATGATGCTTGATCTTGTATTGAGCATATATTTCTTGCATCATCTTACTATTTAAATTCTTGGCATTGTTTGAAATAATTTTCTCTGAAAGTTTATATCTACAGATGATCTCTCTCTTTATGAACTTGTCAATCACAGATCGTGTTACACTTGCATATGATGCTGTCTCAACCTATTTTGTGAAGTAATCTATCATCACAAAAATGAATCTATGCCCGTTAGAAGCCTTTGGAGTGATAGGACCAATGACATCCATGCCCCACATTGAAAATGACCAAGGTGGTGCCATAACATGTAAAGCAGATGACGGAGCATGGATCTTATCAGCATATATCTGGCATTTATGGCATTTACGAGCATAATCAATGTAATCACTCTTCATTGTTAACCGGTAATATCCTACTCTCATAATCTGTCTCGCTATCATATGTCCACTGGTATGTGCCTCACATATTTCATCATGCATTTTTTTAATGATTTTTCTCGCTTCAACTTTACTTACACACTTTAGTAATACTTAATCTTGACTTTTTTTGTACAGAACATCTCCATCCAGGAAAAAGCTCATAGCTAATCTTCGGATGACCCTTTTATCATTTTTTGTTACTTGAACTTGGTATTGCTGATCCTTAATATACTGCAGGATATCATAATACCAGGGCTTCCCATTTTTTTCTTGTTTTACATTGGAGCAATGAGCTGGCACCTCCTTAACATCTAGCCTGATGGGTTGAATGTTAGTATTGTCATTAATTCGAATCATTGCAGCTATAGTAGCCAATGCATCAACAATTAGTTTCTCTTCTCGAGGTAAATGGTTAAACTGGATATCTTCAAATTGTTTCATAAACTCTAGAATATACTTATGATATGAAACGAGTTTTGAATCTCTCGTCTCCCATTCTCTTTTCAACTGATATATAACTAGAGCTGAGTTTCCAAACACTTTAATGCTTTTACTCTTCTATCTATAGCAGCTTGTAAGCCCATGATATATGTCTTATATTCAGCGATGTTATTTGTGCAATTAAAATTTAACCTTGCTATTACAAGGCAGTATTATCTTTTTGGAGAGATCAAAATTACTCCAATTCCATGTCTCAAGGTATTGGCAACTTCATCAAAATACATTCTTCAATATTTTTCTCTATGCTCTCCTTTCTCCAGTTGGGAAATAGTCATTAGGTCTTCATCAGGGAATTCTAACTTCATTGGTTCATACTCTTCAGTAGCACGATCTGTAAGGAATTTTACTATGGCACCCTTTTTTTTATTGTCTTTTGGCTCACATATATAATATCATACTCCGAGAGCATTACTTACCATCTAGCAATTCTTTCAGACAAAAAAAACTTCTCGAAGATATATTTAATTGGATCCAGTTTTCTCATGAGTCATGTGGTATGATAAAGCATATACTTTCTGAGTCTTTTGGTAGTCCATGCTAATGCACAACATATTTTCTCCAATGAAGAATACTTGGATTCATATTCCATGAACTTTTTACTCAGATAGTAAATAGCTTTTTTTTTTCAACTAGACTCATCTTGTTATCCTAGTACACATCCCATTGAATTTTTACATACCGTTAAGTATAAAATTAAAGGTTTCCCTAGAATAGGTGGCACTAATACTGGAAGGTTTGACAAGTATTACTTAATTTTGTCAAAAGCCTTTTGACATTTTTCATTTCATTTTTCAGGATTATTCTTGTGGAGAAGGTTAAATATGGGATCACATTTGTAGGAAAGTTGAGAGATAAATCGAGAAATGTAATTCAATCTTCTCAAAAAATCTCAAACTTCTTTTGGTGTACTTGAATGTGATAAATTTTGAATAGCTCGTATCTTATCTAGATCGATTTCAATTCCTTTTTCATTGACCATAAAGCCTAATAACTTTTCTGACTTTACCCCAAAGGTGCACTTGGCTGGGTTTAACTTGAGTTGGAACCTTATCAATCTTTCAAATAACTTTCTGAGGCTGGTGACATGATCTTCATTCTCACAAGATTTTGTAATCATATCATCTACATACACCTCAATCTCTTTGTGCATCATGTCATGGAAGAGTGTTAGTATGACCCTTTGATATGTTGCTTCAACATTCTTTAACCCAAAAGGTATGACCTTGTAGCAAAAAGTTCTCCATATAGTTACGAAAGTGGTCTTCTCTATATCATCTGTAGCCATTTTTATTTTATTATACCTTGAGAAACCATCCATAAAGGAAAAAATTGAATGCCTAGCCATGTTATCTACTAGTGTGTTGATATAAGGTAAAAAAAAGTTATCCTTTGGACTAGCTTTATTCAAATCACGATAGTCTATATACATTCGTACCTTTCCATCTTTCTTAAGAATTGGTACTATATTGGCTACCCACTCTGGATACTTAGCCACTTGTAGGAAACCTATATCAAATTGTTTCTTCACCTCTTCTTTGATCTTTAGTAGCATTTTAAGCTTCATTCGTCTCAGTTTTTGTTGAACTGGCTTACATTCTGGCTTTAGAGGTAATCTGTGCTTCACTATCTCCGTGCTCAGCCCTAGCATATCCTGGTAAGACCAAGTAAATACATTTACGAATTCTCAAAGTAGGTCTACCAAACGTTGTCTATCTCCTGATGAAAGTGAAGTGCCAATTCTGACATCTTTTTTATTCTCTTTATCTTTTAGATTCACTAAGTCAACTATCTCCTAATGAGGCTCAATTGGCTTATTTTCTTGTTTAATCAATCTCATTAGGTCCGAAGGCATAACATATTCCTCAAAATTTTTTTCATTGTCAAGTTCATCAGTGTTAATTGAATTCTTAAAACTAACATCTTGATTGTTATCATAATTATCTTCACGTTCATTTAAGGACCTGAAATTGAATGAAATGAGATATGTTGGCAAGATGTGTTTGGAAAGATGAAAATAATGAAGACACAAGAAGAAATGAATGAAAATGCATCATTCTTAATTTTTATTAAAAATAATAAAAGATAAATGACCCTAACAAGAAAGATCACCCCAATGCCTTCGGTAATAGCTATTGGGATGTTATAATTACATTGTATCAATTTCAAAGGTCACAGGCATTTTAATGGCACTCCAATTGCTCAGCTTATAATTTGGTGGACAAAGACGGACCCACCCCTCTTGATTAATCTCTATTTCATCTTCAATAGCATTAATGGTTAACTAGACAAAAGCTTTTTCCATGTTTTTTTTTGTATCTGGGTACATGAATCATTCAGGTCTGAAAGTCTCATACAGGTGTGGGATAACCATTAATTTTGCTGTTTTTCCTACTGGCCTCTTTTGATCTCCCATTCTACTATCTCATAACCCAAGCCTAACCTTTCACTATTGTTTATCACCGTCGGGGGTTTTTTTATTCCCTGCAAGTTCTTGCCCAGCCCTGATCCTGGATACTAGCCCTTATTGATGACTTGGCTCATCACTATTCTTAAAAAGATTGATTTTTAAGTCCTTCGCCTATAGAATTAACTAGTTTAAAAGATCGGTAGGAGCATTCTAATGCTTTTTTGGTAGCCTTTACATACAGAGTATTCAATGGTTAGGTCACTAGCATGTCTTCCTCCCTAACTACCACAACTAGTTGACCTTTTACATTAAACTTGATCTTTTGGTATAAGGTAGAAGGCACAGCTCCTGTCATGTGAATCCATAGCCTTCTCAATAGACAGTTGTAAGATGGAGAGATATCCATCACTTGAAACTTCATATTAAAAGTGCATGTCCCAATTTGTAAGGGCATCTCGATATCCTCAAGACTTCTCTTTTGATCCTATTAAAAGCTCTCATAATCATCTGACTGTTTTTCATATAAGAGTAGTTAATGGGTAGCCTCACCAAAGTTGACATAGGCATGACATTGATAGCAGAGCCATTATCGATAAGGACTTTGGTTATGATATGACTCTTACACTTGACTATGATATGCAAAGCCTTGACATTTTTTTTCTCCAAGAAAATCTTATCATCGCTGAACGAAATGTGATTCGGCATGACTAGATTTCCAGCCAAGTGATTCACATTTTCAATAGATACATTATGTGCCATGTATGTCTGATTCAACATTTTTAACAGGGCATTTCGGTATGGCTCTGAGTTAGTAGCAGTGATAGTAATGAGATTCGAGCTGACATTTTTTCAACTGTTCAACAACTGAATATTTACTATGTTTTACCAGTTTTAAGAATTCATAAACTTTTTTTTCTGATACCGACTTCGGGCAATCTTTCTCAGGTTTTACTTTAGGATTATTTCGCTCTTCTTTTTCTTTGGCCTTCTCTCTTTTAGCCTTCTCTAATATTTTTGAAGTGTAGCACCTTCCACTTCGGGTAATACCTGTTACATCAATTATATTAAAAACGTAAGCTTTGGAGACATCCCCTTCTTGCCCTTGAACTATTGTATCATAATCATATCTTTAGGGTATAGCTTTATCATTCTTGTACGGGAAATGAGTCAAAACTTTAAAAGTTATCGACCTGGGAATGAGTTTGTCTATGATTGACTTTAGCTTGTTCCCACAATGAATTGTCACTGACTTTGGAAACAGCTTTGCAGGTTTATCAGTAATGGACACCTCAATACCTCCTAAGTCTTTTTTTTTCGTAGACCTCCATCTGGTATGAATCCAAGAGTTTTTGTACTTCTTGATGAAACTGTTTACAAGTTTTAATAGAGTGGCCCATTGTCCCACCATGATATTTACAACTAGTGCTGGCTATATATACTCCATGATAACTGTATGAACTTACTAGTTGTATCATGTCAACTTTCCACAAGATATCAAATAGCTGACTAAAAGGCATCTTAATCTTTGCCACTTTTTTCTTCAAATGGTGCTCCTGTTCTTCGCTTAGAGCATTCACATTATGATTAGGCAAGAGATTGCCACTAATATTCGGTGCAGTCACCCCTCTTGTATCAAAGCTAATCATTTCATCTTTGATTAACCGTTGCACTTTGTGTTTTAAAACGGTGTAATTTTTGGTAAAATGATCGATAATCCCATAGTGATAGTCATAATAGGTTGTGGGATCGTACCATTTGGGGTAAGGTGGCTTGAGGGGTTCTAACTTATTAGGAGCAATCAAATGACTATTGTAAAGCTCCCAATATAATTCTGTATAAGTCATTAGAATTGGGTCAAATATAAGTTTTTCACGAGTAGTTCGTTGCTTTCGTGAACCACTCATGGGGTTAGTTGGATGATTTTGAGGTCTTAGGGTAGGCTAAATGTTAGGACTATATGCAGTATTCTGAGGCCTAAGAGGGGGTTGATATGTCTGGGGATAAGGCGATTGTACAAATGGTTGGTATGGGTAAGGGGAAGTGTTATTTACAGTAGGGTAATATGAAAGGTATCCTTGTGGTGAGTAGAGTTGATAACCCTAAAATTATTTTCTATCAAAGCTCACAACCTGAGCTTCAGTCTCTTTCTTCTTCGGGATTCTTTTGCTAAATGCTTCACTTCCTTCCAACTTGCCATTCTTGATGGCACTCTTGATAATTTCTCTCGAAATTATCATATCAGTAAAATTTTTTGTTACATTTCCTATCAACTTTTCATAATAGAGAGGTTTTAAAGTGCTAACAAATAGCACTATAGTCTCTTTCTTAGTTAGAAGAGGTTGTACTTGAGAAGTTACATCCCTCAATCTCTGAGCATATTTTTTAAAAGACTCATTTGCTTTTTTCTTCAGGTTTTGTAAAGACAAACGATCAGGAGTCAAATAGATAATATGTCGATATTGACTGATGAAGTCATGAGCCATATCGCTCTAATAGCGAATGCGGGTTCTGTCTAATTGAACGTACCACCTGATAGTAGAGCCTGTAAGGCTATTCTGAAAAACATGCATAAAGAGTTATTCATCATGATCATGGGCTACCATCTTTCGACAATATATGGTGATGTGAGTTTTAGGGCACTTCGTACCATCATATTTTTTAAATTTTGGTACTTTAAATTTTGGCGAAATGATTACATCTGGGATTAAGCACAGCCTAGCAGCATCAAGAGAGCTATAAAATCCAATTCCTTTCATAGTTCGTAGCCTTTATTCTAGCATACTAATCTTTAGATCTCCCTGAGACTTCACCACTTTTACTTTCTCATTCTCTTTTAGGTCATCTAGATCAGGAATCAATTTACTACCTTTTCAGTAAAGACAGAATTTACATAGCTATGATAATGCCCTGGGTTGGGGGCTGATGGCATTTCAGGATATATAAGATATGCGAAATGTTATGATGGAACCTCTTGTGCAGACTGGATTTGAGGTGGGCCAAAACCTGGAGGATACAAAGGGTCAGCCACTTCTTGCAATAGGGGAACTTGTTGGCTTATGTTTTTTTTTACTCTTTTTCCTTTGTTCAACTTATTGAGAGCATATAGAATCTTGCTCAACTCATTTTCAATTTTTTCTTGTATTTTTTCTAGCTTTTCAAATATGTGAGAGTTTTTCTATTTCATTTGTCTGACTCTGGATCTTGTGTTGTATTGATGGACATGGTTCTCACTAGATGAAGCTATCCTTGAACCTTGAGTACCATATTTTAGAATTAGTAAATTTGCATGACTATCACATGGTTACTTTGTTAAGTGTAATAAATGAGAATACAATGAATGAAAAATACATGTATGCAACGAACATTTGCCTTAAAGACGATATTCAACTAAAAGATTTCATTTATTCCAAAGAACTTTTACATTGAGTTTATCATCCTAAAACTATAACCATAAAATTACTTGATCTGTTCATACTGGGCCTTGGCTTCCTCAATGAAGTTCAATAGACGCTGTCCATATTCTCCTACTGGGGTCACCGCTTGTTTCAATAACTCTGCCTCTTCCACCATCTCTTTTGCCTTGCATATCCCTTTACAGATTTGGGTCATTAGGTGCTCAATGTATTTATGTCTTCCTAAGTTCTCTCTTTTACCACATCAGACTTGGTATGATAATTCTCTATGCTCCCTAACCAATGCAGTAATGTGGTCTTCTTGTTCATTCAACTTTTACCTTAACCTGCTTAGATAACTGTTTAGCATGTTATTCTCTGTCTGTACTTGGGTACTTTCTTCTTTCAATTCAGTATACTTATGCTTCAATCTTATATTTTCTTCAGTCAGCTCAACAATGGTTATTTCTTTGGCCCTTTCTCTCACACATAACCTTTTATGCTCTTGGTATAGCTCTGCTAAGTCTTCAACAGCTGTATCACATTCTCTAGCAATCTTACGAACTTTAGCTTTATGACTTTCAGCTCTATCATTCCACTGGTCTTTTTCTTCTTGAAGCTTCTAGATTTTTTGCTTTAACTTTTCCTTTTCAGACTCAAATTCTTTTGTTGCAAGCTCTAATTTTGATGGTGTCTCTTCAAGTTTTTCTTCTATTGGCGGTTGAGAGCTTTCATAAGTGAATACCATTTCTTGTCTTCATTTTGCTCTCCAAACCAAGTACTCTGGAGTGACTTTATCAGTAAACGGTCTATGACTCACTCTTCGAGGATTTTTTTATGCTTTAATCATCTCATTCATCTTCTGAAATGCTTTAGACTTACTGTAAGAGAAATTTAACTGATGAAGCTCATAAGTCATAGGAATGAACTGTTCTGCCTCAAACTACTTTTTCACTAGGAGCGGTGCATAATTTGTCACTCCTCATAAACTCAGAAGTGAGACTACTGTATTATCCCTACATTGGTACAACATAGGTTCACGATTTGTCCATAGGCCCAACCATCTTACATCGGCACTGGTCAACTTTTGTATAAAAGTTATCCATTCCTTTTTAAACTTTCATTCTGACCACCCACTTTCATAGAATTCCTTAATCGAAGCTTGATTACGGATATAAAGCTTTGAGAAAGCACCATTTCCCCATTCGAAATGGCTTTTCATCCATAAGTATAATAACTGCATGCAACCTATAAAACGTCTTCCATTTCGATGATAGTAACTCAAAGATCTGATAGTCTCTAAGAATATTATCGTTGAAGAATTACAGCCATTGATCATAGTCTTGAAGAAGTCAACCACCGCTATCTCAATATAATCCAAAACCTTTGAGAAGATCACCATTTTGTATATGGCTAAGGCAAATATATCTAACCCCCATTCTTTATTGGCATGTTGCATTAGAAACTCATGAAAGAACTTTTAAGGTAAGCAAACCTATTCTTATTTCTTCTTTGTATAAGAATCCATAACTTCTTTGTCTATCCCCATGAGTTGAGCCAAATCCTTATGAAATCCTGACTTATGTTTTTTGACATATATCTTATCAGGAGCCTTGAGGTGCAAACCCAATAAAACTGAATATTCTTCGATGATTGGAGTCATATCAACTTCATTAAAGATGAAACACTTGTATGCAGGATCCCAAAATTGTGTTGCAGCCCTGATTAGTTGATCGTCGATAACTACTACAAGAAGGTGTGCTATATGCCCATGTCTCTGGCAAAACTGCTCTTGTCTTGACGGACTCATCTTCTTCTATATGTCAACTAAATCTTCTAGATTATTTTGTTTGAGGAGGATAGATGTTTTTTTGAGACAAAGTAGAATCATATCCGATTGATAAACAATCTCCCATCTTCAGTTGAATCTTTTCTGACTGGATTCTTACTTCGTTGGGTGTCTCACAATGTGCTAATACGGATGAAGAACAAACTAGTCGTTCAATGGAGTCCATGAAAAATTTTATTGAAGACTGTTTCTCAAGCAAATATTCTTTATGCAACTT
The DNA here is from genome assembly GCF_047325235.1 of Durio zibethinus. Classification (NCBI taxonomy): domain Eukaryota; kingdom Viridiplantae; phylum Streptophyta; class Magnoliopsida; order Malvales; family Malvaceae; genus Durio; species Durio zibethinus. Next base: position 1,318,692 of record NC_143183.1, read on the forward strand.
TATGATATAAGCATGAACCAAAGAAAAAGAATGAGAGAAAAAGGTTAGTATGCCCAAAAAAAAGAAATAAATAAATAACTAAGTAAATTAAAACATCACACAGAATAAGAGGAATATGAATCTTATGCTTTTTGGTCAATTGTAAAAGGGAAGAGTGATGGCTCTATCTATAGGCTAGGCACTTTTAAGATTCACTGCATATGGTTTGAGGTTAAAGTCTAAAGGTTCTCAAATTGCTCCTTACATCATTATCCATCACAGACTAGTAAGGCACCCTAATCTTCACCCATTATAGGCTACAAGCGAAAAATGTTCAATTTGAGTGGGAGTATTTCACTAGCCACTAAGGAGGCATTAAATCTCATGAAAGTAATAGGTACTTTACTCCTTCCTAGAGAGACGAAACTCGGGTGTAGAGCTCATGTTATGCACATGCATATGAATGACATAATTAATAAAGTAAACAAACATGAATGAATAATAACATCTATATACAAAAAGGTTCAATTTTATTAGGCTCTTAGATAACACAAATTTATTTGCTGGCCTGACTTTCAGGATCCTCAGCGGAGTCACCAAGCTGTCATAATGTCTAGATCCGGAGATCTATCACTAGACATTGACTTGAAGGAGTCGCCACCAATCTTTTTTATCTATGTGCGATTGGTTATCTAAAGAATCTATCCTTTCAGGGAATACCTAAGTTTAAGGGTCCTTACAAGAATAGGTTTGGGTCTACTAACCAGAATAAGGTTCGGGAGTTCGGTTACGTGTGAAGAAGGTTATAGCACTCTCACAACACTTATCGAAAGATGGTACCAACTTAATTTTGTATTATCTAATAAGCCTTAAAAATTTACCAAGTAATTAATAATAAAAAATTATTCTCAATTGATTTTAATACTTTTAGCAAAAAATTAAAAAAATTCTCTCACCTTAAGAATATTCAAGAAAACTACTGTTTCACTTGCAGAGACTCCATCGTCGGATTATTTAATATTAAAAAAATCAAGAAAATAAAAAGGAAAGAGAAAAAGACGATTGCTTTTGTGTAGAAAAAATTGATACTTTCAACTTTTTCTCAAAATTTTTTTTGAAATTTTAATTTCGAGGAAAATTGATACTTTCAACTTTTCCACAAAAATTCATTTTTGAAAACTTATTTTTAAGAAAAATTGATATTTTCAACTTTTTCCCAAAAATATTTTTTGGAAAGCTTATTTTCAAGGAAAATTGATACTTTCAACTTTTTCTCAAAATATTTCTTAGAAAGCTTATTTTCAAAGAAAATTGATACTTTCAACTTTTCCTCAAAAATATATTTTTTTTAATTTTATCTAAAGAAAATAAAATAAAAAAATAAAATAAAATAAAAAATTAAACAATTCTAATAATAATAAATAAATGAAAAAAAAACCTAGGAACGGCTCGGCTTGAGGGCTCGGCTTGGTTCGGCTTGAGAAAGAAAAGACAGCTTAGAGATGCGACTCGGGGTGTCGGCTCGACTAGGGAAATGGCTCAGAGACATGGGTCACACGCGGGTCGAAAGCAGGTTGACGCTCGGGTCGGGTCACCGACTTCAAAACGCGAGGATCCTCTGAGCATAGTGACGCCAAAACGACGTCGTTTTCACTGGGTATAAAAGGCTAATTCCTCTGTTTTTTCAACAGAACCCTCCTTCCCTCTCTCTCTTCCCTTCCTCTTCTCTCCTTTCTCTCTAAAACCCAAAGAACTCCGGTTGAATCTCGTCAGATTCTGGAAATTTTCGTCGAAATCTGAGTTTTTTCGCCAAAAGTTCGTCGAAAAATTGATCGATTTTTGAAAATTCTTGTCGAAAACTGAGCAGCTAGCTGAAAAAATCACTGAAAAATTTAACATTCGTCAGAAAATTCGACTGGAATTTGAAAATTTTTAAAAACTTTTCAGAAAAAAAATCGTAAAAAATTCTCCAAAAATTCTCCACTGATTCTTAGAGCTGTTCTTATGCACCAAAACCCTTTTTTAGCTTTTAAATCTTCTCTGTGTCTACCTTTTTTCTTGCAGCCCGTATCTCTTTTTTTCTGTGTTTCAGTCTTTTGATTTGTGGATCTATTTATTGGGATTGATCAGAAGAGTTTCTGATCAATCCCTATTCCCTTTTGGATTTAAGATTCAATCTTTGAATCTAATCTAGATTCTGATTGAATCCCACATTCACGGTAGAACTCAAATTTTTATCCTAATCCAACTTCAATCGAGTAAAGAAAAGAAGAAAAGAAAAAAATAAAATAAATAAAAAATAAAAAGATAATAATAAGGATAATATATTGATTAATAGATAAATAATAATAATAATAATAGATAAATAATAATATATATAAATAGATAAATAATAATAATAATAAAAAATAAAATAAAAATATATTAATAAATAGTAATAATAAATAAATAAATAATAAATACATAAAATACAAAATAAAGTAAAATATAATAAAAAAATAAAAATATAAGAAATATAAAAATACAAAATAAAGTGAGCCTACCTATTTGGATCAGATCCAATTGATTCGAGCTGAATCAAATTGAGTGTTTACAAAATTATGACATCTAATAAAAAGATTATATATTATCTGTCACTATGCATCCCTATTTTCTTGAATGTTGATAGGGAAGAATTCGTGTGCGTTGTTCATTTCTAAGGAAATTACTAGGATCAGCCTCAGTCTTAATCTTCACTAATCTATCGACATTACCCTTAAAATACTTGATCCCATAATCTCTTCTTTCGGAGTATAGGCCTTTTCCATTGTAGCTGGCACCCAAATCAAGATCTCTGTAGTTGAGATATGCTTGCCTTGGGTTCTTGGACACGAAAGGAGTCATGTAATCGTAGAGTTTCCTTGTCAAATCTATATAATGATTTGCTGCTTCAATCCCAGATTCATTCCAATTTGTTAGATACTGAATCTTCCATAGATTTCCAGCTCTATGCGGGAATGGAATTTCTGTTTTTGGAATTTCAGTCATCTTTCCACCATAAGGATTGAAGAACATTCTTGGCACTTCCAGTTCGATCATTCTTTTCCAAATCCGCTCCAAACCAGGTTTTGGAATTGGTTCTTTCACGTAATCTGATTTCTTCTTCAGAAAAACCAATGTTTGAGGTGTTCGATCCAGCAAAATATTGATTACTGTCTCCATTGGAACTTCGGGCCAACAAAGGATGGATTGAGTCCAGCTGGTTTCGATGCAATCAGATTTACTTAAACCCAACTTAGGAAATCTCTCATTCATGATGTTGAGGAGGCTCTTAGAATCTCCTATATACGAGGAAATGAATGAAGCCCTTAGTTTCTTTTCACCATTACTTTGACTGCTGCTATTTACAACATCCAAGGCAAGTCTGATGAAGAGCTCTTCAGGGAGCTTATTTGCAACATGCTGCCATTGGTCCACACTATCTGTCGCACTTTCTTCCAGGGCTTTTTCAACCTTAAAAACAGTGACTTTTTCTGGAACACGAACCACCTTAATTTTGTATGCAAGAATGACACCGAAGCTCATTCCTCCACCTCGGATGGCCCAGAAAAGATCTTTCACCCATAGATTTTGTATCATGAAGTCTGCCTTAGCATCAACAAAAAGTGCATCGATTATGTTATCAGCAGAAACGCCAAATTTTCTCATCATCTTACCATAACGCCAACTGTGGGGCAAGCACCAGCTCAGAAGCCATGTATTTTGCTCTTCTCAGCCGTTCTGTAAAAAAGTTCACCAAGAGTTGCTCCTGTTTAACCAATATATGTAAGATCTATTAAATTTAGGACAGCATTACTTGCACTCAACTATTACATTAACTAGTGTTGAGGATCCAGTTTCGCCCAATCTGTTATAATAAATTAAAGTGATATATGCGGTTAACATAAAATAAGAAAACTATGCATATTTGTCTTTGGGAAACAAGTTTGCTAGAGAACACATGAAGCAACGTTATGCTTCAAACAGTGCAAGGAAAAATCCTTGATATCATGTGTACTTTGCCTAAATTAAGTTAAAGGGGAAAAAGTAAGAATGAAAGTCATCATCAACCACCAACACCTATTGGTTGGAGTGGCTAAGGAGCTCGGTTCCTTTTAAGTAAAGTTTTAGTTTCGAGTCTTGTGAATGGAGAAGATAAGTGTTGGGAGAGCTTGCCCCCTTATGGGGTCTGACTCGGCTCAACTTCCAACTACTTGGAGTCCAAAGTAGTTACTAGACACTGGGAGGTTCCAAACAAAAAAAAATCATCATCAACCGATTTTCAAGATTACTTTTAATTCTAAACTTATGTAATGTAAAATGACAATATTTTAATGTAAATGTAATGTTACTTACCAAGATTAGTAAAAAAAACAGACAATTTTACTACCCATGTTATCATAATATCAGTTTAAAACATCTAATCACACAACCTAAACTCAAATCATAAGCAATGGAAATTGTAAATATGTAAAGAACAAAAGCAAAAGGTAAAGGGAAGAGAGAAGTTTCCATTGCACTATCTGTTTTCATAGGCTAAATAAGTACATTTGGTAGTGGAAATTGAGAAATTCTGAAATGGAAAGAAGCAAATCATGAAATGAGCAACATATCCTTGAAATAAAGTGCAGAGCTTTTTTATTGACAGACCTTGATAGAGGCAGAGCGCTGGCTCCACAATAACAAATACCACCAAAACCACATCTCATGAACAAAGCTAGAAACTTTTGCATGCACTACAGCATAAAGGATAAAGAACACTAAGCTTCCAGATAAGAAACACAAAGATATGGAAAGAATTATACTGACCTGCATCCTTTAATGTGCATGCATCAAGTAACCATAAAAGTTTTTGATGTGGTAAAAAAGATTGTGGAGGCCTTATTGAATAAGTTAGTGAATATTTCAAGTCAGATTCCAAAAGGCTAGACAGACCAACTAACCCTGTTATTCACCAAATGTTGAATTATACATTTCTCTACTGATAAAAGACTATCCACATGACCAACAAAAGATTGTGGAGGCCTTGTTGAATTAGTTTTTGTCAACTCGATTTTGAATGAATTTGGGAGAAAACTGTTAATGTGCACAGATATTGGAGTTGGAACAGCTGAGAAATAGTTTTGAGGAGAACTTTCTGAAAGTTCTTGTAAATGGTAGTTTTTTGGAATGACAACATTTATAAAATTTAATGAATTAGTAATAACAGAGTAATATTTGATAAAGTTAGTAGAAAGAGTAATAATCCCTGACCCATTTTTCAATTGCAAATCAAATCTCTAATCCATCAGCACCATATGGATAGTCTTTTATCAGTAGGCGAAGACCATTTGGTGAATTCTTATAATCAACTGCAACTCCTCTGAATTCAGAAAATGGAAGAATGTCATTTCGATAAAACAATAACTAAATGCATTAAAAAATACTCTGAATTTAGATTTGAATCTAATCTATTATCATTTTTGAACCATGAATTTGTCAATACAGCAGGATTTACCTTTTCTTGAGATGTTTGGGAAGTGCCTGGTCAAGCAAATTCCAATCCTTATATATTATTGACGACATTTCCATGGCATATTTTGCAGGGAAAACTATTAACTCAAGGATTCCACCTCCATTAATCAGAATCTACCGAGCGAATGCATTTATGTTCATTGTGTCACGGAAGTGAGGTTGGAGAAGCTTATGAATTGGATGAACCACACTTAGCTGCCTGTTTGTTGCAATCACAAATGGCTCAATTGTTGTATGCATGTTCAACCTGTGATCAAATTAAAAGCGTATGCATAAACCCCCTTTCAGTTTGAAGCAAACCAATGTATAATTGCAATTGAAATTTAAGCTTTCTTGGCAAATATCCATACCAATGGTTTATGAGTTAATGAACACCAAAGTCATTTACAACCATGTAAGCTTTAGCCAGCTGCCATATGGAACCTTCAACTCCATGTTCTGCTGTTGTGTACACCTTACTAACAGCCCCATATTGATCCCCATCTGGATGTGGTAAACTCAATTCAATGGCTAATGGTTTCAAAGTCCCATCATTCCTCAAAAGTAAGACAATCCTAGACACATAAGTATTTGTAGAAGTAGAGTTTATCCTCCTGAGGTATAGCATAAATGTATTAAGATGATTCAATATGAACAACCTGTTGCTCCTTAGTGCCTTTTCAACCAAATTCTTTTCAAGTTAAAAAAATTCACGAAACACTAATTTATATACTGTACTTTTGAATGAAATTGAGAAATATACAAAACATTACATCTTCTATAGTGAGACCCTCAAAGTTACGTTCTACATGTTCTTTTGTGAGAGCACTATTTTGATTACCATATACTTTAGCATCTAGCTTGCTCGTTGGAGGAAATTCCTGCAATTGAGATCAAGTGGAGCAAAGGAAAGAAAAGTTGAATTATGAGATAAATTTTAATGTTTTTCTATTTGTTTTCCTTGGATCTACTGCCTTGACAAACAATAGGAAAAATGAAAATTCAAAATGGTGCTCAAACTTACTTCAAGAAGACGAATGATGATAGGGTCTACTATCTGCTCCAACTATATTATAAGGCATCACGGCCATGGAATAAATACTAATAGTAATGAAATACATGACATCTAATAAAAAAATTGTATATTAGCTGCCACTATGCATCCCTATTTTCTTGAATCTTGATGAAGAATTGGGATGCTCTGTTCATTTCTAAAGAAATTACTAGGATCAACCTCAGTCTTAATCTTCACTAATCTATCGAAATTACTCTTAAAATACTTGATCCCATAATCTCTTCTTTCAGAGTATAGACCTTTTCCATTGTAGCTGGCACCCAAATCAAGATCTCTGTAGTTGAGATATGCTTGCCTTGGGTTCTTGGACACGAAAGGAGTCATGTAATCGTAGAGTTTCCTTGTCAAATCTATATAATGATTTGCTGCTTCAATCCCAGATTCATTCCAATTTGTTAGATACTGAATCTTCCATAGATTTCCAGCTCTGTGCGGGAATGGAATTTCTGCTGTTGGAATTTCAGCCATCTTTCCACCATAAGGATTGAAGAACATTCTTGGCACTTCCAGTTCGATCATTCTCTTCCAAATCCGCTCCAAACCGGGTTTTGGAATTGGTTCTTTCACATAATCTGATTTCCTCTTCAGAAAAACCAATGTTTGAGGAGTTCGATCCAGCAAAATATTGATTTCTGTCTCCATTGGAATTTCGGCCCAAAAAAGGATGGATTGAATCCAGCTGGTTTCAATGCAATCAGATTTACTTAAACCCAACCTAGGAAATCTCTCATTCATGATGTTAAGGAGGCTCTCAGAATCTCCAAGAAACAAGCAAATGAATGAAGCCCTTACTGTCTTTTTACCATTACTTTGACTGCTGCTATTTACAACATCCAAGGCAAGTCTGATGAAGAGCTCTTCAGGGAGCTTATTTGCAACATGTTGCCATTGGTCCACAATATCTGTCGCATTTTCTTCCAGGGTTTTTTCAACCTTAAAAACAGTGACTTTTTTTGGAACACGAACCACCTTTATTTTATATGCAAGAATGACACCGAAGCTCGCTCCTCCTCCGCCTCGAATGGCCCAGAAAAGATCTTCACCCATAGATTTTCTATCATGAAGTCTGCCATTAGCATCAATAAAAAGTGCATCGATTATGTTATCAGCAGAAACACCATATTTTCTCATCATATTACCATAGCCGGCTCCACTGAGGTGACCACCAACGCCAACTGTGGGGCAAACACCAGCTGGGAAGCCATGTATTTTACTCTTCTCAGCAATTCTGTAAAAAAGTTCACCAAGAGTTGCTCCTGTCTGAACCCAAGCAGTCTCATTTCCTATATCGACACCAATGGATCGAAGATTGAACATGTCAAGGACAAAGAATGGAACACTAGATACATAAGACAAGCCCTCGTAGTCATGGCCTCCACTTCGAATTTTCATCTGAAGGTCATGCTTTCTAGCACAAACAATGGCTGCTTGGATATGGGATTGATGCAAAGCAGTGAGAATAAGGAATGGTTTTGGGGTCGAGGTCTCATTGAATCGAAGGTTCCTAATGTAAGATTCCAAAACAGATGAATATAAGGAGGATTGAGAAGTATAGATTGCTGAAGAAATAGGATAGGAAGGGTGAGAATTGTCTACAAGACATCGAAGAAAAGTTTCCTGATCACCTAAATCTAACGTTGGCCTCCATAAAACAGATAGGAGAACCGTAGAAAGCATTGTAACAACAACCACTGCCCTCAAAATTCCCATATGAAATCATGAAAATTGTTTACAACCTTCCATTCTGATGGAGTTCATAGCATTCCCACTTCCTCCTATTTTCTTCATACATCTTTTTAAACGTCTCAAAATGATTTTTTTAACACTTAATAATCTTATTTTTTATATTTTAATTAATAAAAGTATACAAAAAATTTAAAATTTAAAATATCAAATACACAAAAATCAATTTTTTATCTTAATCTGCGTGACAGCTATTGATGGTCTGTCTATATATATTTAATAAAGAACATAAATTATTGGCCTTTGATTTGAAAAAATAAACTTTTTTTTTTTTTTTTGAAAAAATAAACTCTTTTATTTTTTAAAGTTTGTATGGTGGACCATGCTCAAAGTTTAACGTCGAACTACAATTAAAAGATTGCTCCCTATTGTGGCAAGATATTTCAATTTCCAACCACAAGACTATTTTTTTATTTTTTTGGTAAAAAATTTTTTAAATAAATAAATTATTTAATTTTTAAAATCAAAATAAAATATTTAATATTTAATAATTTAAAATAAATAATTATAAATAATATATTTAAAATAATTTTAATAAATAATTATCGACAGAACAATAATTCACTGAATATTAATAGTGATGTGTCAGTGCAGGTTGCTGGTGATTTATTAATTATTATTCAGGAATTGATGCCTCTTCCTCAGCCACCCACGTGTTCAAGTGCTAGCAGATTTTTTTCTTCTTTTTGTCTCGTGCGGCCAAACAATTAAAAAATATAAAATAAATAAGATGTTTTTAAAATAAATTTTTAGTCACCTTTGAATTCTTATATTTAAATTTACTTATTGAAAATGACGTTATGCATATAAATTTTTTTAAAAATATTAAAAAATTATATAATTAAAAATAAAAACAAAATTCGATAAATCGAGTAAGTTCAATTTATCCATTATCATTATTAAAATTGGAGGTGTTTTATTGATAAAATTGAATTTAAATTAAGTTTGATTGATACTCAAAAGAGGAAGTCAAACAAGAAGTTGAATGAGAAGAGAATATGCATATTAGTATTGATAAGCTTGGTTACTGATATAATATTATATAAAATAATTTTGGAGCGACCATGACCTCTCTCTAACCCTTGGCTCCATCCGCACTTCAAAACCTTACAAAAGCGTTAAATAATTTTATATTAATATTTTAAAAATATATTTAAAAATTTTATTTAAAAATTTTTATTAATAAAATATATTTTAAATCCATTTAGTTTGAATTTAAAAATTTTACTAAAGATGTATAAAAAAAATTAGATTTTAAAAATTAAATGTTTATTTTAAGATTTGAACTTGGTTTCATCTTTATTTGGATATATAACTTTTTAATTTGGTAAGTTTAGATCAAAACTTTTAGACACTTGTTAAGAAACTTGTTATCCAATAAATCACATGTAAGATCTATTAAAGTTAGGACAGTATTGTAAATATAGGTGTTTTTATTAAAACTTTTACAATTTATTTAGTATTGATCAAATTTTGTTTATTAATATCATTTTAATTTTTCATATATATTTTTATTCTTGTTTTACATATTGTTCATCTACTTATAAAATTATATCTATATATTTTCATCAATTTAGTTTTCATTTCATTGTTGTAATGTGGAAACGATATGAAATTTACATAAAAATTCTTCTTTAAGTTTTGTCCTATATACATGAAAACAAGTATTTCATTTAAATTCATTTTTATACATTAATTATGTAATTTTTTAAATTAATCTTACAAGTAAAATTAAAAAATTGTCACATTATCTCATTTTTTTATTAATTAATTTTTTATTTTTTAATTTATACACTAAAAGATATGTTTTATCTTATTAATTTTATTTTTAACATTTAATTTCTTGTATCATTTTTGCTTGACATTTATTACCAAAATTGAAGTTTAATTATTAAGAACTCACATTTCTTAGTGATTAATTAATTTGTAATGAGATAAAATTTCCTAATAATCACATCTTAAAATTTTCATTATAACATTAAATGCTTCCTATAGTTAAGTCCTAAAGTTTATCCTTTTTTCATACATTTTTTAGGAGGTGAAGGGACAAAAAAATTAGTTTGAGTTAAATGCTTTATTTGATGTCTTTATATTTGACACATTGTAACATATAATTATTATATATTATTAGAGAATCAGATGATATCATCTTATTAATAAAATGAATTAAATGACGATAATTCATTAATGAATAAGTTTATTAAAAAATTTAATTTTTTATATATTTATTTTAAAAGTTAATATTTATTTATTTATTAATGAGGTGATATCTTTTAATTTATCGATAATATATAAAATTTATATACTAATAATATATCAAATATAAATTTTTATTATTTTATTATTAAACCAACTAACTTCAACTTACCTGCCTCAAAATATTGATGAATGTGAGATTGATTGAGGAGACACAATATATAAAACATTTAATTTTTATACACTTGAAATTTATACTTATAAACTAAAAATACAATGAATCGAACAACTTAAGGTCCATAGAAGAGTTAAGACCTCTTATTCAACAACGAATACAAAATACCATTGCTTAATATAGAAAAAAATTGATGACGAATTGGAGTTGGACAATACCAGACCACAACAGCTAGCTTCTTCAATTTACCCTCCTGCAGTTGACACGAATTTGTCCTTTCTTCCCAGTCAATGACTTAATGTTTCCCATCTTAATCATAGACTTTGCAAAATCATCCCAAAAAGCTTCAGGGTTCATGCTGTAAGTCTTTACAAGTTTATCAGTTGAGCCACCATTGAAAAGTGCTTGATCTGAGGTGAGTAGTCCCCTTTGTTTCACCAAGTTTTTGAAGTATGCAGTGTCAAAGCGTAGGGTTATGGGTACAAGGATGAAGTAAGAAGAAAGAACCATCTGGCGCATTCTACAGGAACCATCAAACAAATAAAACAAAAGCAGTCAATAACTGATTTCAGATCATAGTCGAGACATTTAACAGTATTTCACAACATCCAGGTATGCAAATATTGTAGTGTTGCATATAATCCAAGCTTCCTGTAGCAAAAATGAATATGCATATACATATGTAATATCTTTGTAACTAAAATATTTAACTTCATGTCCATTTAGATGTGCATTAAGCATTTAACAGTCTTAACTTCTTCATTGTATGTGCATTGTATGTGCATGTGCATTATACATATGCATATGTATGTAGGTCTGCAAATCACTGGCAATGTTCCGGAGTCATATCAAAAGAAGAATTTATAGGGGATCCTTTTCTACTTGACAGAACTTACCTCTTTGAGTTTGCTGGAATCATACATACGTGTGAAACATGTTAATGTGTGCCTGATTGGTGGTTTTATGAATGTATTTGACATATATATTTGTTGAAGATATAATATAATTACTTTGGAACCCATTAGGAAGGGCAAGAGAGGGTGGGGAGAGAGTGTGGATCACTGTATGTAACCTAACATCATCCGAGTCCCACAAAGTTTAAACCCTTCGAATCAGGATGGTAGTAGTGGAAGTTTCTCTCTGGAACATGAGCATCTCTCCAAATGTTGTGATGACTGTGTGAAACAGGAATAAAATGTGATTTAGCCACAGGTTTAGGGACTTAAAAGTGAAAAATCTTTTGCATATCCATGTTTACAGCGTTAAACAATATAATGAAATGAAAGGGTAAAAGACAACTCACTTGGACCAAGTTGGATCAGGCAAATATATTCTTGAATCTGGGAAAAATAGTTTCTGGAACTCAGCAAAGAGACGACATGCACTGGTTCCAGAGAGAGCCTGAATTCCAGCAAACCTCCCTTCTTTTATAATATCTGAATCCTCTCCATATACCAATTTTGCACTCTCCTCAACAAATTTCGAGCTAACTGCAGTAGATGTTGACTCCTTGCCAAAGCATCTCAGAAGATTAGAGTGGAAGATATTTGGAGTTAGAAGATGTATAAAGACAATGAACTCATCTGGTAAGCAAAGAGTCTATACAAATTTAGGATTAAGAACATGTTAATTTACCAAATAATAAATCAGCAAGAACATTTCAAAAGGACAGGTAAGAGGATTACTTCTATAAATATAAGATTTTAAAAACCAAAGGTTAAGAAATTCAGGATATTATCTAACAAAAGCACTGAAATTTTCAAACACTTAATGAACTCAATCAAAAAGTAAAAAATAATAATATAAAAAAGTTATACCCAAAATCTCATTGCAAATTCAGCTTTCAACATATGCATCAGATATTGCACTCGAGGACATTCAACAAATTTCAATTCATTACAGAGATGCCAATTAAAAATGAGCATCAATATCTGATAGGAAAGAACTAAAATTTTATATTAAGTTCTAATTAACTTGCTGTCTTATGCAAATCAAATGAATGATTAAAAAGGACCAACTATAGAATTAAATCAAATATCAAATAAAAAAAGGGGAAAAATTAGAACTATAATGAAAATGAAACTCACAAGAAATTGGTATCCCTAACGCATTGAAGAACAATGGGTTTCCCTTCATCATCCCTGTAAGCTCCCTGAAAACTTTAAGAGTTATTCTTATTACTATTATTTCCTATAATGCCCAAAGAGGAACAAGCAATTGTGATAGAAAAAAAAAAAAAAAACCACTCCAAGATTAATCTTGTAAGGACAAGGGTCAACAAGAAAAGCTTTGATGATAGCATTGTGTTGGGCCTGAAGTAGTAAACACAATAACACATAAATAATATATCGTAATAAACCTATAGTAATAAATAATAATTAATAATCAATAACATAAAAAAAATAAAGCATATTAAGATTTACGTGTAAAACCCTTTAGTGTAGAGAAAAAATCACGGACTACCAGAAAAATCTCCACTATTAAATAATGGATATATAAAGTTATTATCTAGCTAAAACTAGAGCTAATCAACAATTAGAGAGAGAATTGAAGAAATCTTACCAAATAGGTGACTCAACAAATACACCTTAGATTTGTTCATAGAGAAATTCAAACCCAATTTTCACTGCTCAAAATATAGAACTCTGAATCATAAACCTGCTGACAAAATTTTAGCTTAATTAGACTACGGATCAACTTCTGTTTAACCAACCCTCCCTTCTCTTTTTTTTTTTCTATTTTTCTCTGCTTTTTTTCTTTCTCTTCTTGGTTTGTGACACAATCTTAAAACAACCATATTTTTTTTATTAAGTAGCTAGGGCTCTATGTAAAAAGAAAGACCAAGGCCCATGGCCTTTGATGGGTCAAAAACCAATTACATGGGGCTGGACCCCATTTTCCTAATAATCTCCCCTTCTAGCCTGGTTAGGAGGAGATTTATCACCATAACAGTTTCATTTGAAACTTACCTTGGCCAAGGAACTCATTTTGGCCAAGTTACTACAAAGTTCAAGCTTTTCCCTGAGAAGTATCTTAGTCAACATATTTGCTACATTCTCAGTATAGACTTCTTCAATAACATCTGCTGTTTCTCAATCACTGAACATAACTAATGATATCTAATATCAATGTGCTTCGTTCTAGCATGGTACATTGCATTCTTACTCAAATCTAAAACACTCTGGCTATCATAAAATACCACATACTCTTTCTGATTCAATTTTAATTCAAAAAGAAAAATGTTTCATCCAAAGCATTTCTTTACTGCTTCGGTTACTGCAACATACTCAGCCTCTGTAGTTGACAAACTAACACACTTCTACAACTTAGACTGCCAAAACACAGCTTTTCCTATAAAAGTGAACAAATACCATAAAATAGATTTTTTACCATTAAGATCACTTGTCATGTCAGCATCAGTAAACCGTTCTAGAATTGATTGTGAAACTCCATAACTCAAACACATTTTTGATGTGCCCCTCAAATATTTTAAAATCTATTTCACTTCTTCCCAGTGAATCTTTACCTGATTAGAAAGAAATCTGCTCACTATACCAACTGTATGAACAATATTAGGCCATGTACAAACCATAAGATACATTAAAGAATTGACTGTAAAAAAATAAAGAATACTAGACATAACTAGTTGTTCTTCCTTAGACACCGAATAAGATTTTTTATTCAGATAAAAATGGTTGACAAATGGATTGCTAACTGATTTAGCATGTTGCATGTTGAATCTACAAAGTACTCGTTCAACATACTTTTCTTATGACAATCACAGCTTTCTAGCTCTCTTACCTCGAATAATGTCTATATCAAGAATTTACTTTGCTTAAGAGAATAATGAAGTTACCATCATAGAATTTTCTGACATAATCACAAGGATCCGCTGTCGTTCTTTTATAGCTGTGACTTACCATAAAAGAATTAAATTTCTTGTATCACTGTCGCAGAGCTTGTTTTAAGCCATATAAGCTTTTTTTCAATTTGCAAACTAAGTGCTCTTTCCTTTTAACATCAAAACCTCAGACTAATTCATATAAATATCCCCCTGTAAGTTACCATGCAAGAATACAGTTTTAACATCAAGTTGCTCAAGCTCAAGATTCAAACTAGTTGCTAATTTCAATACCATTTGAATGGAACTCATCTTCACAACTAGAGCAAAGATCTTATCAAAATCGATACCTGATTTCTGAGAAAAACTTTCATCACTAATTGAGCTTTGTACCTCACTAGTTTATCACCATCTTTTTTAAACTTGAACACCCATTTATTTTTCAATGACCTCCTCCATTTCAAAAGTTTAACAAAATCATAAGTGTCATTTTTTTACAATGACTCCATCTTTTTTTTTATTATTTTTAATCAGTGCGCTCTATCTGGAGTAGTCTGTATATCTTGAAAGCTCTCTGACTCTCCTTTACTGGTAACTAAAATAAAATCTGAACTTGAATATCTGATAGATAGCTTGTACTCTCTAGTAAATCTTCTAGGGTAAAACTCTACACCACCTGATGCTGAAGGTATCTTCCTTTGCTCAACACTCTAAGGTAGAGAAGATTGCTCCCCCTACTCAAATTGATTACATCTAGCTCATCACTAAATGTGACTGACTCATTCATATCTTTAAGTTTTGTTTCTTGCTTATATCCACCATTGTGGCTCTTTCCTGTAGAACCCCTATTGGTGTTAAAACATCACACTCAATAGTAACTTATGTAGTCTTCTCATTTTTTTCAAGGTCTGTTATGGTTTTTTTTTTTCATGAAAGATCACATTTCTACTTCTAACTATCTTTTTTTTCATTAAATCCTATACTTTGTAGCCAAATTTCTCATCATCATATTTCATAAACACACACTATATGGCTTTACTATCAAGCTTTAACCTCATTCTTTTCGGTACATACATGAATATTTTATACCAAAAAACTTTCAAGTGAGAGTATGAAGCATATTTTCATATTCATACTCTTTCTAAAATGTCAAAGTCTAAATAAATTGATGGTGATCTGTTAAGCAAATAACAAGCTATATTAACTGCTTCACCTCAAAATAGTTTTGTAATTTTGTCATCCTCAACATGCATATGACTTTTTCCATAATGATGCAGTTTATCCTTTCAGCTACACCATTATGCTATGGTGTTTCAGGTTCTGTCATCTTATGTTTGATCCCATGATTTGAATAATACTTTTCAAAGTCTTTGGATGTGTATTTTTCATCATTATCAGTCTAAATATATTTCAAGGGTAATCCTGTCATCTTTTTCATCATGATATGAAAATTTTAAAAATACTGCAATACTTAGCTTTTTTTTTTTAACATATACACCTAAGTCTTACTTGAAACATTATCAATAAAAGTAACACAATACTTGCTACCATATAATGACTCTACCTTAATGGGATCACATATATCAAAATAAATCAATTCCAATTTATTTTTTTTTTGAAAATTTTTTTGAAAAAAAACTCTACAATGCTTACCAAATAAATAATGATCATATGAATCGAAAAACATACCTTTGATCAAGGAAATGAGAGGTTGTTTTGTCAAAACCTGTAAGTTTTTCTCATTCATGTATGTCAACCTCTTGTGCCATAAGTTTGTTGAAGCATCATCCTTAATGACATTTATCTGATTGTTGTTCAATTACATCCATATCTTATACATTGTGCAGCATAATTTTTTCCTTGTAACTACTATAGATCTTTTGAGAGGCTTTCACTGCCCATTTTTTTTATCAACTCTCATATCCTTTCTTATCAAAGACATTAATAGCAAGCAAGTTCATTATTATATCTAAAATACGTCTAACATCCCTCAAAGTCAACTGCAGCCTATACTAGTTTGTATAACAATATCACCAATCTTAACAATCTGTGACACATTCTTATTTCTCATCTTGGTGCAACAAAAGTCTCTTGCTTTGTAAGTTATAAACAACTCTTTTTGAGAAATACAATGATATGCCGCTCCTGTATCAACCATTCACCTAATGTCGGGATCACTAATATGATTACAATCATTATGTGTACAAATCAAAATAATTAAATCACTATCTGAATTCACTGTTGCAATATTGCCATCATCTAAACTCTTACCTTTTTCATCTTTTTGATCTTGCTTCAACATTTTACAATATCATTTTATATGACCTGCTTTACCACAATGAAATACTTCACTTTTTCTCTGGACTTAGATCTATGTTTAGACTTACTATAGCTTTTTGAGTTCTGACCTCTGTCGATGTTTCTATCTCTATTCTCTGTGACCAAAGTTTGATTCTCAGGGTCTACATCTTTTCGCCTTGCTTTTTCATTAAGCTTACTGTCCTTTATCATTTTCAATGTTACCTTGTAATTAGGAGCTGAATTAAGAACAATCACAACTAAAGTATTCCAGCTTTTCTGGCAATGAACCCAAAAGAAATAACGCTTTTATTTTATCATCTATCTTAAGCTCTATAGTAGTCATCCGATTAAATATACCTTGAAAATCACTTAAGTATTCTGTAATAGATCGTTCATCCATTTACTGTAAAATTATAAGCTTTTTAACAAGCATAACTTTATTTAAACCTATTTTTCTCTCATACAATGTTGTCAATTTTTTTCAAACAATGTAAGCATCTGCCTCTTGCATTACATAATGGAATATGCTAATATCAACCCATTTTCTTATTATAGCCAGTATTTTTTTATATAATTTCTTTCAGTTTTTATCTTTTATATTTGCTGGGTTTAGTCGAATCACCAAATATCTGTTCATATAAATCTTTGCAGTATAAATGATCTTTCATCATAGGTTTCTAAATTGAATAATTTGATGCTGTCAATTTTATCATGAAACTTGTATCACCTTTCATGATATCAAATAGAATTTACTTCTATCTTGGGCTGCTTTTGTATTTTTGTCTCAAAATAATCCTTGCTCTGATACCATTTGTCAAGCCTAAAATAATAAACACAACAACATAGAAGCAATATATCACAATAAACCCATAGTAATAGACACCAATCAACAATCAGTAATCATTAATGCAGAAAAAATAAAACACACCAAAATTTATTTGAAAAATCTTTTAGTGTAGAGAAAAAAATCACGAACCACAAAAAAATCTTGTTGGAGAGATAAACTATACTTGGAGCCCATAGGAGCACACCAGAGAGCTCATACATACATATTGGACACCATTTGAACCTAAAAGCTTAAGCTATTAGATTCCTAGGTCCTTCATGTATATATAGGACATCTTATTCAGATTTTTTAATGATGTTGGATTCTTTATTCACATGTGAACCATATCCCAACAATTTTCTCCATTCACTAGTGAATTTTGATCAAGTTCCACCTCAGCTCTCCTGAGTAAGTCTTATCAACACTTCCTTTGAGTCAGACAACCTCACATCTCTACTGCGCTTTTAGGCTAGGCTACAGCATTCAACCTTGTCACATAGGTTGTCTCACTGCTCCCTTAAACTTACACTCCAAGTTGACTTAACACATTGCCCACTTAGGTGTTTCGTTTCTGCATATTATTATATACTCATTGCATCCAAGTCGAATATTTAATATTGGTATTCGAATACATGGAGTTGATAGATGCGGCCAACCTTTGATCTATCAACAATCTCCCCCTAGCAACATTACTGGGACTCGAACTTGTGACTTTTCGAACCCGTCGTAATCTTAGCTTTGATATCATTTGTTGGGGAGATTAATTACACTTGGAGTCGTAAGAACATACCAAAGAGTACATACATATATGTTGGACATCACTTCAACCTAAAAGCTTAAGTTATTAAGTTCTTCGATCTTTCATGTATATATAAAATATCTCATTTAAATTTTTTAATAATATAAAATTTTTTACTCAGATATGAATCATATTCCAATACATTGATGGGTCCTTAGTATCTGGAGTGACATGGTCCCACCGTGACCGTGAAGTGGCTCTGGCCCTGGTGGAAGTTGATATTCCTCTTCTCAGATATCTCCACATAATCGTCACCAAGAAATGCGAAAAGCTGCCGCTGCTTTGGTTCTGTTGTGTTCAGGTAACTCATAGTTGAGTCTATAAATACGAAGAAGATGGAAGCCTGGGAAAAAGGAAAATCAACGGTGTTTTTCTTCATCTTCCATGGTTTTATGTTTTGTTCAAAAAGATGGGAGTTTTGACTTGGTTTTTCAGTGGGCTTTTTCTGTTTTGTTCGTTGGTTTTTTTTCTTTTACTTTTGTTTTTCCCGCTGTAGCCAACAGAATTGCAAGAAATATGTTGAGATTTGAGAAAACAAATGGGCCATGGTTAAATGACCTGATTATGGCCTTCTTTTATTAGTAATTTATTACACATCCAATATTATAGGCAATATAACCTTCACCATCATAAAATAAATAATAATAGTAATGAAATTCATGACATCAAATAAAAGATTATATATTATCTGTCACTATGCATCCCTATTTTCTTGAATCTTGATAGGGAAAAATTGGGATGCTTTGTTCATTTCTAAAGAAATTACTAGGATCAACCTCAGTCTTAATCTTTACTAATCTATCGAAATTACCATTAAAATACTTGACTCCGTAATCTCTTCTTTCAGAGTATAGGCCTTTCCCATTGTAGCTGGCACCCAAATCAAGATCTCTGTAGTTGAGATATGCTCGCCTTGGGTTCTTGGACACGAAAGGAGTCATGTAATCGTAGAGTTTCCTTATCAAATCTATATAATGATTTGCTGCTTCAATCCCAGATTCATTCCAATTTGTTATATACTGTATCTTCCATAGATTTCCAGCTCTGTGCGGGAATGGGATTTCTGTTGTTGGAATTTCAGCCATCTTTCCACCATAAGGATTGAATAACATTCTTGGCACTTCCAGTTCGATCATTCTCTTCCAAATCCGCTCCAAACCAGGTTTTGGAATTGGTTCCTTCACATAGTCTGATTTCCTCTTCAGAAAAACCAATGTTTGTGGACTTCGATCCAGCAAAATATTGATTTCTGTCTCGATTGGAATTTCGGCCCAAAAAAGGACGGATTGAAGCCAGCTGGCTTCAATGCAATCAGATTTACTTAAACCCAACTTAGGAAATCTCTCATTCATGATGTAAAGGAGGCTCTCAGAATCTCCAAGAAACAAGGAAATGAATGAAGCCCTTACTGTCTTTTCACCATTGCTCTGACTGCTGCTATTTACAACATCCAAGGCAAGTCTGATGAAGAGCTCCTCAGGTAGCTTATTTGCAACATGTTGCCATTGGTCCACAATATCTGTCGCATTCTCTTCCAGGGTTTTTCCAACTTTGAACACTGTGACTTTTTCTGGAACACGAACCAGCTTAATTTTATATGCAAGAATGACACCGAAGCTCGCTCCTCCTCCACCTCGAATGGCCCAGAAAAGATCTTCACCCATAGATTTTCTATCAAGAAGTCTGCCATTAGCATCAATTAAAAGTGCATCGATTATGTTATCAGCAGAAAGGCCATATTTTCTCATCATATTACCATAGCCAGCTCCACTGAGGTGACCACCAACGCCAACTGTGGGGCAAACACCAGCTGGGAAGCCATGTATTTTGCTCTTCTCAGCAATTCTGTAAAATAGTTCACCAAGAGTTGCTCCTGTCTGAACCCAAGCAGTCTCATTTCCTATATCGACATCAATGGATCGAAGATTGAACATGTCAAGGAGGAAGAATGGAACACTAGATACATAAGATAAGCCCTCGTAATCATGGCCTCCACTTCGAATTTTGATCTGGAGGTCATGCTTTCTAGCACAAACAATGGCTGCTTGGATATGGGATTGATGCAAAGCAGTGAGAATAAGGAATGGTTTTGGGGTCCAGGTCTCATTGAATCGAAGGTTCCTAATGTAAGATTCCAAAACAGATGAATATGACGAGAATTGAGGAATATAGATTGCTGAAGAAATAGGATAGGAAGGGTGAGAATCGTCTACAAGACATTGAAGAAAAGTTTCCTGATCACCTAAATCTTCCTGATCACCTAAATCAAACGTTGCCCTCCATAAAACAGATAGGAGAACCATAGAAAGCATAGTAACAGCAAGCACCGCCCTCAAAATTGCCATATGAAATCATGAAAATTGTTTATAATCTTCGATTCTAATGGAGCTCATTCCATTTTTGGGTCGATCACTGGTTTCTTATACTCGCTCCTATTTTCTTTATAAATCTTTTTAGATGTCACAAAATGATTTTTTTTTGACACTTAATAATCTTATTTTTTTATTTTAATTAATAAAAGTATATAAAAAATTTAAAATTTAAAATATTAAATACACAGTCTATTTTTATCCTAATATGCGTGACAACATTGGTGTTCTGTTTATATATATCTAATAAAAAACATAAATTATTGGCCTTTGATTTGAAAGAATAAATCTTTTTTATTTTTTCTCTAAAAAATAAACTTTTTTATTTTTTAAAGTTGAAATGGTGGACCATGGCTAACAGATTAAACGTCGTACGACTATAAAAAGATTGCTTCCTATTGCGATAAGGTATTTTAATTTCCAACCACAAAATTGTTGTTGAATGGACAAGACAATAATTCACCGAATATTAATAATGATCTGTCAGTGTTAGGTTGCTGGCGCTTTGTTATCCATAAATTTGATACAATAGCTTAAAAATTATATACGTATTTAAAAGAAAATTGTTTCGGATTAATTTATGTTGATATGAATTTTAATATAATATAATTCGTATTATATATACAGTAATTTATTTAAACATTTAATGTAATATGAATAAAATGTTTAATTTAATTTAATTATATTAATATATATTTAATATGTTTAATGCATTTAACATATTTTTTATATTTATTTTAATTTAATATAAATATATAAAAATTATTTTAATTTTTAATTTTTTAATTATGATATTTAATTAATTATTTAATTTCATATAAAAATTAATTTAAATATTTAATTATGATACTCATTTAATTATTATTATAAAATTATTTTTTATATTAATAATAAAGATACAATATAAATATTAATATTAGTCTTATATATTATTATTTTTTAATTTTTAATAGTTTATTATTTAAAATTTGATACTAAAAATTAATATAGCCATGTAATATAAATTAAAATTAAAAAATATATATTAAATATACATTAAATGAATATTAAATATTTTATTTTTTAATATGTAAGTATTTTTTATATTATTAATATGCTAAATTCATTAAGTATTAAATGATGAATAATTTATAGTTATTAATTTTTTTAATCATGTTGTTATATATATTTGTATTAATTATTTTTATTCATATATATATATTCATGTTAATCATATTTATTTATATATATATTATTCATATTTATTTATATCATATTTAAATAAATTAATTGTATATATGTTCATATTTTATATAATATATATATATTAAATGTGTTGTATTAGTATTTAAAATTTAAACATTATTTATAATTCATGTTATATTTATATTTTAATAATTTATATCATTATATATATATCAAATACGACATTAAAAATACGAATTATATATCTACAAGAAATTGACTTATATTACTCATCCACCCACGTCTTCACGTGCTAGCAGATTTTTTTTTTCTTTTTGTCTCATGAGGCAAAATAATTAAAAAAAATATAAAAATAAATAAGATCCTTTTTATTTTAAATTTGGGTTATTTTAAATTTCTAACTCTATATTTATTTGATTGAAAATGAAGTTATGTAAATAATTTTTTTTTAAATTAACAATAAAATAACATAAAATTTTAAAAATGAACAAAATTTAATAAATTGAGTAAGTTCAATTCAGCCATTATCATCACTAAAATTGAAGGTGTTTTATTGATAAAGTTGAATTAAAATTAAGCTCGATCGACACTCAAAAGGAAAAGTCAAATAATAAATTAAATGAGCGAAAGAAAGAGGCATATTAATATTGATAAGTTTGGTTACTAATCTAGAATTATATAAAAAAATTTTTTTGGGGGATCTTGACCTCTGTCTAACCCCCTTATCTTCGTTCCTACTGATACCTCAAAAAGCTTAAAAAAATTCAACCTACTTTTACCTATTAAAGTTCATTGTTAGTTAAAGTATTAAATAGCTTTATATTAATATTTTTAAATATATTTTAAAATTAAATTTAAAAAATATTATTAATAAAATATATTTCAAATCCAATTGGGATTGAATTTAAAAATTTTACTAAGGATGTAAAAATTTTTTTTTGAAAGATTAAATATTTATTTTAAGATTTGAACTTTGCCTTGATCTTTATTTTGAGATATAACTTTTCAATTTGATAAGTTTAGATCAAAACTTTTAGACACTTGTTAAGAAATTTGTTAACCGATATATATGTAAGATTTATTAAATTTAGGGCAGTATTACTTGCACTCAACTATTACATTAATATTACATACTTAATTTTTTATTTTAGGGACTTAAGTATAAAGTGTTAAAATTTTTATGGATTATAATAGAATTTTAAAAATTTATATATTATGTAAGTGTGCAAAATGAGTATATTAAATAAATGTTTATTGAAAAAAAAGTATATAATATATTTTTTTAATTTAACTATTTATCATCAACATGAAAGAAATATAGGCTAACTTTATACATGCACGCCTTAGAGTCAATTTGGATAAGTGGAGAAACTAATTCAGTTGAAATTCAAAATAACGATGGTGGTAAGATTAATCGTTATCACAATAAAATTACAATCAATTATAAGATATATATTTGAATGTAAATATAGTAATAAAAATGAGGTAAAATATAATAAAAAATGATTATAAAGAATATTAGATTAAAATTTAAATATAATAAAAAAATTTTAAAAATACTATAAAAATTTATTTATTATATAAAATTAATAAAGTTATTTAAAAATTTTTAAATAAAAAACAAAAGTTAAAGTGCTAGGGATATTTTTGTCCTTAAACTAATTTTAAGGATAAAAAAAAGTGAGGTTAAAAATGAAAAAAGGTAATGCAATGGAAGGGGAGAATCTCCACTGGGGCCTCCCCCCTGCGATTCAAATTCTTAGTACAGTTGATGCAAACACACTGTGCTCATGTTATCCAAATGACTTTGGTGCGAAATGAGGTGAAAAGCATGTTATTCTCACCGCGCACTTCGATTAGATTCAAATGGAGCTTTAAGAAAAAAAAAAAAAAGTCTTCAGGTCAAATTTGGATGATTTTATATTAAGAATAATTAATTAAATTTAAAAAAATTTTAAATCAATAGATTGATCGAGATTATTTAATAGATCAAGTATATATTTAAAATTTCAAATATGTCGAGCAAGTTTTAATATTGTAAATATAGGTGTTTTTATTAAAACTTTTACAACTTTGTTTATTAATATCATTTTAATTTTTTTTATATATTTTTATATTTTTTTACATATTATTGATCTACTTATTATCATAACATATATATTCGTAGATTTATTGGTAAACATAAATGAAAGGAGTCGTCACTAATTTTTTTTGTTAAAGTGTGATTGGTCAATATATTTTTAAATCTGATAAATATTTTAATTAGTATTAGGGTGTAATACTAACCAGCAGTGTTGATTGTTATCGTGTAGCTTCTTATATAGAGAGCTGAAGGGAAGATAGTTGACCAACAGATTTAGATTCATTAACCCCAACTTCATTAGTAAGCAGAATGACACAGTCGTATATCGTGCTAATTATGTGATCCTATGCATGAAAAGACCGACTGATTATTATTTGCTCTCGTATAATGTGCAGTAAGCTATATTCCAACCTTAATTACACTAACCTTACCTAAATATGATTTGATGCATATTTTGAGTATATCATTGTTATTATTTCGTAGTCGTCATTGGATGTTTATTGTGATTGACACCAAATCTTTAACGCCATACCTTCTTAATTCAGTTAATCCAACGGCGATGCTTAATCCCGATATTTAAACTTTTATAAAAGAGGTATTACACTTTATTATATTATATATGTTTTGTTTCTTCATAAGTAATTTTATTTATGTTCTCACTAATTTTTTTCTTTTCAATTTAGGGTAATATCTGCATCCGATAAGAAGATAAAGAAATCACAATGAGTGTCATTATCGGTAAATGTGAAATATATTCTTTTAATGCTAAGTTTGTGTAGATAAATATTTTCTAAACTCACTTAATTTAATTTTTAGGTACCTCGTCAACCTAGTAATACTGAATGTAGATATTATGTCTTTCGTTTTATGCAGGAGATAGTGTTACATGATTTTATGACTACATCATTCAAGGTTAGTATAAATTTCATAAACTCGTTATATATTCAAAAAAATAAAATGGTACATTATGTTCTCATTTCTGAACATTTACTTCTATTTTTTTTTTTTTAGTGGGAGGGTAAAAAAAGCTTCACGGAAGAGGAGTTGGATGAAGTCCGAAAAGAATGGTGTGATTATGTATTTTCATTTATCAATGTTGATAAACTTTTAGGTTAGACATTGTTGGTTGAATGTAAATATATATGGAACAAATTGTTATAATGTTTTTAACATTTCATGTTGAATGAAAACTTTAAGTTTGTACATTGGGGGTATTGGTTTAATATTATTGTTATATTTAATATGAATACACTATGTGTACTTAATAAATTACTGAATACAATTATTTTAGAAAAGTATATTAATATGACAACGTTATCAATTTTAATTTCGGATGTGTGGTCAATTTATTGAAATACAACAATGTTTATTATGTAAATTCAAAAATGTAATTTATAGTATCATATATATAAACTAAATATTTTCTAGACATAAATATATAACTGATAGCAAACGTTTTTCTGGACATAAACCTACAACTGACTTCACATATACAGTATCAAATATGTTTTTTTTGATGGGATTAATGAAGGCATTTTTAGCAAAAAATGCCTTCAATCACCTCTAACAGAAAACATTGAAGGCGTTTTTTACCAAAATCGCCTCCAAGAATCCCCAAAAAAATTATTGTGTGGAATATTAAAGGTATTTTGGGTAAAAAACGTTTTCAATAATACCAAATAAAAATTAATCGAATGGATTATGAAGGACGTTTTCCTATAGGTAATGCCTTCAATAATCTCTAACAAAATGTTTATGAAGGCGTTTTTGGATATAACCACATTCAATAATCCGACCATTAAAATTTATCGTTGGGAATATTAAAGGCGTTTTGAGCTAAAAACGCCTTCAAGCATCCCATTCAAGTTTTCTCTATGAATTATTGAAGGCGTTTTTTACAAAATCGCCTTTAAAAATCACAAAAAAAAAAATTTACTGATTGGATTATAGAATGCAAATTCAGCCAAAAATACCTTCAAGAATCGACTTCATATATTTTTTTATGGATTATTAAGGGTGTCTCTTTACGAAAAACGCCTTTAATATTCTATGAAAATTTTTTTAAAACAATCAGTGAAGGCGTTTTTGTCAAGAAAATACCTAGAATAATCAATTACAAATAATCTATGCAAAAACCTAAAAAAAGGCTAAATGAGGGATCGAACCTACAACCTTATAGTAAACATTCGTATGATCCAAATAATTTGATAAGCTTAATATTGAAGGTATTTTTGAACAAAATAAATTCAATAAGCTTACGAAATTTTTTGATCCAAATATTAAAGGCATTTCTTGTAGAAAACGCCTTCATTAATCTTATATAATTTTTTATGACGTGATTATTGAAGGCGTTGTCTGTCAAAAATATACTTTAACTATTCACTAAAATTTTTAATAAAAAATATTCAAGGCATTTTAGTTGAGAAACGCCTTTAATATCATTTAATATCAAGTCTTGGGTGACGTTTATAAGTAACAATGTCACTATTTGAATATTTAGTGGTGTTTGGATAATAAACACTTGAAGTTTTATAAAAACATGAAAAGCTAGTGGCGTTTGTAAGTGAAAGGCCGCTACAAAACTGTCGCTAATACACCATTTTGCTATAGTCTGGCCACTTGATATAGATTATAATCTACGAAACTAGAGTTTAAGTTCGAGAATATGATTACCTTTGAGGAATGTTATAACACCTCTATAGTACCCATTCAAAAGATGGTACCAATTTGAATTTCAAATCATCCAAGCCTTGATTATTTTTATAATTTACCAAATTGTTTAATATTAAAAATTAGTCTTAAAATCATCCAAAAAGTTTGATAGTAATTTTAAGATAGTTCTCTCATCTCAAGAGTATTCATGGGGATTAGTGTCTCACTCTGAAAGAGCTCCATCGTGGGATTCATTAAAGTATTTTATTCTAAAAAAAAAAGTAAAGTCTTCCAAAAGTTTGTTATGACTTACTTTGAGACAGATCTCCTAATAGTTTGGTAAGATTTTATTTTAAAAAGATTTGTAAAAATTTTAAAAATCTCATTAGGTTTTCAATAGTTTGGTAAAATTTAATTTAGAAAGCAATCCTCCAATAATTTAGAGGATAAAAAATTATTTTATTTATTTATTTATTTTTTTTGAAAACTAATTTACGAAATTTTTTAATAGTTTGATGGATTTCATAAAATTTAAATCTATGAAAATTCTTCAATAATTTGATAGAATTCATGAATTTATTTGAAAAGATTTTCTTTTATTATTTTTACTTTTTTTTTTTAATTTCTTTTCACTTCAATTAGCACTTGATATAACAAATGAAAAAATAAATATAAATAAATAAATTAGGGAAAAAATCAAGATAATTTTTTTTTTCAAAACAATCGGGTCGGTCACTGGGTTGGCTTTCTTCTGTTCCCGCAGTTTCTCGCTGCTCACATTTCCTGCAGAAGTCTCTTGCTAAAAAATAGCATGATCAGTCCCAATATTGCCTCCAGGCAAAATTTCAGTGTCCCTAGTAATATCGGCTGCTATATTTGTAACTCTAATTCTATATTCTCCACTTATTCTCTAGCGTATCCTTTTGCTTGGTCACCTCTTTCTTAGATCTATCATCTGGTGCAAGAAATCTGTTCCTTTGGCTATTGATGGTAGGATTAGCACTTCACCAATTGCATACATTTCCCAGTGTGTGTAATCATTGTTCACCACATGAAAATATCCATGTCTACACCTTGGCATCCTTTGAACTAGCCCTTCCCTAAAATGGTTAAAGGCAATAGTGACTTGCACGTTCTTGTCTTGTGTGTAGGAATTACTTGTTGTGCTTGAAGCAATAATCACAACAATACAAAAGCAATAGACAATAATTAATAATAAAAAATATAAGAAAAATAAAGCACATAAAGATTTACGTGGAAAACCCTCCAGTGTAAAGGAAAAAAAATCACGGACCATCAGAAAAATCTTCACTATCAAATAATAGGTATACAAAGTTCTTCTCTAGCTAAAACTAGAGCTAATCAACAACTAGAGAAACAATTGGAAAAATCTCACCAAATAAGTGACTCAACAAATACACCCTGGATTTATTCCTAGAGAGCTTCAAACCCGATCTTCTCCGTTCAGAATGTAGAACTCTGAATCATAAATCTCCTGACAAGGTTTTAACTCAATCGATCCACGGATCGACTTCTATTCAACCAACTCTCCCTTTTCCCTTTTCTCTCTACTTTTTTTAGCTTTTCTTCTTTTCTCTACTTGGTTTTCGACACACACTTAAAACAACCCCACATCTTTTTTATTAAGTAGCTAGGGTTCTGTGTAAAATGAAAGATCAAGGCCCATGGCCTTTACTTGGTCCAAAACCACTTACATGGGGCTGAACCTCATTTTTTTAACAATCTCCCCCTCCAACCCCATTAGGAGGAGATTCATCACCATAGCAATTTCATTTGGAACTTACCTTGGCCAGGAAACTCATTCCGGCCAAGTTACTGCAAAGCTCAAGCTTTTCTCTGGGAAGTATCTTAGTTAACATATCTACTATATTCTTATCAGTATGAACTTTCTTCAATAACATCTGTTATTCTTCAATCACTGAACGTAACCAATGATATCTAACATCAATGTGCTTTATTCTAACATGGTACATGATATTCTTACTCAAATCTAAAGCACTCTGATTATCACAAAATACCACATACTCTTTCTGATTCAACTCCAATTCAAGAAGAAAATGTTTCATCCAAAGCATTTCTTTACATGCTTCAGTTGCTGTAATATACTCAGCCTCTGTAGTTGACAAAGCAACACACTTCTGTAACTTAGATTGCCAAGATACAGCTTCTCCTGTAAAAGTGAACAAATATCCTGAAGTAGATTTCCTACCATCAAGATCGTCTATCATGTCAGCATTCGTAAACCTTTCTAGAATTGGTTGTGAAACTTCATAAGTCAAGCACATTTTTGAGTTACCCCTCAAATATCTAAAAATTCATTTCACTGCTTCCCAGTGAACCTTTTCTGGATTAGAAAGAAATCTGCTCACTACACCAACTGCATGAGCAATGTCAGGCATTGTACAAACCATAAGATACATTAAAGAATCGACTGCAGAAGAATAAGGAATACTAGACATAGCTAGTTGCTCTTCCTTAAACACTAGACAAGATTTTTTACTTAGATAAAAATGGTTGGCAAGTGAACTGCTAACTGATTTAGCATGTTACATATTGAATCTACCAAGCACTCATTCAACATATTTTTCCTATGACAACTATAGCTTTCCAGCTTTCCTATCCCGGATAATGTCCATACCAAGAATCTGCTTTACTGGACCTAAATCCTTCATATCAAAAGACTTAAACAATTGTTCTTTTAACCTGTAAACTATACTAGCATCTTGTCCTACAATCAACATATCATCAACATATAATAATAGGATAATGAAGTTACCATTAAAAAATTGTTTAACATACACTCAAGAATCTGTTGCTGTTCTTTTATAGCTATGACTCACTATAAAAGAATCAAACTTCTTGTACCACTGTCGTGGAGCTTGTTTCAAGCTATACAAGCTTTTCTTCAATTTGTAAATTAAATGCTCTTTTCCTTTCACTTTAAAACCCTCAGGCTGATTCATATAAATGTCCTATTGTAAATCACTATGCAAAAATACAGTTTTAACACCAAGTTACTCAAGCTCAAAATTCAAACTAGCTGTCAATCCCAGTACCATTCGAATAGAACTCATCTTTACAACTGGAGCAAAAATCTCATCAAAATCGATGCGTGGTTTCTGAGAAAAACCTTTTACTATCAATCGAGTTTTGTACCTCACTAGTTTGTCACCATCCTTTTTCAACTTGAACACCCATTTATTCTTTAATGGCCTCTTCTCTGTTAGAAGTTTAACAAGATCATAAGTACCATTCTTTCGTAATAACTCCATCTCTTTTTTTATTGCTTTTAACTAATGCTTTCTATCCGAAGTAACCTACACATCTTGGAAGCTTTCTGACTCTCTTTCACTGGTAACTAAAATAAAATCTGAACTTGGATACCTGATAGATGGCTTGTGCTCTCTAGTAGATCTCTTGGACTGAAACTCTACATCACTTGATGCCGAAGGTAGCTCCCCTTGCTCAACACTCTCAGGTAGAGAGGATTGCTACCCCTGCTCAAAACTAATAGCATCTGGCTCATCACCAACTGTGGCTGGCTCATTCATATTCTCAAGTTCTGTTTCTTGCTCATTTTCATCATCTGTGGCTCTTTTCTGTAGAGTCCCTGTCGGTGTTAAAACATCACACTCAACAGTAACCTGTGTAGTCTTCTCATTTTTCTCAAGGTCTGTTATGGTTTTTTTCATGAAAGACCACATCCCTGCTTCTGACTATCTTTCTTTTTACTGGATCCTATACCCTATAGCCAAATTTCTCATCACCATATCTTACAAACACACACTGTGTAGCTTTACTGTCAAGCTTTGATCTCTGCTCTTTCAGTACATGTAT
The DNA here is from genome assembly GCF_047325235.1 of Durio zibethinus. NCBI lineage: Eukaryota > Viridiplantae > Streptophyta > Magnoliopsida > Malvales > Malvaceae > Durio > Durio zibethinus. The sequence goes on from NC_143183.1 coordinate 1,349,285, forward strand.
GAATGCTTTACACCCAAAAACTTTCAAGTAAGAGTATGGAGTATCTTTTCCTGTCCACACTCTTTCTGGAATGTCAAAGCCCAAAGGAACTAATGGTGACCTGTTAAATAAATAACAAACTGTGTTGACTGCTTCACCCCAAAATGGCTTTGGTAATTTTGTCATCCTCAACATACATCTGACTTTTTTCATAATGGTGTGATTCATTCTTTCAGCTCTACCATTATACTACGGTGTTTCAGGTTCTGTCCTTTCATGCCTAATCCCATGTTTTGAGCAATACTCTTCAAAGCCTTTAGATGTGTATTTCTTACCATTATCAGTTTGAATACACTTCAAGGGTAACCCTGTTATCTTTTCAACCATGGCATGAAATTTTTAAAAATATTACAATACCTGACTTTTGTATTTCAATATATACACCCAAGTCTTACGTGAAGCATCATCAATAAAAGTAACAAAATATCTGCTACCACCTAATGACTCAACCTCAATGAGACCACATACGTCAGAATAAATTAATTCCAATCTATTTTCTTTTCTTTGAGAACTTTTATGAAAAGAAACTCTATGATGCTTATCAAATAAATAATAATCACATGAATCGAGAGACATACCTTTGGTCAAGGGAATGAGAGACTGTCTTGCCAAAACTTGTAACCTTTTTTCACTCATGTGTGCCAGCCTCCTGTGCCACAAGTTTGTTGAAGCATCATTTTCAACGGTATTTACCTGGTTACCATTTAATTGCATCCATGTCTTATACATTATGCATCATAATTTTCCTCTTGCAACTACCATAGATCCTCTGAGAAGCTTTCACTGTCCATTCTTTTATTGGCTTTCATATCCCTCCTTATCAAGGACATTAATAGCAAGCAAGTTCATTCTCATATCTAAAATATGTTTGACATCCCTCAAAGTCAACATGCAGCCTGTACTAATTTGTACAACAATATCACTAATCCCAACAATCTATGATACACTCTTGTTTTCCATCTTGGTACAACCAAAGTCTCCTGCTTTGTAAGTTGTAAACAACTCTCTCTTAGGAACACAATGATATGCCGCTTCTATGTCAACTATCCACTTAATGTCGGGATCACTAACATGATTACAATCACCATGTGTACAAATTAAAGTAACTGAATCACTATCTGAATTCACTGCTGTAACATTGTCATCATCTGAACTTTTACTTTTCTCATCTTTTCGCTCTTGCTTCAAGATTTTACAATTTCGTTTTATATGACCTACCTTACCACAATAGAAACACTTCACTTTACCTCTAGACTTGGATCTATGTTTAGACTTACCATGGCCTTTTGAGTCTTGAACTCTGTCGATATTTCAACCCTTGTTCTTTGTGACCAGAGCTTGATTCCCAGGGTCTACATCTTTTCGCCTTGCTTCTTCATTAAGCATACTGTCTTTTACCATATCCAGTGTCACTTTATAATCAGGAGCTAAATTAAGAACAGTCACAACTAGAGTATTCCAGCTATCTGGCAATGAACCCAAAAGAAATAACGCTTTCATTTCATCATCCATCTTAAGCTTTATAGTAGTCATTCGATTAAATATATCTTAAAAATCACTCAAGTACTCTGTAACAGATCGTCCATCCTTGTACTATAAAGTTACAAGCTTTTTAACAAGTATAACTTTATTCATACCTATTTTTCTCTCATACAATGCTGTCAATTTTTTTCAAACAATGTGAGCATCTGACTCCTATACTACATGATGGAGCACGTTGATATCAACCTATTTTTTGGTTATAGCCAGTGTCTTTCTACCTAACTTCTTTCAGCTTTCATCTTTCATATCTGCTAGTTTAGTCGAATCACCAAATATTGGTTCATACAAATTTTTGCAGTATAGATGATCCTCCATCATAGGCCTCCAAATTGAATAATTCAATGCTGTCAATTTTATCATGGAACCTGTATCACCCTTCATGATCTCAAACAAAATTTTCTTCTATTTTGGGTTGTTTCTGTATCGATGTCTCAAAATAACCCTCGCTCTAATATCACTTGTTGTGCCTGAAGCAATAATCACAACAATACAGAAGCAATAGACAACAATCAATAATAAAAAATATAAAAAAAATAAAGCACACTAAGATTTGCGTGAAAAACCCTCCAGTGTAGAGGAAAAAAAAATCACCGACCACCAGAAAAATCTTTACTATCAACTAATAGGTATACAAAGTTTTTCTCTAGTTAAAACTAGAGCTAATCAATAACTAAAGAAACAATTGAAGAAATCTCACCAAATAAGTGACTCAATAAATACACCCTGGATTTGTTCCTAGAGAGCTTCAAACCCGATCTTCACCATTCAGAATGTAGAACTCTGAATCATAAGCCTCCTCACAAGGTTTCAACTCAATCGGATCACGGATCGACTTTCGTTCAACCAACTCTCCCTTCTTCTTTTTCTCTCTGTTTTTTCTGGTTTTTTTTCTTTCTCTACTTGGTTTTCGACACACACTTAAAACAATCCCACATCTTTTTTATTAAGTAGCTAAGGTTCTGTGTAAAATAAAAGATCAAGGCCCATGGCCTTTACTTGGTCCAAAATCACTTACATGGGGCTGGACCCCATTTTCCTAACATCACTGGGGCCAAGAGCATGACATTGTCATGATGGGTCATGTAGTTATTGGAGATAGTCACGGCTGTGGATCCATGAATAACATCAATGAGTCCATCATGGCAATTAGACACTGCACAGTGGTCAACCCAGATGTTTCTGCTCGTAAAGATGGAGACACCATCACCGTCCGATGGAGTCCAATGCCCGGCATGATGAGGAGAGTCTCTTATAATGGCATTACCCCAGGCTTACAATCATGTATGTGGATGCCATGGATGATGATGTTTGATACATAATGGATGGTGATGCATGGTCCTCCCAAAATGTGAACACTTGCACCTCTACCATCAATTGTTTTGAAAGAGTTCATCACTAGCTCTTGCTTCAATGTAATCACAATATCTCCCTTGAAAATGATCCACAGTGGAATCACAGCATGCCTCAAAGTACCTGGCCTAGGGTTCACAGCATCATTTTCATCAGCATCCGTAACAACATAGATTCGACCTTTTTTTCCTCTCATGGCATTCTTGTCGAACCCAATTGCACATTCAGCTAACCTTTGACAGTTATTCGTCGAATTCGGGTCACACCTCCAATAGTCTTCAATGGGGTTCCCACTTCCACAGTGTAGACACCCAATTGGGTCCGGCCCAGATCAATTGGGCCTGGCCCAAATAGATAGGGCCCAATTCAATTTGTCCTGTATTATTTTGTATTTTATGTATTTTATGTATTTTATTATTATGTATATATTTATTTATTTATTTATTTATTTATTTTTAGATTAGATTTATATGTATATAGTTATATATTTATTATTATTATTTTTTTATCTGTTCTGATTTTTCCTGATTATCATATATTTTTTTTACTATAATATCTTTTGATTTATCTTTTCTAATTATCTAGTATTTTTTATTTATTTTGATTTTAATTTTGGAGGGCTAAGATTCAAGGCTGAAGAATCCCACTGTGGAGGGGAACTCAATCAGAAGAGTCCAGTGGGATTCAAAGATTGAATTCCCGTCCAAGGAGGAATTGGGATTGATCAGGAACTCCTGATCAATCCCTATAAAAGGGACCCTCCTGGGACAGATCAAGGACAGACAGAAAACAGTAAGCAAAGCTACTGATTTAAGAGAAAAGGAGGCGTATAGGAAGCTAGGAAAAGTTTAGGAGTGTTCTGGGAGTGAGAAAAAATTTTTAGAGATTTTTTGGCGAAAATTTTTTCTGGAAATTTCTGAGAAATTTCCAGAATCCGGAGAAAATTCCGGCGAAATTTGAATTTTCCGGCTACAATTCCGGCCAACTTTGAAGTTTCCGGCGACCAGTCCAGTTTTCGACGAAGAATCTCAGAAACCGGCGATCTTCCGGCCAACTTCCGGCGAAATTTCCAGATTCCGGCAAAAATTTCCAGAATCCGACACCGGTGTTCTTCAGTTTCTAGAGAGAAGGGAGAGAAAAAGGAAGAAGAGAGAGAGAGGGGGAGGAGCGTTCTGTCGAAAAACGGAGAAAGGTGCCTTTTATACCCTCTCAAAACGACGTCGTTTTGACTTTAAGTAACCCAGAGGATCCGCGCGTTTTGCCGAACCCGACCCGACCCGGGCGTCGACCCGCTTTTTGACCCGCGCGTGCCAGCCCCCCTCCGAGCCGAGCCGAGCCGATCCAAGCCGCCAAGCCGCTCCCCCGAGCCGTTTTCTCTTCCTTGAGCCGAGCCGAGCCGAGCCGCGATCCGAGCCGCTCCAGGTTTTTTTTTTTTGTTTGAATTTTTTTTTATTTTTTTTCTTTGTTTATTTGTTTATTTTATTTTTTATTTATTAGATTAGGTTTATGTAATATTCTTTTTTTTATTTTTTTTTATTTTATTTTCTTTAAATAAAAATAAAAAAATTTCAAAAAAAAAAAAATTTTTTAGGGAAAAGTTGAAAGTATCAATTTTCCTTAAAAGAAAAATAAATTTCCAAAAAATATTTTTGGGGAAAAGTTAAAAGTATCAATTTTCCTCAGAAATAAATTTCAAAAAAAAAATTTTTTAGGGAAAAGTTGAAAGTATCAATTTTCCTTAGAAATAAATTTTCAAAAAAAGGGTTTTTGAGGAAAAGTTGAAAGTATCAATTTTCCTTGAAAATCGAAATTTTCAAAAAATATTTTTGGGAAAAAGTTGAAAGTATCAATTTTCCCTAAAAAAAAAATCATTCTTTCCTTCCTTTCTATCTTAATTTTGATTTTGTTTTTTTTTCTTTAAATAATCCGACGACGGAGCCTCTGTAAGTGAAACAGTAGTTTTTCTTGCATACTCTTGAGGTGAGGGAATTTTCTCAATTTTCTGCTAAAAGTATTAGAGTCAATTGAGAAAAGTTTCCAATAATTAATTACTTGGTAAAATTTTAAGGCTTTTGGATAACATAAATTCAAGCTGGTACCATCTTTTGATGGGCGTTGTGAGGGTGCTATAACCTTCCTCACACGTAATCGAACTCCCGAACCCTGTTCTGGTTAGTAGACCTGAACCTATTCTTTTAGGGGCCCTTAAACTTAGGTGTTCCCTTGAAGGACAGATTCCTTAGGTGGCCAATCGCACCTAGACAAAAAAAGATTGGTGGCGACTCCCTAAAAGTCAATGTCTAGCGATAGATCCCCGGATCTAGACGTTATGACACACAGGACAAGTAACCCAAGTTCCTTCTCGAAGCATTGATACTTCTTGTGAACTTGGTCTACAACTAATTCTGGGTCTTGAACTGCCGAGGAAGAAACAAGATTTAGAACCAAGAGGGAAATGAACAAAACGTGAAAGAATGAAAATGTTGACGATTCCATTTTCTTTGGATAGTGTGATCAAGTGGGATCCAAAGTAGGTGGTAAGTGGTGATGGAGAGTGGTCTTGGTGATTAAAGCTGGTAATGGGTCGATGTGTGGGAATTTTTGGGTTTGGTTGATGGGATCCTGTAATGGTGGATTCGGTGCCGTTTTTATAGGATTCAATCACTTTTTATTATGAATCAATTTCAGTAACGTAATTGCATAAATCACACGTCAAAATTTCTTGCAAAATTTTTAATATAATTATATAAATCAAGCACCAAAATTTCTTACAACGTTTTTACAAACTTTCCCTTTTGTTTTTTACAAGTAAAATTAAACAAAAATAAATTAAATTAAATCAAATTAAAATTAAAATTTTTTTTTTAGACCCAAAGCTTCCCAATCGGGTCTAATTAATAATTGAGGGTTCATTTTTGTCTAAAAACAATAATCTCAAACAAAATAAAGTGTCTACAATTATAAAATTATATCTATATATTTTCATCAATTTAGTTTTCATTTCTTTGTTTTAATGTGGGAACAATATAAAATTTACATAAGAATTCTTCTTTAGGTTTTGTCCTACATACGTAAAAACTAGTATGTCATTTAAATTCATTTTTATACATTAATTAATTATGTAATTTTTTAAATTAATCTTACAAGTAAAATTAAAATATTGTCATATTATCTCATTTTTTTTATTAATTAATTTTTTATTTTTTAATATATACACTAAAAGATATATTTCATCCTACTAATTTTATTTATAAAGTTTAATTTTCTCTTGACATTTATTACCAAAATTGAAGTTTAATTATTAAGAACTCACGTTACTAAGTGATTGATTAATTTGTAATGAGATAAAATATCCTAACAATCACATCATAGAAATTTCATCATATCATTAAATGCTTCCTATAATTGAGTCCTAAATTGTAACCTTTTTTTCATACATTTTTGAGGAGGTGAAGGGACAAAAAATTAGTTTGAGTTAAATGTATTATTTTATGGATTTATATATGATATATATTAGTGTATAGATTTTATATGTTATTAATGAATAAAATAATATCACCTTTAATGAGGTGAAGCAAATTATCTCAGCTCATTAATAAGTAAGTTTGTTAAAAAAATAATTTTTTATATATTTATTTTAAAGTTTGATATTATTTATTAATGAGATGGTGTTATTCGATTTACTGACAATTTATAAAGCTTATACATTAATAGTGTGTCAAATATAAATTTTTATTATTTTATTATTAAACCAACCAACTTCAACTTACCTCAAAATTTTGATGAATGTGGGATTGATTGAGGAGACATAATATATAAAACATTTAATTTTTATACACTTGAAATTTATACTTATAAACTAAAAATACAATGAGTTAAACAACTTAAGGTCCATAGAAGAGTTAAGGCCTCTTATTCAACAACGAATACAAAATACCATTGCTTAATATAGAAAAAACTTTGACGACGAATTGGAGTTGGACAATACCAGAGCACAACAACTAGCTTCTTCAGTTTACCTTTCTGCAGTTGACACGAATTTGTCCTTTCTTCCCAGTCAATGGCTTAATGTTTCCCATCTTAATCATAGACTTTGCAAAATCATCCCAAAAAGCTTCAGCGTTCATGCTGTAAGTCTTTACAAGTTTATCAGTTGAGCCACCATTGAAAAGTGCTTGATCTGAGGTGAGTAGTCCCCTTTGTTTCACCAAGTTTTTGAAGTATGCAGTGTCAAAACGTGCGGGCGTTGGGTCCAAAGGAGCGAGGTTAGTGTTTCCTCCGGTGCGAGGGCAAGTTGCTCTACGTTCTTTTGCAAAGGCGGGATCAATATTTGTTGCATTGTAAATCCTGTTCCTAAAGATAGCGCATTGTGACAACCCAATGGTGTGGCCGCCAGAGAGAGCAACAAGATCTCTTTGGTTCAAGCCCTGATTCTTGAAGTTGTTGATCAATGCAGGGAGGTCCATGGATGCAGATGGAAGCACACTGTCTGCTAGGCTCCTGCTAGCTGTGGTTGAGTCTCTCCTCCCCAAAAGAACCTTCCATGACGGGCCTCCTAGCTGCAACCATTATTGTTTTCATTAGAAATGCTTATTCTATATTAATTGAACTGATTAATTTCTTAAGATGAAAATGCTTTGGACTTTACCGCAACTACAGAATCTCGAGCTGCAACAGCCAATATATCTGCACAAGAGACCACAGGGCGTCCACAAACTTTGTCAACTTCAGCTTTAATTTGGTCTACCACTTCAAATCCTCTCACAGAATTCAGATTGCCGCGTGCATTTTTCTCGCTTTCAAATGCTGATGTAGAATCCAAAAGAAGTGAACCATCACAGCCCTGCAACACAATAAAGAGTGTTCAGTTAGAAAATAAATTTAACAAATGGATGAGAAAGCTGATTAAACGTTTTGAAGTGAATGCATTATGTATGTACATTAACAAAGCAATCATGGAAGTGCAGACGAAGTAAAGAAGCTCCCATGCGCTGCTCCCTGTGGACAGCAGCCTGCACTATTTTCTTGATGGCCGGTAAAGCTTGGGGACAAACTTTGTCATAGAATTTGGGAGATAATGAAAAAGCTGTGGCTGCAAGAGCCAACCAAACAAAAGCATGAAGAAGGAAGTTAGTGCGAGAAGCCATGAGAAAGTAACTAAGCTTAAATTTGCTACTATTGATTTCGGTTTTTGAGGCTTCTGTTGTGACTCCTGGGGTGGTGGGTGTCGATATTTATAGCTACAAAGCCATTGGCATTACTTTGAAGTGTATGGATTTGCTGGTTTTGGACTTTGCAAATTATTAGACTGGTTCTTAGGAGCTTTTGTTTACTAGCTCAAAGGGATTGGCTGTTCAGGCAAGCAACAAAGAATATCCACATCTTTTGAGACACGAGGCTGCTAAAATTATAGGCTAAACAGCCTAAAAAGTCCGTGACCTATAATTAAAAACTTATTTAAAATTTTATTTTTTATTGCACTTAATCAAAAATTTCCAATATTTATTAAGATCCAATTAAATTTTTATTTGAATGAAAAAGTTAGTATCATTATTTTTTATTAATTAAGATAAAATTTCATGTAAAATCAATAAAATAAATAAAAATTTATATGTTAAGCAGTTAATATATGTAAAAATTAAATAAAATAAATTTTTTTTTATTTTTTCTTTCCTCTATCTAAAATCACTTTAAAAATTCAATTAATTGTTGTTCGAATATTAATTGATTTAATTTTATCACGTAATTAATTTTCATTCAATTAAAAATTTAATTGAGTTGAAATAAAAAATTTAAGACTCAAGTATTTAAAATAAAATGTTAAGGGCTTAAATGATTTTTTAATTATAATTCATAACCATTTTTTATCCTTTAACCAAAATTATACAATTGCTCCAAACACATACGAAAGGAGTACAATACAGTGCCAATAAAAAGGGTAAGATTTGTAAAAATTAGTTCAAATCTCACATAAAATAAGCTAATTATAATTAGATTTTAGCTTATAAAAAAAAGCAGAAAGCTCAAGATATAATTAAAAGAGAGGTTAGATTTTAGCTTACTCTCAATGAATTACAAAGATTTTACAAAGGAAATTATTTTTCAATACCTGTTTATTTAATGAAAATTAAAAATCATTAATTTTTGATAATATAATCAAGATATCCTTAAATTTTACCTAAGCTTAATATCTTTTCTGGATGATAAGATTGGTTCATTCAGCATTTTATTCAAGAAGTGCTTCTCTCAATCCAAGCTGATAAAGAAAGAAAATTCTTCTCTTTCCCAATTAGACTGCTTCCTTGTGGATAAGGCTAAAACGAATCGGTCTAAAAGTCATTTATAGTCCTATTTATTAGTAAATTAAAAATTAATTACATATGAACATCTATCACACTCAAAAAGAGAAAATCTCTGCCGAAATGAATTATGGTTAGAGGAAGAAAAATACTTAAATGAAGTTATTTAAGTGAAATTCATGAAATTTTTTATTTAGATTGATTAAATAAAAATTAAAATAAAAATAAAAATTGATAAATTAAAAGTATTAATGCATTAATCAAGTATGTAAATTTTGAAAAAATAATAATAAATTTTGATATATTTATTAGATATGTATTTTTAGTAAAACTTTTAATAAAATTTTTATCATTAAATAAACATTAATTAAATTTTAATTATAAATGATATTTTCAATTTTTTTTACATATTATTAATTTTTTCATTGAACTTTATTAATTTATTAATTTAAATTTATTTTATTACAATTTTTATTAATTCAATTTTAATAAAAAATTTTACAAATTTGACCTAAAAAATTTCATCAAAATTTTTCTATGCCGAAAATTAAGAATAAAGTCGATGGATATAACTTATGCACTTGGATGTCTTGTTTATGATGTAATGAAAAGCTGAACTTATCAACATTACTAGTGCAACTAGCTAGCTACCTACTTTGAGTGCAGAACAAGATTTCTCCCCAAGGCATGTGCAAATTTCTTAACGACCTGGTTGGAGGCTTGCTTGGCTGCTGGCGGCTTGCGGCGTTCCGCTTTTCTGACATTTTTTTTGTCTTTTGTTTAGCCTTGTTCCTCCTGCTTGGGTTGATTACATACGATGATACAATATTTTGACATTGTATTGAATTTGTACATTTTACGTACATTTTAAGTTAAATATATATACGTGAGCTTTATAAGTGCATATATACATTTGGAACTTAACAAGTCATTATAAAATAAATATACATAAATTTTAATATTTACACGTGAGAAAATGTTAAAAACAGTCGACTCAGTGTCTCAATACTTAAAATTTTATAAAACCACGCTAACTCAAATACAACCACTACAGATCTCCTAGTTGTGTCCAACCTTCTATTTGTTAAAAATTGGTTTGGGATCTCCTGTTGGTGGAAACCCTTTTATAATTTTTGGTTTAATCTCTTAATGAAGTTGTAATGCCTTAAAAATTAGTAATTTATATAAAAAAAATTCATTCTATTAACCTATTTTTAACTAAAATTTATATTTAATATATTATCAGTATATAAATTTTATATATCATCAATAAAATAGATAATATCACTTCATTAATAATTAATTTTTTTTTTTAAAAAAAATCATATTTGTATTTATTTATTTTAAGAGTTTGTAATAATTTAAATTTGTTTCGTTAATGTGATATTATAATATACTTATATCTTGACGGTGTATTAAAAATAAATTATTTTAACCATTGATTGATAGAATTGTTTTATATAGGTATTGAAAATTTGAAGATTTTCTCTTAAATATAAATTTCCGAACGCAAGTGGAAACTAATTTCGGCAAATAAAAATCTATTAGTTCGTTATGCTTGACCACCTTCCACTTGCCTCCAATAAATAGCTAGGATATTAACCAATTAGGATTATTTGATGAGATAACAATAAATTCGAAAGAGTTCCATTTTTTTATTATTATTATTATACACTTGAAAATGAGTACAACGAATGCGAGGCCTAAATCTGATTTCTTCTATGTGCTTTCCCATGGAAGAGCTTAAGACAAGGACCTCTTATTTTACAACAAAGACACCTTTACCAACGGAATTAATACAACAAAAGAAATAAAAATAAATGACAACTGAATAGCTGAATATGTAACAAACATATTCATCAGTTCACCTTCCTGCAGTTGACACGAATTTGTCCTTTCTTCCCAGTCAATGGCTTAATGTTTCCCATCTTAATCATAGACTTTGCAAAATCATCCCAAAAGGCTTCAGGATTCATGCTGTAAGTCTTTACAAGTTTATCAGTTGAGCCGCCATTGAAAAGTGCCTGATCTGAGGTGAGTAGTCCCTTTTGCTTCACCAAGTTTTTGAAGTATGCAGTGTCAAAGCGTGCAGGTGTTGGGTCAAGAGGAGCGAGGTTAGTGTTACCTCCAGTGCGAGGGCAAGTTGCTCTACGTTCTTTTGCAAAGGCAGGATCAATATTTGTTGCATTGTAAATCCTGTTCCTAAAGATAGCGCATTGTGAAAACCCAATGGTGTGGCCGCCAGAGAGAGCTACAAGATCTCTTTGGTTCAAGCCCTGATTCTTGAAGTTGTTGATCAATGCAGGGAGGTCCATGGATGCAGATGGAAGCATACTGTCTGCTAGGGTCCTGCTAGCTGTGGTTGAGTCTCTCCTACCCAAACGAACCTCCCATGTTGGGCCTCCTAGCTGCAACCATAATAGTTTTCATTACAAATGTTTGTTATTAATTCAATTGATAAAATTTTGACAACGAAAGAGAGTTTGAGTCTTCACCGCAACTACAGAATCACGAGCTGCAACAGCCAAGATATCTGCACAAGAGACCACAGGTCGTCCACAAACTTTGTCCACTTCAGCCTTAATCTGGTCTACTACTTCAAATCCTCTCACAGAATTCAGATTACCAAGTGCATTTTTCTCGCTCTCAAAGTTAGATGTAGAATCCAGAAGAAGTGAACCATCACAGCCCTGCAAAGCAATGAAGAGTATTCAAAATATAATGAATGGAACTTAGAAAATGCCAATATAAATTTAATAAAACGTTTTGAATGGAATGTGCTTACATTAACGAAGCAGTCATGGAAGTGCAGACGAAGTAAAGAAGCTCCCATGCGCCGCTCCCTGTGGACAGCAGCCTGCACTATTTTCTTGATGGCTGGCAAAGCTTGGGGACAAACTTTGTCATAGAATTTGGGAGATAAGGAAAATGCTGTGGTTGAAAGAGCCAACCAAACAAAAGCATGAAGAAGGAGGTTAGTGTGCGAAGCCATGGGATTGAAGGGTAACCAAATATAGGCTTAAATTTGCTTAATTTATGTACTTGAGGTTTCCGTTGTGACTCTTTGGCTGGTGGGTTTCGATATTTATAGATAGAGAGCTAGGAATTACTTTCAAGTGCATGGATTTGTTAGGTTTGGACTTTGCAAATTAATGGACTAGCTCTTAGGAGCCTTTTGTTTACTTTCTCAATCGACTTATCCATTAAGACAAGTCGTCTAAAGACAAGATCATGAATTGTAAATATTAAAATTTGAATTTATATTTATAGAATATTACATTTTAAAGATGTCAAGATAAATTATTATAAATATTAAAACGTTTTTCTGACTTTTTTTTTCTTCTTTGAACCTTTTTACAACACTGTGTTAATTAACCTTAGACTTTGTTCGTACATTTTTGCTTGTTTGTTAATCATAGGGGCATATGATGATACAATACATTTTTCTAAAATTCCCCAACCATGCACGTAGTAACCATGTCCACCACAATTCCCCACTAGTTACCCAAAGCATGTCGTTAGAGGCTTCAGGTTTGGCTGCTGGTGCCGGCGGCTAACTATTCAAGGTACATTTTTCTGACCTTCTTCACAACGTATGTTTGATTAAGCTTGTTCATTGTCATTTCAGTTACTTATTCGACTTTGCTTTGACGAGTTCTTCTTTGCAACATGAGCTTATAATTTATTCACATCTTAATTATTAATTTTGTCTTCTGCACACACACACACACACACACACACACACACACACACACACACACACACACACATATATAGCTCATATGTATTTATCATAGTTAAGAAGTAAACAGGGCCTATAATTCTATGATAAATTTTTAAGTAATTTTAGATAGATCGTTTAACAAAAGAAGAAAATGGTTAAAGTGTATGCTGATTTAAAATATACTTGCTTGAATTTTCCTAATTAAAAAGTTTAGAAAGATGAAATGTTATCCTTCTAATTTAATATTTTAATAATATTGTTTTTTTTTTATACTTAGTATCTGTTTGACTTCTTACTTTTAAAATGAAAATACCGCAAGTATTAGAATCATATCAAATATTAAATTGTTCAAAGTTTCAAGTTATTGGGTTAATAGTTCAATCACTGGATCAAACATGTCAATTGTCAGTTCAATAACAAAATTATTAAAAATATAAATATTTTAAAATTCAAAATTCAAACTTTTATAGTTTAATAATTCAACCATAAAATTATAAATTTTAAAGTATATCATAAACTACAAATTTTAAAATATAAAATTCATAAAATAATTAATTACTAGTTAGAAATGAAATTACTTAACATTTTATTAAAATCATATTTTATATTTTAATAATTTGAAATAATATTTATATTTTAATAAATATAATAATTAATAATTAATAAATAATTATAAATAATAATTATAGACACCTTAATCTGGCCGAGAGTCTATATTTGATTTTTGCTAGTTAAAAAAAAAATAAAAATAAAAAATAGAAAAAATGAAATAGTAGGTGATTTAGTTTGTGTGAAAGTCTTTGATTTAGTTGGGTTGGGTTTAAAGTTGAAGTTTGAAAGGAATTGGGAATCTTATTCGAACTAGTGTTCCTTAAGATTAAAATCCTATAAATACCAAACCTAAATCACACAAAAAAAATCAAGGAGAGAGGCAGCGGAGAAAGCAGTTAAGAAAATTTTTTGAAGATTTTTTTGGGGTTTAAAAAAAAAAAGTAAAATTTTTTTTGGAAAAATCTAAAAAATTCCTAGATTCCAATGATTTTTTTCGATCTTAATCTTAAGCCAATCCAAGCCGAGCTGCTTTTTGAGCCGTTTCGACTTTTTTTATTGTAGCCAAGCTGAGCTGCTTACAGCTAAGTTGAGCCATTTTCTTGTTTGGTATTTTTTTTTATTAATTTTTTATTTATTTTCATAGTATTTTTGCATGATTAAATTTAGAAAAAATAAAAAATAATAAATAATAAAAATTTTGGGAATAAATATTAATTATCCAATAATGAAATTTATAGAAATTTCAAATGGTAAATTTTATATAAAATTCTTAGGTGAGAAATTTTGTCCAAATTTGTCCCAAATAGTAGAATAATTTAGATAAAGTTTTAATAACAATAATTAATATTTATTTTCAAAACAAAAAAAAATGATTAAATAAAATTTTGGAATTAAATACAAATTATCCAAGGATAAGATTCTTAGAAATTTCAAATGGTAAATTTCTAAGAAATCTCTAGGTGAGAATTTTTCTCTAAATTTATTCTAAATGGTAGAATAATTTAGATGAAATTTCAATAAAAATAATTGTATTCTTTTCCAAATAAAATTTTTGGTTGAAAATATTCGATAATTATCCAACAATGAGATTCTTAGAAATTTTAAATAGTAAATTTTTTAAGAAATCTCTAGGTGAAAAATTTCTTTAAATTTGTCCTAAAGGGTGGAAGAATTTAAATGAAATTTCAATAAAAAATAATTGTCATATTATTTTCTTTCCAAAACAAAAAAAAATAAATAAATAAAAAGAATTTTTAAATAGGCCCAAATGGTGGAGAATTTGGAAATTTAAAACAAAAAAATATTTCTAATTTGGCCAAAATGGTGAAATAATTAGATATATTTTCGATAATAAAAAAATAATTAAACCTTTTTCTGATGACAGAGCCTCTTTAAAAAATCAAATGGGATTCTTGAATACTCTTGAGGTGAAGAAATATTTTTTAAGAATTTTAGCAGATTGATGAAAGAATCTTATGAATTATTTATAATATTTAACATAAAAACTTAAAACCATTAGATCAAGACCTTAGGATAAATTTAAAATAAAATGGTACCATCATTCGGATGTGCATGTGAGGGTGCTATAACCTTCCTCGCTATAACCTTCCTCATATGTAACCAAACTCTTAAATCCTATTCTGGTTTGTAAACCCAAACATATTCTTTTAGGGACCCTTAGTCAAGCTTAGGAGTACCTTAAGAGGATATATTCATTAAGTGACCAATCACACCTAGTTAAAAAAGATTGGTGGCAACTCCATTCATTTGTTAAGTCTAGCTATAGACTTTCAGATCTATATGTTATGACAGTTTGGCGACTCCACTGAGGATGCTAGAGAGTTAAGCTAAAATTTTTGAATTTATCCTATCCTTTGGTCTGATGATTTTAAATTGTAATGATTTGTATTATCTATTTACTAACATTTTTGTTTTCTTTTATTTTAGGGCATGAAACCCATATGTTCCTTCACACACTATCATATGCATTTATATTACATGAGCTATATACCTGGGCTCCGTCCCTTTTAGGAGAGAATAAAGTACTTACGCTCTCGTGAGATGATAATCTCCGTAATGGCTAGTGAAATACTTCCACTCAAATTGAATCCTTTCTGTTGGTAGCCTGTGATAGGTGAAGATTGGACTGCCTTACTAGTCTGTGATGGACGATGATGTAAGGAACAATTTGAGAACCTTTAGTAGTCAAAATCACCTAACCTAGCATATAGTTTACACTTAAGAAATCGACCCTAAGATAGAACCTTTCCTATCCAGTGATAGGTATAACCCTAAATTTAGGACACAAGAAGGAATAATTTATGTATTTTTAACTTTGTGCATTTACATTATCATACCATGCATCATTTTTATTATCATATGTAACATTGTGCATCTGTATCATTTTCATTTCATCCATGAAGATACACATTCCATTTATGCATCGACATATCCTGTATAAAATATAGCATTTCTTATCATAATTATGGTACTCAAGGTTTAATGATAGCTCCACCCAGTAAGAACTTCACTCACCAATACAATATAAAGTCTTGAGCTATACAGATGAAACAAAAAAATTGTAACCACCTTAAAAGGATAGAGAAAGCCCAAAAAAAGCTTGAAAAGAAATTGAACAAGATTTTAGAGGCCTTGAATAAGTTAAACAAGGGAAAAGAAGTAAAATAGAATACTAGCTAGCAGGATCATCCATCACAAGAGGTGGATGACCCTCTGTACCTTTCTAGTTTTGGGTCACAGCAAGCCCAGTCCATACAAGGTCCACCACCACAGTAGTTCACATACCCTATAGGGTACACATATCTTGAAATGTCATCAACTTCAAATTTAGGGTAGTACTAGAGTTATATAAATCTTGTCTTTATCGAGAAGGTAATAGAACCAATACCAGTCCCTAATTTAGATGATCCAGAAGAAAAAAAATTGAAGCTCAAGAAGAATGAGCTTTAGAAGCCTCAAAAGTTAAACAGAAGATAAACTTGTTAGAGAAAAAGTTATGGGTTGTAGAAGGCATTAGTTTTATGGTTCAGTGGATGTTGCTGGGCTTTGTTTAGTTCTAGATGTTGTTATTCCTTCGAAGTTTAAGGTGTCAGAGTTCAAAAAATATGATGGTACTAAATGCCCAAAAATTCACATTACCATGTACTATCAAAAAATAGCTGCCTATGCTAATAATGAAAAATTAGTAATGTATGTGTTCCAAGATAACTTCATTGGCTCTATAGCTAGGTTGTATATCTAGTTGGACAAAACTCGCATCCATTTAGAGTGATATGGCTTATGATTTCATTAATCAGTATCGATATATCATAGACTTAGCTCTTGATCGTCTTTCTTTATAGAATATGAAAAAAAAGTAACTGAATCATTCAAAAAATATGCTCACAGGTAGAGGACATAACTTTTTAAGTGCAACCTTTTTTAACCAAGAAAGAGACCATGGAATTGTTCGTCAGCATTTTAAAATCTTCTTATTATAAAAAGATAATAGAAAATGCCATAAAAAAATTTCTGACATTGTAATCTCGGATGAAATCATTAAGAATGCCATTAAAAATGATAAGTTGAAAGGAAGAGATACCAAGAAGACGTTAGAGAAGAAAGAGATTGAAGCCTAAGTCGTAAGCTTTGGTAGATAATTCAGGGGTTATCAATCTTATCCATCACAAGATTACTCTCCATACTATTCTGCTATGAAAAAAATCTCACATTACCCTTACAAACCATATCCACAATAAACTTATCCCCTAACCTACCAATCAGCATTTCAAGTACCTGCATCAGTTTCAAAGTCTAACAACTAAACAAGAGGTTTAAAGAAATCTTGGGATAACTAAGAAAGAGTGTAAATCGACCTTATCCCTATGATCTATGCTGAGTTATTCTCAGAACTCATCAAGAACAACTTGGTATCTTTAGTTATTTTAGAACCGTTAAAGCCACCATATCTAAAGTGATACGATGCTAATGTGACGTGCGATTATCATAATGGGAATGTAGGTCATTCTATTGAAATTTGTCCTACTTTCAAACATAAAATGTAAAGTTTGATCCAGAAAGGCTTAGTGAGTTTTGATGACTTAGGGGGGCAAGATGTCAATAAAAATCTTTCATCTGATTGCACAAGGGCATAATTTTGAGAAAGATGTTAAGGATGGTTAGAAGCTGTTTGCCATTTTAGGATTTTTTTTAGAGTAATGTTAAGATTTCTTTTATGCAATAGGATTTCATTTATTATCATTTTAATAAAAGACAAGTAGATGCATTTCATTACATTTTCTCTTTCATTCAACCATTGTTTCATGCTTTGTTATCTTTCATAACTTTTCATTCCCATTCTCAAATTTCAAATGATGAATGTTTAGACAATGATAACAATAATTCTAGGATTTAATTTTGAGAACTTATTCACATTGAGAAAATTATTTGAACAAAAGAAGCTAGCTACTAGCAGATGTGAAATTAATATGTCCTGAAGATGTGCAAAGATCCATGAGCTTGTTTTTGCTCAATAGATGATGTTTAAGAAAAATATTCACATTTGAGATGAAAAATGGTCATATTTCTTTTATCATTTAAAAAATCATTCATTGTTACGCCTTTAAGCCTATTATGATTTCTAAAGAACCCTGACAAAGGATCACCCTTCACATTTGGGGGCTAATTTTTGAGAAAGAAAAGAGCTCAAAGATTACAAAAAAGTTTTAAATAGAAAAAAAAAATGAATGCCATACATGATTTGAGGTAAAGTAATGAGATTTTTTTTTTTATGAAAAATAAGATAGAAAAAAAAAGTAGTGAAATGACGTAGAGTGATGGCAAAATGCCAAGCTACATCAAGTGATGATCATTTGGTTTTAAACCCTTTAAACACATGTTTTAAGCCTATTTTATCCATTTCTTTCATGACCCCTCACCATGGCCTACATTATAACCTTTAAAAATTTATTTGAATCAAATATGAATGCTCGAATTGAATGGTCATATGTTAGGCTAAGATATGCTCATGATAAAACGACAGATTATGCTTCGTTACTTTAAAGATTGATGTGAAAGAGATATCAATAATGGTGAAAAAATGGAGAAATTGAAAAAAAAAAAAGATAAAAATGGAAAAAAGAGAAAAGAAAGACTTAAATTGAAAATATGAAAGGACGATTTGAGTAGAAAAACCTCTAACCTGAAGGTTGGATAGATAGTTCAAATTGATGAAAGATAAAGATATCTGAAGATCCTTCAAAGCTAGAATAAAGTTTGATAAGCTCAAAATGATTTCGACAATCAATGGAATGAGTTTTGAAAAAAAATCCTGGATTAATGTTTAGAATTGTTTGAATATTCATTGTTTGGATATACCATGCATCCTAATGACATGCTTCCAACTTGTTTTTGCCCCATTTGTTTTTGTGCCAAACTTGTTCCTCCTTAATTTTCTTTCACCCAATTCACCTTATGCTATCTTACTATTGCATCCCCAGAATAAATTGAGGAAATGAATGATTGCCTTATATTTTTCATGATTTAAAATGATAGTGAATGAATGAATGTGTACTTAAAAAATTCTTGCATTCTTTTAGAAAGAAATCTAGATGATTGGGGTAAGAAAAAATGAAAAGATGATTTGAGAAGACACATGATGTGATTAAATGATGAATATGGTGATGGATTGACCTATAAAATAAAGAGAAAGCAAAATTTAAAAAGATGATATGATCAAGTGATGAATATAGAGATGGATTGGTAGACATAATTTGTAAGATGTGATCAAATGATGAGGATCAGTGGACAAAATTCATGCTAAAATGGCTAGTGAATGGGGATCGAGTAACGAATATAATGTGAAACAAATGACAGAATTTATTTTGAAATTACTAGTGCTGAAAAGCCTGTGAGTTATGATTAAATGATATGAGGCAATTGATGAAATTCATTTTGAAATGGCTAATGCTGAATGTTGATTAAGTGATGAACATAATGTGGGTCAGTGGACAAAATTTATTCTGAAATGACTAGTGCTGATAAGCCTATGAATGGTGATCAAGTGATAAAAAATAATGAGGATTAGTTGATGAAGTTTATTCCAAAGTGTTAATAAACTAAACAAGGAGAAATTATGAGATGGTGGAGTCTTGAAAATCATATTACCACATTTTGATTAGAATTTCATGACATTGACATCCACATTACATGCATTACATTTGCATTGTTGTTTGGAGAATGTTTGAAACTTTGGTTTGGATATGCATTTGCATTATGCAGTAGACATTTAAATAATGGTTGAGAATATGGCATTGTGAGAATCTAGATTGTTGCATTTGCATCATTAAGAAAGCATTTACATCATTGATATGACATTCATTACATACAAAATTTTAGGTCACTTGAAAAAGAAATTGTGAATCTTTTGATGAGAATTTTTGAGTTCTCAAATGAAAATTTTTGAATTTCAAATGAGAATCTTTGAATTTTAAATGAAAATCTTTGAATTTCAAAAAAGAATCTTTGAATTTCAAAAAAGAATCTTTGAGTTTTGAGTTTCAAATGAGAAACTTTGAGATGTGAAACTCTAAGATTTGTTGAATAAGAACCTTTGAGTCTTAAATGAGAATCTTTAAGATATTTTCACATGAGAACCTTTGATTTTTAAATGAGAATCTTTAAGACATTTTCACATAAGAACCTTTAAGTCTTAAATGAGAATCTTTAAGACATTTTCAAATGAAAATCTTTGAGTCTTAAGTGAGAATCTTTAAGACGATTTCAAATAAGAATCTTTGAATCTTGAATGAAAATCTTTAAGATATTTTCAAATGCGAATCTTTGAGTCTTGAATGAGAATCTTTAAGACATTTTCAAATGAGAATCTTTGAGTCTTAAATGAAAATCTTTAAGACATTTTCAAATGCGAATCTTTGAATCTTAAATGAAAATCTTTAAGATGTTTTCAAATAAAAACCTTTGAGTCTTAAATGATAATCTTTAAGACGTTTTCAAATGAGAATCTTTGAGTCTTAAATGAGAATCTTTAAAAAGAACTCAAATCAGAACCTTTGAGATTTTAGATATGAAATTTTAAGATTTATTAAATGTGAGCTTTTCAATTCGAAAAAGCTTAAACTTTTAGATATGAATCTCCAAATTTCGAACAAAAAAGCTTGAACTTTTGGATGTGAATCTCAAAAAATTCAAACAAAAAAGGCTTAAACTTCTTAGATGTGAACCCCAAATTTGTCAGACGTGAAACTTTGAACTCGAATGAAAAAATTTGGATGTGAATCTCTAAAATTCAAATGAAAATCTTTAAATGTTGGATGCGAGTCTTGCAATTTGCAAATGTGAATCTTTAAATCTTGAAAATTTGAATTTTTGTGAAACTAAAATTTTGAGAATCAAGTTTCAGTGAATTCTTGTAAAGCTGAAAGGTTTTTGTGAATCTGAACCTTTGAATTTTGAACTTAAATTGTGAATCTTTGAGTTTTCATTTCATGAAACCTGATTTATGACTCATTTGGACATGATTGTTGAGAAGCATTTTATTTTCCAAAGTTGTGATGCCTCTGTTTAGAGGAGCATTTTACTTTTCAAAGTTGTGGTGCTTTTGTTTAAAGGAGCATTTTATTTTTTTAAAGTTGTGGTGCCTCTGTTTAGAGGAGCATTTATTTTTTTAAAGTTATGGTGCCTCTGTTTAGAGGAGCATTTTATTTTTCAAAGTCGTGGTGCCTCTATTTAGAGGAGTATTTTATTTTCTCAAAGTTATGGTGCCTCTGTTTAGGGGAGCAATTTATTTTTCAAAAGTTGTGGTACCTTTGTTTAGAGGAGCATTTATTTTCCAAAGTTGTGGTGCCTCTGTTTAGAGGAGCTTTTTATTTTTCAAAGTTGTTATGCCTCTGTTTAGAAGAGCAATTTATTTTTCAAAAGTCATTGAGCCTCTGTTTAGAGGAGCTTTATTTACTTTTTCAAAAAAAACAAAAAATAAAAAAAAAATCAAGTTGATTGGGTTGTCTACGTCTTTGCACAATTCCTGTTTCACAAAAAATATGCAAAGAAAGCAGCTGTAGACACCCCAATCTATCCGGAGGTCTACATTTGATTTTTGTTAATTAAAAATAAAAATAAAAAATGGGAAAAATGAAAGAATAGGTGATTTAATTTGTGTGAAAGTCTCTGATCCAGTTGGGTTGGGTTTAAAGTTGAAGTTTGAAAGGAATTGGAAATCCTATTTGGACTAGGGTTTTTTAAGATTAAAATCCTATAAATATCAGACCTAAATCACACAAAAAAAATCAAGGAGAGAGGTAGAAATCAGAGAAAACAGTCAAGAAAATTTTTCGAAGATTTTTTTGGGGTTTTAAAAAAAAGGAAAAATGTTTTTGAAAAAATCTAGAAAATTTCTAGATTTCGACGACTTTTTCCAGTTTTTGTCTCAAGTCGAACCAAGCCGAGCTATTTTTTGAGCCGTTTCGACTTTTTTTATTACAGCCAAGCCGAGCCTTCTAGCCACTAAGCTGAGCCATTTTCTTGATTGGTATTTTTTTATTAATTTATTTTATTTATTTTCATAGTATTTTGGCATGATTAAATTTAGAAAAAATAAAAAATAAAAAAAAATAAAAATTTTGAGAATATATATTAATTTTTCAATAATAAAATTTATAAACATTTCAAAAGGTAAATTTTCTATAAAATTCCTAGGTAAGGAATTTTGTCTAAAATTGTCCCAAATGGTGGAATAATTTAGATAAAATTTTAATAACAATAATTAATATTTATTTTCAAAACAAAAAAATATAAAAGATTAAATAAAATTTTGGATTTAAATACAACTTACCCAATGATGAGATTTTTAGAAATTTCAAATGGTAAATTCTTAAGAAATCTTTAGGTGAGAAATTTTCTATAAATTTGTCCCAAATGATAGCATAATTTAGATGAAATTTCAATAAAAGTAATTGTATTCTTTTCTAAACAAAATTTTTGGTTGAAAATATTCGATAATTATTCAATGATGAGATTCTTATAAATTTCAAATGATAAATTTTCTAAGAAATCTCTAGGTGAGAAATTTTTTTAAATTTGTCTCAAATGGTGAAAGAATTTAAATAAAATTTTAATAAAAAATAATTGTCATATTATTTTCTTTCTGAAACAAAAAAATAAATAAATAAAAAAATTTTTAAATAGGCC
This sequence comes from Durio zibethinus, assembly GCF_047325235.1. NCBI lineage: Eukaryota > Viridiplantae > Streptophyta > Magnoliopsida > Malvales > Malvaceae > Durio > Durio zibethinus. The sequence goes on from NC_143183.1 coordinate 1,371,995, forward strand.
AAAATGGTGGAGAATTTAGAAATTCAAAACAAAAAAATATTTTTAATTTGAACAAAATAGTGGAGTAATTAGATATATTTTCGATAATAAAAAAATAATTAAACATTTTTTCAACGATGTAGTCTTTTTAAAAAATCAAATGGGATTCTTGAATACTCTTGATGTGAGAAAATATTTTTTAAGAATTCTATCAAATTGATGGAAGAATCTTATGAATTATTTCAATATTTAACAAAAAAACTTAAAACCATTAGATCAAGACCTTAGGATAAATTTAAAATAAAGTGGTACCATCCTTCGGAAGGGTATGTGGGGATGCTATAAGCTTTTCCCATATGTAATTGAACTCCCGAACCCTGTTCTAATTTGTAGACCTAAACCTATTCTTTTAGAGACCTTTAGTCAAGCTTAGGAGTTCCTTAAGAGGATAGATTTATTAGGTAACCAATCACACCTAGTTAAGAAAAATTAGTAGCGACTTCATTCATCTATTAAGTCTAGCTATAGATTTTCGGATCTATATGTTATGACAATAATTATTATTTATATTTATTAAAATATAAATATTATTTATTAATATATAATAATTAATCTTTATGTAATAAAAAAGAAATATCCATATATAAAATTAATAAAAAGGAAATATTTACATGTTTATATAAATTAGTACAAAGGAAATTAAAATCATTTTTATATTTTTTATATGAATGTAGATTTTTTCTATTAATTTTACATATATAGATTTTCTTTTATTAATTATTTTCTATCATTGTCAAATAATTAATCATTTTTATTAATATTTCATTTTTTATTAATTTTATATATTATTAATTTTATAATTATTTTTAATTATGGTATCAATTAATACAATTTTTTGTTAGATTATTTTTTTTAAATTGCTTATTTTTACACATGTATAAGTTTTTTTTTTTTTTTTTACAATGTCATTATCCATATGTCTTAAAATATAGCAACATATCATTAATATAAGGATACAAGGGTTTTGATAGTAAAAAACAAGAGTTGAGGAGTTTATTTAGATGAAATGGTAGTATAAGAGCTTAATTAGATTATTTTGAATACTTGAAGGGCTTTTATTCATATTTTACCTAAACTTACTAGTTGGTATTGAATCAATCTAATTAAAAAAATTCGCATAATTTATTGGTTTATTATGTAAACCATCAGTTCACAATGATTTAAAATGGTTTAATTACAAAGCTTGTTTAATTATAGAATTATACTGATTTCAACACTAGTTTATGGGTTCAATCAATCAAATTGGTGGTTCGATCTGATTCTGATAATAATGAAAAATACAATAGTAGGATTTGATAGAGCAATATATCGGAAGAAACATGGTTAGATTCAAAGAGACAATTTTTGTTATAGCCTTGAATTGAACATAAAAGGGTAAATATTATGAATGGCCTATATGTAAATTATAATGAAATGTTAAATTTGATATCTTAACTTAAGAAATTTTTAATATGATACTCATATTCTGAATTTATTAACTAATTAAGATGGTGTTTAGAGGGTTATTTGTGTCTCATATATCATAATGTAGAACTAGGTACATTAGGAGTAAATATCATATTAGTTAATAAATTTATAATATCATATTAAAAATTTTTTAAATTTAGGCACTTCATTTAATATTTCACTACAATTCAAAGGCATTCATAATATTAATCCAACAAAAAATAGATTGAAACAATTAATCAACAATTAAGGTCTGTCACCTGATTTGTTCCAAGTGCTATGAAAAACTTTGGTCAAAGTAATTTAATTTATCAATTGTTTTTGTCTTGCTAAAGTTTTACAAAATAAGAAAACCTCACTTACTTTCTCAGAGTGAGTGTTATGTTTCATTTATAGATATCACAGGGTACAAGAAATATACATTATTGTTTATAAAGAAAGATTAAAAATAAAGCTAAGAGAATGAAACATCTGTCCTAACATTTTGACATTAGTAATTTCGATTTTCCAAACTGATTTTACCACTAAACTTAGATTGGAACCAAGATCCTTGTCATTTTTATTGGTTCACCTTCCTGCAGTTGACACGAATTTGTCCTTGGTTCCCAGTCAAAGGCTTAATATTTCCCATCTTAATGATTGACTTACGGAAATCTTTCCAGAAAACTTCAGGGTACGAACTGTAAGTCTTTACACGTTTATCAGTGGAGCCGCCATTGAAAAGTGCCTGATCTGAGATGAACAGCCCCCTTTGCTTCACCAAGTTGTTGAAGTACGCAATGTCAAAGTGTACAGGTGTTGGGTCTAAAGGAGCAAGGATAGAGTCTCCTCCAGTGAATGGGCAGGTTGCTCTTCGCTTTTTTGCAAAGACAGGGTCGATGTTTGTTGCATTGTAAATTCTGTTCCTAAAGAGAAAACATCGTGCAAACCCAATGGTGTGGCCACCAGAGAGAGCTACAAGGTCTCTCCGTTTCAGACCTTGATTCTTGAAATTGTTGATTAATGCAGGGAGATCCATGGACGGGTTTGGAAGGTCGAGGTTTGCTTGTGTTCGATTGGCTGTTGTTGAATCTCTCCTCCCTAGCCGCACCTTCCATGATGGCCCTCCTAGCTGCAATTGAAAACCATATATTCCATTACAATTTTTTTTACCAACAAATTAGGTAACTATTCATGGCATAACAAAATAATGATATAAGTAATAGGATAGACGCAAATACGCACCGCAACTACAGAATCTCGAGCTGCTACGGCCAAGATATCAGCACAAGAAACCACAGGGCATCCACAAATTTTGTCCACCTCCGCCTTAATATGGTCGATCACTTCAAATCCTCTTAAAGAATTTTTATTCGGAGTAGCATTCTTTTCACTATCAAGGGTAGGCGTCGGATCCAAAAGATTTGAAGCATCACATCCCTGCAATTACAAAGACAAAAACAGTTCAAGTCAATACCCTCAACAGCTAATTTTTTAAGATTTCCTGAAAAATATTTAGAACTAAAATATATTGTAAAATACATTAACAAAGCAGTCATGGAAGTGAAGACGAAGTAAAGATGCTCCCATCCGTCGCTCTTTGTGCACTGCAGCCTCCACTAGTTTTTTGATGGTTGGCAAAGCTTTGGGACAAACATTTTTATAGTAATGCGGAGATAATGAGAAAGCTGTGGCTGCAAGAACCGACAAGACAAAGGTTTGAAACAGGATGTGAACACGAGAAGCCATGACAATTACTAACTTAACTGAAGTTTGCTTTGAGCTTAGTTTGTCTGAAATTTTCTGTGACTTTTTTGGTTGAGTTGGTGTCACTATTTATAGTGATTAATGATAATAACAATCAATCAAGTAGAATTATTTTTATAAGGATTTAGTAATATGGGACTTGGCCAGTTTGACCGGTTCTTCGCGAGTCACTTTAAATTAATTAATCAACTAACTGATTCAACTTCAATACGTTAACCCCTAATTTCAGCTACTGAAGTTGCCTTACTCATTCAACTTTTGAGATTTTTTTTCCGCCATAATTTCTATGCTCCATGTCAATTCTCTTAGCCTTCTAGCCAACACACACTCAACTATCACATCATTATCAGTACAGTGGCTCTAAAAATAATAAAAAAAAAAGTTAGAACAAACTTTATTAAACCCTTAAATTATGACTCAATACCAAAAAAAAAAGGTAAGTTTCAAAATATTACTTCCTGTTATTGAAGTATTAACGTTGAAGCAGACTCAGTTTTAAATCCTTCTGCCCTGTATATAAAAATGAAAATTAAAAAGCAAGTTGATAAAAGTTCAAAATTATTGGAGAAAAATTATATTCATTTTTTCAAACAGTATAAGAATTTTAGATTTTATCTAGTACATTCCTTTTTGAATTAATCCAAATAGATTTATCTACGTTCATATCGAATTAATAAAAATCATCTTTTTACGATGACCTAATAAAATTAAATTCCAGTCAACCGAAACAAGAGCAAACTAAATTGCTACGTGAGGTAACATATATATTTTTTTCTTATCAATGGATATCATACATTATCCACTTTGACACAGTCAAAGAATGGGTTATTATATAAAATAAGAAAAGCAATCGTCAAATATTAATTAAGTAGCATTAATTGTGCGGGCCAGCATAATAATCATAATAATACAAAGTAAAAGCTTTTTGCTGGCCGAACAAAACAGGCCATTCTCCTGCTGATTACGTTGATTAATGTATCTGTTGATTAATTCTGTTAATTACGTTTCAAGAGTTTTCTTTTTTTTTTTGTTTTTTTTTTCTTCCTCTATCGAAGGCATCTACTGTTGAACTTATCAACAGTGTAATCAGTATCTTTAATATTTAGAAATTAACTATTATTAACTAATTACGAATAGGTTAACCTGCAGATTGTATATGTTTTTTTATCCTTTATGATCAACTGATTCGTCATTGCTTCAAACTCTTTTTTTTGGCAATCATGCTTTAAAGCGGAGCCGATTGACCATGGAACTTGGTTTAATAAAATAATTTAGATATGATAATTATCAATAATAGAATTTTGGTGATAGTCATAGTGCAAGGTAGAAGAGTTGGAGAGAGTAGGGTATTTATTCGAACGGTTCGATTAATTTTAAATCAAATTATTTAAAATTAAATTAATTAAATTAAATTTTTTTTATTTTCATTAATTGAGTCAAATTTATTAATTTTGAAAATTAATTGAGCGAATTTAAACTAACCGATAAACTTAATTAAATCGATTCGATTGGTTTGATTAATTTTAAATTAAATTATTTTGTTTTCGTTAATTGAATCAAATTTATTAATTTTAAAAATTAATCGAACGAATTTAAATTAACTGATTAAATGAATTAAATCGATTAAATCGATTAATTCAGTTAAAATTAAATTATGAACATCCTTAAGACAGAGAGTAGTAATATGAAGGACATTGAGATGGTTTAGCTTTTTCTGTTGTCAATCTTATTCCCAAACAATATTTTGAATGTATTTTACAGCTTTCATGTCTATTCAGACGGTTTTTGAACAAGAAGTTCTATATTTTCAAGCTCATATAGTTGAAAAGTATTACACGGAATTCATTTTGATAACTGGATTAATAATTAGATGATTTTGTTCGAGACGAAGTTGAATTGGTATGCCAATCGTGTGTGTGCATATATATGTCATGCGGCACTCTTGTTGATATCTTGGAAAGTTTAATTACCACAATTATTCGAGGCCTCAAATAGCAATAAATAAATAAATAAATAAAGAATATGAGATTGTTTGGTGAAAACAAAGTTCTATACACCTGAAACAAACAATTCTTAATTGAGCACAACGAATCAAACAATATTAATCCGAAGATCTTCCGTGTGGCTTTTCGTACTGAAGACTTACAATGTCTTATTTAACATTAAAAAAATGAATACTATTTATCAAAATGATTTCTTGAAATAATAAAAAATTTTAGAAAAATTGTCACTGAAAGGATCAATTTGCTTCACCAGTTCACTTTCCTACAGTTAGTTGTCACGAATTTGTCCTTGTTTGCCAGTCAAAGGCTTTATATTTCCCATCTTAAGCATAGACTCAGAAAAGTCGTTCCAAAAACTTCAGGGTTAAGTGATTAGAAAGTTGAATTTGCTGTGAATTAATTTTCTTTCTTTTCAAGTTTGTGAGTTTTGGGAATGGTTGGAGTGCTGCAGGGCATTTATAGCGAGCAATTTCGATTAGGACTTAGCCAGTCATTAGATTAGTTCTCAAGGCTTTTATGTTACTTTTAAATCAAACTATTCACGGTAGGCCCGTTCCTAATAGATTTTTTAGCATTGAAATTGACATGGTTAAGTTCAAAAGGAATTATCTTTTAATTGTAGACATAAAAATCTGATCAAAACAAGAAAAGAAACAAAAGAAGAACTTAAAATGAAATGGATAAGGAAAATAATGAAGATTGAATTGAAGGTTAGATTTGAGTTCTCTTCATAAAATACAAGATAAAAAAAACTAAGCAAGTTTATCAAAATATTCAAAATTATTGGAGAAAATTATATTGATTTTTTCCTTATCAAGGTATATAAGAGAAAGGATTGTTAATGTTGAAATTTAAATTTTAAATTTATTAGGTAAATCAATTTTATTTTTTAAAAGCTATTACATGAATCAATAAAATTAAAATTCAAGATCTATATTAAAAAATTTAATAATTATTATATATTTATAAAAAAGGATTAACTTATTTAATGTAAAATTAAAAAAGTTTTATATATTTTTTTAATCATTAATTTCGATAGATATTAGACATGAGAGAGTTAGTATAAAATAAAAAAATTTATTTAATCTAATCTTTTAGATATATTAAAATAAATAATTAAAAATATATAATTGTTTTTTTGTTTTATATGTATAAATTAATCTTTTCTCTATCTATCTATCTATCTATATATATATATATATAAATCAATTTGTACAATATAAAACTAAAAAAAATTCATACAATTTTTTAATCGTTGATATATTCAAAGAATGAGATATTGATTAAGACAAGAAAGACTACGGTCAGATATTAATTAATTAAATAGCACTGACTGTGCAGCCCAGCTCAATTATACTTATACAAAGAAAAAGCATTTTGTTTTTGGCCAAGAAGTAAAATCTTTATTATTGGATTATAAATCTTAAAGTCAAACAATCTCATATGAATTAAATCAAATTTTGATCAAGCAGAACAGGCCAGTCTCCTGTTAATTTTGATTAATTTATTTTTTGATTAATTCCCTTAATTATGTTTCAAGAGGAATTTTCCTTTTTTTTTTTTTTTCCACAATCAGAGGAATCCAGTGTTATACTTATCAACAGTGTAGCCACTCTCTTTAATATAAATTTAGAAATTAACTAATTAAGAATAGGTCAAGCTGCTGGTTGTACTTTCTTTTTAATCCTCTATGATCACTGTAGACATCCAATTTGATCCAGGTTCAGATTAATTGGACCTGATCCAAATAGGTAAATCTATTTTTTTTATTTTTATATTTTATATTTTATTTTTATTTTTATTTTTATTATTGTTTTTATATATATTCTTCTTTTATTTTTATCTTATGTATTTATTAATATATATCCTTATTATTATTATTATTTTTTTGTTAATATTTATATGTATATTTATCAGATTATATGTTATAATTTATCTATTATTTAATTTTAATTTATCTGTTAATTTTTTGATTTATCTGATTTATTTTCATTAATATTTTTATTTTATTTATTTTTTATTTTTTGATTTATTCGGTTGAAGATTGGATTGGGATTCAATCAGAAGAGTCCATGTTGGATTCCATGATTGAATCCCGATCCAAAGAGGAGTTGGGATTGATTAAAAACTCTTTTGATCAATACCTATAAAAGGACCCTTAGGATTAAAGGAAAAACAGACAGAAAAACAAAAGGAAAAAGCTACTGGCTGAAAGAAAAAGGCAGACAGAAGAGATTTGAAAGCTGAAAAAGGGTTTAGAGGCGTTAGAATAGCTTTAGGAATCGTTGGAAAATTTTTGAAGATTTTTCTGCGAATTTTTTCTGGAAATTTTTGAAAAATTTTCAGATTCCGATTGAATTTTTTGACGAAAGTTAAATTTTTCGGTGACAATTTCGGTCAAGATTGAAGTTTTCGGCCAGCTGCCTAGTTTTCGATGAAGATTCCCAGAAACCAACCAACTTTTCGGTGAACTTTCGGTGAAAAACCCAGATTTTGATGAATTTTCCAGAATCCGGTGAATATTCAACCAAAGTTCTTCAAAAATTTTAAAGAGAATGAGGAGAAGAGAAAGGAAGAGAGAGAGAGAGAGGAGGCTCGGTGTACTAAAAAAATGAAGGAATCAGCCTTATATGCCCTCTCAAAACGACGTCGTTTTTGCATTAAGTAACCCAGAGGATTTGCGCGTTTTGCTGAGATCCGACCCAACCCGAGCGTCGACTCGCTTTCGACCTGCGCGTGTCTTGCTTCTCCGAGCCGTTAGCTGAGTCAAGCCGACACCTCTGAGCCGAGCCGTTCCAATTTTTTTATATATATTTTATTTCTTTATTTTTTTATTTTTTATTTTCACTTTTATTTTGATTTATTATTTTATTTTCTTTAAATAAAATCCAAAAAAAATATTTTTGGGGAAAAGTTGAAAGTATCAATTTTCTTTAAAAATAAATTTTCAAAAAAAATTTTTTGAGGAAAAGTTGAAAGTATCAATTTTCCTATTTTCCTTAAAAATAAATTTTCAAAAAAAAAATTTTTGAGGAAAAGTTGAAAGTACCAATTTTCCTTAAAAATAAATTTTCAAAAAAGGTTTTTGAGGAAAAGTTGAAAGTATCAATTTTCCTTAAAAATAAATTTTTAAAATGGTTTTTGAAGAAAAGTTGAAAGTATTAATTTTCTTCGAAATTAAGGTTTCCAAAAAATATTTTTGGAGAAAAGTTGAAAGTATCAATTTTCCTCGAAATTAAAGTTTCAAAAGATATTTTGGGAAAAAGTTGAAAGTATCAATTTTTCTCAAGATTAAAATTTCTAAAAAAAATATTTTGGGGAAAAGTTACAAGTATCAATTTTTTCTGCACAAAAAACAATCATTCTTTTCTTCCTTTTTATTTGTTAATGTTAAATAATCCGACGATGGAGCCTCTGCAAGTGAAACAATAGTTTTCTTGCATACTCTTGAGGTGAAGGAATTTTTTCAATTTTTTGCTAAAAGTATTAGAGTCAATTGAGAATAATTTCTAATAATTAATTACTTGGTAAAATTTTAAGGCTCATTGGATAACACAAATTTAAGCTGGTACCATTTTTTGATTGGCGTTGTGAGGATGCTATAA